>NC_090923.1:1293434676-1294177607 GCF_040938575.1 Ambystoma mexicanum | reverse complement strand
GCACGACGTATCACTTCCTACTGGGATATAGTTGTTCCCTTCCTTTGCATGTTTGTAATATCCAGCAGACTTCGGAGAAAAGTACTGCAACAAAGGGTTGCAAGAAAATGTACAAGGGCAACTTTTCACTGTGGGATAACAGAATATGAAGGGAAAAGCGTGTGCTAGTGGAAAAGTATGGAGAGGTCAGTGAAGAACACTACGGCATTTAGATATGAAAGGTAGATTTTTATCTTCTGATCAGTTTCGTCATTTATGGCATTGGAGTAATGGGTACTTTTTGGAGTATACCAGCATTGCTGGCAAGCATGGATCAATGCAAATAGCTAACAAAACATTATAATACTTAGGTGAATGTAGTAGACTAATCCAGAACCTCTACAAGACATTTACAATACGGAACACCAAGGCAGGAGATGGGGCATGTATGAAATGGAAGCTGTATCTTGGTGGTGCCCCGGAGAAGGAGGATGGAGCACAGCTTGCCCTGGCACCTAAACGGTGGCAAGATATAAAAGATTGCAATAGATAATTTAGAGTTCCTCCATCAGTCCTACCTGACTTGATATGTGCCATGGAAGATAAACCCTGGGTTCTCAAACAAATGGCGGTAGAGGCAAGCACACCCCTGCCACTTTCGTATACATGTGGAGTGTAATTATGCATGCAGTGGTTGAAACACGTGTTCATTTCACCGACCCATCTCTGGGGATGAACTTTGATTGTGTTTATTGGGTCCGACCTCCATGAAAACGAGCATGGTGTTGATCAAATTCATAGTTCTGGGTCTGGTATAATGAAACCACAAATTCATAGTTCTAGGTTTGGTATAATGAAACCATTTCTTTCCAGGTTAGTGAGTGATGCCAATGGTTTTCAAGTATAGGCGATAGAAAGGCTAACTCCCTGACCATAACCTATCCCTGTAAACATCAGCTCTACAACCGGTTATGGTGCTCTGTTCTGACCAGGATATAGAACGCTCTATTGCCGCCACCTCTAGTTAGGTAACCAGGGACACATGAATCAAGCCACAGGTGGGGGATATGGGTAATATGCCGCAAAGGTTTTGTTCGCGAGTGGACTGCCCGCAGTGCAACTGCTCACGCCCCCATTTTGACAGTTCATTAAAAACAGGGGCCCGCTCAATTCCCTGGTGTCAATGGGGATATCAAAAATGGGAAGCAGGGGACACCCCCTCCCCGCTCTTCAAGTTCTGTATTTTCAGACCCAAATTGATCATAAATCGAACTAATGGTAGTGACTGTATTCGGTCAAAGCTACTATTTGATCAAAGTTTTTCGAACAATTTGGGGAATACCCAGGCGGGCCGTGCCCTCGGAATACAGAATCAGATATACTGACTCGCATGATATCCATACATAACTAAAAAGAAGAGATGAACCAATGCACCACAAATTAAGGTCCACACAAACCATTTCTTAAAAGGGTCCCTTTAAGTTGACAATATGCTCACTTTAGGTACATTGGGTAGAATAGTTCTTTTTCATTAACCGCTAAGAGTGGATTTCTGAGGGAGAGTGGCATTTCATTAATTACGTGACTGGTGAAGATTACTATTGATCTTTGTGAGATTTCTAACCTAAATATTATTTTCTATCTTGAGATGAGATACTTGTTCAAGCTTGAAGTGAAAAACCAATCTGCTCTGTTGGACCTTTGTGGGACATCTCACAAACTGGGGCAGGCTCAGATGCGTTTGGGTCCATGTAGGTAAAGCAGCTTGGCCTTGAGAAAAGTAGTTAAGGCACTGTGCTGCATTTGGGTCCCTGTTGGTGGGGATGGCTAATTATGAAGGGCACCCGTAAAATAAACTGGGACACAGGATTAAGTGTCTGGAGGAGACCTAGATTGGACTTGCCAAGGAATGATGTTTTGTCAGCTTAACCAAGTCCTCAGTCCAGTCTATGTCCCATGACCCAGCCTGACACTTCCAGGAGCTCAGGCAGGACTAAACCCGACCAGGATTTACACTAGGGAGTCATGGCATGCCCTTAGTTGGTGGTGGCGCAGTTGGGGACCCCTCCATGCACGAGGAGTCACAGGCACTCCATAATGAGGAAGCACTTTCCAAATATTGAAACATTCCGAATTTTCTTTTCAGAACAAAGTTTTCTTTCTTTTTTTAAAAAGGTCCCCTTCTCTGTGCTCAGATCAAGATACTTCCTGGGGCTGGGTCTCCCCACCGATATTCTCAGACAGACAAGGCTATTGCAGGGGGTTGGACATCTCGCCCGGATAGCCAGTATAAACCCTCATGGAAGTTTATCATTTATTTACCAGGAACCCTCGTTTCTGAAAATAGGGCCCTGCAAGCAGTCTGAATGGGGAAACCCCTGTGTCCCAACTAAACTCAGTCAATCCCAAAGGGAGTGGGTTACAGCTGCCTAGGCAATTCATCACTTTAAATTTGAAACCAGTAAATGAGACTCCCGGGGAGGCAATGTATACGGAAAAAAGTTAATGGGCAGTAGCAGAAAGATCTTGGAATCAGGAAGTATGAATTCGGAGATGCAGACAAAAGGTATTCTATTTTGGAGCTTTTTCTGAAGGATCATGACAGGGCACCAGACCCATGACCATAGATCGGAGGTTGATAGTGGGACATGGATTTCCTTTTTACACTCCGATATTACGTATAATTCTTTATGCAACTATTTTTCTTGCTCTTGTCCTGGAGTGTGCGATGCAAACATTGTGGTGGCGTTGATGTGGTAGTAGGCGATACATAGGAAGGTTATGCAGTTTTCTTCCTTGATTTGCTACTGTGATCATCCCACTCAAATTAGCTATATATTAATGCATTATAGGCTTCTGTGTGCTCTGTATGGATGTGACATGATCCTGGTGACAATACACATTTGTAAACAAATTTGGGTTTCAGAAGATTATGCCAACTTTTCGTTACATCGGTTATTGACAAAATACTAATTAGTGAAATTACTCAAGCAGGATACACAAGTTCTTCAAGGCAACCTTTAATATGGTCTTGCATTCCGTTTCCGTTACGTGGCATATACAAAGCACAATGTCTGACATTCACACTGACCTACCGTGTGCTGCTTACCGACCAAAAGGAGTGCCATTGGCAAGCCATAGAACTCCCTATATTGGAGTTCTAGCAGTGAGGCTTGGTTAGGTGGCACTTCTCCACATTTGTGGGGGTAAAGCAGTGACCTGGCCAGCTGCGGATTTCCCAATGGAAATCAAGCCATATATGGACTGGGTCTTGCGACCTAGGAATGTGTGTAGACAGTGGGCCATGTGCTCTAGTGTTGCTGGTTTCCGCATGGTGGAGGGTCTGTTGGGGAGAGTGGGTTGGGTCTTGCGATCTTCCCCCCACACTATGTGTACATGTAGCAATAACAGTCACAAATTTCTTCACATCACAAAAAAAAAACGACTTTTCCCTCAAATTACTTTTTCCGTTATCCGCCCCTTACTGTGTCCAACTACAGAGTCTTGGAGACTCATCCCTTCTCTATGTATTCTGTCAGATGGCCAGTGCTGTGGCCAATGGTTATGTTTCTCAGTAAATCTGGCTCTGCATTCGATTTCTGGTCTTGGAATGACTAATGTAGTTTGCCATTCTATATTGGGCACAGCCTCTCAGCCCTCCTTGCACCACTTTGAAGAATGAGCCTCCCACCTTTGTAGCCTGGGCTTCTATGCACTGTGGGGACAAATGGGTACCCCTTGCAAGCACATTAATCCTATAGGAGTGGTCATTGGCAATGCCAGGCTTTCCAAAGGGAAGCAACAGAGGGTGGCATGCCAGCGTGTTTCCCAGAAGCCAGGGAGACCACAGGCAGCCCCCTAACCAGCAGCCTCCATTGGAGCTTGTGTCTCCACAAAACAAGATCTACACACTAGCATTCTTGCCCTGGTTTTCAGTATTGCCCGGTCCTTTCAGAGCTCAAAAGGCTCCCTTTCTGACCTTTCTCACTCAGCCATTATTCTACTCACCCCCACCTACAACTGGGGTTTCTGACTACCACCCCCAAGCCCTTAATCACCCCCACAACTCTTCCACCATCTAATGGTCTCTCTTCCCAGACTCACCCCAGTCATAATTTGGACCTAGCATCAAAGATGGTTATCAACATTTCTCCATCCTCAAGTCCAACACCCACACAAATATCCTCCAGGTGCCTCTCCTGCCCATGACAAACACCAGCACTACCTCCTAGGGTTTGCATGCCAATAAACTCTGGACATTCCACTGCTACTCTCCTTGCCAAGGTCCTCATGCTACCAACATGGTGCACTTTACACAATACTGAAAACAAACCATTCCCACTCACCCCGAAGCCATTCTGGTTCTGCCCATCATGCCTCCTAGTATGGACTCAGTAACTGCTTAGCAGGGCTACAGCAGGGTGTTGGTTGAGGAATTGTCCTTAATATAAAAGAAAGGACTTGGAGCAGCCCAAGTGAATAACTTTTACTGGTGCAAAATACACTACAACAAACCTTTATTTTACTGGAACGATTAAAAAGTCATGGTGACCAATTAATAATAAAAAGGAAAATAAAAAACACTAGGCCTTCACAATTGGATAAAGAAAGGGAGAAGTAACAATTTTGTATTACTACAGTAGAGCACCAGGCAAGCAAACGCTTTCTTCCTCAAAGCATTTTTGTTCGCTAAGAAAAGGCATCCCCTTGTATTTATCAGATAATTAAATATCTTGCTGGACAGTGCAGCTTCAGGTCTTTTTGCCTCTATTTCCCTCTGTGATAAAAAGCACCACTGAGAATTGTACCATTCTGGGCTACCTAAAAGTAGGCCGTACTTGGCCCAGTTGTTATTGAGCCTACCAACCAGTCTTTTCTTCCCTTGTAGGCATAAACCACAGACACATGCCGCAGAGTACCTCAGATTTTTAGCACTCCAGCTACCTGGACCCTCAGCAGGCAGGTTTCCAGCTCTCTAGATGGAAGGAGTGCATCCTGTTGTCAGTTCAAGAGGATCTTAATTTGGTGGTGGTTTCTCAGCTCAGATATTGTTGGACCCACAAATTAGATTTAACAGTCTGCCATCCACTGCTACTCAATAGTCGTGATATTAAGGAATCATTGGAGCTGCTTTTTCATGATTTAAATCTTTCCTCTCTGAAGTGGTAGATCAGTCTCTAGTCTACCCGTCTTGCCCTCGCCTTACCCGTAAGGTGCTGCAGGGTTCTTCCTTACCCCCCCACCCCATCATTATCATCTAACATCTGTGTCCTCTTACTTCCTACATCCATTTATTCGGCTTACACTTGTATTCCTATACAGACGATAACCAGACCAGATCCTGCTCAGCACAGACCTGTCCTGCCTTAAAGCCATTGACCTGTGGATAGGTGGTAACTCATGAAAGCGCAACTTGAATAGGCCATACAGCTATATTGCCAGAGGTGACAATACATAGAAAGCTTTTTGGCCTCTTGTAATGGGCGTTTCTCCAATTCTAGTTTCCTCGGTTAAGCATCTATGATCAAACTTGGATTAATCTCTTTGTTCCCCAAGGTTAATGAAACCACCATGACTTGCTTCCATCAGTTGCACATTTTTTGCAATGTTTTACCTTTTCTCCCCTTCTCGTTGCACAACAATCACCAGCCTTATCTCTATGCTGGACTACTATAACGCTCTACATTGGTGGCCCAGGATTCCTGATCAAATGTCTGCAGCTTATCTAGAATGTTGCTGCAGGCCTCCTCGCAAACAAGCGCAATCTCACTCAAAACTCACCAGCCTTGCAGAGCCTTCACTTGCTCCCAGTCCAGCAATGTCTCGTTGAAGTCTTTCTGAATAACTTACAAAGCCTTTTACAGCATTGGCCCAGTATTCCTAAAAGCAGAGTCATTTTCTCGCACCCTCGTATCATTTTCCTTGCACTCGTATGTTAACTTAATGGGTTTATGGGCAAAATGTTTCGACTCCGGATTTGAAATGGGATGGGTTATATCTTATTTAACCTTTGTTAAGTGGCTTGTAGTTGTAATTGATTTGTTCTTATTGAAAGAGTAATGTGCACAGGGACGCCACAAGCTAGTGGAACACGTACCACGCTATGTCACAAATATCCTGGGCTAAATGGAGTCGCAATGCTTAACAATTCCATTTTTAACAAAACAGAGCAATAAAGAAAATGGACAGCTGTGCCTTTCAATAGGAACAAATCAATTACAATGATATGCTATATAACAAAAGTTACAACATGCAACACGTTCTACTTACCCAAGCTGAAGATTTTACCAATAAACCTAGGTTACTAAACGATTATTCAATATTTATACTATTCATCAAGGCCGTGAAGCAGCATGAGTAGTGCACAAACATTATCCACTTCTATATGAAGCACGTATAGGCCTAAAGCCAGAAGCAAAGTTGGATTTAAATTTCATTATATAAGTTACAAAGCACTATAGATCCAATTCAATTTCAATATTAAGATATGAGGATTTCAGCTTTCGGATCTATAATTACCCCAAAAGATATGAAATCTATAAACTAGGATTGACATTTTGTACTATGAAATTGTCTTTTGTAATGCAAATATTTTAGTATCAACACATGGTGTCACTCCGGACTAGCCCATTGCAATTGAGCACACTACTGATTAGTACTGAATGCTTACATGCTTTTATTATATTGAAGGATCACTTTCAAATTGAATTTAGCAATTTCTGATCCGTCAGGAGTAGTGCTTACATTTTACATAGAAACACGAGAGAGTCCCAACTCGACATTTACTAACGTGGTCATGCGGCATGTTATCTGGTTATACATACCCAACCCCAAAAGTTAAAAAGTTTTAAAAAAAGATTGTGTGGTTACCAAATTAATGTAGATCAAGCTTAACTACAAACTACTGTATGTCCAAAAAACCTCAGGGTCAACTATCCCCGACAGAGGATACACTCCCATTCCATATATGCAAACATCTAAAAATACCAGAATGCAGTTAAAAACAGGACTGGACGAATCTCTCCCGAATGGATAATGTTGCCATGCATGCCAACATCATTTCAAATTTCTGATCTGCTGTGCACAGGCAGAGAAGCAGGGCTGGCCAACCGGGCGTGTGAAGTTTTAAATCTCATCCAACAATTGATAGTAAATGAGTGGGGCCAATCTCTACGTTTAGAGCAATAAGTGGAGCAGACTGAGGTCTTCACATATTCTGCACAATAACCCGAACACCCTAAACGCAGACAGATTACTCTCAAAACTTTTCTTCAATTTTCAATTGATTGGATAGGTTACATAGCTTTGTGCTCATGTAAATTAAGAAAGCCATGTTGATTCTACTTCCATAGAGTGCCCACCTACCCCAAATACAATTAGAGTCTTCTCAGATTGGATAAACATGCAAAATACATCTTATAAAAACCCAATTGGCATTCAAAGGAAGACACAAACTAAGCAATCTCATAAAATATTTTATTTCGGGGGTGGGAAGGGGTTTTAAACAAATTTTCATGCAACAGCTCAGTAACATAACTAAACAAAAAAGGTTGTAAAATATAAACAATGGTAACTGGTGCTGTTGATTTTGAAACAAATATATAAATCATATCAATTCCTCAAAAGGGGCACATCATCAAAAAGACCACTTGAAGCCGGACATGAAGACATTTTGTGAGGTGTCCATTTCAAAGCCTCAGACACTAAGAATGCTCATCACTTCATATAGATTACTGCAAGTCACAACTACCCCAGGCTATTTGTCCCTGTGACTATAACGACACATCATTGATATTAATGAAGCAGGCCCTGATAAGAGTAAAAAAACTAAAATTATTGTAAAACAATGTGAAAGTAGGCATAAGAGGACCACACACACAACAATCACTGCTGCCTTTCCCCATGATCATATAGATAAGAACCTGAAATTCTGGCCACCCCAGTTGCTGCTTAGGACAGTCATAGAAGGAAATGTACATACTGTGCTCAAGAGTCACTATTTAAGTGTTATGTTTTAGTCCGATTTAAAAAAAAAAACACATTTAATTTAAATGCTTTAAGACTCGGAGAGTCAGGTGGTAGAGGCAAGGGCAGGGTGGAGGATCCAGGTAAACACAAACAGACAGCAATTTTTAACTATTGGAAACAGCATACGTAGCGAGCATTTATGAACACCACGCTTTATAGCAAATAGTTTGGTACTTTCCAATAAAAGTGACTGGCAGATTTCAATTTTTTTTTAAAATAAACAAATAAATACAGTGGAATGGATAAACCCAGCAGAACTTCAAAAGAAATTAACGACCAATGATGTCCATCGGATGACATCTTGGATTACCTATGTTGAAAAGGCCAAAAAAAAAAAAAGAATTATAATAATTGTTTGCACTTAATCCTTGATGTAAACCGTGCAACATCTCACTTTCAGACTTATTCAACTGAAACCACACACTGAATTAGTCAATACAGCACAAGTTTCGGAAGTAAAAAAAACCTTTATACATCGTAATAAAAAGGAGAGACAAGGCAAGATGCATAACACAGAAAGATGCTGGTTGCTTCGTAGTCGTACAGTACCACCGATTACTTGTTTCACGATAGAAATAGTAGTGTTTTGGACTTTCTGCCTCAGGCATCTTGCACCTTGCTCGTGGTAAAGATTGTTCTGCTCAAGCACCCCAGAAGGACAGAGGCTGGCAAAGATTATCTTTGGCACTTATGCTGGCAAACTCAGCTTCTTTCCCTTTAATACTGGAATAAAAACAAAAGTTTTAAATATACAAACAAGCAGTTCTAAAACTAAATAGCACAATGCTAAAATTAACTCAGATTACATATGCACACAAAGGCTGGGAGATTGTTCTTGAAGTAGGAATGGGTTTATTATATTGAGAAGGTTTACATGAAAAACATTTCTCATACAAGTCAAGACATAGCAAACATGTTCTTAAAGTAGGCAGTAGATGGCAAATAGTATTTACCTGTAACTGTATATTTGTTATCTAGTCTCAATTTAAAGATTTATATGTTGTGGTCAGGCCCTTATCTGGTGGTTAGTCCATAATATCACAATTTGATCACAATGCATTTCTTTTTTTAACTGCCGTTTTACATAACCAAGGGTCATTTACATTTAATTTTACGTGTAGGTCATATAGCCCAACACTCCATATTATTGAACAAAATCCATAAAAAAAAAATCTTTATCACTCTCCTCTCCCACTCTCCACCCCCAAACTATTGTGATGAACCCTGCAGTGTCATCCCTGATCGCCCAGCCTAAAGTCTCCTCCCATGTGGCCAAGGGAAGGCAGCCGCTAGCCGATTCTGACCCCTAGGGGTGTTATTCTGAGGGTGGATCACATGGGAGGAGATGGCCGTCGGGGGGAGGTGATGGATCTGGCAGGGGAGACGCAGTATTTTTCCCTAGACTGTGAAAAAGAAACCCTAATCCCAGAGTTTCTAATTGCCTGCTGTCATTATTCAAAATCCTTTAATTGAGAGGTCTTAAAATCTACTTCTGTTAAACATCTTAAGCAGAACTTTATTCATCCTTCACATGTACATAATACCTCTAAAACTCCTTTGAATCTGATAATGATTGTTGTGTAGATGAAAGTGCACAAGAGAACTTAAACTACTATGGTAATCCTTTGGACTTCCCAGAAAGTTAAGGGAATCCTTAGAGATGACTTGAAAAAACTCCAAGTGGGATATTTATTCGAATTTCAGCAGAATGAAAATTTGGTTCAATTATAGTGAAGAAAGGGAGCAGGGGTTGCGGGGGTGTCCCCTGAACCCTTGTTCACTATAATTGCAATGGGTGTCGTCGGAGTGTCCCCTGTGACCTAAACAATGAAGTGTTAAAAAAAAGGAGGACCCTGCACCAATGGTTCCCATGCACGTAAATGAAGGGAATCAGCCTCGCAGAGGAGGCAGCGGCACACAGCCAACTGCGCCGCCAAAAGGTAAGTAGGGGGGGTGCGGCTCGCCAGGAATGTCAGTGGTAAAAAAAAAAATAAAGTCATTTTCGTTTATTTCTCTCTCTGACATTTCTGATTCTAACAAATCATGGACAACCAGCGTTAAGTGCTGGGACGAAGAAGAGGAGTAAAGAGTCTTATGAGGATCAACAGTAATGCCAATAGTAACGTGCGGCCTAGTTGCCAATTCAAGCAACTGCACGGACAGTTATATCAGTGAAATGCCTGCAGACGGAAGAAAGGATGACATGCAGGAACAAACCAGGCTGAAGGAGAGGTAGTTCCAACCTGCTACTCAATCTGATGCACCAGAATGGCGGAAGACCCAATGGAGTCCAACGGGCTCTGGTGAAGTGTAACAGGCAGAGGAATCGTCAACCGCTGAAAGATTGTCCACAACGCTGTCAAGGCAGAAAGCAGCAACCGTATCAGCGAGAAACCACAAAGGGGTTTGACAATCTGGAGGAGTCAAACCAAAAACTCTGCGATTAGGGCGAACCACGTGTCGGAGACGCCAGGAGGTACCAGTGAGTTGACAGTGGCAACGCTGGGGCGTTCCGAAAGGTACATGGACAATTAAATGAACGTTTTGAATACCGACCAAATAAGAGTTAGAGAGAGAGAGAGAACAAGAGGGCAAACAAAGTGCAATTCTACTGACAAGAGATGTCAGTTGGGGGAAACCTGGAAAAAGCATTGCCAAGAGACATTGTAAGAGGTTGACAAAAAGCTGGAACAAACCCTCATAGGAGATGACAGTATGGGGTGAAATTTGGTACAAGTGCTAGGAGAAGTCAAGTTATGCCACTCAGGAGGTGCAATTGTCTAATATTTAAGAGAAATATGAATGTTGTGGAGAGCCCCTATAAGAGCATCAGTTAATGAACCCTTTTTGAAAGATAGCTGGCAGGAGCGTACACCATGGGATCTGTGTGAGCCAAAAAGGGGGATATTCTTGGCAGGGGAGTATACCAGGAAATTCAAGATTGTGTTGAAAAAAGTTTATATCATCAAACTTTTGTTAAAATTGAACATTTTGCTTGGGCCATCCTAAAGACTATAAAAAGACTGCCGTATTGTAAAAAGAACATTTGCCTTGCCATCTTAAGGAGAATACCCAGGAAAGACTTTTTCATTACCTTAAACTTTGGTGAAACAGAGTATTTTAAATGCCGTTTTCAGAAACAGTTCAGGGGAAGGAAAACTAAATCCTGGAAACAAGGTTTGTTTTGTTGAAACTGTACATATATGATGTTTGCACAACTTAGTTCAAGTGACGATAGAAATTATATTGTGCCTTGTAATTTTGTCCGTTAGTGTGAGGGTCAGATGCATTTTGGACACAAGGTCAACATATTTTAGTTTTAGGTAGGTACATTCTATTTTGGTTAAGGCAAGATGGGCCAGTTTCCAAACCCATTTTCTTTCAATAAAAATTACAAATATTGAGAACACTGCAACTTTGTGTCTGCCTCATTGCAGACCCCTCACTATGCTGAGGTGGAATAGGTCACTTGTTAATCAAAAACTATCTGTTTCAATACGGTTATAGGCAAGCAATGTTTGCCTTCAGCAGCATGGATACTTTAGATTCACATGTGCCTTGAAATATTCAAATCTAGGGAGGAGGGTGTGAAATTTGCACTGTTTGAATAGATCTTTTTTATTAGCATGTTGTAGTGACTAAGCTTCCCCTGGACCCTGAGCTGAAAGCTTGGAACGTTGGAGTGAGTGACAGAGAATGCAGCCTGAGAGAATGTTGAAGTATGAATGTGTTCTGCGAGTCAGTTGGAGATATAAACCCCCGAGAGAGGATGCTGGTGCATGTTGCCCTAAGCTTAAGTGTACCTGACTTGATGTACTTGATCTAATGTACAAGAACTTAATTAAAGAAATAACTAGTACATCACAAGATGTCAGAGTCATCTTTAGCAGAACCCAATCTTTACAATGGCGACGAGGATGCTGGCTGTGCTTGGGGGGGGGGGAACAGCACAAAGGAAGGGACATGCACCGCCCCCAACCAAAGAAGAATATCATCTCTCAGGTAGGGGTAGTGTTGGCAGCCAATAAGCGCAGAGGGGCCCAGCGCTGGATGCAGAAGCGCACGATGGAGCTAGTTACTTACCTGTAACTGTTCTCCAGCATGGGTCTGGCATGGATTCACATGCTCATGAACATTCCCTGTCGTCAGGCTGGGAATCCTCAGTAAAGAAAAAAAAAATCAGTTTCAGTTTCGTTTCTGAACTGTCTTTTTCCTAATAACCAATCACTGGTTTCTGGGCCATAGTGCCCCCAGCCAATGACTGCCCCCTACCTAAGCCCCTCCTCTGGCAGCAATCCTCAGATTTGGTAGCACGTAAAGTGGCAGTAGGACCAAGTGAAGAGCCACAGAGGGGTAGGAGGGAGGGTTCGCATGTGAATCCATGCCAGACCCATGTTGGAGAACAACAGTTACATGTAAGTAACTTGTTCCTTCTCCAGCATGGGGTCTGGCATGGATTCACATGCTCATGAATACATAGCAGTACGCACATGCACAACCACGGGAGGTGGCAAGGCTCAACATTAAGCATTTCATCAACTCAACATTAAGCATCTCTTACCTCCTCACCAGGCCCACCTTCAGGCGAACAGGTTGCGCAGCACTGCCTGGCTGACCCTGGACTCCTCCGTGGAATCCCAGTCGACGCAGTAGAATCTCGTGAAGGTGTGTCGACCTCCACGTAGCAGCCCTGCAGATGTTCAGCAGGGGCACACCAGATAGGAACGCCGTGGTAGCAGCGATCGGTCTGGTCAAATGTGCTCTCGGGTGGCCGGGCAACATCGGTTTGCCAACCGGTGACAATGCATGATGCAGCCGGAGAGCCATGTGGAAATGGAAGCCTTCGAGAGGACCTTCCCTTCGTTCACAGGTCCAAAGTTCACAACTGTGATGTCTTCCGAAAACTCTTTGTGCGGTCCACGTAGAACATCAGCGCTCTAGCTACATCCATCGAGTGCAAAGTCCTCTCGGCTGCGACGAAGGCGACGGGAAATAACACCAAGGGCTCGTTGAGATGGAAGTCCGATGGCACCTTGGGCATGAAGTAGGGGTGCGTCCTCAGCACCACCCTCGTCTCGTGGAAAGTCGGGTATGGAGGCTTGCAGGAGAGGGCCTGGATCTATCCCACTCGTCGTGCAGAGGTGATGGCCACAAGAAATGCTGTTTTCCACGACAGGAACTTCAATGGTGCCGAATGCAGAGGCTTGAATGGCGGCCCCATGAGCCTGGTCAGCACCACGTTCAGCTCCCACGCCAGGGCCGGAGCCTTCACCGGCGGGAACAATCTGAACAGTCCCTTCATGAATTCCTTCACCAGGCGATGGGAGAACAGGGAAGCGCCCCAGAGTTCTGGTAGAGTGGGAGATAGCCGCCAGATCGATCTTGATGGAGGCATGGGCCAGCCCCGACTTGGCCAGCAATAGCAAGTATGGTAGCACGTGAGGGGCTGTAATCCGCAGATGGTTAATCTTCTGTGCCCGGCACCAGACAGAAAACCTCTTCCATTTGTGTCCATAGCACGAGAGTTGAGGACGCCCTGGTCTTTGCAAGCATCTCCTTGCAGTCCGCCGGGATATCGTACGCTCCAAACTCTAGTGCTGCAGGAGCCAGGCCTTCAAGTTCAGCGACCCTGGTTCGTGGTGGAGGATGGCGCCTCCTTCTCTGGCGAGGAGATCTGCGTCCGTCGGCAGCTTGACAGGGGGGGCAGGGGGGATTAGGGGGGAACTCACATGTCCAGAGGGTCCAGGAACCAGATCTGTCTCTGCCACGCCGGTGCGATGAGGATCTTCCTGCACCGGGACCGTTTGAGTTGGTTGACTAGTCGCAGAAGCAACGGCGGGAACGTATACAGGTACAGGCCCTCCCAGGGGAATGAGAAGGCATTGCCCATGCTCCCCGGCTGAGGAAACCTGCTGCCGAACCACCGGCACTTGGTGTTCGTCGCCATCGTGAATAGGTCGATCTGGGGATTGCCCCATCGTTGGAATAGCAGATCCACTTGATCCTGTCGCAGTTCCCACTCGTGGCACGAGCGCAGCTCCCTGCTGAGCGAGTCTGCAATGGTGTTCTTTATTCCTGCCAGATGGAAGGGTACCAGAAAAATCCCTTGGGCGATGGCCCAGTGCCACAGATCCTGGGCCTCCTTGGATAAGGCTGGGGATCTGGTGCCTCTCTGCTTCCAGATGTAGAAAATCGTGGTGGTGTGGCCGGTGAAGATCCTCACCACCTTGCCCTTGAGGGACAGGAGGAATGACCTCAGGGCCCAGACCACGGCTCAGAGCTCCAGGATGATGTGTCCTGGACCTCTCCTCCGGGAGCCAAAGGCCTCTTGCGTGAAGATCTCCGGTGTGCGCTCCCCATCCCTCCAGGGAGGCATCCGTCATCACCATCTCCTGATGCGCCGGGGTCTGGAAGTCCATGCCCGCCGCCAGGTACGCGCAGGTGCCCCACTACTGGATCGCTTGGTGGAAAGTCTCTTAGCGAGATCCTGTCTTCGAAGCTGCCCACCGCTTGCATCCAACGGGCATTGAGGAACTCTTGCAGTGGACACATCCGCAGCCTGCACAGCTGCACAAGGTGGATGCACGAGGACATCATGCCAATAAGGGACTTGATGGACCTCACCCTGGCCACGTCCATGGTCGACAGCCGTTGCACCTTGCCCAGGATGGCCTTCGTCCTCTCCTCCGACAGAGAGGCCAATCGCGCCACTGTGTCGAGCCTGGCTCCCAGGAACAGTGCAACTTGCGACGGAACCAAGTGGGATTTCGCAAAGTTGATGGAAAATCCCAGATCCATGAGCAGTTGGACGGTCTTCGCTGTGTGCTTGCCGGCGAGTTCTCTTGTCCTTACTCGGATGAGCCAATTGTCCAGGTAGGGGTAGACGTGGATCCCCTGCAGGCGCAGCTGCACCACCACTGGTGCTAGGCACTTGGTGAATACCCTGGGCGCCGACTTCAATCCGAAAGCAAGGCACTTGAACTGATAGTGCCGCCCTTGGACTACGAATCTGAGAAATTTGATGTCCTTTTAGAATGGGGATGTGGAAGTAGGCATCCTGCAAGTCCAGCGACGATAGGAAGTCGCCTTCCTCCAGCTGCCCCAGCATGTGCTGGAGGGTGACCATCCGGAACTTGATGTACTTGTTTAAACAACGGAGGTCCAGGATGGGTCGCCAGCCGCCGGTATTCTTTCTTACGAGGAAGTATCGAGAGTACACTCCGGAGCCCCAGAGCCTCTTTGGGACGAGCTTGATGGCTCCTTTCTTCAGCATTGCCCTTACTTCCAGCAGGAGTTGAGGGATGTGGTTTTCCTTCCTGGCCACGGGGTGGAATGCAGGGGCACTTTTTTTTTTTTAGGAACTCGATAGTGTGCCCGCGGGCCAGGGCATCCAGCAACCATCGGTCGGTGGAAATGGACTCCCACACGCTGATGAACTTCGCCAGCCGGCCTCCCAACGGGGTGCTCAGGTGGGGGCCTGATGCTACAGCCGGTTCAATCCTGCTTGGTAGCAGCCTTGCTGACGAGATCCTCCTGACTTGCCGCGTCTGCTGTAGTCCTCCTGCGACGAGGAGCCGCCGCCGAATCCTTTGGAGGCATCTTTCTTTGCTTCCGGAGTTCCGAAAGGGCGGCCGTCATTGCTGCAAAACTCCCAAGGCCCGAGCCGTTTCCGTGTCGGCATTGATGGCCTGCAGTGACTCGTCCACTGTCTTGCCAAACAGGTTGTTCCTGTCGAAAGGCATGTCCAAAACTCTTTTTTGCACGTCCTGGCGGAAATCGGTTGCCTTGAGCCAACCACGACAGCGAAGGCAAACACCGTTGCCCATCTGGCGGAAGCCGGTGTCAGCATTGTCCGTGGCCACCGTTATAGCGTGGTCTGACGCCACCTCGCCTTCCTGCAGGCTCTCCAGGGCCTCAGCCCTCTTGTCGTCTTGGAGGAAGTCCAAGAGAGGAGCGATCTTAAACCAAAGCTCCCTGTCGTAGTGGGCCACAATCGCGAGGGCATTGGCCGCTTTAATCTTCATCGCATGGCGTCCAGTTTCTTCCCTTTGCAGTCCGACTGCCCCACCGGAGTCGAAGCTGTTGCCCCCGCCGCTTTCTTCTTGGCCGCCGCTGAGACGACCGAATCCGGGGTCGGCTATGCCCTAAAACACATGGGGGCGGAATCTGGGACCCGGTACTTCTTCTCGTACCGGTCTCTTGGCAGGAGTCGTGGACTGGTTCTTCAGGAGCGCTAGCCCCTCGTCCCAGATGTCATCAAGCAACGGGACCGAGAGGACTGTCTTCCTCTTGGCCTCACGCTGTTGATAGAGGAAACCTTCCTTCTTCTGTTCTTCGGGGCAGAGCTGGAAGAGCTCAGATGCCCTGGCGATCATGGCGTGGAAGGAGCCAATTTCGTCGGGCTGGGAGGCCCGAGGAGGTTGTGATGGAAGGCCCATCCTGTCGTCACCACCATCGTCATCCGTCCCCGTCGTGGCCGTCTGTCATCCCTCAGATCCGGGGAAGGAGATGAAGGCTGTGAGGGCAGCGAAGGCTGGAAGGGCAGATGAATTCTCCTCCGCTTGCTTCGAGGGCTTCCCGACGGTCCAGGCTCCGCTGGATCGTCCGTTGGGGGTAAGGGCAACCTTGTCCTCATCTCCGTACACAAGGCCTGGATCGCCATCAAGATTGCTCCCTAGTTGTCCTGAGGCCCAGGTACCGGCTGCGACGGCGCGACGGTTGGGGAGTGGAATCCTCCACCTCCACGGGAACCTCGTCGGCACCACCGTCGCTTTCTTAGTCTACCTCGTTGGGATCCCTCCCGTGGGACCGGAACTGCTTGTCACGATCTTCACGACTCCAGCCAGCTCCTCTTCAGAGGCTGTATCCGTGTCTGTGATAGCCACCCCCCCCCTCTTTTTCCACTGGGGTTCACACGGGGGTCTTATTGATGGGTTGAAAAGAGGCTTCCCTACGCGGTGGCAGGGAAACTCTGGCCCCCGAGGTCGCCACCACTGGGGTAGCCTCCACAGGCTTCGCCAGGTTCGCCACGACTCCCTCGATAGAGGCCATAGCCAGGTGAATCAGCGCCTTCACGACTTTGGATGCGCTTGAGGCATTCACCTGGGGGGGGCGGGGAGGTCTCCGCCTCGCTCCCCCTCGGCTACCTCCGCAGGGATCGACCTGGACTTTTCCCAAAGCTTACCCGGGTTCTCAGATTTCCTCTTCCCTGAGCCAGAGCGTTGGCTCGTGGTTGATGGAGTCAGTGAAAGTGTGCCCTGCCTGGCAGCCGAGGAGCCCGACCGTTCGGCACTCCCGGTGCCTGCGGACTCGTAGTGCTTTGCTTTTTGTTGGGTCCCCGTCGCCAGAGCGCCCTCAAAGGTCTTAGAAGACCGATCAGACCTCTTCTTCTCACCTGCTGCTGGGCTCTTCCCCTCCAGCCAGTTAGTGAGGCGGATACGCCGATCCTTCATGGTCTGCTCCAACATGTTCTTGCAAAACGCAGAGTCCTTCTCCACGTGCGTTTTGTCTTCGTGAAGGCAGTAGAGGCATGTTAATGTTAAAGGACATTTGTACCGCGCACTATCAGCACCGGAGTGGTCCCTTGGCGCTCTGAAACAGGAGGGGAGGTTGAGTTAGTGGGAGGAAGCAGGAAAAGTGCACAAGTGCAGTGATGTGCTGTTGGCGGCCTCAGCCCGGTGGGTCCTTTGGCTGGGCCTGGGGTGTTTGCGGCCGGTAGTCGTCGTGTACTGTTGTGCAAGGCTATGTGTAATTTTGTTTTGTTGTTGCAGTGTAGTGAAGTTTGTGTGGTTTGTTGTGCTGTAGGTTTTGGTTGTGTTTGGTTTGGAGTTTGAGAGGTGTATGCAGAAGGGGAAATTGTTAGTAGGGGTTGGTTAGTTTGCGTCTCTGTCCTGAATTGAAGCGCTCGGCTTGCGTGGTCTCCCCTGTTACGGCTCTGTCCTGATCTGTGTCTGACTGGCATACAGGTTCCTTACCCCTCTAGCTCCCGCCTCTAACATGCTCTCTCATAGCTCCCCTTATCTTCCATTCATACTTCTGTGGCCATTGCACCTGCCAATGACAACCTCTCAGGTAGTGGGGTGATTGCCAATATCTCGATAATTCCACACCCATGTGGTAATTGGCGGTAAATAATTAAGGGGCGGGCGAAAGTGTTGGTGGGATTGTCTGGGGTAGTTGACTCGGTCTCCGTGCGTATTGCCTGTGTTCCGGTCTAGCCAGCGTCACCCGTCCAGGTGCCGTGGCGGGTCCGGGATGTGTGTGTCTTTTGGTTTAGTCATCCTTTTCCAGTTTTGGTCTCCTGGTTTAGTCTCTGGTGTTGTAGAGCCAGGTTTTTAGTGATTTCCTGAATTTTAGGTGATCTTCAGTGTTTTCTTATTTCTTTTGGGATGTTGTTCCAGGTTTTTGCGGCTAAGTGGTAGAAGGAGGTGCCTCCAAGTTTTTTCTTATGGTATGGTTTGAGTTCCAGGCAGATTTCGTTGCTTGATGGGAGGGGTCTCGTTGGTTTGTAGACTTATTTTCTTTTGTAGGAATTCTGCTCCTTGTCCGCTGATTGCCCTGTGCGTTATGCACATTGTTTTGAAGGTGATGCAGTGTTTTACTGGGAGCCAGTGTAATGTTTTTAGGGCTGGAGTCTCTTCTGGATAGTTTGAGGAGTAGTATTGCTGCTGCATTTTGGATCCGTTGCAGTTTCTTCAGGAAGTATTCTGGTATTCCGAGGTAGAGGCTGTTTGCATAGTCAATTTTAGACATGATTAGGGCGACAATAGTGAGTGTTTTGTGCGCGAAGGAGAGGAAAGGTAGAATTCTTCTTGCCGTGCGGAGGAGGAAAAAGCATTTCTTCACTGTTGCATTTATTTGTGGTTCCAGGGTTAGGTTGTTGTCCATTAGGACTCCCAGATTGTTTACTATCTTTGATGGTGTTGGTGCTTTTCCCATTTCTGTTGGCCATGGGATGGTGGTTTCGTTCTCTTGGTCTTTGGATACGATCATGATTTCTGTCTTTCCTGGGTTGATTATCAGGTTGTTGACATCCATCCAGTTGAAGACTTCTTTTAGACAGTCAGTTAGGGTTGGATGGTCGGCATCGGTGTCTTTGATTTTGTAGATGATCTGAGTGTCATCTGCGTAGTTGTAACAATGTAATGTTGTATTTTTTTAAGATTCTGATGACTGGAGTCTGATAGATGTTGAAATATAGTGGAGATAGTGAGGATCCTTGCGGTACTCCGCAATCGTTGACTCGTGGAGTGGATTTAGAAGTGCATCTAGAAGGAACAAGTTACTTACCTGTAACTGTTCTCCAGCATGGGTCTGGCATGGATTCACATGCTCATGAATATTCCCCGTCGTCAGGCTGGGAATCCTCGGTAAAGAAAAAAAATCAGTTTGTTTCGTTTCTGAACTGTCTTTCTTAGTAGTAACCAATCACTGGTCTCTGGGTCATACTGCCCCCAACCAATGACTGCCCTCTCGCTAAGCCCCTCCTCTGGCAGCCATCCTCAGATTTGGTAGCACGTGAAGTGGCAGTATAACCAAGTGAAGAGCCGCACAGGGGAAGGAGGGAGGGTTCGCATGTGAATCCATGCCAGACCCATGCTGGAGAACAAGTTACAGGTAAGTAACTTGTTCCTTCTCCAGCATGGGGTCTGGCATGGATTCACATGCTCATGAATATAAGAATACATAGCAGTACACACATGCACAACCACGGGAGGTGGCAAAAGGCTCAACATTAAGCATTACATAAACTCAACATTAAGCAACTCTTACCTCCTCACCAGGCCCACCTTCAGGCAAACAGGTTGCGCAGCACTGCTTGACCGACGCTTGACTCCTCCGTGGAATCCCGGTCGACGCAGTAGAATCTCGTGAAGGTGTGCGTCGACCTCCACGTAGCAATCCTGCAGATGTCCAGCAGGGGCACACCAGACAAGAACGCTGTAGTAGCAGCGAGCACTCTGGTCGAATGGCCTCTTGGACGGCCGGGCAACGGTCGGTTGGCCAACCGATGACAGTGCATGATGCAGCCGGAGAGCCATCTGGAAATGGAAGCCTTCGAGAGAGCCTTCCCTTGGTTCACAGGTCCAAAGTTCACAAACAGCTGTGATGTATTCCGAAAACTCTTTGTTTGGTCGGTCCACGTAGAACTGAAGCGCTCTAGCTACATCCAGCGAGTGCAAAGTCCTCTCGGCCAGCGACGGAAAGAAAACTGGCAACACCAAGGGCTCATTAAGATGGAAGTCCGACGGCACCTTGGGCATGAAAGAGGGGTGCGTTCTCAGCACCACCCTCCTATCGTGAAAAGTCAAGTATGGAGGCTTGCACGATAGGGCCTGAATCGCTCCCACGCGTCGTGCAGAGGTGATGGCCACAAGGAACGCTGTCTTCCACGACAGAAACTTCAATGGAGCCGAATGCAAAGGCTCGAACGGTGGCCCCATGAGCCTGGTCAGAACCACGTTGAGCTCCCACGCCGGGGCTGGAGCCTTGACCGGCAGGAACGATCGGAACAGTCCCTTCCTAAATTCCTTCACCAGTCGATGAGACCACAAGGACAGCCATCCTGCAGGTCTGGTGTATCGGGAGATCGCTGCCAGATGCATCTTGATGGAAGCGTGAGCTAGTCCAGCTTTGGCCAGCGACAGTAGGTATGGTAGCACTTGAGGTGCCGTAATACGTAGAGGGTTGATCTTCTGTGCACGGCACCAGACAGAGAACCTCTTCCACTTATGTCCGTAGCACTTGAGAGTTGAGGAAGCCCTGGCCTTTGCAAGATCCTCTCTGCAGTCAGCCGGGATATCGTACCCTCCAAACTCTAGTGCTGCAGGAGCCAGGCCTGCAAGTTCAGCAACTCCGGGTCATGATGAATAATGGCGCCTCCCTCTCTGGAGAGAAGATCTGCGTCCATCGACAGCTTGACTGGTGGGGACGCCGAGAGGTCCAGAAGGTCCGGGAACCAGATCTGTCTCGGCCACGCCGGTGCGACGAGGATCATCCTGCACTGGGACCTCTTGAGCTGGCTGATGAGTCGAAGCCGCAGCGGCAACGGAGGAATGCATACAGGAACAGGGCGTCCCAGGGGAACGAGAAAGCATCGCCCATGCTCCTTGGCTGGGGATACCTGCTGGCGAACCTCTGGCACTTGGAGTTTGTCGCTGTCGCGAACAGGTCGATCTGGGGTTTGCCCCATCGTTGGAAGAGCCGATCCACTTGATCCTGGCGTAGTTCCCACTCGTGGCAAGAGTGCAGCTCCCTCCTGAGTGAGTCGGCGATGGTGTTTTTTATTCATGCCAGATGGAAGGGAACCAGAAACATCCCCTGGGCGACGGCCCAGTGCCACAGATCCTGGGCCTCCTTGGATAAGGCTGGGGATCTGGTGCCTCCCTGCTTCCGGATGTAGAACATTGTGGTGGTGTTGTCGGTGAAGAGCCGTATGACCTTGCCTTTGAGGGACGGGAGGAACGACTTAAGCGCCCAGAACACGGCGCGGAGCTCCAAGATGTTGATGTTGAGAGACCTCTCCTCAGGGAGCCAAAGGCCTCTTGCTTGGAGATCTCCGGTTTGTGCGCCCCATCCCTCCAGGGAGGCGTCCGTCGTCACCATCTCCTGATGTGCCGGGGTCTGGAAGTCCGTGCCCGCCGTGAGGTGTGCACGGGTGCCCCACCACTGAATCGCCCGACGGAAAACCTTGCTGAGCGGGATCTTGTCTTCGAAGCTGCCCGCCGCATCCAGCGGGCGTTGAGGAACTCCTGTAGAGGACGCATCCGTAGCCTGCACAGGCACACTAGATAGATGCATGAGGACATCATGCCGAGGAGGGACTTGATGGATCTCACTCTGGCCATGTCCGTGGCTAGCAGGCGCTGTACCTTGCCTAAGATGGCCTTCGTCCTTTCCTCCGACGGAGACGCCAATCGTTCCATTGTATCGAGCTTCGCCCTCAGAAACAGTGCCACCTGCGACAGAACCAAATGGGATTTCTGGTAGTTGGAGAAACCCAGCTCTGAGAGTAAGCGGACGGTCTCCGCCGTGTGCTCGACGGCGAGTTCTCTTGTCCTTGCACGGATGAGCTAGTCGTCCAGGTAGGGGTAGACGTGGATCCCCTGCAGGCGCAGCTGCGCCGCCACTGGTGCTAGGCAATTGGTGAACACCCTGGGTGCCGAATTCAATCCGAATGGCAGAGCTCTGAATTGGTAGTGGCATCCTTGGACTGCGAATCTGAGGAACATTCGGTGTCCTTTTAGGATGGGTATGTGGAAGTAAGCATCCTCCAAGTCCGACGACGATAGGAAGTCGCCCTCCTCCAGCTTTCCCAGCACATGCTGGAGTGACCATCCTGAACTTCTGTGCCTTGATGTATCTGTTCAACCGACGTAGGTCCAGAATGGGGAGCCAACCGCCTGTCTTCTTTCTGACGAGGAAGTATCTTGAGTATACTCCGGAGCACCGGAGCCTCTGGGAAGAGCTCGATGGCACCTTTCTTGAGCATCGCCTTTACCCCCAACAGCAGTTGAGGGACGTGATTTTCCTTCCTGGCCACGGGAGTTATGCGGGGACACTTCTTTTGAAATTCGAGTGTGTGCCCATGGGCCAGGACATCCAGGATCCAACGGTCGGTGGAGATGGACTCCCACACGCTGACGAACTTCGCCAGCCGGACTCCCACCAGGGTGCTTCGGTGGTGGCCCGATGCTACAACCGGTTCAATCTTGCTTGGAGGCGGCCTTGCCTCCTTGGCAAAGACGCCGAGATCATCCTTGCTTGCCGCAACCTCTGTAAGCCTCCTGGGACGAGGAGCGGGCCGCCTGGCGGTACGTAGAGGAGCCACCACCTGATCCCTTGGAGGCCCCCTGTCTGCCTCCAGCGCTCTGAAAGGGCCGTCGTTGCTGAAGGACTCCCAGGGCTCGGGCCGTCTTTGCAGCGACTCATCCACCGTTTTCCCAAACAGGTTGTTGCCGTCGAACGGCATGTCCAAAACCCTGGTCTGCACGTCCTGACGGAAGTCTGTCGCCTTGAGCCAGCCATGTCGTCGAAGGCAAACACTGTTGCCTAACTGGCGAAACCTGGTGTCGGCAATGTCCGTTGCCACCGTTATGGCGTGGTCCGATGCCACCTCAACTTCCTGCAGAATCTCCAGGGCCTCCGCCCTCTTGTCCTCTGGTAGGAAGTCCAGTAGGGGAGCTATCTTGTACCATAGCTCCCTGTCGTAACAGGCCACAACCGCTAAGGCGTTGGCCGCCTTAATTGTCGTTGCAGCCAACGAGATGACCCGTCGCCCCATAGCGTCCAATTTCTTACCCTCGCCGTCAGGTGGGGAAGTAGAGGTTGAGGCTGTCGCCCCCACCGCCTTCTTCTTGGCCGCCGCTGAGACGACCGAATCCGGCTTAGGTTGAGCCCTGAGGCAAAAAGGGGCGGCGTCAGGGACGCAGTACTTCTTCTCGTACCTGTCCCTCTTGGCAGGCGTCATGGACGGGTTCTTCAGGATCGCAAGTCCCTCGTCCCAGATATCGTCGAGCAACGGTACCGCGTAGACCGTCTTTCTCTTGGCCTCTCGCCGTTGATAGAGGAAACCCTCCTCCTGTTCCTCGGGGCAGAGCTGAGCTCGGATGCCCTGGCGATCATGGCGTGAAAGGAGCCAATTTCGCCGGGTGGGGAAGCCCGAGGGAGTGGTGATGGAAGGTCTGTCCCGTTGTCACCACCGTCGTCGTGTCATCCCTGGGGTCCGGTGAGGGGGATGAGGGCTCCACGGGTCGTGGGGGCATGAAGGGCGGGGAGGGATGAACTCTCCTCTGCTTGTTTGGAGGGCTTCCCGACGGGCCCAGTTCTGGATCATCCGCCAGGGTTCGTGGTAATCTCGTCCTCATCTCCGTGCATAAGGTTTGGATTGCCATCAAAACGGCCGCCGAGTTGTCCTGAGGCTCGGGCAATGGCTGCGACGGGAGGGAAGGCTGCTCCTCCACTGGGGCCTCATTGGCGCCACCGTCGCTTTCTTCGACCACCTCTTCAGGATCCCTCCAGTGGGTTCGTACCTTCCCGAACCTCTCGTTGAGGTTCTTCACGGTTTCCACCAGTTCCTCCTCAGAGGCTGAATCTGTGTCCGTAATGGCCACCACCCCCCCACCCCCTTTTTCCCACGGGAGTCTTGTCGATGGGCTGGAAAGAGGATTCTCTCCACGGTGGCAGGGAAACTCTGGGCCCGAGGTCGCCTCCACAGGCTTTGCCAGGGTCACCGTGACTCCCTCGATAGAGGCTTTAGCCGGGTGAATGAAGGCCTTCACCACCTTGGGCGCGCTTGAAGCCTTCACCTTGGGGAAGGGGGTCATCGCCTCGCTCCCCCTCGGCTGTCATGATCTCTGCTTCCAAAAGGTCAGGGTTTTCCCAACTCCCTTGGAAGCAGATCCATAACCCAGGTTCCGAGTGCCAACCAGTCCCAATTGGGACCTTTTGGACCCAGTCCTGGCGCCAGTGGCACCAGGCTCATAAATATGCCCAGTCCCAGCGCTGGAAGCGCCGGGCTCATAATGCTTGGGTGGACTTACCTTCAGCAGACCATGCTGCTTACTTGCCTGCCAGTTGAGCCTCTGATCCTCTTCTGTTTGGAACTACTTTTCCTGTTGGGTGGGGCTGGAGCCACTCCCTAGATTCAGAACACTGGAACTCTTCTGGAAGGCAGGAACTCTTTTCTTACCAGGAACTCTTTTCTTACTTAGGCGTGGCTGTGGAAGGAGACACCTAAGCACTACAGGAGGCTATTTAAACCACACCCGGTGGATGAATCTTGCTTTGCGTTATTCTGCAACCTCTGCAGCAGAACGCTCATCGTGTCTTCTGCATCCGGTCCTGGGCCTAAGGAAAAAGGCTTACCATCCTGAATCCAGTCTTCAGCAACACCTATAAAGACAAGAACAGGTTAGCATTCCGGCATCTGAAAGGCAAAGGCTTACCATCCTGAATCCAGTCTTCAGCAACACCTATAAAGACAAGAAAGAACAGGTTAGCATTCCGGCATCTGAAAGGCAAAGGCTTACCTACTCTTTGTGCGCTCCGGAGGTCTTCACACTGCATTCCGGCATCTGAAAGACAAAACAAGGTGCGTTTAAAGACATTGGGGAACTTTAATACTCACGTGCCATTACTCCTTTCCACATCTAATCCAGTGGGTATTCCGGCACCCTGCAGCCGCTCCGAACTCGTACCTGCAAAATAAAAAGACAGTTAGAGCGCAGAGTGAAGCAGGCAACAAGCGCTTACTTACGTGCTTCCAGGCGCTTCTATTCATCACACTGGCTCCATCTTCAACTCACTTCAGCCCGTCATCCGCCATCCCTGGAACCCTGCAAAACAAGAGACATCATTACTAAAGACTTTAAAGACATTTGAATGACTCGAAACTTACCGTTCGTGCAGTAAACGACGGACAGCAGTCCTCTGAAGTCAAGAGGCCTGCGCTACCTATCCAGTGAAGAAACTGGTTACAGCACCCTGCCCCGAGGCAGATGGAGAGCTCGGCATTCACTTACCTAAGGTGAGAGCGTTAACCTTTGGGGGTTTACAGGAGAGGAGAAGAGGAAAGAGATAGGGACACCCCAATAACCCCAGTTCATTAACCCCATATTTTCTATCTGCAGACATCTTACTCTACACGTCAGGCATACAGTGCACAGAGGTCCAGCCCAAAGAGCCAACCGGGTGCTACACATCACCTTTGAAGATACGGTAGTCGCCCAGTCAAGACCGGCGCCTCTGCGAGAATCAGGTGAGCGTTACAGAACGCAAAGCCTACCGCGAAACTCTCGCCCAGGCGCTATGGAAACCTCGGATACTGATCCCCTAGCCCGGTTACTTGGGGAACTAAGGGCAGAAGTGCATGCAGCTCGTCAGGAAACGAATGCTTTAAGAAGGGAACTAATTATTTCCAAGGAGAACAGACAATCTTGCTAGACAAGTGCTACAGTCACAAGCCGGACAGACACCGTTACCCGCATCAGGGGCAAATCTTCCTTCAACATCCTCTATGAATCCAGTGCAGATCAACCTACCTGGGAATGTACCTCTGGCTCCGCCCGAACGATTTTCTGGTGACCCAAAGAGGTTTGCAGTATTTATCAATCAGTGCCGGTTGCACTTCTTATGCCGGCCAGCAGCCTTTCCAACTGATCAAGCAAAAGTAGCTTTTGTACTTTCGTACCTTAGTGGCAATGCGGCAGACTGGTCGATTCCTCTAGTTAATCAAGATGATCCGGTTCTCCATGATTTTCAAGCCTTTCAGCTTAGTATGGAAAAACTGTTCGCAAGACATTCACAGGGGCAGGCCTTGGACAATGAGCTTCTTTCGTTGCGACAGGGTAATCAAGACCTTTTGGCTTATATTGCATCTTTCAATAGACTAATAGTGGAAACTCAATGGCCTGAGGACAAAAGGATTACGCTCTTTTATAGAGGTCTACGTGGAGAGCTCAAAGACGTTTTAGCCCAAGTAGTGAATCCCCCACAAGACTGTTCGGATTATTTAGACTTGGTCGTTCAAATAGATCACAGGCTGCAGAACAGGAAGGCCGATCGTTCCAAGTTTGATGCTCGAGTATTTTCCAAACCGCCAACTCCTTCCAAAGGAGTAGACTCCGGGGAACCCATGCAAATAGGGGGTCTGAAAGGTCCTCTAACACAAAGGGAGCGGGAAAGGAGGAAACAGTTGCAATTATGCCTATATTGCGGAAACTCAGGGCACTTTCTTCGAGACTGTCCGGTGAAACCTGCCAAGAAGGCAGTAGGAGCTGCAGCTACCAAAGTTACAAACTCTGAGCAGGGAAACGACCTCGCCCGACAAGAATAGAGGTCCTCTTGCCGAGCGTGAAAACCAGTTCCGTGACCTCGCATTTCGTGATACCTATGGTCCTCATTAGCCCTGATAATCCAGATCGATTACATGCAATTGAAGCTTACGTCGACAGCGGTGCCATCGGCAATTATGTGGATCATGAAATGGTTTTGAGGATGAATCTAACTCTTTGTCCCAAGGCTGTAAAGGACGTCATTACTACGGTGGATGGTACGGAGATAGCCTCCGGGCCAGTAACGCATACCACTCAAGAGGTGACGCTAGTAAGTCAAGATGGACACCATGAGAAGATCGTGTTCGATGTGATCAAGGCCCCTCAGTTTCAGATTATTCTAGGAATACCTTGGTTAGAGAAACACAATCCTCTGATCGATTGGCGAGCAAGAACGGTCCAGTTTCCAGAATGTGTCTCTACTTGTCACCCTCCACCTGGTGTTGCACTGGCCGCAATTTCTTCAGAGACTCCCCAGTTACCTCCCGAATACCAAGATGTTTTCCGGAAGGATCAGGCTAACTCTCTACCTCCTCATAGGTCTTATGACTGCCAGATAGACCTGATACCTGGATCTACTCCTCCTTGTAGTAGAATTTATGCCCTCACCGAGCCTGAGAACCTTCACCTTCGACAATACCTGGATCAATACCTGGCAAATGGGTTTATTCGTCCTTCCAAGTCCCCTGCTTCTTCAGCTTTGTTCTTCGTTCCAAAAAAGGAAGGAGACCTTAGAACTTGTATCGATTATCGCTCCCTGAACCAGATCACCGTTAAGAATAGATATCCGTTACCTTTGATCCCTGAACTCCTGGACCAAGTCAGAAAAGCATGCATATATACAAAGCTGGATCTTAGAGGAGCTTACCACTTGGTACGAGTAAAAGAGGGCGATGAATGGAAGACGGCCTTCCGCACCAAGTATGGGCTATTTGAATATCAGGTCATGCCCTTCGGACTTTGCAATGCCCCGGCCGCCTTTCAATATTTTATGAACGATGTCCTCAGAGAGCTCATAGATGTATGTGTTGTTGTTTACATTGACGACATCCTCGTTTATTCTTCATCGGAATCTGAACATCGGAAACACGTGAAAATGGTCCTCGAAAGATTGCGTCAACACAAACATTTCGCTAAGTTGGAAAAATGTGTTTTCAACGTGACTGAAGTTGAATTCTTGGGATTCATATCACCTGGCGGAGTGCATATGGATTCAAAGAAGGTCGATGCAGTTCTCAAATGGCCATCACCATCCTCCGTAAAAGGTGTGCAAAGCATGTTAGGCTTCGCTAACTTTTACCGCAGGTTTATCCCCGAATTCTCTCGAATAGTCCAGCCCATCACTGCCTTGTTAAAGAAAAACAAACGTTTTGAATGGTCTACCGAGGCGGAACAAGCTTTCCAGGATTTGAAGACTAAATTTATCTCTGCACCAATCTTAAAACACCCTCGCCCCGAACTCCCCTACATCGTGGAAACTGATGCTTCAAGCCTTGCCATGGGGGCAGTTCTATCACAAAAGGACCCGGTAACCAATCAGTTGCATCCAGTGGCATTTTGGTCCCGCAAATTCTCGCCTCCTGAAATCAATTACACGATTACTGACAAGGAACTTCTGGCTATCAAGTCTGCCTTTAAGGCTTGGCGGCATTATCTGCTGGGGGCCCGACACACCGTTACTGTGATTACGGATCACCGAAACCTGCAATATTTGAAGACCGCAAAAGCCCAATCCTCTAGACAACTCCGTTGGGCATTATTCTTTGCCGAGTTTGACTTCATAATTACCTATCGACCTGGTACAAAGAACGGTAAAGCCGATGCCCTTTCTCGGATGGGAGTGGAAGAACACTTGGTCAACCCTAAACCTGTACCAATCATTCCCGAACAAAGAATTCTGGGTGTAATCGCCACAGAATCCATAGAGGAAGTTAAGGATAAAGCCAGGCAACTTGTAACTCCAGCAGACATACAGAATTGGCATCTGCAGGGAAAGGACTTTGCAGTAAAGGACAACTTATTGTATTTCCAAGAACGATTATACCTACCCAGCACAGATTTACAGAAAAAAGTAATCTCTTGTTATCACGACTCTTTAATGGAAGGTCATCCCGGTATAGCCAAGACCTCAGAAAAGATCAAGCGCTACTTCTGGTGGCCGTCTTGGAAAAAAGATATCAGAGACTTTATAATGTCCTGTGGAGTATGCGCCCAAAACAAGAGTCAAAAGGAAAGACCAGCAGGCCTCTTACGCCCTATTGACATCCCACCTCGCCCTTGGCATACGCTTTCTATGGACTTCATCACCGATCTACCTCCATGCTCCGGATACAATACGATTCTAGTAATCGTGGACTTATTCTCCAAGATGGCGCATTTCATTCCGCTCAAAGGCTTGCCAACAGCAGCAACTCTGGCCCGAGAATTTCTCGAAAACATCGTCCGACTGCACGGTTTTCCTTCGGTTCTAATTTCGGATCGAGGTAGTCAATTTATTTCTCATTTTTGGCGAAGTTGCTGTCGGTCGGCTCAAATTGATGTGAGACTATCGACCAGTCACCACCCTCAGACCGACGGACAAACCGAGAGGACCAATCAAACTCTGGAACAGTATTTACGGTGCATGCTGCAACAAACTGAAAAAACTTGGAAAGATATCCTTTGGATAGCCGAGTATGCCTACAATAACTCTGTCCATTCGGGAACTGGGAAAACACCGTTTTTTCTTTTGTACGGCAGTCACCCTCGAACCTCGGAGTTGGATCCCCTCCAAGATCTTGAAACACCAGCAGTAGACTACCTGCATTCTACAATCACCCAAGCCTTTAAGGAAGCGGTTTCTCACCTTCAAAGGGCTAAAGAACAATACAAGAAAGGAGCAGATCAACATCGGAAGGAAGCCCCTCACTATCAAGTAGGGGATAAAGTCTGGTTATCCACCAAATATCTACCTCTAAAAGGGCCACGCACATTCAACCCAAGATACCTTGGTCCCTATTCCATCACTACCATAGTAAACCCAGTAGCGGTCAAGTTGGACTTGCCCCCGCACATGAAGATACATCCGGTCTTCCACGTCTCTCTATTAAAACCCGTGCAACCTCAAACCCGACTAACCAAATCTCCAAAACTTATCCTAGTGGATGGAGAACTCGAGTTTGAAGTCAAAAGCATTCTGGACTCCAAGATCTCCAAATCTAAACTATTCTACCTAATTGACTGGAAAGGCTACGGCCCCCAAGAGAGATCCTGGGAACCTGCTGAATATGTCCACGCTCCTCGCCTAATCAAAAGATTTCACCGAACATTTCCTGACAAGCCAAAACCCCCGGAGAAGCCCGGTTTGGGAGGGGCCTTGAGGGGGGGGGGGGGGTACTGTCATGATCTCTGCTTCCAAAAGGTCAGGGTTTTCCCAACTCCCTTGGAAGCAGATCCATAACCCAGGTTCCGAGTGCCAACCAGTCCCAATTGGGACCTTTTGGACCCAGTCCTGGCGCCAGTGGCACCAGGCTCATAAATATGCCCAGTCCCAGCGCTGGAAGCGCCGGGCTCATAATGCTTGGGTGGACTTACCTTCAGCAGACCATGCTGCTTACTTGCCTGCCAGTTGAGCCTCTGATCCTCTTCTGTTTGGAACTACTTTTCCTGTTGGGTGGGGCTGGAGCCACTCCCTAGATTCAGAACACTGGAACTCTTCTGGAAGGCAGGAACTCTTTTCTTACCAGGAACTCTTTTCTTACTTAGGCGTGGCTGTGGAAGGAAACACCTAAGCACTACAGGAGGCTATTTAAACCACACCCGGTGGATGAATCTTGCTTTGCGTTATTCTGCAACCTCTGCAGCAGAACGCTCATCGTGTCTTCTGCATCCGGTCCTGGGCCTAAGGAAAAAGGCTTACCATCCTGAATCCAGTCTTCAGCAACACCTATAAAGACAAGAAAGAACAGGTTAGCATTCCGGCATCTGAAAGGCAAAGGCTTACCATCCTGAATCCAGTCTTCAGCAACACCTATAAAGACAAGAAAGAACAGGTTAGCATTCCGGCATCTGAAAGGCAAAGGCTTACCTACTCTTTGTGCGCTCCGGAGGTCTTCACACTGCATTCCGGCATCTGAAAGACAAAACAAGGTGCGTTTAAAGACATTGGGGAACTTTAATACTCACGTGCCATTACTCCTTTCCACATCTAATCCAGTGGGTATTCCGGCACCCTGCAGCCGCTCCGAACTCGTACCTGCAAAATAAAAAGACAGTTAGAGCGCATAGTGGAGCAGGCAACAAGCGCTTACTTACGTGCTTCCAGGCGCTTCTATTCATCACACTGGCTCCATCTTCAACTCACTTCAGCCCGTCATCCGCCATCGCCGGAACCCTGCAAAACAAGAGACATCATTACTAAAGACTTTAAAGACATTTGAATGACTCGAAACTTACCGTTCGTGCAGTAAACGACGGACAGCAGTCCTCTGAAGTCAAGAGGCCTGCGCTACCTATCCAGTGAAGAAACTGGTTACAGCACCCTGCCCCGAGGCAGATGGAGAGCTCGGTATTCACTTACCTAAGGTGAGAGCGTTAACCTTTGGGGGTCTACAGGAGAGGAGAAGAGGAAAGAGATAGGGACACCCCAATAACCCCAGTTCATTAACCCCATATTTTCTATCTGCAGACATCTTACTCTACACGTCAGGCATACAGTGCACAGAGGTCCAGCCCAAAGAGCCAACCGGGTGCTACACATCACCTTTGAAGATACGGTAGTCGCCCAGTCAAGACCGGCGCCTCTGCGAGAATCAGGTGAGCGTTACATCGGCTGAATCCTTCGATATCGACCAGGGCCTCTCCAGAAGCTTTACCGGGTTCTCGTATTTCCTCTTCTCCGAACCAGAGCGTTGGCTCGTGGTTGATGGTGCCGGGGAAGGCGCGCCCTGCCTGGCAGCTGAAGAGCCCGACTGTTCAGCGCTCCCGGTGCCCACTGACTCGCAGTGCTTAGCCTTCTGTTGGGCCCCCGTCACCGGGGCGCCCTCACAGGACTTAGAAGACCTCTCTGACCTTTTCTTCTTCTTCTCACCTGCTGGGCCCTTCTCCAGCCAGCTGGCGAGGCGGATAAGACGATCCCTCATGGTCCGTTCCGATAGGTTCTTGCAGAACGCACAGTCCTTCTCCAAGTGCATCTTGTCCTCATGAAGGAAGTAGAGGCATCTCAAATGCTCGTCCACCTTGAAAACATTCTGTAACCCGCATCCAGGGCAGTTCCTGAACAGCTTGGATCCGGGCGTCGAGCTTTCCTTGTCCTGGGCCATGTCCATGGTAGGTCTCAGATCTTCTGGAATCCCCCCCCCCAAGAAGCGTAACTCGATGAAAACTTCGCTCTTGAGGGGCGTAGAAAATTAAGAAATGGGTCCCCGTTGATCGGAAGTAGAAAGGTGGAGCTTGAGGCTCGATTTAACCGAAAAATGAGAATCTCTTTGAAAAAAGCACAAAAACGCAGTAAAGGCTCGAGAGCTATAGCACGAGGACTCCCAACACTTGAACATGCGTTAGAAATCTGAGGATGGCTGCCAGGGGAGGGGCTTAGGGAGAGGGCAGTCATTAGCTGGGGGCATCATGACCCAGAGACCAGTGATTGGTTACTACTAAGAAAGAGTTCAGAAACGAAACTGAAACTGATTTTTTCTTTACCGAGGATTCCCAGCCTGACAACGGGGAATATTCATGAGCATGTGAATCCATGCCAGACCCCATGCTGGAGAAGTAGAGGGCAGCGCCAGGAGTTGGGGCCAGTGAGCCTGCCAGCAGGCAGGCCAAGTACAGTGGGTGCTGAGTAGCTGTGTAGCAAAGTGAACTTTGGAGGGGCTAAGGGCCCATTAGCACAAACCTGAAGGGGCTTGGAGCCCATTTGCAGTACAGTGGAGGCGCATAGAGCCCATTGGCAAAGCATTTGGAGGGGCTTGGAGCCCAGTGCAGCACCTGAAGGGGCCTGAGCCCATTAGCATAGTGTTGGAGAGATTTGGAGCCCAGAAGCACTGAATTGATGGGGCTTGGAGCTCACTACAATATTTGAGGAGGCTTAGAATTTACCATAATGTTTGGAATGAGCCCAAAAGAACTTGTGCATATAGGCATTACGTGACTTTGCTGACAATGGAGGCACCTATGGTGTTGGGTGCAAAATGGCTTTCTAAGGACGACCCTGGCATATTCTTTTCTTGGAGGGATTTGGGTCTGGCTCTGTCCACCACTCAGTAAGTAATGCACAGGATTTTGAAGGTGGCCCTTCATCCATTTGGAAGCCAGAAGTAGGGTACGGAAAGCAGGTGAAATGAGATTGCCTTCGTCCCAGTGCAAGAAGCAGTCTGGCAAACGAGTTTTGGACTCTTTGGAGTTTGTTTAGTTGGTATGTTGGTGGACCCAAGTAGAGGGAGTTTGCATAGTAAAGTCTGATCATGACAATGGACATAATTGCAGCTTGTCTATTGGGATAGATGAGGTACATGAAGATGAGCTTCAGAAGCCTGAGGTGGAAGTAACAGGATTAGGATACATTATTGATGTGGTGAGAAAGGGTTAGGTTATAGTCCATTGTGCAGCCCAGGATCTTGACGGTGGTGAAGTGAGGAGAGTTTGCAGAGGGAGGGTGGCTGGGGAGACTGTAGCAGGAATAGGGCTGTATTGCCTCAGACCACGAGCTCAGTTTTGCCTGGGTACAGAAGGAGATGGTTATGGGTCATCCAGGCCCAATTCATATTAAACTCACGAAAGATAGAGCATGGTGTACTTCCGTCCGGGACGCTACAATGGGAAAGATTCATAAAATCAGGGAAAACATTCATAATAAATTGAAAACAATGTTAGCGCACAAAGCTGAATGTGAATTGGCTGCCGCATCTGCCCCCATTGAATCAGAAGATTTGTTTACGTTTAGGCCAATATCAGAAGCTGAAGTGACAGACATGGCACAACTCAAGCCAACATCCTGTAAAGGGGATGACTGTCCAGCAGTTGTGATTAAGGCCTGTGCTCCTGCACCGATTCCTAGCATCACAATGTATCAACAAATCCTTTTTGGAGTGCCTTGTACCAGAATGTATTAAACAGACCTGGATCTCACCACTACTGAAGAAGATCACACTGGATCACAATAATGCGGCCAATTACTAATGTTGCTTTTCTTAAGATCCTTGAGCGAGTGGCCTATCCAGATACAGAAGCATTTAACCTTGAAAAACATCTTGGGTAACCATCAATCTGGATCCAGAGTAGTACATGACACAGACAACACTACTGCACTAAAAGGCCAATATCCTGCAAGCAATGGAGGGCAGCAATATTATACTTGTGATGCTCTTAGACTTATCTGCTGCTTTTGATCTAGTGGATCACACTATTCTAGCCGAGGGACTTGTACATTCTGCGCAGTTCTCCATTTCTGCAGCTAATTTAGTAAAGTCTTTCTTGGCCAATCGATCGGCTAGAGTGTATAGCAGAGAGGCCTCTGCAGACGGAATCAATGTTCGGTTTGGGGTTCCCCAAGGGTCACACCCATCACCATCCCTATATAATATCTTTACCAAACCATTATTTCAACTATTGGATACAAGAGGTAGAACATGCATGAACTATGTGGATGACCGGCAGTGTAAAATCCCTCTTTCGGGCGACTATGAAAAAGACACTTAAGATATTAATAAGGTGTATTCCTCAATTCAACAATGGATGGAGGACAATGGGCTTGCCCTAAATGACGCCAAAACCGAATTTATGATTGCAGGAACCTCAGGCAGATTAAGGAAACTGGAAGCGCAATACAAGAATGTTGTTATTGCAGCCTGTACAATCGCTACACTTCCTGAAGTCAAAACTCAGGAGTTTATTTTGATCAGGAGACGAGCTTGAAGGCACATGTAAACAACCTGGTGTTCACTTCTGCCTATTATATCAAGCTGCTCAGCCAACTGCATCCCCTTTCCAACCAAAAAGAGCTGTGCAAATGTTGCCAGGGACATCATCATCATGGTGAGGTTGGACTACTCTGGCAGCCTGCTGCAGGGAATAGGCAAGGGGGAAAATGACCAAACCACAAATCATTCAGTTTGCGCTGTTGAAGGCAGAGGGAGAGGAGAGCACATTACACAAGCTCGAAGAGCACTTCATTGGTTGCCAATGGAAGCGAGAACCACTTTTCGGATTCTTAGCTTGGCACATTAATGCCTCTGGTGCTAGCCATGTTTATCCATCAGAAAGGCTCTCTTGGTTTCCCAGCCGCTGAGATCCAACAATACCAAACTACTGTTGGAGCCAAGAATGAAATGGACTGTGGTTGGCCAGGGCACATTCCACTGTATAGCATCTAAATTTTGGAATGCATTACACACAGATCTTAGGTGTTATATGTCGCTGGTTCCCTTTAAATGTTGAGAAACTTGCAGGTGTCTCCGTGGCTAGTCCCTGGGGATCTGTCATCCAGGTGGCCAGGACATGGCCATCGCTATTGGATCCAGTTCCTGGGGGTGGACCAGCGAGGGAGGATCACCTGGATGGGAGGTCCTTGGGGAGTGGGACACCGACGGGTGAAGCGTGGTATCCCCCTTCTTTTGACACTTTTTCCAATCAAACCACATAAGATATTCCAAAACACTGTCCCCCCCCCCCCTCCCCCTCATCCCCCCGGGACCCTTTGTTCAACATAAAAGACAATGGACTAACACCAGAGCCGTTTACCTATCACCGTTTACCTATCATGTCCCAATACAAGGGTCAGGCAAAGTCAGGCAATTGAACAGAATCACACACACCCGACAGCCTTTCCCTTCACCCACAGGGTTAAAAGGTGGAACACAATAGCCCAAGACGAGCAAGGCAGACCACACAACGTTGAGAGCTATCTCAGCACGGCAGTTTAGGAGCAGGAGAAAGACTGCACAGACCAAGGGTGACACAAGGAGAGAAGCAACATTGCCCTTTTCCGACCAAGGCCTGTGAAAACTCCACAGAAGGAACCACAAGTCTGCGAACAATAGCCAGCATGTGTTGCAGCAGATGTCAACGATACACAAGACCCTCCTCCACTGATAACCAAGCCAAGGAGAGACGCTGGTCTCTGTGGTACCAACCTTGACTCCAAGGAGAAAGAAAACCAAGCGGTTAATCACAGTCGCTGAGGGGAGTGTCGATAAGAAACCAAACTTTTGAACAAAAAATAGCCAACGGCTAATTTGAACTTTTAAAGCTTAAAAAGATACTATTGATTAAAGAAGGGGAGACCCGCACAGAGGAGTCTGGCACCACGTGGGTGCTCACGCAGGAAACTCTGGCCGATTACCCGAAGGGAGAGACGAGCATAACCAGAAGGCCTTGGAAGAAGGCGTGAAGAGGTCAACGTGGTCATAAAGGGGTCCTGTAAAATCCTCTATACTGTCTTAACTCTTTGACCGACAGATGATTGTGAAGCAAAGGGAAGTGAATCCCACTTGGTGAAATTAATCCGGCAGAGGGATGCTAACAAGAAGGGGCAAGGCCTAAGTCCCTATGAATAGTGCGTTGACCGAAGTGAACCCAACCGAGGGGTGTCCACAGTGAACTGTATGTAAAAGTTGGTGAGAGTGAACCGGCAGAGCGAAGCCGACAAAAAGGGGCAAAGTCTGAGGAACTGTTTAAAAAGACATTAAGATCCGTGAATGCAATAAGTAAGACCAGGGGAAGTGAATTGTCCCCCTTGTCATTTGGGTCCAAGCCCTGCCGAGGGAGATCCAGGGGTGAGAAGTTATCACCCAAAGTTCATTGGAAAAGGAACTGTTTAGTTGATTTGTTGAATAGGATTGGTGAAGGGTCTAAGCCTTGAAGAAGGGGTGCCAGGGGTGAAGCCATCACCCAAAGTATACATGGAACAGGGCTGTGTTTGTGGTATACGTCAGGCCTCGAAAGCAAGAGAATTTTTTATTGAAAAGAGACTTAGCCATCGAAGAACCGGACAGCTGGTACGGAACTGTTGGCTTGTGCTAGGAAAGCTCGAGCCTGTGCTGTGCTCAGGAGATCCACACGTTTTGAGCACGGGACAAAGTGGAAGGAAGAACCCTGGCAATCACATCAAGACTTATTTGTGAACACTTCTTTCTTTATTGAAAACCCTGTTGCACACTTTCTGTAATTAGTTGTAAGGATTTGGCAATAGTTTTTTTTATTTTTAGTATAGGCCTACTACTTTGACAAGACGCCATAAGGACTGTTATTTTTCATTTGATGGTTGAAGCTTTCTCTCATCTTAGATTTAGGTTTGGCGTTTTCCACCCTGCATTTACAGTTTAACACCCTTTAACTGTGATCATTTATGTGTCTTTATTGTTGCCACCATGAGCTTCTTACGTGCACTGAAAACCCATCCATTTGCCTGAGCTGGTTTCTCAATCTACTTTCATGACCCTGCCCTGCATATTGATATCTTTTTGTTGCTGAACTGTGAAGTGTGTTTTTGGTTTCATATGTTTTTTGTCCATAGCAGCACCCTGATGCCCCCAGGCTTGTTCACATTGGCGCTATCTAAGTTTTAAATAAAGTAAACAGTTGAATATTGCACAGCAGGAAGAATTACACACTTGTTTCATTGTTTGAGGCACATTTTAATGTAATATATTAGCCAAACGTTCATAGCTAAAAAAAGGCACATTGGCTTTTATTGGAGTTTCAGCAAGACAGTTGGGCCTCATCGCGGCCTTGGCAGCAATACCGCCGGGATTCCACCCGCGCAAATAGCGTTACTGCTACTCGGTTCAGCAGTATTAGCGTCTGATCAAGAGTAGTGGTAAACCACCATTCCCCATTGGGTAGCTTGGACCCAAAGAGGTTTTTCAGCGCCATTAACGCCACACTAATTGCACCGAAACAGGCGGAAAGTTGAGATTTTTACCTCCAGTAAAAAGCTGGAGGTAAAACTCCAACTTTCCGCCCAACTCATGATTGGTCCAACCCCTAAATGCGGCGGTAATAGCATTACCGCTGCATTTAAGGGCTACCACCCAACTCATGATGAGGCACAATGTCTTAATGAAACATTGACATTTTCCTTGGAACAAAGTTTTCTTTCAAAGTAAAATGAGACTTACCTTTTGTGACATACAAGTAGAAGAAGTCGCAGTAAAGAATAGTTTGCACCACACCAGCAACAATTGCTATGAGATCAAAGAATCCCTCAAAGGAATAGCGCCAAATCCAGTTGATCAAATACAAAGCACGGTATAGGCCAAGAAAGAAGAGGTAATGAGTTGTGATGGTCTCCGCTTCACCAGTTTTGCTGATCATGAAGAGTTGGGGAAGGATGGCCACAGACTCTAGGTAGATTGAGAATGTCCACAGTATCTACAAGGGTAAAATACAGCAAATAAAAAAAGGCATCTTCTTATTGATTGCCTACTCACGTATGATATGTATGTTAACAGTGCATTTTCAATATGAACCACTTTCCAGAAGATTTTAAATACATACATGAACTGTCGCATTGCACTGTTTTACAAATATGTTAACGTCTTCTAGAGCAGTGATGAACAGGTTAAATATTAAACATGCAAAGTAATTACAGAGAGGTTATCCCCTCTCTACATAATAGCTAAAGCAATGGAAACTTGAAAGTCTTTTTCGTGATAGCCAATAATGCCAACTCAAAATGATCTTTAATACCCCACAGCAAAGTGACGCAAGGTGGCCCTATGATAGGAGTTTACTTTGGCAAGAATACATTTAGCCATAAAACTGAATTGTATGTTGGGCAACAACCCAGTTATGGGCCCAGGTTATAGAATGTTGTGTGCATCACTAGAGAATATGTAACTCTGTATAAGGGATGCATGTGCCATACAAGTTGTAAACATCAGACATGCTACACAGCTCAGGCAGTAGGTGCAGGGTGTGCAGCTTAGGTCTTTATATTAGAAGAGATTACCACTGAACGCTAAAATAGCAGCATATTTATGCAAAATGTAGCAGTGTATAGTTTGAAAAATGCAATGAATCTTAGTTTAAAGGTACTCGCTTTTGCACTCGTAGTCCAGAGTCCACCTTCCTACAAATGTTTAGATGTCCTGGCTAGAGAGAAGCCTACTAGAACATTCTCTCTATATGGGATACATTACTCACTGTAATCGTATTTCTGGTGCTTGTATCTGCTTAGATTCACATGGTCCGACATCTAATGTAAGTCACAGATTATTACAAGATTTGTTTTCGATACCAGAAAACGGACGTTGACAGGGCGTGATTAGTAATACTATCCCTAGTATGTCATGTACTGTACCAATGGTCTTTCACGCGTGAAGGTCCCTCAGATAGTTTCTGACATGAGGTTGCATGAAGTATAGCACGAGTACAGATGTTGTAAAGCAGAAACAGAAAACCCAGAAAACATCCATGTGCCTTCTACGCCAGTAGGGGAGGAAGGGTGGGCGCATATGAATCTAAGCAGATACAAGAACCAGAAATACGATCACGGTGAGTAATATAGCCCTTCTGGAGCTTGTTCTGCTTAGATCACATACTCTGCATAGATTAGCCAGCAGTATATTGAGGAGGTGGAAAGCAAGAAGGTACAGCAGCAAAGAGGTTTTAAGACTGCTTGTCCCACTTGTGAATTTTCTTTAAAATGTGTGTCAATGCAGTAATGTGTGAACGTCTGGATGGAACTCCATGTAGCAGCTTTGCATATGGCATCTAGATGGACGTTGGCAATGAAAGCTAAGGTAGCCCCTATACCTCTGGTAGAGTGTGCCCTTGGTGTAAAAGGTAGAACTTTTTTGTATAGGGAATAGAGTAGTATGCATTTGACTATCCATCTGGAGATGGCACCCTTTGATATGTTATTGCCTTCTCTACCTGATGCTATGGAAACAAAAAAAAGGAGTTGGTCCATTTTCCTTAGGGGTTTAGTTTTGTTCACATAGTACATGACCGCCCTCCGTACATCAAGGGTATGGAGGCTTCTTTCTGCTGAGCTTGATGGATTCTGAAAGAAGGTGGGAAGTTCCATGGGCTGGTTTAAATGGAACCTTGAAATGAACTTAAGTGAAAACCTAAGATGTGTTCGGAGGGCAACCTTGTCCTTGTGCATGATGAAAAGGGGTCTTGTACCGATAAAGCCTGTAGCTCATTGACTTGTCTTATAGAGGTGATCGCTACCAGGAATGCAGTTGTATAGGTAAGATGCTTTAGGCTGGCCTTGTGCATAGACACTAAGGGTGGCCCCATGAGCTTGGAGAGCACAGCATTGAGATGCCAACCCAGGGAAGTGTTGGAAATTGTGGGGGGTGTGAGGATGGGTATAGCCGCTGTACTCCTTCCATGAAAGCCTTGATGACGGGGACTTAAAGCCGAAAGGGCCGCCAGATGTACCTTTAAGGAATTGAATACTAGGCCAGAGTCTAGTAAGTTAAGCATGTAGCGTAGCATTTTAACGGGTTTAGTGATTGTGATGTGCACCATATCACAAATCTCTTCCACTTATTAAATAACAGTGCCTGGTGTTGGGTTTTCGTGCCTCTTTGAGGATATCCATACACCTTTGTGGAAGGTTTAAGTGGCCAAACTCTATGACTTCAGGAGCCAAGCTGCCAAGTTCATTGATTGTGGCCGTGGGTGGAGAGATGCCCCCCTGCATTGTGTCAACATGTTGTACAGGAGCTTGATCAGGTCGCACTTCGCCAGTTTGAGCAGATGTGGAAACCAAGGCTGTCTCGCCCACATAGGAGCAACCAGGATCAGTGTTACTTGTTCCTAGTGCATCTTGTGCACTATCCTGCTGGAGTGGTGTAGGGTGGGTGTTTGGCTTTTTAGCGCAAGTGAATTTCCCTGACCAGTTCATCCACAGGACGTTCCCCTTGGACCCTGGCTGGGGAAACCTGGACGTGAAGTCTGGGCATTCAGCGTTTAGCTTTGTGGCGAACCAGTCTAGTGTGGGGTGACCTCTAGTGAGATTTTCCGTCTAGGATATCTGTCGAGTTGCCACTCATGTTCTTCTGCTAGAGGGTGTCTGCCAGAGAATGGAGTTCCCCTGGAACATGTTGGGATGTTAGAAACATGTTCTACTTGAGTGTCCATCTTCATTTCTTCTGGGATAGTTTGGACCGATTTGGAGAGTGCGTGCCTCCCAGCTTGTTCAGATATGACTGTTGCTGTGAGGAGCTGCACTGTCTGGCCCTGGAGATGTTGCTGAAAAGCTCTAAGAGCTTTGAGGACTGCCCGAGCTCCAGGAAGTTTCTATATCTTTGCCCAGTAGCGAGTGTCCACTGTCTGTGAGCTGTGGTGGAGAAAATGCGCCCCACCAACCGGTGAGTGAGGCGCCTGTAGTAAGGTTTGCTTGTGCTGGTGGAGCATGAAATGGTTTTCCTTGGACAGTCAGTGAAGAGCCTGAACCAGGGTTAGCCAAACAACCACTACATTGTCCCACTGTCCGCTTGCCTGAGACCACGGTCTCGCTAACCATTTGACGAATACGTAAGGCGCCCATGAGGAACTAAATAAATTAGAGGCCATCATCCCTAGGAAGCGCATTGCTTTGCGTACCGTTATCTGGCGACCAACCTTGTATTGAGGTACCTGCAGCAGCAGATTTTGTACTCTCTCACTTGAGCTCGCCACCCCCTCTTTTGAGTCTAGAATGGACCCCAGAAATTGTTTTGTTTGGCTAGGGATTAGACTATTTCTTCTCGATGGAGAGGCCCAGATGGAAAAGGTGGTCTATAGTTTTTGGTGCATTTAGTCTGCAAATTTGAGGAGATTCCCCGGTGATCAGCCAGTCGTCTAGATAAGGGTATACCGGGATGGACTTTCTGCGCATGTGTGCCGCCACTAGTGAGAGAACCTTTGTGAACACTCTTGGTGATGAGGCGATGCCGAATGCGAGTACTTTGAACTGGTAGTGTACTCCCGCCATATTGAAACGCAGGTATTTTCTGTGCGCAGGGTGCATCCTTTTCAAGCAGCGCCTTTATTTCCTCCAGCAGTATGGCAGTTTCTTTTGCCGTTAGTGTCTTTTGTCTTGGCAGGCAGTAAGGTGGTTTCTGAATCAACTCGATGCAGTACCTGCCTGCTACAGTGGACAACACCCATTTGTCCAATGTTCTGCCCTCCCATGCGTGGGTGAATCGAGAGATTCGGCCTCCTACTGGATTTGCATGGAGGGGACCTGAAATGGCATGTCATGTCATTTTGTGGGAGGGGCCAAGCCTCTCCCAGGGGAGGATCTGCCTCTACTTCTTTTATTCCCTCTTTGAAAGCTGGACGAGGAAACTTAGCCTTGAGACTGGTTCTAAGACTAGGACTGTCCTCCCCAAGAGTAGCCCGAGAACATGGACCACTCTGTCCCCGAAATCATTTTGAATTTGGGGAACCCTGTTGGGAATAAGTTCTGTTAGTCAGTTGCCCAAGAGTGTTGTACTCGTCCTTGGCACTCTTTAGGGCGACCTCTACGGCTTTACCGAATAGGACGTTTGGTTCTACTGGCATGTTCAGGAGGTTTGCTTGGGTCTCTAGCTTAAACCCCGACTGCCCAAGCCAGGCATGCCGCTTAACGAGGGTCCCTTCAGCTATGATGCGTCCCGAATTGTCCACCGCATCAAGGTTGTTTTTCAGGATGCAGCTTGAGACTGGTTTGCCTAATGAAACAGTTTTAAGCAGTTGGGCCTTCAGTGGTTCTGGGACGGCCTGTAGTAGTTCAAGCTCGTCCCATTTGTGGCAGTCGTAACTAGCTAACAAGGTTGTATTGTTAGCAATTCGTGTCTGGTATGCTGCAGAGGAAGCTACCTTTCTCCCAAATGTATACATCTTTTTACTCTCCCTGTCTGGTGGGGCTTCTGCCGACACCAGGGGAGCGCCTGCCCTCTTTCTGGTGGCGGTAACTACCAGAGAATCCTGTTTGAGCTGGCCCCTAATGTACAGGGGGTTAGTGGGTGCGGGCCTGAACAAATTTTTTATTCTTGGGTTGACAGGTCTTTTAAGACTAGGGTGTTAAGAAGGATGGTTGAATATGTCTCTCTATTGATTGCAAGAGAGGTATGAATTGTGTGGCTGCCTTTTTGTCCCCCAGGATGTTTTACACAAAGTCCTTATCGACTTGTGTCTCCTCAGTGTAAATGCTGAAATGTTGAGCCGTTTTCAGTAACAATTTGTTATACTGTAGTTGGTTGTCGACTGGCGAGTCTGCAACCAGCTGGTCGGGTGACTCCTCCTCCTCCTCCTCCTCCTCCTCCCCCCCCCCCCCCCCAGACACTAGAGCCTGGGCAAAAATGATAAGTTACTCACTGTAGTGACTAACGTACTCTTAGTCCATAGTCCCCTTTTCACCATAAAAAAACCTTCCCCTTTAAATTTAGAGGGGTGCGGCACAGAGAGCGGGTGCTGCCCTGACTCCGCCCTCCGGCGCCACACCTCAGTCCCCATTGATGCGTCGACAATAGATTTAACATTGCCTAATGACACCAGTATTATTAGGGGGCTGGCGGGGGGAGGAGAGGTTGGTGGGACATATGGTGGAAAGGGGACTATGGACTAAGAGTACGTTAGTCACTATGGTGAGTAACTTATAATTAGTCTTACGTCCCGTCCCCTTTCCTCCATACTGCATGGGCGATTACAACTGAACGTAACCCCAGGGTGGAGAGGAGACCCTCCTTAAGCAAATAGGTTCCTGAGAACCGCCTGTCTGAAAGCCGCGTCTAATCTAGAGCCGGCATCTTAACAGTAATGCTTGCAGAAAGCCGAGGGAGGGGCCCAAGTGGCCGCCCTGCTTATGACTTGCCAAGGGGCATAGTGCTGGAATGCGATGGCATGCGATGGCTGTTGCCTTGGCCCAGACTGTGTAGGCGTGCATGTTGGCTGGAAGCAGCTTGTGCTGACCCTCGTACGCCTCTTTGATGGCAGAGACCATCCAGCAGGATATGGAAGCCTTAGAGGCCGGATAGCCTGGTCTTGAGCCTCTGAAAGTGACGAACAGGGCATCCGATTTGCGGAAGCCCTTGGTCCCGTCTAAGTAAAATTTCAGGGCACGCCTGACATCCAGGCAGTGCAGCACTTTGTGTTTCTTCCTTGGGTTCGGCAAAAAAAGTAGGAAGGACTATTTCCTCGTTCAAGTGGAAAGCAGACAGCACCTTGGGCAGGAATGCTGGCTGTGTTCGCAGGACTACTTTGTCCTTGTGAAAGGTAGTATATGGTTCAGAGGCGACCAGTGCCTGGATTTCACTGACTCTACGAGCCAGGTGAGTCCTACTAGTAAGGCCGTCTTGATGGGGACCAGCCACAGAGCCATTGGCTCGGAACTGTTTGTGCGCCACTATTTTGAGGTCCCACATAGGGTGCAGCCTCTTGATGGGGGGGGGTGGAGCCTCACGAGCCCCGCCAAATGTTTGACGATCAGATTGGAGGAGGAGAAGATCCCCTCAGAGTTCCTGTAAGCTCCGATGGCTGCGAGATATGTACAGCAAGTGTCAACCTGCACGCCAGAGTGGGCGCGGTGCGCCGAGAAGGTGAGCACATCGTTCAAAGTACATGGCAGGGGATCAATGTCTTTAGGGTCTGCCCAGTGGCATAATCTGGTCCATTTGCTTTTATACTGGGCCCTGGGTAGGCTTGCTCCCTGAACTATTTCCAGATTAGTCTGCAAGAGGCTGAGGTGGCGCAGCGTTACCTGCTCAGGAACCACGCTGTGAGGGCTAGTTTCTGTGGCGCGGGGTGGATGACCGTGCCCCCGTGCTGCACCAGATGTGCTGGGCCCGTCGGGAGATGAATCTGGGGCATATATGAGAGGCTAAGCAGCTCTGAAAACGATGCCCTGTCCGGCCACCATGGAGCTATTAGAATGATGTTGAGATGCCGAGACTCCTTGATCTTGCAAATTACTCTTAAGCCTTCATGCCGTTCCACTGAAGCCGAAATACGTCGCCCAGGGAGCCGGGGCCCTGTCCCTGCTAGGATATGAACTGAGGGCACTTCTTGTAGTGCCAGGTGGCAAAGAGATCCACGTGGGGATGACCCCCACCAGTTAAAGATTACCTGAATAACAAGGTCGTTCAGCTGCCACTCGTAATTGTCCGCTCCTAGCCTGCTGAACCTGTCCACCTCCAGGGTGGATTCCCCCGGGAGATGGACTACCGTGAAGTAAATGTTTTCCAGGGCCCACTCCCACATGCTGATTGCCAGTCTGCACAGAGGGGGATCTGGTGCCCCCCTGCTTGTTGACATAGTACATGCTGGTCACGTTGTCTGAGGAAAACCCTGCCCCTGAGAAGTGGTAGGAATGCCCCAAGCGCTAGCCAGATGGCATTCAGCTCTAGCCAATTGATGTGGTAGGTATTCCTGTTCGTCGAGTCCAGGTGCCGTGGCCCGAGAGATTGTCCAAGGTGGCTCCCCACCAGCCCTCGAGCGAGGAATCCGTGGTGACGGTGGCCGGAAGGGCTTGCCCGTCTGTAGGTTGCAGTCCCTAGACCACCATGTTAGGTCCGGGTGGAGAGATAGAGGAACGTTGATCATCTCGGACTGAGAGCCCCGCTCCTGGTTCCGCGAAGTGCAGCTGAATCCTTATCTTCAGTCTCGTGTGCAGGATGGCTGATAGGACCGCCACCAATAGACCCAGGAGATGTTGGTACCACCATGATGAGGTCACCTCTCTGCTGAGGAAGTGGTTGGTTGCCCTCTTGTTGACCGAGATCTTGTACTCCGACGGAAATATCTTCTTGGAGCACGTGTCCCAGATGAAGCGCAAGCATGTCAGTCTACGTGGGCTGCAGCTGTGACTTCTTGAGATTGAGCGAGAAGCCCAGATCATGCAGTGTGTTCATAAGGGCATGGGAAGAGTGGTGAACCGCTTCCAGAGATGTAGCTCGGACGAGCCAGTCGTCGAAGTATGGGTAGATGTGGAGGCCCTGTGCTCTAAGGAGGGCTGGCACCGTATTCATGAGCCTGGTAAAGACCCTGGGGGCCAAGTTGAGGCCAAAAGGAAGTACCTTGTATTGAAAATGGTAGCCCTTGATCCTGAAACGTAGGAAAGAACGATGGGGTTGCCAAATCGGGACGTGTAGGTACGCGTCCTTCAGATCCAGGGAGCACATCCAGTCTCTCTTGCACAATGTCTCTGCTATAAAAGCTGGCGTAACCATCTCAAATTTTTGCAGGGGTAGGGCGAGGTTGAGGGTAGAAAGGTCCAGCACAACTCTCAGGCCCACCTGGTTCTTCTGAACGGCTAAAATCCTGGAGTAAAAGCCCAAGAATTCCTCCACTGCCTGGCTCTCTACGAGCGACCGGATCTCCGTCAAACGAGTTTCTGTCCCCAACCTGTGGGAGTGGAGGGGAGGAGAGGCTGGGATTGGGAGGCGGTACCCTGTGGATACTACGGAGAGGATCCAGGGGTCTGAAATTCTGGCACCAGAAATGTGCCTTGAGAGCCAGCCTGCCCCCCCACTGGAGACACGTGGACCCGAAGGGGCATGCCATGCCTTCTTTCCCTCGCAGGCTGTTGCGGAGGAGGGGGGACTGAAAAAAGCCTCCTCCCCACTTCAACCCCCCCTTTTTGTTGCTTGTGCCGGTTCTTAGACGGCGAGCAGTCTGGCTGCCTGGATCTCTGCTCCTGGAAGCCACGCAACCCTTCGTCCGCTGAGATTGGGTGTACAATTTGGGCGTGGTCTTTGTTAGGATAAAGACTTGGCCGTTTGGGAGCTGTTACTTTTTGTCCAGCTCTTCATCCGAGGAAGAGGTCTCCCTCACAGCCCCCCGCCCCCCTCGAACGGAAGATCCAATATGCGTTCCTGGACATCCGGGTTGAATTTTGTTGCCTGGAGCCAGGCAGTCCTCATGTCCGTGGCAATACAGATGGCATGGCCAGAGGTGTCGATATGGGCCACGGTGGATTCCATGAGGTCATGCACCACCAGCTTGGATTCGGCCAGCCCCGCCTTAAAGCGCGATTGGCACAGATTTCCGGGAGGAAGTCAGCATTTTCCCCCACCATAACCTTTGGTTGGCGGCAGCCAGTATGTCATCTGCGTTAGCCTGACAAAGATGCAATGACGCGTTGGAATAGAGCTTCTTCCCATACGCTGCCAAGATCTTCTCCTTGCCTAGCAGCGCCGCTGAGGACGACCGAGGCTTGGAGTATAGTGATGCCACAGCGATAACCGAGGAGTGTGGCTGAGAACGGGCCGAGAGCAAGAGTATCTCCCCTCCATCTGCCTGTATTTGGCGTTCAGGCGACGATTGACCAGTTGGGCCGAGTGGGGCTTTAGCCAACCCTTCTTGGCTAGGGAGACTACATCGGTCTGCAGAGGAATCACCGTTTTGGCAGAGGGGCGCTGCGCGAGGACTTCAGCCAGAACCCCCTTTGCCAGCTGCTCGACCTCAGGTTGGGGTAGGCCCAGATACTCCGCCAGTCCAGCAAGACGCTCGTGGAAGACCCTGGCCGAGGATGGCGTATTCAGATCCTCCTCATCCGTATCCTGTGGAGGAGTAGTTGGCGCCGGAGGATGGGGTACAGGGACCGTGGCCGGAGGCTGGTACGGAAACGCCCGAGGCAGCGGCTGTGCCAGGGTCCGGGGCACCGGCGCTTATGGTGCCGCTAGCATTGTGGGGAGGACTTCCCTGATGGTGTCCTTGAGGATAACCCCCATTCGAGGTGACTTCATGAGGCCGAGGAACCTCTCGAAGAACCCCCTCCTCACTGGGCGAAGAGGCGGCAGGGGGTGCGGACGGGGTACCTGGGAGCTGCTGGAGCCGCTGCGTACCCTACCCATATGGACGCAGTGGGAAGCTGCCCTGTGCAAAAGAGGGATAGGCTGTAGGCCACGTACCTGGTTGAGGCCAGACCCACATTGACACTCGTTCTTCGCCGAATTCCTGGAATGGCGGACGGGTGCCTCCGTCTGGTGCGGCAGCCATTTTGTCGAACTGCCTGCCACGTGCGTGCAACGTGTTGCTTGGCCTGCTGGGCCCTGCCTCCTCCAAGACTCTTGCGTGTGGATCACGAGGCCTACCCTACTCCTCGGGCCTAGGCCCGGTAGGTGTGACACGCTCGACCCGGGGGATCTGTAGAGCTGCGTTTAGGCGCTCACTCGGGCGTATTGCCGGTACTAGTGCGTAGCCCTTCGGCCATATTCCCGGTACTAGGGCAGAGCCCCAAGGATGACATTACCTTAGCCAGACGATCATTACTCTGTGTTAGGGTTGAAGAAAGAGTAACGTTTAAGGCCATGACACTTGTTCATAAGTGCCTTTTTGGCAAAGCTCCTTTCTATCTAAAAAATCATCTGGAAAGGTATACCCCACAGAGACAGCTAAGATCCGAAGGCAAAGGTTTTCTCATAGTGCCTAAACACAAGCTGAAGACAGGCCTGGGTAGATCTTTTGTAGCGCTGGCGTCACAGCAGTGGAACAGACTCCCTCAGGATCTCAGATTGGAAGAAAATCACTTGAAATTCAGGAAAAACTTGAAAACCCACTCGTTCAGAAGATTCTTTTCTTCCGTTAGGTGACAGTCTGCGACATGGAATAGAACCAGTAGGGTTAGGGTTTAGCCTTGTTTTTATTGCTGTCTGTATAACTGTTTTTCTGTGTTTGTTAAAGCGCCCTGGTGCCTGTGGGCTGCTGGCGCTATTTAAGCGGACATGCATACATTTTTCTTAGGCTTCTGGTACCAGGGGAGTCCCATCTAGTGTCAGCTCCTCTAGGTAAACATTTTGCACTCCAGTATTCGGCTTCTTCAGCATCATGGGGCAAGCCCTTGCAGCTTTCTACCCAAAGAGTCCCTTAACATGCATCTCCAATTAATGAACTAAGGCCTGGATGACAGCTTGCTACTTTGTACTTTTTGTTCTCTCAGGAGTGCACACCGGTGAGCGCTGTGTGCTGCTTTAAAGCTACCCCAGTATGGGAGGAAGATATGGAACTAACCAGACTGGGCCTCAAAGAACCGTTCTCCAACTGTCTTGACACGTTTTTGTAAAATTTAATCACTGCAAAAGAAGGTTCTTTGGAGAGAGTTTTCTAAAGCCCTCTGGTAAGAGATCTAAAACCAAGTTACCGAACAAAAAAAGGGCTTGGAGCCAAAAGACAGCCAAAACTCTGAAGTGGTAGCTATGGCAAAGCAGTCCGGTGCCACTCAAGGGAGGTGGTAGGCTGGCAGGAAGGTACAATTAGTGCTAATAGTTATCCCCTGAGAATACACTACGCTGGTATACGGAAGAATATTATATTTATGATATGATATATGGCATTTGTAACGCACCTATACACAAGTGTTTCAAGGCGCGACGAGGCGGGGGGAACAAGGAGAGACGGACAACGATCCTACTAGGCCAGGTGTCATTCAGATCGCGCAAGTGCAAAGGGTAGAGGGAAAGGGAAAAGTGCAAGGGGGAAAGTGAGAGCGGAAGTGCAGTACAAGGTTAAGAGCATACAGCAAACAGGATAAATAACAAGGGCCAGCTGGTGGCAAGTGCGATGTAAGTGCAGACAAGTGCTGGGAAGGGGGGGCTGTAGGGATACAGACAGTCCCGTAGTGCAGGGGTAGCCATGGAGGCAGTGCAGGGGAGAGTGGCTAGGCCAAGGGCCGAGAACGGTGAGTGGCCCAGTTGCAGATTCAGTGCAGTTTCAGGAATTATTAATTTTGAATGTTTATTTTAACCCAACGGAAATTGATAGAGGTCTTCTAACAACACAAATATTTTGGGACAATGGTTGGGTGCCGGCTATCAGAATATTATATTAATCATAAGGGGATTTTAACGAGTTGTGCTGACTTTCTAGCTTTGGATACGAGAGCTCCTTGTTCTGCTGGTAGGAACTGTACTTCATTGAACACTGCTTTACGATGGAGCTAGTTTTTGGATGGTTGTGGTTGTATATTTATATTCCCTATGGGGTTTGACCAATCAGCAGGTGGGCTCTTGGAGAAGGGGGACAAAGTCTTCTTGGATTGACCAGATTTTAATTTAATTTTGACAGTCACCTTTCTGTTCCAATAATAATCTGGCTTTTCAGAGGTTCAGTTATGCGTTATTAGAATTGCTGATAAGGCAGCAGAAGCTTAATATACCTGCCAGAAGCCATAATAGAGGGACAGCAGGGAAATGGAATATAAAATCTATGGAAAAATGTACCACCCTTTTGAAGGATTTGATAGGCGAGAAAGTGAAGTATCTGGGATATTCTGGTTTTACGATTTAGGGTTATTCAAATGTGATTAATCAAAGCCTTGCTCTCATAGGTAAGAGGCCAAATCTGCATTGCAGGCCTAGCCGAGAAGAACAAGTCACTCCCTTACCTGGTAACGTTCTTTCGATGGGATGGTTTGATGACGTATTCCATATCTATGACAATCGCCAAAGCTGTGCTGCTTCGGAAAATCTTTCGGCGTCTGCATACTGCATCGATGACGTCGATACGCCGTCCTCGAGGGCCTCCATCGAGGACGTCGATACGCCGTCCTCGAGGGCCTCCATCGAGCCGTCATCACCGGATATTATAAGTAAGACGCACGACGCCCGTAGCCTCAGTTGTAGTTTTTTCCCCAGAACGTGTGGCACCAATCTACTGCCAATATGACCACAGAAAGCCTTGCGGAAACTTAAGTTGCAATCGCATAAGAAATTCTGTAGCGGGGAAGGCAGGGAGGGAGTGATATGGAATACGTCGTCGGACCATCACATCGAAAGAACGTTACCAGGTAAGAGAATAACTTGTTCGTCGAGAGGATTTGGTCCTCCGACGTATTCCATATCTATGACAGACTCCCAAAGCAGTACCAACGTAAGGAGGTGGGCAAAGAATTTCAAATATACAAATTTAGAATGCCCAATCAAATTGCAGAGTAAAGGACTACCTTGCCAAAGGCCAGATCCTGCACATGGATAGAATCAAGGGAGTAGCGACGTACAGAAGTATGGACCGAAGCCCAAGTGGCTGCATCACAGATGTTACGAATAGGAACACCCCTCTGCAGGGCAGTAGAGGAAGCCTACACCTAGTCGAATGGGCCCGTAAGCCTACAGGAGGATCCTTACCCGCCAGGCAGTAACATTCAGAAATGGCCAAGATAATCCATCTAAACAAAGTCCGCTTAGTCACAGCTTGTCCCAAACGCCTTCCAGCGTAACCAATAAAGAGCTGATCGTCCACTCTGACCCGGGACATGCGCGAAATGTAGAAACTCAAAGCTCTCCTAGGATCTAACCTATGGAGCCTCTCCTCGTCCTTACTAGGATGCAGAGGAGGATAAAATGCCGGAAGAACAACCTTCTGGCTCAAATGAAATTCCGACACCACCTTCGGAAGAAAGGAAGGACGAACTCGAAGGACAACCCTGTCCTTATGAAACACAGTGAAGGGTGGCTTAACTGAAAGTGCCTGTAACTCACTCACTCAGCGAGCGGAAGTGACCGCAACTAAAAATACAGTTTTAAGGGTTAACAGCCTCAAAGGACAAGAATGCAAAGGCTCAAATGGAGCAGCCATTAGAAACTTGAGAACAAGGTTCAAATCCCAACCGGGCACCTGGAAAGGTGACGGAGGGAACACCTTAGTGAGCCCTTTCGGAAACTGCGAAATTAAAGGAATTTTAAAATAAGAACACTCCTCAGACGAGTGCTTAAATATGGACAGCGCTGCCAGGTAAGCTTTAATGGTACCCACTTGCAAGCCCCTGTGGGCTAAAGAAAGCAAAAAAGACAGAACTGCAGGAATGTCACATGAAAAAGGATCCACAGTCTTAATCCTGCATCAGTCGCAGAACTTTCTCCAACGGCAACGGTACAGGGACTTTGTTGCCGGCTGTCTGGCCGAAAGCAACACCTCCAGCATGTCTTCAGGGAGGTCCCAATCCTTATACCGCAACCTTTCAGAAGCCAAGCGTGAAGTTTGAGGGATCTGACCTCTGGATGGAGAACCCGACCCCCCCCCCCCTCCCGTGAGATCAGATCTTCTCGGTTGGGAAGACGACGTGGAGGGCAGATGGACAAGTCGAGAAGGTCTGGGTACTATGTTGTCTGGGCCCATGCCGGAGCAATGAGGATCATCCGGGAACCGAACCTCCGTAACCCCCGCAACACTTGCGGGATGACGGGGACTGGAGGAAACACATACAGCAGTGGGAAGGACCACTCCACTACGAATGAGTCTCCTAAGGCTCCTCTTGGAGGAAATTCCCGCGAGCAGAACCTCTCGCACTTCTGATTGACACTGGAGGCGAAGAGATCCACTTGAGGGGTCCCCCAAATGCAAAGATCTCCAGGAGAATCTCCTGAGCCAACTCCCACTCGTGAGAGATTGCGCTCTGCCTGCTCAGAGCGTCCGCCATCTTGTTTTCATCTCCGGTCAGATGAACTGCTGAGATCGAAATTTCCTGCTGGATGGCCCAGAACCAGAGCTGCATCGCCTCCCTGCACAGAGGAAGTGACTCTGCCCCCCAACCCCCTTTTTGTTGAGGTAGTGCATGGCCACTGTGTTGTCCGTCGGGATCAGGACATTCTTTCCTCGCACAGTCGGCAAAAAAGCCTTCAGGGCAAGCCTGACGGCCCTCAGCTCCAAAAGATCGATATGGAGTCTGGACTCCGACAGACCAACGACTGCTGACTGTCAGCTCGTTGGCATGAGCTCCCCATCCCATGAGGGATGCGTCCGTCACGATAGTCACCTCCGGCCAGGGCAGCCAAAAAGGAGCCCGCCTCATCAGATTGCCTTCGTCGGCCCACCACAGAAGGTCCTGAGCGACCGAGGGTGGCACCTCAACGGGTTCCGACATCCTGCCAGAGGACTGTGACCACTGCATCTTGAAAGCCCACTGCAAAGATCTCATCCGCAGTTGGGCCTCTGGCACCAGAAGAATGCAGGATGCCATGAGGCCGAGCAGCCTCAAGAACTCAAACGCCGGGAGACTTTGGGCATGTCGAAACTTGTGTACCATCTGCTGAATGTGAAGAGCCCTCACCTGGGGAGGAAAACACTGCCCCAGCGACGTGTCGAGCACTGCTCCGATGTACTGGAGCCACCGAGTTGGCGTCAAGTGAGACTTCAAGTTGAGGGAGAAGCCCAGCTTGTGAAGGGAGTGGCAGGTGATGGACTGATGATCCAGGACTTGCTCGGGAGAGCACGCCCTGATCAACCAATCGTCCAGGTAGGGGTAGACGTGAATCCCCCCAGTTTCCTGAGATGCACTGCCACCACCACCATGAGCTTGGTGAAAACCCTCGGGCGGAGGTCAATTCGAACGGCAGGACCCGAAACTGAAAGTGCGAGTCGCCAACCGCGAACCTCAGGTACTTCTTGTGCTTTGGATGGATCGGCACATGAAAATAAGCGTCCTTGAGGTCGCGAGGCACCAACCAGTCCTGAAGTTGGAGGGCCTGGAGGACGAAAGAGTAACCATCTTGAACTTGTCCTTCCAGAGAAGCTTGGGTCTCAATCCTCTGTCTTTCTTCGAAATCAAAAAATAAGGGATATACCATCCCTTGTTCCTCTCCGCTACAGGGACTAGTTCTATGGTGCCTTTCTCCAGAAGGGATTGAATTTCCTGCGCAAGGAGCGGATCCGGACTCTTCAAAGAGAGGTTCCATGGTGGATTGTCGTGAGGCCTCTGCCGGAAAGGAAGACGGTAGCCGTGGGCTATGATCTCCAGAACCCACACATCTGAACTAATGGCGCGCCATTCTACCAGATGCTGCGCCAGCCTTCACCCAACCGGAGAAGAATGGGCCTCATGACTGGGCTGAAGCGGCTGCTGCAGTGCCTGAGGCACTCCTACGGTTGCCCCTTTGACTTGCAGCTCCTCTCGATTTACTAAAGGATGAGTAATAACGAAAGGAACCTCCCCTCCACGGCTGTCCCATAGGACGAAAAGGCACAGGTTGGCGGACTGCAGCGCCCATCGACTTTGCTGCAGCTTTCGAGGTCTGCAACCTCTCAAGACTCTCAACCCAGGTGTTCAGTGACCCTCGACATGAGGCGTTGATATGAAGATTCGGCATGCATGCCAGGCTCCGGCCTACCAAACTCCACCTCCGGGGAGGTGTCTAGACCACTGGCGTCGTGCAGCGACTGACGCAGGTCCTCAAGTTAACTGTGACCAGAAACAATGTCATCAGGAACCAAAAGCAGGAACCTCACCTTCCTCAGACCCCTCATCCACCTCAGAAATATAATCTAGAGGCTGGAAAGAAGGTACAGAAAAAAGGCACAACGACTTGTTTAGCCTTAGCCATCGCCTTTCTCGGGGGCGCCACCGTGCCACGGGGTACCTCCGACAAGGCTGCATCGAAAGGCGTCGACGGAATGGGCGTCGAACGCAGCGCTGACAGCGTCGACACAGGCCTCGAGGGCGTAGCCCCGAGCGTGTGTCGACAGCCTAGACGTCAATGGCGTGGACTTCCTCGGAGGCGGGGCCTCGAGAGAGTCCGTAGACGACCTCGGCGCCACCGGCATCGATGTCTTCTTCGAAGACTTCATAGAGTCTCGCGGTCTTGATGGCGTCGAGGACCGGGACATGGAACGGGCAAGCCTAGAGCGACCATCCTTGTCCGACCGGGACCTCGAAGGCGCCCGGTGGTCGCGACGACTGCTCGAACCCGAAGGCGGACGAGCGGTGTCTCTAGCGCGGCCTCGACCGGCGTCCTCACAGCGCGGCCGGACCGGAGCCCTGCGATTGAAAAATCCCCAACATCTCCTTTCGGAATGAATCCCACTCCTCTGGAGTGGAATGCTTGTTGGGACAAGCTACCCGCCGACGGGCGGAGTCCTCGGAAGAGGACGGGGAAGGCAACCTGTGACGGTGCTTCCTGGAGTGCCTCGAAGAGGCAGAGAAATGGCGGGACCGACATGAGACCGAGAAAACCCGGACTCATGACGACGATGCAGAGAGTCGCCCCTCGAATCGTCCGTCGAAAGACCAGTGGACCGTGACTTCAGGGGCGTGGCCACCTTACCGACCGCTCCTTACGCTCCCGCAAGGCCTTCTAAGTGAGCGATTGGCAGTTGACAGTCGTCCGTATCATGGTCCTCCCCGAGGCACCAGAGTCAAGCGTTGTGCGTATCCGTCAGGGACATCTTGGACCCGCACACCTGACACTTAAACCCGGACCGGGGGGTGGAAGAAGCCGAAGAAATCATATCCGCAATGAAGAAACAGGTTTGAAGAACCGAAAGAACAGTATTCAGTAGAATCGAGGCGCACCGAGATCTCTGAAGCGAACACGTTCGCAGAAAAAACGGAACTGAGGCTACGGGCATCGTGCGTCCTACTTATAACATCCGGTGACGTCTGCTCGATGGAGGCCCTCGAGGACAGCGTATCGATGTCATCGACGCAGGATGCAGACGCCGAAAGATTTTCCTAAGCAGCACAGCTGTGGTGATTATTATCATAGATATGGAATATGTCAGAGGATCAAATCCCCTCGAAGAAAGGGTTACTAATATGCCTAGGGAAACGCAGGGTACTACGCAAGAGGCATTTCGTGCAGGTAAGAAGATCCTTCAATCTTATAAAAATGATGTAAAGGGTATTAAAGCAGAGATGTACCATAAAGATGGTCTAAGTGTTAAAAGCACTTGGCACGCAAGATTCCCCTAGGTTTTGGGATCCTCTGACCCTACTTATCCTAAAGGTTTTGTAAATGTTATTCCAGAGGATACCTACGTTGCATACTACGCAGCTTTTTTTAAGCCCTCTTCGTTAAAGAAATGCAAACGTATCAGTGGCATCACCCATTCCTTTAACTGGAAAGAACAATTTCATTTTTCTAAAATTCAGAATGGTATTAAGAAATGAAATCCCTCTAGGTCGTCGCGGTCCAACAATCTGGCCCCGGTAACATTGAAATATGAGCCTGTATTTTGGTCACAATATTTGTCGGACCCGTTTATGGAGATCATTTAGAACCATTCCATTCCTTTGGCCTGGCAAGAGGCTTACATCATCCATTTTTTAAAAAAGGTAAGTCGCTCGGCCCCGGAATATTAATCGCCCGATTGCCATTTTGTCGGCTCCCAATAAAGTGTTTATTAGAAGAATTGAATAAGTGGCTTAGAAAATTAGAAATTACATCTAAATTTCAAGTGGGCTTTCGGCGTGCGCTGGGGACGTTTATAAAGGGTCCGATTCTGCCCCATTTAAAAATCCAGGCCAAAGCTCTGGTGTTAGAGAGAATTCTCAGAAATGTGCTAATTCCCCTCTACCTTAGAGACCCCCAGCATTTTTGATGGATTTTGAGGACTTGCATTTTTAACCTGGAGAGAGTGAAACCCTTTTTCCCCACTATGTATTTTATATGTGATTTGAACATTGTTTCTTTTGGTTGTGGAGTCTGACAAACGCCATAGGCATCTTTTACATTGTGTCACAGCAGCTTCAGTGAAGCGACACAAGGAAGTCTTTCAGATTTCCCAAAGGTTTAAATACCTTCTCTTGGATAAGATGTGCATTACTCACCGTAATAGCATTTCTGATGATTGTATCTGCTTAGATTCACATGCTGTGCAAATGGTCCGACATCCAGTGGTAACCGCAGAGTATTGCATCTTGTCTTAAGGGGACCGAAAGGGGACGTCAGCATAGGCGTGTCTGTAACACTATCCCTATCGTGACATGTAGTGTACCCAAAATCCCTCACCCGCCGACGTCGCTCAGATTGTATTTTTTCTGCCATGAGGGAGCCCCAGGCTATCGCGAGTACATAAAGAGAGAAAGTAGTAAGACGTCCATGTTCCTTCCACCCTGAGCGGTGAGGCAGGGAGGGCGCTTGTGAATCTAAGCAGATACAATAATCAGAAATGCCATTACGGTGAGTAATGCACGTCTTATGATGCTAGTTAATCTGCTTAGAATCACATGCTGTGTATAGACTAGCGAGCAGTACCCGGAGTCGGAGGTGGGTTGTGAGAAGGAACAGTAATGAAAAGATGTCTTAATACTGCTTGTCCCACCTGAGAATCAGATCTATAATGAGTGTCTAGGCAATAGTGTTTTGTAAAGGTGTGTACAAAACTCCAGGTTGCCGCTTTGCAAATGGACTCAAGGGGAACATTTGCAATGAATGCTATGGAAGCCCCAGTGCCCAGAGTAGAGTGTGCTCTAGGCTTGAAGGGCAGTTCTCTCTTAGCAAGAGTATAACAGTGTGATGCATTTAACAATCCACCTTGAGATAGCGGATTTAGAGACAGGATCCCCTTCTCTACCAGCTGCCACTGAAACAAAAACTGGTTTGTCTTTCTCAGTGGTTTTGTTCCATCAAGGTAAAACATGACTGCCCTACTCACATCTAGTGTGTGTAGGCTTCTTTCAGCCATGCTAGTGGGATTCTGGAAGAAAGTGGGTACTTCAATTGATTAGTTCACATGGAACTTTGAAATGTATTTAGGCGCAAATCTAGGATGAGGCGCAGAACCACTATCTCTGTGGACTGTAACAAAATGGTCTAGAACTGAAAGGGCCTGTAGTTCGCTAACCCTTCTGATAGAAGTGATAGCCACGAGGAAGGTTGTCTTGTAAGTAAGGTCTTTTAGACTTGCTTTATGCATTGGCTGAAAGGGAGATCCCACAAGTCTGATTAAAACCACATTTAGATCCCATCCAGGAGCTGGGTGAAAAATGGGGGATGGATTCTCTTAATCCCTCCATAAAAGCCTTAATAACCGGTATTTTCCACCACAACACTTTCTGTTGTAACATAGTGTAAGCTGAGAGAGCAGCTAGATGAACCTTTAGGGAATTGAAGACCAGTCCTGAGTCTAACAAATGGGTTAGGTACAGCACAATGTGTGTAGGTGAGCAATCGATGGGATGGACGCCCTTGGTATTACACCAGATAATGCTTTTTACTGGAATAGCAGTAGCGCGTGTTAGGTTTCCTAGCTTCCCTGAGTATGTCCATGCATCTGAGGGAGTTGAAGGTGTCCAAACTCTATGACCTCAGGAGCCAGGCCGCTAAGTTCAGAGTTTGCGGGCATGGGTGTAGTGTCTCTCCCCCCCCCCCCCCCCCCCCCCGAGACAAAATGTTGTACGGGCAGGGTAGTTTCAGGGGGGAGGGGGACATCTCGATTAGCTGAGTGAATCAGGGTTGGCGGGCCCACATGTGGGCCACCTGTATCATGGTAACTGGCCGTAGACAAATTTCCCTGACCATGCTATCCAGATTCCGTTCCCCTTGGAGCGGTTCTGGGGATACCTGGAGGCGTAGTCTTGGCATTGGGTGTTCTCCTGAGTAGCAAAGAGGTCTATCTCGGAAGCCCCATTCTGCAAAGACTGTCTTCGTGTAGACGCCATTCGTATTCTAAGGGCAGAGGAAAATCTCTGCTGAGCACGTCTGCCAGAAGACTGAGTTCCCCTGGTACGTGTTGGGACAACAGGAACATCTTATGTTTGAGAGCCAACATCCAAATGTTTTGGGACAGCTTGGATAGCCCTGGAGAGTGTGTGACACCCCCCCCCCGTTTGTTTAGGTAGTACATGGCTGTGGTGCTGTCTGTCAGAATCAGAACTGTCTTACCCTGTAGTTGTGCCTGAAAGGCCTTTAGTGCCTTGAATACTGCTAATAGCTCTAGCAGATTTATCTGGCTGGATGCTACTTGTGGGAACCACACTCCATGTGCTGTCTGATGAAGTAGGTGAGCCCCCCACCCCATGAGATGAGTCTGTCTTGAGAGTGCCTTCCACTGCGGGTGTGGTGAAGGTCTTCCCCTTCAAGAGGTTTTCCCTCGACCACCACTGCAGAGAGAACAAGGGCTGGCAAGACAACTACCAGATCTTCCCATTGTCCGCTGGCCTGACACCACTCTTGCACGGGACGCATGCGCAACCGCGCGTTTGAAACTAAATAAATGCATGACGCCATCATACCTAGCAAGCACATTGCCTTGCGTACTGTCACTTCCCGACTGGCTACATATTGAGGGATCTGAGAAAGCATGTTCTGAACCCTCTCGTTGGAGGGGAAGGCGAGACAGTCCTTTGTCTGAAGCAGAGCACCTAGGAATTGTTTGGCTTGACTGGGGTCCAAGCTGGATTTCTTCTCGTTGCTGGAGAATCCCAGACTGAATAGGAGGTCTGTGTATTTCCTAGGCATGTCTTCCAAGAGTCCCCTGTTATGAGCCAGTTGTCGAGGTAAGGGTAGACAGGGACAGATAGTCTGCGCAGGTGTGCTGCTGCCACTGCTCGTAAACACCTTTGGCGCCAAGGCAATGCCGAAGGGGAGTACTTTGAAACGATAGTGCTTGTCCTCTATCATGAATCTTAGGTACTGTGTGCGCCGGCAAAATTGAAATATGAAAGTATGCATCTTTCATGTCCAATGTTGCCATGTAATCCCTGTTTAAACAGTGGAATTAATTCCTGCAGCGTTACCATATGAAACTGAGGTTTGACAAACTTGTTCGCTGGGCGCAAGTCTAGTACAGGGCGCATGGTGAGGTCTTTTTTGGGTACAAGGAAGTACACTGAATAAATACCCTGGTTTACCTGAAGAATAGGGACACTTCTATGGCGTCCTTTTGCAAAAAAGCTTCCACCTCTTGTTTCAGGATTTGCAGAAGTTCTGGCGTCAGGCGTCTTGGGCGGTCTGAATTGTGGTGGTCGGGGGAACTCCACGCAGTACCCGTGGGCGACAGTCTTTAGAACCCACTGGTCTGATGTAATCCCCTTCCATGCCGAAAGGAAAGAGGTTAAGCAACCCCCGACCGGGGTTACATGGGAGGGGACCTGGATCTGTAGGTCATTTCTGACCAGAGGCTGTGGCACCCCTGGATTCAAATCTTCGATAGGTTTGTTAATAAGAGCTGCTTGGGTCTCCGGCTTGAAGCCCGAGTTTCAGAGCCAAGCGTGCCGTTTAAATAGTGTGCCCTGAGCCAGCGATCTTCCTGCCGTCTCCAGTGTTCTTTCTGATACGTCTATTGGTGAAGCCTGGTGGGCCGGGGTGGAAGGAGGGGAGTCCACACACAGGACATCTGTGTCCCGATTGTGATTAGAGAGCCTATGGCTCAGTCTGATGAGTGTCCTCCCAGTTGTCCCTGGCATTCGCCTGGTCATCTGCCGTGTAGTCCTGTAGGAAGGCGGCATCTTCTCCATCATAGATGTCTTGATATGTGCATTTGAATTTCATCTTCATGGTGGATAGAAGTGAAATGGTCCTCAGAAGATTCTAAATTTCCAGGAAACCTTAAGGTTGACACAGAAAGAGGATCCTCCTGACGCCTCTTGGGTGTAGAGTGCTCAGAAAGCGATACAATCCTTTCCAAGCGGTCCATGCAGCCTTCAAATTTTTCCTTGGTCCATTTGGATGAACCAGAAGGTGCAAAATCTTCATTTTCCTGCCTTTGGCGCTGACATTTATTACTAATAGTGCTAGACAAAGGCTCCTGACCGTCTTCATAGTGTTCGCGAGCATCGGGGTGCTGTGTGGAGTCTTTAGACGTGTCCACGGAACGCTCCTTGCGTTTCTTCGAATCCTTAGTCATCAGCCCCACCGCCAAAGTAATCTTCGCGATTCTTCCGCAGAGGTCCGGCGAATCGGAGTGTGCCATACGACTTGGAGGCCTAGTGGTAGATTTTTGTCCTACCGGGGCCTTAGGGGCCGTCAGAACATCAGATGGGCACGCTTCGCCAGCCAAATGTGATTTTGGAGGTAGCGCCCTTAATTTTCAAAGGCCCAGTCGCAAGCCGCTGCTGCGGATGTGGGGGAAGGCTGTGGACCTTCAAGATCAGAGGATTCTGTCGAAATCTTTGGCGGTCCTGTGGCGCTTTCACCAGTTTCGACGAAACAGTGGAAGGGGTTGTGTGTTTTTTTGTACGCCCCTGTTGCCGGGTGTTGTTCCCGTAGTGTGACTTCCGTCAGGCCTGGAGGGGTCAGGAGACACGTGTGGCAGACCTAGAAGTGTCAGTCGTAAGGTTAATAGCATCCAATACGGATGCTTGGTCATCATTAGTGCCCCCGTCACTTTTGGCGGTGGGGGGAGAAGAAGAACCAGCCAGCGACATGCCGTAGGCGGGCCACCGATTAACGCGGCACTCCTTAAGCGTTTTAGGTCAAAGGAGTCTACAAGCCATGCACCGCGCTTCGTCTTGGTCAAGGGGCAGAAAACTATTGCACTTATCGTGCTCGTCCTTCCATGGGCATCTGACCCTGCAAGAGGGGCAAAACCTAAATGGTGTCCTTTCCATAGCAAAAGGTAATAACGATGACCAGGCCTAGAGGGTAAAGGGGGAGGGGAAGAGGAGAGACATAGCGAAAGATATGACCACCCTGACCCCACTCTCCCTACTGTGTAGGCCGGCCGGAGGACCCGGCCGCGTGGATCACTCTGCCACTGGATCTTAGGCGTCGAGGTCCACCGCCGTCGAAAGTTCCTGCAGTCTTTGAAGCACATTCAAAGTGACTTTAGGGGAAATAACCAACAAAGTCGGTAAACAAGGATAAACAATGTCTCTTATGAAGAGCTCTGCAATGGGGCGACCAGTTATCTGGGTGGAAAAAAATAATGTGAGGAACCTCGGCGTATGAGGGATTTTGGGTACACTACACGTCACGATAGGGACGCCTATGTCGACGTCCCCTTTCGGTCCCCGAAAGACCAGATGCAATACTCTGCGGTTACCATTGGATGTCGGACCATATGCTCAGCATGTGATTCTAAGCAGATTAACAAGCATCAGAAACTACTGTTTCCAAGAGCAGTAAAGTGAAATTGAATTTACTTACATCTAGACCCAGCACACACTATCTTACATTAGGTTGCTGGAGGAGGGGTTACTTAGTATCCCCTTTGACTAGTTTCTCATGCAACATTTTTATGTTACCCTTTCCTCGATGAATGGCTGGTGGCAGTGGTTTACTTTTAACTACTGTAGTGTGCGTTTACCGCGGGCTGCTTTCGCAGCAGCAGTAAAGCACCCCAGGGTGATATTTTTGTCAAAATGGCCCTTGTCTTTTTTTGCCATTTCTTTGTGGAAAGGTCCTTTTTGAGATTTACTGTGCGCGCCAAACCAGGTTTGGTCCCTTTGTTTGTTTCGTCTTTGGTGGGATTCACAAGTGAAACCCACCCCTGGCTCCAGGGTGTCTGGCAGGGGCAGGAAGCGAGGGAGGTGCCCGAAACTCCCTGTGCTTAGTCTCCTAGGAAACAGAAATGCACTCTTAGGTGATTGGCCGGCTGGCTGTCCGGCAAGGACAGCCACCCTGCTGGGTGACTGACAGCTGGGCTGGAATGAATGGGAGAAACCTGCATAAAAAAGGCAAGGCTTTTTGGCTTGGAAGGCAGAGTCGACCACTGGACGAAGGAATCCGAAGAACTAGAGACGCCTGCTGCAACTCCTGGACCGGTGGTTTGCCCAGTGAAGCCCTGCTGCTGTGCTGAATCACTGAATTTGTCTCGACTAGAGAAGCCCTGCAAGGAAAACTTCTCCCCTGGAGTTGGTGGGACTAATCAACTCCAAAGTAAGCCACTTGGACATCCTCTCGAAGCTGGTTGAATTCCCACTGCAGTCGCTGCGGGAAACCGAATTCCCACTGCAGTCGCTGCGGGAAACCGAATTCCCACTGCAGTCGCTGCGGGAAACCGAATTCCCACTGCAGTCGCTGCGGGAAACCGAATTCCCACTGCAGTCGCTGCGGGAAACTGTAGAGCCAGGGAGAGGAACACCAGTTTGTGGGCTTTTAAGTTGGCCAAGAGCTCCAGGAAGATCCTTTGGACTTCCAGGAAGCAGGACTGACCGAGCCTGAGCCACCTCAGAGTGCTGGACCCCAGATGCAAGGAAAGCCCATCTTGACAGCCAAAAGTCTGCAGTGCTGCCATTTGCTTAGACGCGAGGAGCTGAAACCGCGAAGTGCCACTAAATAGAAGTGGGTCCTTTTCTGTCGCTGACCGTCCCGTTGCAGTGTAGGTGTCCTCCAGACGTCCTCCCTCTTGTCCCCACAACTGAGGCCCAGGATCTGCAGAGCTGCACAGGAACAGAAGCCAGCAAAAACCCTTTTCCTCGAACCATAGGTACTGTAAAGTCTAAGAGCACTTACCTCTTGTTGTGCAACCTCACTTGTTCTCAGTGGAGACTTGTCTTAATTGCTTCTGTAGAGTTGCCAACAGCTTCTTTACCTCACAAGCTTAATCAGCTTGTGGCCCTTCTTTGATTTCTTATTTTCTACAAAGACTTCTAAAACATTGTGCAAGACTTACCTACCTGCAAAAATTGCTTCAACTCACCTCGACTTTTGTCCAATTAACTTTTGCCTGGCCTGGAATATCTTTTCGTCCCTCGGACTCGGTTTAGCCCTCATTCCAGGAAGGGCTTAACTTGCTTTGGATTGGGGTTACCAAAAGTACTTACCCGCTTCTGAATATTTGTGAGATCTCTTGTTTTATTCCAACAATCTTTTTCTTTGACCTACTCCTAAGTATTGCCCTAAATGTAACAGTGATCTATTAATGTCCACAGTGTCCTAGCTATTGAAGTCACCTGAAGGTGTACGAAGTGTCTGTGTGCCATCCCAAATGGGTGTTTACTGAATTAGGGAAACTCAGTGTGTATTTTGAGAATGTGTGTGTGTTACTATGATATTGCCTCCTTCTGAAGAAGGCTTACTCAAACTGACTTAAATTAATAATTGTTTAATCAAGAAACCTTGTGTGTAAGAGTTTATTTGAATACTTGTCACTGTGAACCTCTGCGTAACTCCCCTACAGCTCACATTGACCCCTCTTGAGATAATCCTGGCTGCGCAACACGCTACCAACCTGTGTAGTATACCAAAGGTTGGGTTCCTATTGCCAGGAGGTCAGGGTTATTTTAGTGCACCCAAAAGGGTACTGCATACAATCTTGCCTAACATCTGGGCTCCTTGACTATCCAAATCACCAGCATTGACTTTTCAAGTGCTTTCGATAGAGTGGATAGGGATAGACTGGAATTCCCCTGAACTGCATTTTAGAACAGAGTTTGGTGTTCTTGATAACTCTTCTACATTTGCATAGGGGTGCGGTGCACGTAACAAGAGTCATTGATACTCACGTGCGGGTTAGACTAGAGTGTTCATTAGCAACACTACTTTTCAATATTTAGCCGTCTGAAATGGTCGCAGTATGGAATGACTAGCCAGCTCTTCCAGTCAGATGGGGCCAATTGAGGATTCACTCATTGGTTTATGCTGACTATTTTCTCCTCTTTGAGCCTACTCCGATGGGCCTTCAAAGGAGTTGGCCTTCTTTTTTGAGTAGGCAGAGGACAATAACCGTTTATTGAATGACTCCAAGTTCAAGGTTTTAATCTTCAATAATAAAAGAATAACTAAACGTTTTTCCTGGACAGTAGGTGTTGACAATTTGGAGATGGTTAAATCTTTAAAATACCTTTGATTCGATCTCCATCAGGCAGCCACGGTTGTTGCTGTTAAAACTATGGTTCGATCCAAGTCCGCTGCTCTCCTCCCCCAGTTCAGTTATTCCATGGAGGGAATTTTATATTATGGCAGTGGTCCTGTGTTTAACATATGGTCTGGACATTAGTTTATACTCTATGGAGACATGTTTAAATAGGATTGAAGGAACTTTGTGGAAAAAAGGTCCTCCGTTTGCCGCTGGGAGTACCAAATGTGGTTGTACAGCATAAATTAGGCCTCCGGTCATTGGAAGTATACTCGGTGGAAAAATCTGCGTATTTGAGCAAAAATGTTGGCAGGCGAAACGGGGACATTATATAGTGCTATTAACAATAACATGATTACTGATTATCGTGCGTTTTCTCTGAAGAGGGAGGCATTTAAATTGCAAGAGGTCCTAGCAAAACTTGGCAACACTACAACAGAATTAGTAGCAATCCCGGTGAAAGTCAAATCAAAGCCTGGTGCTGTACTAATGCACTTTATTCTTATACTATACTGACTATGCAAAGATCCCCAGAAGAAGGGGTCTATTACGAAAACATCTAAAATGTCCATGTCAAGCCAGGAGAGTTTGTTATATGAAATTCAAACTTAAATGTAACCTTTTGCCTGCGCTGGAAATTGTTGGAGCAAGATCGGGTCTGCTAGGTCCCGCCAGATTGTGCAGAGGCTGCAAGAACAGTTCTATAATTGAGAGACTAAAACATCTGGTTATTTATCGTCTTATATGGCACGAATTAAGCACTTTAAGGATATGATGCACACAAATTCTCAGGATGGGGCTGAGACCTTATGCCTTAGACTTTGAGAAGGCACAAATGTTTCATTAATTTTAAAATGTGGAGATTTTTAAAAATGACATTTTTGATACGTTAACTGTTTCTCTTATATGGAACATGAAGTTGGGTTGTTTCGCCAGAGTGAGTACTACTTGATAATGTTGAATTTAGCTGGGTGGGTGGAGATATGAATATAGTGTTTAACTGTAGTGGAGCATCGAACTTTATTCAAATGGTTTGTATTTTTCTGTTTTTACTTATTCATGGCGATTTATTTAGTAAATTAGATTTGTGAAAGGTTTGTATAAACAAATAGAAAATAAAAAAAAAATAAGACATGCATTACTTACCGTAAAAGCATTTGATGAATGTATCTGCTTAGATTCACATGCTGTACATATGGTCCGACATCCAGTGGTAATCGGGGAGTATTGCATCTTTCGGGGACCGAAAGGGGACGTCGGCATAGGCGGGTCTGAAACACTATCCCTATCGTGACGTGTGTAGTACCCAAAATCCCTCACACGCCGAGGTCCCTCTGATTGCATTTTTTCTGCCATGAGGGAGCCCAAGGCTATAGTGAGTGGGTACATGAAGAGAGAAAGTAGTAAGAAGTCTATGTTCCTTCCACCCCGAGCGGGGAAGCAGGGAGGGCGCATGTAAATCTAAGCAGATACAATCATCAGAAATGCTTTTACGGTAAGTAATGCAGGTCTTCTAATGCTTGGTAATCTGCTTAGAATCACATGCTGTGCATAGACTAGCGAGCAGTACCCGGAGTTGGAGGTGGGTTGTGAGAAGGAACAGTAGAAAAAAGATGTCTTATTACTGCTTGTCCCACCTGAGAATCAGACCTAGAATGAGTGTCTAGGCAATAGTGTTTTGTAAAGGTGTGTACAGAACTCCAGGTTGCCGCTTTGCAAATGGACTATAGGGGAACATTTGCAATGAATGCTATGGATGCCCCAGTGCCTCGAGTATAATGTGCTCTAGGCTTGAAGGGCAGTTCTCTCTTTGCAAGAGAGAAACAGTGTGATGCATTTGTCAATCCACCTTGATATTGCTGATTTAGAGACAGGATTCCCCTTCTCTACCAGCTGCCACTGAAACAAAGAATTGTTTAGTTTTCCTCAGTGGTTTAGTTCTATCCATGTAGAACATGATTGCCCTGCGCACATCTAGTGTGTGAAGGCTTCTTTCGGCCATGTTAGTAGGTCTCTGGAAGACCGTGGGCAGTTCGATTGACTTGTTCACATGGAACTTCGAAATAAATTTCGGCGCAAATCTGGGATGAGTGCGCAGAACTACCTTATCTTTGTGGACTGTAACAAAGGGGTCCAAAACCGAGAGAGCCTGTAGTTCGCCAACTCTTCTGATAGAAGTGATAGCTACTAGAAAGGCTGTCTTGTAAGTCAGGTCTTTCAGACTAGCTTTAGGCTGGGTGAGTGATGGGGGGATACATTCTTTTAACCCCTTCCATAAAGGCTTTAATCACAGGTATTTTCCACCACAACACCTTCTGCTGTCACGTGGTGTAGGCTGACAACGCCGCTAGGTGAACCTTTAAGGAATTGAAGACTAACCCCGAGTCCAACCGATGGGTTAGATATAACACAATGTGTGAAGGCGAGCATTCGGTGGGATTGACGCCTTTGGAACTGCACCAGATGACAAAACGTTTCCATTTGCTGGCATAGCAATAACGTGCGTTAGGCTTTCTTGCCTCCCTCAGTATGTCCATGCATCTTTGAGGGAGTTGCAGATGTCCAAACTCTGACCTCAGGAGCCAGGCTGCTAAGTTCAGAGTTTGTGGGCATGGGTGCAGAGTCTTCCCCCTGTCCTGAGACAACATGTTGTATGGGCAGGGCGGCTTGACTGGTGGGGAGAGGGACATTTCCATCAGGTGCACGAACCAAGGTTGGCGTGCCCACATGGGAGCCACCAATATGGTGACTGGTTCCTGGTGCATCTTGTGTACTATCTTGTTCAGAAGGGGAGACGGGGGGGGGAAAGCGTAGACAAATTTCCCCAACCAAGTTATCCAGAGACCGTTCCCCTTGGATCGGTTCTGGGGGTACCTGGAGGCGTAATCTTGGCATTGGGCATTCTCCTGAGTAGCGAACATGTCGATCTCTGGAAACCGCCATTCTGCAAAGACATTGGATACAATGTCTTCGTGCAGTCGCCATTTGTACTCTTCTGGCAGAGGAAAATCTCTGCTGAGTACGTCTGCCAGAAGATTGAGTTCCCCTGGAACATGTGGGGATATCAGGAATATCTTGTGTTTGAGAGCCCATATCCAGATGTTTTGGGACAGCTTGGATAGCCCTGGAGAGTGAGTGCCTCCCTGTTTGTTCCGGTAATACATTGCTGTTGTGCTGTCGGTTAGGACCAGCACTGTCTTCCCCTGAAGTTGCTCCTGAAAGGCTTTCGATGCTTTGAACACTGCTAGTAGCTCCAGTAGGTTTATATGGTTGGACGCTACCTGAGGGGACCACACTCCGTGCACTGTCTGTTGAAGCAGGTGAGGGCCCCCACCCTGTGAGAGATGCGTCTGTCGTGAGAGTGGCTTCCACTGCAGGGGTGGTGAAGGTTTTCCCCCTCAAGAGGTTCGCTCTCGACCACCACTGCAGAGATAGAACAAGGGCTGGTGAGACAACAGATCTTCCCATTGTCCGCTGGCCTGACACCACTGGCTGTTGAGCCACTCTTGCATGGGACGCATGCGCAGCCGCGCGTGGGGGACAAAGTATATGCATGACGCCATCATCCCTAGCAAACGCATATCTTTGCGTACCGTCACCCCTCGACTGGCTACATACTGAGGAACCTGAGAGAGCATGTTCTGAACCCTCTCGCTGTAAGGGAAGACTAGACCATCTTCCGTACGAATTAGAGCCCCCAGGAACTGTTTTACTTGGCTGGGGACTAAGCTGGATTTCTTTTCGTTGATAAAAAAATCCCAGGCTGAACAGTAGGTCTACTGTTTTTGGGTGTTCGAAAAACAAACGTCGAACGAGTCCCCCCCGTGATGAGCCAATCGTCGAGGCAAGGGTAAACTGGAACTGAAAGTCTGCGCAGGTGTGCCGCTGCCACTGCCAGGACCTTGGTAAACACCCTTGGCGCCGAGGCTATGCCGAAGGGGAGTACCTTGAACTGGTAGTGTTTGTCCTGAATCACGAACCTTAGGAATTTTCTGTGCGCTGGCAGCATTGAAATATGAAAGTATGCATCTTTCATATCCAATGCTGTCATGAAGTCCCCCTGTTTTAGCAATGGGATAACCTCTTGCAGTGTTACCATGCGAAACGTCTGGGGCTTTATGAACTTGTTCGCTGGGCGCAGGTCTAGAACAGGATGCATGGTGAGATCCTTTTTGGGTACAAGGAAGTACACTGAATAAAAACCCTTGTTTACCTGAAGAATCGGGACGGCTTCTATGGCGTCCTTTCCCAGCAGTGCTTCCACCTCTTGGATCAGGATCTGCAGATGTTTCGGTGAAAGGCGTCGATGTTTCGGCGGTCTGAACTGTGGAGGTCGGGCGAATTCCACGCAGTAACTGTGGGCGACCGTCTTTAAGACAAACTGGTCTGAAGTTATCCCCTCCCATGCCTTGAGGAAAGATGTTAATCGCCCCCCAACCGGGGAGACATGGGAGGGGACCTGGACTTGGTGGTCATTTCTGACCCGAAGTTGACGCTCCTCTGGAATTGGAGCCTCTGCCTCTATTCTTTCCGCGCTTCTGACCCCTCTGGGGGTAGTAAGTGGGGCTTGCAGCAGGTTGACTTCAGTTGAAGTTGCCCGTGCCGAAATTATTTTGAGCGGCACAGGCTTGTCCTCGAAAGGACCGCCGAGAATTACTGCCCCTCTGTGAAGAGGGTTTCTGGGAAATTTGGTGCAGCGACTTAGTCTTGTGCTCCTTCTTGGCTGTCTCCAACGTATCGTCTACCGCCTTCCCGAAGAGGTTGGCCTCTTCGATGGGTTTGTTGATAATGGATGCCTGGGTCTCGGGCCTGAAGGCAGACGTGCGCAGCCACGCGTGCCTCTTTAGGAGAGTACCCTGTGTGAGAGACCTGCCTGCTGTCTCTGCGGTGTCCAGGGTATTCTTTACCACATGCTGATTGGCAAGTTTGCCCTCCGAGACAATGGCGAGAAGCTTGGTTCTGGAACCTCTTGAAGGCCTTCCTGGAGTAGGTTCCATTGGGCCTCGACGTAGCTTGCCAGTAAAGTCGTGTTATTGGCATTCCGGACGGTATAGGCCGCCGCCGACGTGACCAGTTTGCCCAAGGCATATTTCACAAAAGGTAGCAGGCGCTTTTTTTTTTTTAGAGAGAACATGGCATAACCTGTTCTGAGGTGAGAGTTTGCAGCACACGTTTTTTGCTCACTGTACCTTTCACAGACGGAAAATATCCATTTGCATATCAGTCTTTGTCCCGCCCACATGGGCAGTCCAGCACCGAAATGCTATGGCAATTCCTCTCTGAACAAGAGTACCGACAGCAACCCCATACAAGTGTTTCAGCCTTGTTGGGCCTCATCAGTGAGGTGAAGCTGTCCCTCTCTGTGCACAGTGAGCAGGGTGACCACGTCTGGTTGCCCCCAAGTAACTTAGGGTGACCAACCCCACGTTCCTTACACATATTTCACAAACGGTAGCAACCTTTTGGACTCCTTGTCCGGGGGTGACTCTCCCGTGGCAAGGGGAACCCCTGCTCTCTTGCAGGTGTTGGTCACCACCAGCGAGCCTGGGATTGCGTGTCCTTTGATATAAAGCGGGTTGGTGGGGGAGGGTCGGAAAAGTTTTTCGACCCTTGGGTTCACAGCCCTAGTCTGAGCGGGTGTGAGTAAGGAAGGGGCCAGCCATCTCTTTACAGAGCTCAAGAGAGGGATAGACTGTCTTGCCGGAGGCTTTTCATTAATAATGTCCTCCGCGAAATCTTGTTTGGGCAAGGCTTCAAGCGTGGCAATTTAAAGAATTCTGCTGCTTTTTTCAACATGCTGTTGAAAGCCAATTGATCAACCAACCGGGGAAGCTTGTCTAGTCGGGGAGGATAGGGGAGAGTCGAGGCAGACGATATCCGAGTTGTGATCGTCCTGCTGGGTGTCCTCCCAGTTGTCCGTTGCTCCTCAATCTTCCACATAGTTGTCCAGAAAAGAAGACTCCTCTTCTTCTGTATAGATGTCTCTATACGTGTCCATCTGGACATCTTCTTGATAGTCAACTTGGTGTTGGACATCTAGGTATTGGACATCTTGTGTTTGAGGGTTAGGGTCTACCCGAGCTTTTTTCGGCGGAGGTTGATCAGAAACCCTGAAAAACTGCTCCAGCCGATCCACACACCCCTCAAATTGCTCCGTGGTCTACTTGGATGACCCAAATGGACCTAGCTGAGTAGGAACCATGTTCTCCGCCCTAGGGCGTTGAGAGGATCTCCTCAGGGTGTTTGAGAGGGGTACCTGGCTTTCTTCGTAAGAGTCTTCGGGATCGTCTTCCAAATCCGTGGAAAAACTTTTTGGCAGATTGGCCCATAACTGTGGGCGGAACCGGTGCTAGGCTCACCGCCGTAGCAATCCTATTGATGCTCTTACGGATGGTCACCGAATCTTCGGGAGACAACGCCTCCGATGATGTGTCGGCAGTGAAAATGGCTTCCGCGGCTCCAGAAGGGCCAGCGGATGGCTTCTTGGGCAGAGGCCTACTCGTAGTTTTCGGGCCTGTACGGGCCTTGGAATCCGTCGAAGTTTCTTGTTCTGAAACTTCGGCGCGTGTAGTTTGGGGAGTAGCGCCCTTGTTATGTTTGTTATGCCCAGTCGTCATGCGCTGCTGCAGATGCAGCAAAGTCTTCGGATCAGACCGATCCGTGGGCGCCGCCGAAGTTTCCGGCGGACCCGTTGGCGCTTTCGCCTTCTTCGACGAAGTTGTCGAGGAGGGCGCTTGGGTTGTGTGCTTTGTGTGGTGCGATTGTACGCCCCTGTCACAGGGTGTGATCCCTGTAGCAAGACCGGAGTCGAGCCTGGAAGGGCCGGGGACGGGCGTGGCGGCCCTAGAATAGTCCGCCTCGAGGTCTATAACATCCGCGTTGGACGTTTGGTCATCCAATGTATCCCTGTCACTTTCGGCTGGTGTCGAGACAGGGGAGGGAGGCTCCACGTGACATTCTGTATGCGGCCCACCGCTTCAACCGGCGCTCCTTAAGGGTTTTAGGTCTAAGGAGTTTACACACCGAACACCGCTTCTCTTCGTGCTCTAGGGGGAGACGAGCGTTACACGACGTGTGCTCGTCTTTCCATGGATATCTGACCCTACACACAGGGCAGAATCTAAATGGAGTCCTTTCCATAGCAGAAGGAAAGGGTGACCAGACCAAAAAGGAAAGCAGTGGAAAAGAGGAAAGGCAATTTTTAACAGTATGGCAAACCCCGAGCCCACTCTCCCTACTGTGTAGGCCGGCCAGAAGGCCCGACCACGTGGAAGTCCGAACACCGGATCTTTGGCGCCGGAACCCACAGCCGTAGACGATTCCCCCGTAGTCTTCGTCGAAGATGTTCTTGATGGGCGAAGTGACTTAAAGGGGATAAAACCAATAATTCGGTAAGATAAACAATGTCTCATGAAGAGCTCCGCTATAGGGCGACCAATTATCTGGGTGGAAAAAAACAATCTGAGGGACCTCGGCACGTGAGGGATTTTGGGTACTACACACGTCACGATAGGGATAGTGTTTCAGACACGCCTATGCCGACGTCCCCTTTCGGTCCCCGAAAGACAAGATGTGATTTTAAGCAGATTAACAAGCATCAGAAAATATATTACCTATAGAGCGAGATATTACACATTCACTCGAAAGCCAGCCCTCAAATTAAAGAAAAGGTACACTCCAAGGTTTCTGTGGCTATGCAATTAGGCTGGCACTGAAAACTGCTAAGCTAAAGTCCACGCACACAGTTTGGGTATTAGCTAGCCGGGGCGAAGGGCTGGGCCAAACTAGTCCAAACCAAAACAGAGGGTGCAGCACTGGGCTTCGAGTGATCCATGTGTGCGCACAACAGCCATTTTAGACCGGTGTCATGGTTCCCATAAACAAAGGGGTGTCCCAAAACAAAATGGCAGCGGGTAGGACTTAAATAAAAATGCTTGAATACGGCAATGGCTACCATACTGGTAAACCATACGAACAATGCAATAAGAATTGCTGCACCCCTGGTGATGCCAAAAAGCTACCACCAGCCTACCCCACAGCACAAATGTAGGATGATCCATTCACTCTAGGACAAAAAGGGGGTGCTTAAAAAAAAGGAAATCACACCCCAATCCTAGGAGCCATATGGTCTACCATTGGACGTCCTAGGAACAAGGGTTATCGAGGCAGGGGAAGCCCAAATAATGAGCCCAAAAACTAGACAGAATGCCAGTGAAAATGTGAACAGCATGCAGGAAACAATTAGTGAGAGGAATGTTTTTCTTCAAAATTAGATGTTTCAGTGGCCCTAAAGAATACCCTGTTAGGCATATAGAAGTGACCGTACAGAACGGAAATATGCAATTTTCAAACAGATTTCTAAAGACAGCCCAGACTGAATGTTTTCTGACAATGTGAGCATAGAATACCTGCACCCCAACTATGTGGTTGCAGCAGTGCTATAAAAGCCATGGTTGTTCCCACTTTAAATGTAGAGATTCAAATCTGCCTGTGTCTCCCCTAATAAAATTGCCTCACTAAACTTCCAAATGGTGTTCCTCTTCCTCTGGAGCAGTTGTCGTTGTGAACTTCTAGCAACAGATGTGAACACATGCAACAAAAATTAAACGCGGTCAATTTCCATAACCCCAAGCTGCACTTGGGATTTGCCATAGGTCTAAAGACTGTCGAAAAGCACTAACCTCTAGCGGAGCAAAATCATGATTCACCAGGAATGATAATCCACCAACTGGTACTACTAAGAACTCCACTCGGAAGGTATCATGGTTTCCATCGTAGGTAGCCTTGAATTTCATGTAGATCAGATATACAGTGGCGTAGGCACAACCGATGTAAATGACCTAGGAAAATAGGACAACCATCAGTGAGACGAGGACGGAAAACAAGGTATAAAGCATGCCAGGATTAAATTACATTTGATCAGAAACCATTTACAGTAATGGACTAAGATAAGATCCATGGCCTTGTGCCTTTACATTTGGTCTTCAAATCTTTTCAAGTAACGTGTTTAGCGTCAGTGATTTATATCATTTTATGATTTGTCATCACATGATGCTAGCTGTCAACTTGGGGAGCAGTAAATGGCTCGATAGGTATGAACTTTACAAGTGTAAAGTGAAATTTAAAGTCAGATATTTTAAAAATATATGTACAGTTCAAACAGATCCGTGTTACAATTATGCAAATGCATGTTAAACATCAAGACATGATTAGCATAATTGTAGTCTGTTTGCTCACTAAGGCATTCTGATTTGTAATGAATATGAGGGAGGCGCTTCCAACCCATCTCCCTCCCCCTCAGGCTACCCTTCCCTTGTAATGTAGACTCTGCAACTAGCCAGAACTAATTCGGTACACAACTTGTCCATTAAAAATACTTTCATGGAAGAGGGTCCGCAAAAGTGCCTCAATAATTCAACATCAACTAAAACAAAAATAAAATAATCAAGTTCATGCAGTCAAATTAACTTTGCTAAAAATTACCATTATAATCTTAAATATTTGCCCTTATAATAAGCATCTTGGTTTTGCCTTTCAATACACTTTCTCAAACAGATAATTTGCTACAACAATAACATCACTGCTGGTTTAATCTGGAAAACGTCCATTAATAGCAGGATTATAAAATGCAATCTTAAATGAGCAGTAAAATAGGAGTCAGGAGTTAGTTGTCACCCTCCCAGCCCCAATAACGGTAATGTCGTTAGCCCAAAAATGGATAGGGCAAAAACACTCTTATATTAGTAATAATATTTAGATACCCCAAAGTGTCTGATAGGGGGACAGATTGAAAGACAAGCCCCTAACTTAGTCTTACTCTGGCACAGAGTTCAGATTATCATTTAAATTGGTTCATTTGTTGCCATTAGGTGGCATTCGAGTGGGGTACCTAAACCAGTATTCAAAGCCCAGAGTCACTGAAGTCTTGTACTCCTGATAATAAACAAATTTAAATCCGTGCAAAATAAACTGTGGATTGCTATAATTGTATGTAGAAACATTTTGGATTAATTGTAGTTTCTCAAATCTCTATAACCTCTAAATACCTGCTGCGTATCTAGCAATAGTACCGGTCTTCGTATTCTAGATTTACATCATCTGCCCCACTGATTGGTGGTTAATATTGCAGGTGAGCCTACAAATGGCGCCGTTGATCATAGCAATTTGTATTGATTCTTTATTGCTTTAGTCGTGCCAGGCTAGTAATCGGTTGACCCTCAGGCCAATCTGTACCCGGGGACTTGCTCAGATTATACAATATTTAGCAGGTGTTTTTGCTTTCACCTGCACAGACATGAAGCTTGTGTAGCATTTATCAGTTCCTGCAAAGCCATAGGTATCCTAGTGATTACAACTGCATTTGAACACACAGGGGGGTGCCCACACGTGGAACAATAGTCGTCATCAAAAAGTTGGTCATGCAGGTGTTTGGTATAAAAGCCAAAAACGAGTGGGGCCATTATGCACCGTTTTCTACATCTTGCCACCTCCCCATTGCCCCCAAATTGGATACTGGCCAAGTAGTCCTCAGCTTTGAGGGACATGCTGTTAATGAGCAACAAAAGGTTTTGTTGTCCAGTGGAAGCCACTGCATCAGCAAGCAAGTAATGGCAATGCCAAAAGTTTTTGCTTTTGTGTAGGCATGGGAAAAGGCATTTGCCAGGCCCGGCTGTATTGGGAATAACGGACAATGGATGGTAGGTGCAAAATGGTGCGAGTACATGGGCATATAATAGCAATGCCTAATACTTATAGACAAGCCAAACGGTTTGCTTTGCCAATACTTGTTTTTAGCAGGACTTCAGTGAAGGACACGCATAGTTCTTATAAATAGTAGTGGACCTGGTTAAGAAATGTGTATTACACCGGTAGCATGTTTACAGCTCCAATTAAGCAATTAACTTTCATAAGAACACATAAGAAAATACAGACAGGCACACTGAGTTCAAAGTTTGAATGCAAGGCTTGATAAACGTAGCTCAACAATCCTAGGAGGATGTTTTTTGGGCGGACAAGGGCACAAGTGGGTGGTAATGGTTATAGGCATTAACATTGCTATGGGCAGTCAAGGGGTGGTTAAAGAACCAAAACACCTACAAGCTTTGTATCCCGCCTCATATGCCACTTCTCCCTAGCTGTACTCTAATGCAATAGTTTCATCTTATAGGTGGCGCTAAAGCACCATCTAATAGCCAAAACTAAAAAGCAGTAGGGTTGCTCTCAATTCCGCCCAGAAGCAGAGATCTCTTGTTACATATTGCAATCCCTCCTGTTGCCAGATTCCTTCCTTTCCATCTTTCTGGGAAGCAACTCAGCAGGGTACTAAGGTAATGGAAGGGCAGGGGCAAGCATGACAAACAAATCATGCCCCCATGTGCAGTTCCACCCTCTCCTGCTTGGCCAAACTGGCACTGTAGTCTCAAAAAGAAAGGAGTAGGATGCGGTTTTTGGCACCACCATTCACAAATTATTGCTTAAAAAGGAATACTTGATCGGATTAGAGCTGTATATTTAAGGGGACGGCTGAGCTTCTGTAAATAATGCAAGCAATACACTTCTGATAATGCTGGATGTACTCCTACAAGTAATAAGCAACAAAACGTCATAGAAAGTACAGTCAGACGTTCCGCTCAAGAGTCCTATAAATAAAAAGTCCAACAAATTGATGTGCAAAAACGAAGACCAACCTAATAGGAGCATAAACAAAACGCCCAGTGGGAATCTCTTCCATTTCTCCTGTTGAGAAAAGTACATCAAGAGTTAATTCATGCCATCTAGGTTGATGCCGCCATCGTCCCTTTGAACCTTGATCCTGAAATGGAGCACCAGCTAGAGGAATGGAGATAGCGTGTGAATTAGGAGGTATCTTCTGCTTTTAAAACAGAGTAGTCTATCCAGGCATGTGTGCAGAATTATTTACCTCAGGAGGACAAAGGTAAAAGGGAGTGACTCAGTCGAAGGTTCTTGTAGATCTAAGAAATTAAGAATGTCTAAGAACGATTATGTAGGAATACTACCCATGGTAATAAAATAAAATCGAAAAAATGAATTGCTAAGGTTTGCCTCATGCGACCGATTTGGGGGGGGGGGTGTTCCAAGAGGACCCCAAGTAAAATGTGGGAATTGGAGGTGGGCGACAGACTAAGTTTAACACATAGCTTTCCCATACCATTGAAAGAATTACAGCGGCTATCCGACTTCACGGATGAGTCACCGAAACAATGAATGTGGGTGGGGGGTAGGGGTCGGGAAATGGGAGAAGGCAGGGGAGGTGAGGAGGCCATGAGGGGAGTGTGGGAAGCAGGCACATATCAGGGAGGCACTTGGAGAGTGCTTGTGAAGGCAAAAATGCATTCGTTTCCCACTGTTTTTCCAGATAACCCCGGGTATAATGACTACAAATAACCAAGGGTATCTGTAGTTCATTACAATGCAACCCCAGTTCTAGAAAAAAAAGTCATTAAAAAAGGATATATTTACAGCTACAATGTTGTCGGGGGTGGGAAAAAAAAATATTTAAAAAAAAATCAAAAAAAAAAAAATCACTGGCCATGGCCAGTGGCTTTGTTGCGTTTTAAATGGCTAAAGGCCTAATAGTGTTGTAAAATACAAAGTGGGTCCAGCCAAAGGCCAGTGGTGCCAAAAATTATAGTGGCCATGGCTGAAGGCTGTGGTCAAAGGTTATGGACAGTGTCAGTGAAATTATACAATGGGCATGGAAGGAAAAAAAAAAACGATGGTGTAATAAAACCCTTGAAATTCAAGGGGAAAAAAAAGAAAAAAAAAAAAAGAAAAAAAAAAAGAGTTGAAGTGCAGTTAAGGTGCACAAACGGAACACAACAAAACCCTCAAAATCCAGCGTTTTGGTAAACTCAGGACTGGCTTAACTCTGCAGGCTCCCGTTGCAAACCCCAGAAGCATATATATGATAAGAGAAGGAATTTACAATGCCATATAAGATGGCATTATATGGCAACATGGGGGAGATGAACAGGAACTCGTTAAGTTGTTCCTGAGTTTCCCAATGCGCTGAATGTCAAGGGTTTTGTTGCTTTAAGTTTACTCACCTTAACTGCACTTCAACTAAAGTTTTCCCCTTGGAAAAGACAAGCATTACACACCGTAATTGTATTTCTTATGATTGTATCGGCTTTGATTTACATGCTGTGTATATAGTCTGACATCTAGTGGTAATTGCAGAGTATTGCATCTTTTTTTTCGAAGATCGAAAGGGACGTCGACATGGGTGTGACTAACACTATCTCCAACGTGACATGTAGTGTAGTGTACCCAAAATCCATAACGCGTCGAGGTCCCTCTGGTTGTTTCTTTCAGCCATGCGGGAGCCTTCTAGTCTGCATGAGTGAGTACAGAAGAGAGAAGGTGTAAGAAGTCTATGTTCCTTCTACTCTAAGAGGGGAGAAAGGGTGGGGGCGCATGTGAATCTAAGCAGGTTATCTCTGACAGGTGATCGAACTTTATGTCCCACTACATGCAAGCCATGTGGAAAAACCTGTGCAGTGACCTACACATTTCTTAACAGCCTACCATCCCCAGACCAATGGATTGGTAGAGAGGTTTAATGGAACTATGAAGAGCATGATAGGTGATTTAGAAGAACCCCTTAGAAGAAAGTGGGACCTTCTACTGCCATGCCTTCCCTTTGCTTATAGAGAAGTCCCTCAGGAAGGGGTTGGATTCAGTCCCTTTGAGCTCATTTATGGTCATCCGATTAGAGGCCCATTGGCCATAATCAAGGAGGGCTTGGGGAGAGTGCTCCTTCCCACAAGCCAGTGAGAGTCACTGACTATGTGTTAGGTCTCTGAAGGAGAATGACACATGATGAGTGAAGCTTCAGATAACTTGAAAGCAGGTCAGGCTCTGGTGAAGCATTGGCACAAGCAGAAGGCCAACATGGTGGAGTTTACTCAAGACCTGCTAGTGCTAGTTATGGTACCTACAAGGCAGAAGGCCTTACAGGACAAATGGATTGGACCCTTCAAGGTTGTGGGAAAACTTGGAGGTCAATTACTTGGTGGACTTGGGCAACTCCAAGGAGGCCCCCAGGGTCTTTCACAGAGCGTGGGGCGGACGAAGAGCGGGCGGCGGATGAAGTAAGTGGAACAGATGGACAAAATGCATGGATCAGAAATAATGCATGGAACTGACTGAACAGATCGATTGCATAGAACTGAGGGAGTACATGCGATGGATGGAATGCATGGAACAGATAGAGCACATGGAACGGACGTTGTACAAGAATGGTTGGAGTGCATGGAATACATAGAGCATGAAGGCGCTTGATCTCAAGCACCTACTGAAAACCACCATATTACATCACCATGCTTACTCTCTTCTATACACCACCACTCAACTAGAACACCGCAATACTATGACACATTCAGTATAGCTGTTCTCATACCAACACCACCTGCCACATACTCCATCATCCTAATTAAACACACCTGGCTGCACACCTGCCAGCCTAGGCGTTCTCTTCAGGTCCAACGCAGCCACAATCATTCTGGTATCCCCCCCTGCCAGAACAAACACATACTCCTGATCTCCCAACCACCACACGTACCGTTAAGAAGCAGCTATCATATGATTGCCACAACGGCTGCACACATATCCGGTGCGCACCCGCACCTTATGACTCTCTCTGACTTGAACTACGGTTTGCGAGGGCATTAAACCTACCAGCGCCTTGAGATCATATCAATGGTACATAAGGCGCTATATAAATGCAAAGTAACATAACATTTACAATCGTCAGAAATACAATTATGGTGAGTAATGTATGTCTTCCCATGCTTGTGAATGTGCTTAGAATCACATGCAATGCATAGACTAGCAAGCAGTACCCAGAGATGGTGGTGGGATGTGAGAAGGAACACTAGGAAAGATGTCTTAGCACCGCTTGTCCCAACCGAGAATCAGACGTAGAGTGTGCATCTAGGTAGTAGTGTTGTGTAAAGGTGTGTACAGAACTCCAGGTTGCCGCTTTGCAAATGGGATCTAAAGGAGCATTTGCAACGACTGCTATGGTAGCCCCTGTGCTCAGAGTCGAGTGAGCTTTGGGCGTGAAGGTTAGATCTCTTGGCAAGAGAGAAACACAGTGTGATGCACTTTACAATCCACTTGTAAGAGACAGGGTCCGCTTCTCTACCAGCTGCCACTGATACGAGGAACTGGTTTGTCTTTCTTAGTGGCTTGGTCTTTTCCGGATAGTAAATAACCGCTCTTCTCACATCTAGTAAGTGGAGGCTCCTTTCTGCCAAGTTAGTGGGGTTCTGGAAAAAGGTGGGTAGTTCCATTGATCGGTTTACATGGAACTTTGAGATACATTTGGGCACAAAGCGTGGGTGTGTGCGCAAAACCACCTGGTCTTTGTGAATTGTGACGATTGGGTCCTGAACTGAAAGGGCCTGCAGTTCACTAACTCCTTATAGAGGTGATCGCCACCAGGAAGGCGGTCTTGTAGGCGAGTGCTTTAAGGCTAGCCTTGTGCAATGGTTCAAATGGAGGTGCCATTAGTCTGGTAAGAACAACATTCAGGTCCCATCCTGGAGCTGGGTTGGAGATAGGGGCATGAAGTCTCTTTACCCCCTCCATAAAGGCATTAATTACAGGAATTTTCCACCACGAAACCCTTCTCTGGGACATGGTGTATGCAAAAAGAGCAGCTAAGTGGACCTTTAGAGAATTGAAAACCAGTCCTGAATCCAACGGGCGATTTAGGTACAGGACAATATCTTTAGGTGAGCAATCATAAGGATTGATGCCCCTGGCATTACACCAGGTAACAAAGCACTTCCACTTGCTGGAGTAGCAATGTCTGGTGGTAGGTGTCCGTGACTCTCCGAGTATGTCCATGCATCTGAGGGATTGAAAGGTGCCCGAACTCCGAGCCAGGCTGCCAAGTGCAGTGTTTGGGGCATTGGATGTAGTGACTCTCCCTGATCTGAGACAACATTTTGTACGGGCATGGCAGCTTCCTGGGAGGGGAGACTGACATTGCCATGAGATGGGAGACCCAAGGCTGGCAGGACGACATAGGTGCCACCAGCATAGAAATGTCCCAAACCATGTCACCCAGAGACCGTTTCCCTTGGAGCGGTGCTGTGGGTATCTGGGGGTGTAATCTGGGCATTATGCGTTTCCCAGAGTGGCAAATACGTCCATCTCTGGGAAGCCCCATTCTGCAAAGACGTTGAAGAAAATGCCCTCTTGTAGCCACCACACGTGCTCTACGGGTGGGGGAGGAAGTCTCTGCTGAGTAAGTCTACCAGAAGATCGAGGTTCCCCTGGAACATGTGAGAAGAGGAACGTGTTGAGTGCCCACTTCCAGATGTTTTGGGACAGTCTGGATAGCCCTAGAGAGTGAGTGGCCCCTTTTTTGTTCAATTACTACTGTCAGTGAGGACTAGAACAGTCTTCCCCTGGAGGTGGGTCTGGAAAGCCTTCAGGGACTTTAACACTGCTAGCAGTTCCAACAGGTTGATGTGATTGGATGCCACTACTGGAGACCACACGCTGTGCGTCTGTTGAAGGAGGCGAGGGCCCCCTGCCCCCACACCCAGACAGAGATGTGTCTGTGGTGAGAGAGGCTTCTACTGCGGAGGTGGTGAAGGGTTCCCCTGCAGAAGGTACTCCCTTGACCACCACTGCAGGGACTGAACGAGGACTGCTGAGACAACCACTAGATTGTCCCACTGGCCTGACACCATTGGCTCGAGAGGCACTCTCGCATGGGGCGCATGCGCAGAGACGAGTGTGTGGAACTAGGAAGATGCAGGAAGCCATCATCTCCATCAGTCGCATGACTTTGCGCAGTCACCTGGTGACTGGCTACATAGTGAGGGATCTGGAACAGCATGTTTTGGACCCTCTTGTTGTAGGGGAAGACGATCGTCTTTTGTCCCAATTAGAGCCCCCAGAACCTGTTTGACCTGGCTGGTGGTTAGACTGGATTTCTGCTCATTGATGAGAATCCGAGGTTGAAGGAGATCTACCGTCTTTTGGGTATTTGTCTGGCATGTCCCTTACAAATCCCCTGTTATGAGCCAGTCGAGGTAGGGATAGACTGGGATGGACTGCCTGTGCAGGTGAGCCGCCACTACCTTTGTGAACACCCTTGCGGCTGAGGCCATGCCGAAGGGGAGAATCTTGAGCAGATTGTGGGTGTCCTCCATCATGAACCCGAGGTACTTCCTGTGTGCTGGTAACATTTAAATATGAAAGTATGCATCTTTCATGTCCAATGTGGCCATGTAACCCCCCCCCCCGCTGCAGGAGTGGTATTACCCCCTGAAGTGTTGTCATGCTGAAATTTTGAGGTTTATCATACTTGTCCGAAGGTCTAGAATAGGGCGCATGGTGAGAAGTACACTGAATAAATACCCTTGTTTACGTGGAGAAGGGGGTGGGTGATGGCACCCTTTTCCAGCAGGACTCAAGTTTCTTCCAGCAGGATGCGCAGGTGTTCTGGCGAAAGGCGTCTGGTTCTTGGTGGGTGGTGGCGGGGTGGTCAGAGAAACTCAATACAATACCCGTGGGCAACGGTCTTTAGTACCCACTGATCTGAAGTGATCCCCTCCCAGGCATGTATGAATAAAGACAGGCGACCCCCGGCCGTAGAAGCGTGGGAGGGGACCTATACCGGCAAGTCACTTGGAGGTGGAAGCCGGGGAGCCTCTGCCTCTGCCCTTGCCCATACGAGAGCCTTGTTGCTGGTACTGGAAGTTTCCAGCGGAGCTCTGACGAGCTCCAAGCTGTACTGACCTTGGGGCGAGCAGGCGAAGTATTGGCCACGAACTGACCGGTGGGCACTAGGGCTGCTTCGCTGGTGAAAAGGTTTAGCCGCAATCTGAATATGTGATTTCAAAGTCTTGTGCTCTTTTTTTTCGGCATTTCCAGGGCATCGCCAACCGCCTTTCCAAATAGGTTGGATTCCTCCACAGGCTTGTTAATTAAGGAGGCTTGCGTCTCGGGTTTGAACCCAGAGTTTTTTAACCAGGCATGCCTCTTGAGTAGGGTTCCCAGGGCCAGGGTGCGCCCAGCGGTTTCAGCAGAGTCCAGAGTGTTTCCCAGGATATTCTGGGTCACTTGTCTGCCTTCGGCCACGACCGCCAGCAGGCGTGATAGTGAAGGCTATGGAACTTCCTGAAGACCATCCCGAACTAGGCCCCACTGAACATTAATGTTGCTCACAATGAGCGTGGTGTTGTTGGCAATCCCTGTGGAGTAGGCTGCAGAGGCGGAGACACGCTTACCAAGGGCATACCGCTTTTTGCAGTCCCTGTCCGTAGGGGATTCTGCTGAGAATAGTGGTACCTCTGCCCTTTTGGGAGTGTAAGGGGGAATCAGGGGGGGCTGGGCGAAACATTTTCCACACTGGGATTTACTGCCCATGTAAGGGACGGGGACAATCAAGAAGGAGCCAGATATCTTTTAATAGAATTTAATAAGGGGATGGCTTGGCTAACCAGTGTCTTTTCCTTGAGGATGTTTTCCATGAAGCCAGAGTCAGGGGCAGATTCGTGCATAGCAATTTTAAAATGGTTGTCTGCTCTTTTTAAGGAGGGAGTTGAACAGCATCTGGGCGTCGACCGGTGAAAAATCCCTCTGCGGAGGAGTAGTAGAGGGATCCGGACAGATGACGTCTGGGTCAGTGGTATGTGGCGGTGTGCCACCAACTCTGGTCCTCCGACCGATTCCAGTCTGGGTCTTGATAGACCGGGTCCTGTCGTAAACGTTAAACCCCTCGTAGGAAACATCTTGGGTAAGGTCTTCAGGGTCGTCCCCAAAGAAATTATCATGGTGTCCCTGGGGTTCCTCCAAAGAGGGAAACTGGACACCGGGGGGGGAAGGAAGGCGCGGTCATAGTGGTCTGAAAAGTTGATGAACTAAGCCATCTTAGTCATACACTGTTCAAACCTCTCCCTAGTCCATTCTGATGAAGCTGAAGGGTTAGGAGGTGGCAAGGGCAAGGCCTGCATAGAAGGGGGTGAACCCCTATGTAGGGCCTCAGAATAGTCCTCTCAAAAGAGAGTGGGGTATCTTTAGAGTCCCTGGCCGCCGAAATGGTATCCGAAAGCTTCTTGCAAAGCATCGGAAGCCGTATTGACAGCGTAGAGGGTTTTGGCGCACCTGTAGGCGTTACCGCAGCAGACGACGACACTGGCGTTCGAGTGCCTTTGGACAGCAGGTCGACGGTAGTGGACGTTTTAAGAGAACTGCCTGTTCTGGAAGGAATTTTCTGCTCACTCACATGCCGCGGGTATGGGGAGGGCGTCGAACAGCGAGGTTCGGAAGGTACCAGCAAAGGTTTCAATGGCCCTACGGGCGTGGACGACTTCTTAGACGACCCTGAGGAGGCCTTAGGGGTTGTGTGCTTTAGTACGTGTGGGTGCCCTTGTTGCTGGGTTGTGACTTCCCCATAACAGGGCCAACAGCCTGCCTATCGAGGCTGGGCACATGGGAGAGGGTAGGCTCTGCAGAAAAGTCGATGGCTTCCGAAATGGAGCCATGGATGCCAACTGATTCCTCGTCTGAAGCAACGGCGCCAGCGGGGGGAAAGGTTTTCACCCAGCATAGTGTAGGCTGCCCACCGCTTAGTATGCCTGTCTTTCAGTGTCTTAGGCAGAAAAGGTTTACAGGCCTTACACAAGCGCTCACCATGGTCACGAGGAAGACGCTTATTGCATCAGCGATGGGTGTCTTTCCAGGGACATTTGCAAGACGGTCAGAATTTAAAAAAAGTCCTCTCCATAGCAGAGGTTAGAGGTAGCCAGACCGAGAAGAGAAAGAGGGGGTGAAGGAAATGCCTTCTAAGAGAGAAGAAAGAAACACTGGGCCCAACTCTCCCTACTGTAAAGGCCAGGCCTGAGGGTCGAGGCCACGCGGTTAGCAGTCGCCGAGCAGTCCTGAATTCAGTCGGCGGCAGCAGCAGGAAACCCACGATACAGCCATCGAGTAGGTTGTCGAAGTGGACTTAACGACCGTAGGCCGTGGGAATAGGATAGCAATATAAACTCTTACGAGCGCTGCATAAGCGACCAACTAGGTTGGCGGAAAAGACAATCTGGTGGGACATCAATGCGAATTTGGATTTTGGGTACACTACACGTCTGGGATAGTGTTACAGTCACACCCATGTTGACGTTCCTTTCGATCTTTGAAAAAAAAAGATGCAATACTCCACGATTATCACTAAATGTCAGTCTATATGCACAGCATGTGAATTCAAGCAGATCCAAAAGCATCAGAAATATATATAGGTTAGTCTTGAGGTCTAGCATGTACACAGTCTTCCGTTCAATTTTACAGTGCATAGCTGTAGTAACGATCTACTGGGAGCCCTCCTAGCCACACAGGACAAACACCCACCAATACGCTGAAGATTCACACCCAAGCTCACCTCCTGCGCAGTCTCTCGGGTTCCACATCGACAAACGCCTCCCCTTCAAGACACACATAGCTAAGAAAACTCAGACAGCTTGGTAGCAGCTCTCCCTCCTGCGAAAAGTCAGTCAAGCCTTTCCTCCCACCGGACAGCTTTAGATCCACTGTTCAAGCACTAGTTCTAACCCACCTGGATGGGTACAATGCACCCATCGAATGGCCTGCCGTCATCCTCCCTTGTGCCACTGAGACGTGTCTTACACACGGGCGTACGCCTCAAGGGTCTCCGCAGATATGCCCACATGAACCTTCACTGCTCGCACTGCACGCATACAATCACCTTCAAGTCTTGCTGCATCATCTATAAGGCAGTCGCCCTCAAGTCAACCAGCTACCTCCGAAAGTAACTCTGCATCTTTGGTGGATAGCGCACCACCAGAAGCCATGACACATGCAAACTTGAAATCCCTGCTGCAAAAACGAAAGGAGCAGAAAACAAGCTTTCTCTGCCTATGCCCCAAAACTATGGAACCTCCTCCCAGTCGGCATCAGATTTGCCCCCACACTCTTACAATTCAGAAAAGAACTCCCCACCTCTCCAAGGAGTCTCTTCTCCTCAACTAGGCCATCACGTTGCAGCTTGCCCCTCTCCTTGCAGCCACCCTGTACAACTGTGCCTCTCTGTATCCTACCCCCCGCTGTATATCTGTTCTGTTACCACTGAAAAGAGCTTAGTTATGCATCTGTATTGGTGTATACTAGGGCTGTACCGCACTTCGGCTTCGAGTTCCTATTCTGCCGAAGTTCGGCTGAAATACAGCTATCCGGCTTCGGCAGAATAGTTTCTGTTTAGGGACTCGAAGCCGAAGTCCACTTTCTATGATTAGCTGCCCTCTCCCTGTTTGGGAGATGACAGCCAATCATAGAAAGTTTGACAGTGTTCAGGCTGCAGAAGCCAAACAAGCTGTTTGCCTATTGGCTTCTGCAGTCTGACCACAGAGGAACCAGCCTAACGTGTTGAAATAGGAAGCGAGGGAAGGGAACAGTTCTTCCCTTCCCTCGCTTCCTATGCAAACAGACGGATTCCAGCAGATGCCAGCACCCGGACCCAGAGAAATCACCAGGTAAGTGACCCCCCCCGCCATACCCCCTCATCACGGTGAGGCCGCGGGGGTGCCCTGCACCCCCACGGTCTCACCGCAGTAATTGCAGGTATGCTGGTCGGGCCACCGGTGCAAAGCCGGTGGCCCGACATTTATTTTGCATTGGGGGGCCACTCCTACAGGAGCGGCCCCCCCAGACTCATGAGGCCGCCGGGGCACTTTGCCGACCCCGGCGGCCTCGATTTCGAATGTGCCCCCCATCCCCCTCACCACAGTGAGGCCGCGGGGGTGCCCTGCACCCCCGCGGTCTCACCGCAGTAATTGCAGGTATGCTGGTCTGGCCACCGGTGCAAAGCCGGTGGCCCGATGTTTATTTTGCATTGGGGGGCCGCTCCTACAGGAGCGGCCCCCCCAGACTCATGAGGCCGCCGGGGCACTTTGCCGACCCAGGCGGCCTCGCTGTGAAATGTGCCCCCCCTCACCCCTTGAGCACGGTGAGGCCGCGGGGCCACAGGGAACCCCCGCGGCCTCACCGCAATAATGTTGTGTTTGTCGGGCCACCGGGCCAAAGCCGGTGGCCCGAGATTGTATTGCATAGGGGGGCCGCGGCCCCCCCCAGAGTTATGAGGCCGCCGGGGCACTTTGCCAACCCCAGCGGCCTCCATTTCTAATGTGTCCCCCATGCTCCCCCCACCCCCACAGTTCTCCAGCAATGTACTCCCATTGACCCCCACCCCTCAATTGTCACATGATCTCCCATGTTCCCGCCCACCCCCACTGTTGTCCTGCAATGTTCTGCCATTTACCCCCACCCCCACTGTTGTCCCGCAATGTTCTCCCATGTTCCCCCACCCCCACATTTGTCCCGCAATGCACTCCCATTTACCCCCACCCCTCAATTGTCCCATGATGATCTCCCATGTTCCCGCCCACCCCCACTGTTGTCCTGCAATGTTCTGCCATTTACCCCCACCCCCACTGTTGTCCCGCAATGTTCTCCCATGTTCCCCCACCCCCACATTTGTCCCGCAATGCACTCCCATTTACCCCCACCCCTCAATTGTCCCATGATGAACTCCCATGTTCCCGCCCACCCCCACTGTTGTCCCGCAATGTTCTCCCATGTTCCCCCACCCCCTCCATTGTGCCATGATGTCCCTGCTGGAGCAGCCCCCAGGGTTGCTTTTAGCCTTGCCCTCCATAGAGTTCTGTGTCTGAAATATTTTGAGTGGATCTCAGTCCCACTGGCTGTGATGGGACTTCTGCGTCCCAAAGAGTCTCATAGTTTGTTCCTTTTAGGCCATAGTTTCTTGATCTTATGATCCAGTTGTCCTGGGCCATGTATTTGTTCTTGTAGACTTGTGACAAAATGTGAAGAGTAGAATAATTGTGCATTTTCTTAATCCTGCAACACTTGTCTAGCAGTAACATCATCCTTTTCTTTACTTTAGTTATACCACAGCCCAGAAAAGACACAGCACGTACCAAGGAAGCTCACCCCTGAGACGGACTTACACCACCTTGATGCAGATGCCTGCTTAGTGCCCACAATCCTGGTGAGTACTATGGGGGTTTTACTATTCAGGGGAAGCTTGCGGTGGGAGGTTAACACTCATATGCCTGATTAAATGAAAGACTGCTATATTATGCTTGCTGCTGTCAATGGATGTACATAATGACACCAACTCCTGGCAATTTCAAGTGAGGTTTTTGTCGTTCATATTTTGGTTTTTTACATAGTTATTTTTGATAAAAGGTTTTTTCAAAAACTTTTTTAAAGGGAACCCTGATACCACTTCAGATAAATATGTACCCATGCAATAGAATGCCTCCTTAGTTTATTCATTAAAATGCTGATTTTTTATGCCCTAGAATATGTTTGCCTAAAAAAAAAAAAAAAACTATTCGGCTCCGGCCGAATAGTTGACAAACTATTCGGTATCCGGCCGAATACTAAATATGCTATTCGGTACAGCCCTAGTGTATACCTCTCTAAAGCGCTCCATTTCTTTTCAAAGGTAGGTCCACACTCAAATATAATATCTACTAGATAGCATGATCGACATGTTAAAGGGCTTTTGGTGTTCCCAAAGACTATTATGCTAAATATCTGGAGCAGCATACGGTTCTGATAATATTGGAGCATTTAAGCTGTGTACTCCGAGGTCACAATAATATACAATGTATTGAACAGATTGTGTGCATTTACAGTACCAAGTTAACAGGCATTTCTTCTGTTATTTTAAAAGGGCATTTGCAATGTATAAAACAAGGTAAATAAAATTTGATACATGAACTAAGATTTTGTGCAACTCGTTACAAATGAGAAAGTTACCAAACGATCCTGTGGTTAGGAATCAAAATGATTTGGGCTCCAGCCATCTTCACAATTATTTGAAAGCCATTAAAAACACGACACTGCACAATAATAGAACACAAGCAGTAACAGGGTCATAGGACTACACCAGAGGCATCAATATTGTGTGTACAAAAGATGGATGGAGAGAAATGGTTGTTAGCATGAGAAAGCAAGAGTAAGGTGCAACGGGTTGCCGACGGCTGGCAACCTATAGTAGTAGTCATTTATATAGCGCCCATTTCCCATTTGTATGGCCTCTACGTGCTTGTGGTCAGAACGCCCTCGGGCACTGAAATCCAGGTGTGGAAACATTTGCAGACAAGGCTTAGAATGCGTGTGTGCATTTGGCAAAGATTAGGAATTAGGTGGACTGGCTAGGCTTCAGTAAGCAACCCAAGAGAGGTCAGGCATGTGGATGGGTGCTGAGTGAGGTCATTACAGTGCACTAGTGAAAGAGGCTCGATGTGACCAGCTAGACCAAATATAGGCATAGGTGGTCACTGTATTCTAATGGCAGATGTGTTGAAGCAAGACTGGTGTACGGAAGTGAAGTAGTGTGTCCAGCTAGACAGAATTTGTCATAGTCTAAAGGTGCATTATAAAGTGTGTGGATGGAGAGCCGTCCTTGCGGCAGATGTCCACCGAGTGGTGCGTTTATACGTACCTTAAGCTCAGGTAGAGCTTATCTTTGATCTATCTGTGCGATCAGATCGCCTGTGTGAAAAGACAAGCTTCCCTCATAGGCTATTCTAGGTAATAGACAGACTACCTCAAAGTCTTTAAGTGCAAACAGACTGACCATCGTATTACATCTTCTAGGCATGGCAGACAGGCTACGTTAGGTGTAGGGAATCATAGGATACTCTAAACACAACAAACAGGCTACCCTTATAGTGTTTCAATATATTTTCTAAATTCCATAATAGGCTACCATCAGACATCTTCTAGGTGCAATATCAAGGATACCTGCATATATCTGTATATGTTACAATGGCTACCTTATAGGTCTTCTAAGTGCGATGGATAGGATACCATCCTCTTCGAGCGCAAGGGATGGGCTAACATTATAAGGTGCAGCCCAAAGTGGCCACTTCAAGATCCATCTAAGTGCAGCACACAGCCCACCCTCTAACCTTCATAGATCAAAGTGTGCTAGACAATTTCTTCTAGAGCAGTACATGTGCTAGCCGTCACAGTTCTTACTGTGCAAGTGTCTTTGAAGTAGTTGGATGCTTAGGAAATCTGTAAAGGCTGCATTCTCACTAGATTGGAACAGGACATGCTGGCCTAATACATCTTCAGATCGTAATAGACAGGTCGTCATTGAGCTTACGATTCCCATTATAAGTACGTTCAGAGTGTTTTAACAGCAATCCCCATAGCTCGTTGATGGGGGATAGCCTACTAGTATAGATCCTCAAGGTGTGCTGCCAAGGCGTGGTGTATTTTTGCCATAAGTGGCTATTGTAATACATTTCTTTGGTAAAGTACCGGCTACCATCAAACTGGCAGGGCGCATCAGTCCGACAGAAGGCGGCCAGGTGGTATGTTGTGGGTTAGTGCACAGTGAGTCGTGCGCAGATTGAGTGTGTAGGGCGGGCCGCTGCAACAACAGCTGGCATCCGCCTCTAGGTGTATCTACATGTGGCATGTTGGCGTTTAGATGAGAATGAGACTGATGCATGCAAATGATGGGCTGAAGGTAGAAATCGTGGTGGGGAAAAGGATTTCAGGTTGCTGTGGGGAATAGCCAGGTTTTGAGGGCCTTTCTGAACGAGAGATTGTTGTCAATGCAGCAGATGTTGAGTGGAAGGGAGTTCCAGATGGCGGGTGCTTGGATACAGAACAAGGATCCTCCCAATCTGGTGGAGTTGTAATAGGGGATACCAAGGAGAAGAGCAGAGCCAGATCTTCGGTTTCTGGCGGGTTGATAGCATGTGAGCTTATCGTGGAGGAATTTGGGTCCGGTATTATGGAGGGCACGGTGAGTGATGCACATGGCTTTAAAAAGGTAGTCCTCCGGCCAATAGGAGGCCAGTGTAGCACTCAAGAGAGGGGGTGAATATATTCTCTTGGTGAGAGGACAAGGAGGAGACGGGCAGCAGAATTTTGGATTCTTTGGAGTTTCTGGAGCTGGTATGCCGGTGCTCCCAAGAAAAGGGAGTCTACATAGTTTATGCAGGAGAGGATGGCAGGAGAGCAAAGATTTGGTGCAGGTAGGAGAGGTACATGTTCATGTGGTGGGAGAGAGATGAAGTCGAATGTCCAGCGTGCATCCAGGTTTTTTTTTTTTTTTTAACAGAAGTGGATGCTGCAGGGGTGGGTCCTAAGGGAGTGTGGCCAGGGGATAGGTTGGGGAAGGAGAGGGGCTTTGCCGCATATTAGGATTTGCGTTTTGTCAGGGTTTAGGAGGAGGTTGATTTTAGAAAGGCAGGAGAGGTCAGGAGTGGGGATTGGGGGGGGGGGGGGGGAGGAGGAGGGGGCTGGAGATTTGGGGGATCTTGAGGATGACCTAGGTGTCATCCGCATAGTTGTAGCAGATGAGACAAAGTATAGCCAAAGTAAAGGATTTAATCAGTGGATGGCGCGTTTCCTCGTAGTGGAATGTTGCATGGCATAGGAGGGACAGGTTGAGCTTTCCAATAAATATACTCTGGTTAGAAATGGCCTCTTCAGTCACAATTTAATCTGTGCCCTTAATTTATTACTTGTTTTATTGAATCCAATTAGGGAACGTTCACAATTAGTTCAGCTTATTCCTCCCAATTACCACATCTTGTCTGTTAATTGTCCTCTCCTTGTCGCTTACTTCAATGTAATGGATTAATATTGGGTTGAATGTAAAGATCTTTTTCATAACACAAGACATGCTTCATAATCTAAAGGCCTTTGATCTCTTAGAAAGTATGTGGCCCCAGCACACACTATGCTTATAGTCTGACCCCAACCTTAACCTGGCTGTGCATGATTATATGTTAAAAAATTGTAGTTTTAAAGTGGGGAGACAAAATAAAAATCCATGCGCTTGCCCAAATGTCAGATTTGCATTGCTTGTATTGTAATGCCCGGAATGTTAACTTAACCAATCAGACCTCTCCATGTTTTATTTATAGTTGCAGTGCCTAATTAATGAAATATACTTTGCTTATAACAAATTAAGTTTACTTCTGTTTTACATTCATAAAACTATTTACAAAACTGAATATAAAAAAAACACTTGATTAACCCAGGTTCACAGTGCCAAGGACGAGATAGCTAGTCCTTTTTGGCACCTCGTTTTGTGCGATCCCTACAAAGCAGGGCCATTTTCGGTTGCCGCAGTGAACAGAGAAGGTGCGTGCCCTTCTCCCTCGATATCCCGCTTTACAGAGCCGTTGAGATCAAGGGAGGTGTCGTTGGAAAAGGGGAGACCCTTTCAAACGACACCTTTGAGGCATTGCTGGTTGTGGATCCGGCACAGAGCACTTGATCCGCGGCAAGCAATGCCTCTGCCACACAATGGATGTGTTTGTAACGTTGGGGGGGGGGAGGAGGGGGCTGCTTACTATGTAAGTGGCCCTCTCCCCCTCCAAAACATGGGGCTGCAAGTTTGGTGCCCATCTGCCCCTAGGGAAGGGCCCAATCCCTCAAAAAAACAAAATGAAGAATGGGTGGCTTTTTGGGGGCGGGGGAGGAAGGAGTACCCCCCCCACCCCAAGTGGATGGGGGGCACGTCATGTAGCCCTCCCTGGGGGCAGGCAGATTTCTGCCCGTAGGAAGGACTACATGAGGTGCCCCTCCCCCCACTAGACCACCAGATGAATTTTAGATCGAAAGGGGGTGGCGCTCTTTCCCCCCCCCCGCACACAAAATGGAGGGAGCATCTCATGCAGCCCTCCCCGGAGTCAGATGCCCCTTCCTAGAAGTAGATATCTGCCCCAAGGGAGGGCTGCATGAGATGCCCCCCCCCATCCAGGTGGGGTCGGGGGAGGGCCACCAGAAAACGTGGCACAGGTCCCCCCCCAATGGATGGGGCAGTAGGTTTTGGGCACCCTGGGGCAGATGGGTGTCCATCTGCCCCTAGGGAAGGGCCCAAACAAAAAAATAAAAACACATGGGAGGATTTGGGGGACTGGGGGGCCCACTAGACCACCCGGTGAATTTCCAAAGAAATGGGGGTGACCCTCTTCCCCCCTACCCCAAGTGGATGGTGGGGCACATATATGCTCCTAGGAAGGGGCATCTGACTCCAGGGAGGGCTGCATGAGATGCCCCCCCATCCTTTTGGGGTGGGGGGGAAGAGGGCCACCACAAAACGTGGGACAAGCCCCCCAATGGATGGGACGGTAGGTTTAGGGCACTCTGGGGGCAGATGGGCACACAAATGTGCCCATCTGCCCCTTGGCAAAGGGGCAAACAAAAAAGAAAAAACTTTTCTGTTGGTATTTTGGGGAAGGGGGGGCGCTCTGGACACCAGGGATTATGATGAATGGAAGGGGGCTGGCTGCTTTGCAAGGAAAGCAAGTGCAGTGCTGGGTGTGGATCGCTGGATCTACGTGTAGCAATGGCACAGCACAATGGTGAGGTGCTTACTTCCTGTGCAGTGTTTGGACAGGGGAAGTGAGCAGCATAGTAAGTGGGCATTAGGCGTTTTGAAGGAATGAATGTTGCGAGTACCCACCGGTGCTCAGTAGCAGAGGTTTATGATGGGAGCATGGCAGTGTGGGTTGGTTTTTGCTGGCCTGACAGATCTGTGTTTTTTTCCCCTTCACAGGTCTTGTACAGTTCAAGCTTCTCTGTTATGTAACTATGGAATTTGGGTTTTTGCAACATTGTATATTATGCGGGGCGGATTGTTAGTGGAGTGGGTGGGAACTCAGGCTGGAGTGTTGGTGGCGGGAGTGGGTGCTTGGGGGAGGTGTTGTGGTGGCCAAGGTCAAACTTGCAGGGGCAGGCCACGAATTACCCCTTCCCCCCCAGACCAGCTGATGCCACTATGCCATCTGCACAAGGTTTACTTTGTGGTGGGGGTTTCCATACACCCATTAGTCTTATTTCCATTTCCTATCAGTGTGCAGTTCACCCTTCCGTGATGGTAGATGACTGGGATGTGCCATGTATCTGGTTGAAGGAATTGAAAGGTTTGCAGATAGCAGCCAGACAGTTTGGATGCGTTATTGGTGGGCCGAGTACAGAATGTAATTCTTGGTTTCCTTTGCAGTTGTGGCTACTCGAAAGCTTTTGCTGACTTAAGTACTACAAAATGTGCTTTTCTAATTATGCATTGTAATGTGGAGGTGGATGGTTACTGTGGTGGGAGGGACTGTGGCTATAGTGTCAGTGGTGTGGGTGTGCCTACAGCACGGGAGTCTACACTGGAAAGGAGTCCACCCTAAACCCTCCAGGCACACTGGCATGCGGTACAATCCGCAGTAACCGCAAAGGCTTCCCCAGACAACTTGTGTGTAAGAAGTTGTACAAGGGAGCTAGTATGGCATTGCAGCGGGATGAACTGTTGGCAGTAAAATTCTGCGACAGAAGGGATGTGCACATGCCAAGTATCATTCATGATGAAAGTACTTCACTAGTCCCGGTGTACGTTCAGGCTCAGGCTCAGCAGGTGCAGAAGCCCAACTACATTCTGGACTACAAGTAGTACATGGGTGGAGTGGATAAAGCTAACCAAGTGCTTCAGCCATACCATGCTGAACGCAAGTCGCGCAAAATGTTGCCCATACGCATTATGCATGTAGCTATGCACAATGCTTATGCAGTGTACCGTTCAGCTGCTCCACAAAAAATAACTAGTTTCTGAAAATGAAGCCCATTTATATCTTCCCAGTACCGGTAGGGAAATTGCCCGAAACAGATATAGCAGGCGGGGGAGGATGTTCATCTTCACAAAAGCTAGCCTTCCTAGCCACAATACATATAGCCCCTTCCACTGTGCAAGATATGCTTTCATTTGTCGCGCCAAGGGTGGATAGTTTGCCCCAACTATCTGACATGCGTTCAGCGTCACATTTATTCTCAGGTACTTAACCGGGCCTTCCGCCCATCTGAATGGGGTATTGGTTGCTAATCGCTCATGCTCTTCCTTCCCCCAAAGACAGATTAAGTATCTTGGACTGAGTAATTCACCTTGAATCCAGATACTGCAGAGAAAGCCCTTATTTCGCCCATTATCGCCAGTAGTGATATTTCCGGTTTGGTTAATGAGAACTACATCAGCAAACAAGCAGATTTTGTGATGCGAGTTCCAAAGAGTAGGGGAGAGAGTGGACACCCCCGTCTAGTTCCCTGGCTAATTGGAAACTGGTTTTATGTGGTTTCAATCTTGCTATCGCACGTCGCACCTCCTCCCATGTTATTGGATCTTTTAATTGCTCCCTTTGAGCAACGGTCAGCCACAGTCCCGACCACCCTGCTAGATATGCCCGCTGCCTCTCTGTCGCATGGCTCTTCCCTATAGAGATTGACAAAACATTCTTGCATGACCCTTCTTTAACCCACTTCTGTCCCCACTAGTCTCCCCCTTTATCCTCCAGATTAGCTACAAAGGTCCTCTGTTCCTTGGCCCTCAGCTGCCTCGCTAGCACCGTCCCAACCTTATGCCTGTGTTCTTAAAATGCCTGCCTACACTTCAGTTGGGTACCCTCTACCGGCCTGCCTATGAACTGTTTAAAGCTGTCCCCTCACATGAGGCAGCTGTGTAGCAACCCTGTTGGACCCTTTCACTCTATGAGCTGCCTCCAGCCTCGTCATTTCCTTTTCTAGGTCCATTTCTGCCTCTCTTCTGCCCCCCCCCCCCCCCCCCCCCCCGAGTTCCTTTGATGCTTCTATCTAAAGGTTCTATATCCTGCTCTTGAATTAATCCCAGGTCTCACCTATAGCTCCATTCTCCTCTGCCATGTACCCGCTTATTTCAGCTTCCACCTGGGCCCATCTCTGTCCCTGAGGAGATATTCTTCAAGCCTCCAGCCTCGACCCCTTGTACCGTCTCTGCAAAGCCTCCTTCCCTCTCCAGTGTAACCGGCACATGATCAGATACCATCATACCCAGATATTTACAATTGTGGTGGCCTGCATTACCCTCTGCATTGACAGAGTATAGTCCATCAGGGAATAGATTATGGATGTGTGAGTAGGAGTAATCCTCGTCCCGCATATGTATTCGCCAGGTGTCTGCGATACCCACTTCCTCAATTCTCCCCCTTAGTGGTTTGGATTTTGTTCCCATTGCGTGCGCCCTCACCCCACCAACCTATCCATACTCTGCTCCATAGCCAGGTTGTAAACCCCTGCATCACCAGTTCACCCTCTCCAAACCTGCCCAATTCTGCCTGGCACCTCTTCAGAAAACGTTCCTGCCCCCGGTTAGGTGCATACACCAAGACCTACATATACATTTGACCTCCCAACTTCCCCTTCATCAGCAATCTGCCCTGAGGATCCCTCCTCACTGTGACCCGTTCCAGCATTACCGATTTGTGAAACAGGATAGCCATCCCCGCTCTTGCACCCCACAACAGCATGAAATTGAATATTCCCCATTATTCAGGCACCCCACACCCCCCTTCATCAGATGTGTTTCCTGCAAACCGACTATCCCTGCTCCCCTCCTTATATCCTGTAGCACCGTCACTCTTACTCAAACTGTTCAGTCCCCTTACATGTATATTGCCCAACTAGCCGGATGCACTCCCTTCCCAGTGCAAGCCCCTTTTGCCATTCTTTGAGATTCTGCCCCCTAGACTAGCATCAGCGACCCGAACCACGACTGTCCCTGGATCCACTGTCCAGGTTCTCAATGTGATCCCATACACAAACATTAGCTGCACCCACCACCTGCTCACCATTGTCCCTCCCCATTCCCTGCATCAAACTCCCCTTTCTCTAATGATGAGGCTCATTAGTAGATCCTACCTTAACCTCGCCTAGATCAGTTTGTCCATGTCACTATTCCTTCAACCATTGGAAGTTCCTGCGCTCTGATCTCGAGGCCCCACCTTGCTGTCCCTCCACCCACCTCTCGAGGTTCGTGGGGGCTCAAGCCCAGCGCCCTCAGTCCGTCCTCCATTTGAGAGACTTGTTTCTTCATTGCCCATTCGGAGTAAAAGCTTTGTTGTGAAAGCGCCACCAATACCTCAACTTCCTCCTATTAAGCTCTTCTGTAAGTGGTTTGCACAATCTCCTCCTCGCTAGCGTTACTTGGGTTAAGTCATCGTACAATTGAAGATTGCTCCCCCTAAGCTGAATTATTCCTTTTCCCCTGGCGGCACTGATATGGCGCGATTTGTCCTCGAAATTGTGCATCTTCACCAAGACGTTCCGCGGCCGGCCCCGTGGCTCGGCTTTCTGACTTCTCACTCTGTGTACTCTTTCAATTTCCAGCTCTCGCCATTGCGCTCTTTCCTATCTTCTCTTCGGCACCTTGTGCCCGTTGCACCAGTTCAGGTATTTTTATTGGCAGCCCTATGATGTGGCCCTCCACTTCTATCACTTGGCTTCCCAGCGCGTCACTGTCTCTTCGATTTGCCGATGTCGCCTGCGAGAGTTCTTCCTTAATACTGGCTGCCTCCGTTTTCACAGCCTCCATGATCAACCCTTTAAATTTAGCCAGGGCCGTGTGTAAATCTTCTTGGTGAACGCAATCTTTTCTATGCCCCATACTCACTGGTTCCCAAAGTGGAGCGTGGTTCGAGTGCCCTCACTGGTCTTTTTCCTGCTGCTGAGCCCCAGAAGGTGGTGACCTTTCTTCCCCACTTCTTGCGTACTACAAACACTAGTAGCCCCCCCCCCCCTTACGAGGTCTCTTTGCCTTCTATGGGACTCCTCTGCACAGTGAACTTGGCCTCGTTTCCACTCTGCCCTCCCTTCCGCCACCAATGATCCTTTCCCCCTTCGGCCTCTTCTGCCTCTTCGGCAGACTGCTCATTCACTGCTCCTCTCGGACAGGGCCCGACTTGCTCCTCCTGGGACAGTCTTATCTCCATTCCAGAAGAGACCCTCCACTTCCTCTCTGGCACTTATTTCTCCTCCTGCACCAGCCACTACTGCACCTCACCTCCTCCCCGATGGGTGGATTCACATCACAACTGGCCCCTCTGGGGCAGAGGGTGCACTACACGCTTGATCCTGTCTCTGGCAACCAGTTACTACACTGTCACTTGAATGTCCCAGTTCATATAACCCCTACTGGGGGCTCCTTTCTGGCGCTCCAGGAGTCACAGCCTTCCTGATGGAAAAGCAGCAAAGATCTTTCTTGCCTCTAGCTCTCCCCAGCCAGGGCAGTGCTTCTCCTCTCAGATACCCCCTGCTGGGCTCTGCCACACAGTGCCCTTTCCTTAACTGCAGGCTCACTGCCTCCTCCGCCGCCGCCTTTCTAGCTTTCTCCCACTTCTGGGCACCTACCTTGATTCTGCAATCACTGCGCGGTTCTGGGAAGACCACCTCCTCCTGTCACTGCTGCCGACCACGCGGCAAGTGTCTGGGACCCACCACTGTGTCACTTCAGGCGTTCCTTCCAGGCTGTGATGTCTTTCAGTTGTCGACAGGCGCTTGATCCAATGCTGCCGCCCAGCCACATGAGCCCCACCACATCTCAGCTCTATTACCATGCCATGTGGCAAGTTGCAGGTGTAACACGTCCCCGGCTGTCCTGCTCCTTCGGCCTCAGGCACACACACACGGCGGGACCGGCCCCCAGAGTCTTCTTGCACGTATAGTGGTCCCTCTGCTCCGGGATCACAGCCCGTTCTATGCTGGGTGCCCTGGGGTTCCCACCAGCCCGTGCTGACAGTCACGGCTCCCGCAGGTCCCCGCCACGCACCGCTCCCACTCTAGAGCGTAGTGTTGCCCAGCACTTGGTGGGTCAGCAGCCGCCTCGGACTGCTCTAACTGCGCTAACCCCACCCTCCCCCTCCCAATTTTGTGCCGGCCTCCTTCCTCACTCGCCAGCGCTTTCCCCTCACCTTGGACCAATCAATCCTCCCGGGTTGCACCTTTGCTCATTTAGGGCTCGCACCCCACATGTCAGGGATTCTTTGTGATGCAGGGAATGGGGAGATATGCCATATAACTTTATATGCGGGAACAAAGCTCACGCCCCCTCAGCCCACCATCTTGGCAAGGCACCCCTGCAGCATGTTTAGTGTATACACTTTTAAAGGCCCAGAGTAGAGTCTGGTACTTTTATCTTTTATGGAGGACAAAAATGTTCAGAACGATGGCCGTTGCACAACATCAAAATCAGTTTATGACAAGAAAAAAAGTCAAATACAGTTCAGAACACCATATTTCAAGAAACAGAAAAACCTGGTCAATCATTCAGAGTCCCTTCCAAAACACTGTCAGGCTCCGTGCCCATAGGGTTACGTACTTCAGTCGTAGTGGGTGCTATGACACCAGACAGCGCTCCCTGGCACGTGCAGAGCGCTATTAAATTGATAAAGTTAAACTCATGCTAAACGTGATGTCATATTCGAAGGTAGCTGCGTCATGGAAGAAGCAGGTCTCCACACAGCAGAATTATGTAGAGTTCCGTTTGCAGGTTCCTTATGCTCTGCAGCCCTGGTGACCCATGATATTAGACCTCTGCCTGCCTACTGGGATTTTCCTTGGGGTTGTGCTGCCATGGTGACTCTTGGATATTTGCCCCATGACAGTCCACTGGATTCCTTATTGCATTTCCAGTATTTTGGTATTGGGATGTGGACAGTTGTAGCATGGATGACCACTCTGGTCGTCTGACTGGGGAACCGTTCTGGGGTCTCGGCTGAATTCGTGCTCTGCTCTGGTCAGTCAGGGACTTCTTGAACTACCTCCTCCTTCATGGAATCCTCGTGAAGTCCAGGTAAGCTCCTTAGACTCTTGGACATTCTTCATCCGTTTCAGGCTACTACATCAGGATGGTACCTCTGGTCTGCCCTCAAAGCCCTCACTGTAGTAGGTTGGAGTTAGGTGTGTTTTGGAATATTTTCTTGTGTACCTGGATGCCCTGCTGAGTTGTGTTTTTGTTTCCCTTCATACCTTGGGAGAGCACCAAGCAGTATTCTTCCCACTGCCTTTTTATTCAAGTCCTCTGGATCCCTAGTAGTCTTGACATAGGGAACAGTGCTCTCATAAGGAAAGTCTAGTCGTGCATCGCCCATCCCGTTACCCTGCCTGCAAGTGCAATAAACAAGATTGTCTATGCACCAAGCTTCGGGAACAGTGGAGCACAGCTGTCATCTAGTGGAGACTTTTCAAAAGTCCAGATATTTAATTATTTTCAAACCCAAGTCTCACAATGGCCAATCATTTGTTAATGGAGACTTCTGGAGCAAAGCCTCTCCACTAATCCTTCGGTTGTAAACTTTCTTCACAAGTATTCTTAAAATAAGACCACTTACAGAAATTGTACACAGTTGAACAGGCTCATATTAACAAGGATTTCGGGAGCCTGGTCTCTCCCAAATAAGGAATTCACCTCTTGCAGTGGATAAGTACTTCCCATAAATACCTTTATCAAAACTAGAGTGGTTACTCCAGCTGCAATAAAAACATTAACTATGGTGCCGCCCCTCTAAGAAACTCACAGCACCGGATTGGTCGTCACAAATGGGTACAATATGCCGACGACACACCTAGCTCCTCCTCCTGTCTGCATGGAGACCTCTGCTGTTGGTTTCTAGAGGCTCCTTACATGAATTAGCGTTAATTTGCATTCTCTCCTTTCCCCCCAAACAACTGTTACCCTCCCTCCTCATTGAAACCGCTTTCATCTGTTGAAGCCATTATATGTTCAGTTACATGTAAAAGGGTGTTAGGAAAGATTCCATATTAGAATGTAATTTTCCCTCCATGTATCAATCCCCGAACTTGTTGCTGCTGTTTAACACCCTGATCTAACCTTTACGAGAGAAGCGCAGCCCTCAGCTGCACTCCTCTGGGCTTTCGCTCACTTCTTATGGGGAACTGACATGCCCTTAAGACAGTCAGTACTGGGAGACTTTGTTTCCCTTAGTCCTTTCCTCATGTTGCAGCATTTGTGCAACATGTAACAAGAGTGCAATGTAACTTACTTTACCGCACCCTTGGGTCTCTAGTCATTCCAAAGGCCCTAGGGGGGAGAAGAAATAAATAAATAAATAAATAAATAATAAAATCGCTGGAGTTATGAACTGTGCAGGTGTGTCACGGACAGGACTGGTGGCAGCTATCGTTTATCTTATGTTTTGAACCCTTTTTTGCCATGTTATCCGCACTTACCGCGTTCGGCACGAATAGGTGGCCTGGCTCCAAAATGGCCATGCCACGAGGTTTTGTCCTGTCCTCTGACCATCTTGCCCCTTCCCCAGGTCGAGCCGACCCGGGTCAGTCCTTATTTGTTCATGCACTTTCCCGTGAAACCCAAAGCTTTTGCGGGCTTCTGCATGCCTTGTGTGTGCCTCCAGGATGTTGGCTGGGATGTCTGTTCCCAATACACATCCTGGGTGCCAGAGAGTCTGGAGTGTCCTGAATGCCTGGACCAGCGTGGTCCGTGATTGGTCCACGTATGGAGTGAGTGTTTGTGAGCAGATCTCCCATTGGGTCCTCTCCGTTTTGGTGCGAAGGGAACTTGGATAAGAGGAGGCCGAAAACACCACTACCATGTCAATCTCCTGAGTTCATACAAACAAAGGATAAGGAGCTAAGTATCCTGCAACAAGAAGCAGAGTCGAAAAACCGCTGGAAGGTTTGGCACCCTGAGCCCGCTGTCGTCCGGTGAGACCCCTATGCATCTGATCATCCTAGAAGGTCTGCGAAGGCACTTCGACCCATTGGAATAGTGGGACCAACTTTTCTCAGCACCTTCATCAAACCCTGCAAGTAAGCCTCTTCGGAAGTGTCTCTGAGCCAAACAGTGGGCTGACCAGCTTACGCAGGATGTTTGCTCTGTCATCGCCACGGTTTCGAGGAAGCCCTCGAAACTTGGTGTACTGCTTGCTATGTGTCCACGGCACCCTCACAGCGAATTTCGTACACTCGGCATGCCCAGGTCTGAAGCGAGACGAGTGCGCCCGGACCGGAGTAAATGCGGTTACCGTGTTGCCCTGCTGTGGCAACGACCTGTGCAAGTTTGCTGCACTTGTGACCCTCTTGATCCTGAAGCCTGCTACCACGGAAACGACACGGTGTCGAGACGTTTTGATTGTCGCATTCGAACCTGCCAGCGAAGTGGACTGAACTGGCGAAGTCTGGGTCTGCCTGCGTCGGGGACCGGTGAGTAGTCCATACCCCAACCGGTTGCCCTTAGCGCAGGAGCCCATTTCTTTTCTACCGCTGTTGCGAAATAGCGACTCTATCCCGCACTCTCAACCTGCCTCTGCCCGCAAGTGGAGGTCCTGCTTGAATAGTGAGGAATTGTTCTTCATCGACCGCATCCACCTCCCTGAGCTGCTAGTGACCCTTGAAGAGACCCTAAGTGTGTGCATGTACTATTGAGCATAAGGCTCCTCTCTTTGTAGGGCTTAGACTGCCTCTTAGGTGTATTCTTGATGTGGAACTGGGTCTAAAGATTACTTGCACTGCCCATTTTCCTCCCCATCTGGGTGGTCTACATATTTCGTGCTTCTTAATCCGTTAGACCACTCTCTAGAGATATATATACACACACACACGTGATGATTGTGATGTGTTGGGTTACTTCAGTACTATTGTGATTCTTTGCAATGGTCTATATTACAAAGGCCTTGTAATAAATGTGTCTATATTTTTAATATAACACCTGTCTGGAGTAATTTGTAAGTGTCCTTGCTTTGTGTGCTCATTGAGGTCTTTCAGTCACCCTCGCCCCTCTTGAGACTTAGTCTTGACCGTCTGCCATAGCTACCCTGATTGGTCTGGCTTGTCCAGAGGTTACCCTGTTCCAAGAAACTAGGTTGGCCTTCTGAACCTCTGCCCCTCCAGGTCAGAGTTCAGAAAACCATCTTAAAGTGTTCCGCTGGCATTGGCCTCGTTTCATGCACTTTAATAATAAATTAATAAATTCCACTGGAATCAATCTTCGGTGCAACTATATGCACTGGACATGGACAATGTGCAGAATATTGAGGCCAATCTCTCAATTCCACAAGGCAATTGTCTCAAACTGGCTTCCTTCAGTCAAGTCAACTGAAGAGAATGTTCTAGTCGCCCTTGTAAGCAACTATTTGTATTGGAAGTGTCAATAGGGGAGAGCTGGCATGTTAGAGTCATAGTTTGGCCATTTGGGGTTTTACCCACTTGACCATCCATGGACACGGGTCCCTTTGGTCATTCCCACCATCTAATACATCCTCCTCCCCCCAATAAACAAAATGCACTCTCCGGGGAACACGGAGCTAGTTCAGTGCTTTCAAGGAGACGTCAACCTTATTTGGAAGCAGTAAAGCAGCCCCTGGTGTAATAAAAGTGTTTTACCACTTGTTTTAATAAGAAACGTGTGCGTCTTTCCATCTGTTCCTTCCACTGAATCCCTGTTAAAACAAGTATTGGCAAAGCCAACAGTCCTGGCTCTTGTATAGGCATTATATCGACATTTTCCAGAAACTGCCATAGTATCACCAGGTACTAACACCAGTTGCCAGCTCGTCATCATATGGCAAGGTATCACCATTATGGCAGTGTCCAGAAAAGGCGTATAACATGCCTACATAAAAGTGAAACAGGTGCGTCTGCCAAAGTGAAACCTTTAATGTTTGTGCTGGAGTGCTCACCTTAAAGATCTTGCAAATTCCTGAATTGTCAGTAGCACAAGGTAAGTAGGGAGTATAGACTGGTATTTGAGTAGAGAATGATGTTTAGTCAGTTACTTCACCAACTGTGGCAAACTAGTGCACAGTTACTTCACCAACTGTGGCAAACTAGTGCACAAGATGTGGTGAGGAGTAGGTGTACAATTTCTTTTTTTTATTTTTTAAATGGTTGAGGGAACTGGAGTTCGGATTTCGCACGAGACAGCAAAGGTGATCAAGTTAAACTCTATATCGACTCTAGATCAATCATTAATTTATATTCAGCACAGGATGGTCGTTGACAAATTTGGGACACTGACGAAGATTAACTGTGGGATACACGAGAACCGCTGTTGCTGGACATACAACAGGGAGAAGGCAGTCCTGGTTTTTCCCATTGCAGGTTAGTAGATGTAGTTTTGTTTTTCCCCATTGCAAGTATAGGCTTACAAGTCCCAGCATGCAATGGGAAAAACAAGGACTGGCAGAAGGTTTGAAGAATGACACAGGGCAACTTGGCAGCTATATGAAGCATGTTATTTGCAACTGCTGTTTGGTTAAAATGTTGTGGAGGGTGATTTTAGGGAAGATACAGACTATTATTGGCACACATGCCAACTTCTCAGCCCCAAATCTGCTTCTATGGGACATTGAGGTTAGTGACTTTAAATGGGGCTCAATGAAACTTGTGATGCTTTGGAGGAAGGTGTTCAGTTAGACACAAGAGGATTGGGATTGGGGGCGAGGGAGAAGAGCAGAGTTCCTAAGAGTGGCTTGACAATGTGCAGTTTGAACTGGGGAGCCCCAAGGTGTGATTAGTGTGATAGAGGATACTCTCCAGGTTCTGGCACCCTTCCATTTATGGCCATTTCTTCTCCTGATATATGCCCCCCCACCCCACGCTTCCTTCTGTGTCAAGGGTTCTAAATGAAGAAAGCAGTTATCTGGCTATGGATGTGACATGGGGATATGTGAGCATTTCACATTATCATCATTTATCGATTTGTTCTTTTTTATGATCTGAACTCACAAATCCACAAGTGTAACACCACACCACCTACCAGGCCAATTGAAGATACCAAGTTGTGGGGAACTCGAGATGCATGTCACGCCTAGAGATCGGGTTCAAAGTATTTATTTCAACGAACGATCAGGGCTAGTGCAAGATAAATGGCTAACGGGTACTAGGGAGAGCTCTACAACTCATGGCAGACTTTCAAATAAACTGTCAATATGGGTTGAAGAGCAGTGTACCCCCCCCCGACCAAACAAAGTCCAAAACCTATTCTAACAAGTCCCCGCTGCTCCAGTAATGCCCTAATCTACAAAGAAATGTCCAAATCGTGCCCAACTGAAATGTCTTAATCCTACATTTAGCATGTCTTCATCCTCCCTGCCCCTGTGCTAACACAAACGTTCATAAACCCTTCCAAGTCCATCCCAGGATTCCAGAATTCACGGTAGGGTCCCATCTGGACCTCTGCTTCAGGACTCACTAGAGGTCCTTCATGGACCTTATTGCCTCATTGCATTAGGGTGCACAGCAGGCCACTTGGTATGTGATTCACAGCAGTAATCTCTCCTAGGCCCCAGGTTACAAGAGTCAAATCTCCCCCTTAGTATCAGGGTTCCTTCTTCCCTTGGTATCAACAGAAGAATGACAATAGGCATCTCCCATAGGCCCTGTGATTCAGAATTGATTACAGGCCTCTGTTAGGCCTTTATATGTGAGATATATGGGTACTTCTATTTTTTGTTTTCGGGGGCCCAGTTTTGAAATGGGATGTTTTTGTCACACAATATATAAAGAGAAAACATGTTACCCCCCTTCCCTTTCGCACTTGCCTACTTCACGGTAACACAGTACTTACCCAATGTTACATCAATCATTGGGTTTAGCAACAGAGCTTAATTTTACCCAAAAATATATTTATCCATTATGCAAAACTTTGAATACAAATATCAATTGGTTTTTCTATACTTGTGTATAGATATGTTCATGAATAACGAAACAATTCATCAACACCACAAAAAAACGCACAAAGAATTGCTAAAAGAAAACACGGACAACGTCATTTGTGCCCAGGGGTTAGGATCAACAATGTATTTTGTCCATGCTAAAAAAACGTTCATCAATATAAAGCAGCTTAACAAACATAAGCCACACATAACACAACTAACGCACCAAAGTTTAGTAAATGCAACATTCTACTCTGACTTTCCTTTTCATCTCCCAATAATTTAATTATGCACTTCTGTGCAGTGTTGTGGGAAGGAGAAATAATTGTCCTTAACAGAAAAAACTAATAGTCATTCGATGGTATCTAGTCCGCTCTTGGTCCTTTATTAGGCCTTACATTAGAGGGACCACAATAGGCTTCTCCCATAGGCCTTACCTTCAGAATTCATGACAGGTCTCTTAAGCCTGAGCCCCTCCTGCCATCATCCCCAGGGGTTGTATGTGAAAAGCCCCAGGCTTTGACTATCCAGTTCCTCCAGCCTTCCCCTTCTGTGGTTTCCAGGCTGAACAGCTCTCCCCAGCTTCTTCCAGCCCTTCCATCAGCCTCCTCCTGTATGGAGGAAGCATCAGCAGCTAGGTCTGCTTCTTCCAGGTCCAAGACACAGGCAGAGGTTTCCTAGCCCATTTATACTCATGGGGCTCATGTGTAATTTCTAAAATGGACACAGATTGGCTCCTTTCCAGGCTCCAAGGTCTCCTTCCAGAGAGTTGATTAAATTAGGTAGTGATCTCATCTCTTCAGGGAAGTCGGTGTTGCCCAATAGCTGCAATAACTTCACTATCGCTTGCAACTGGGAGGTTTCTAAGGTGTCCATGGCATGATCTTAGAAATCCCTTGGTCTTGCAAGAGGCTGGAAGCCGCTGTCCCATGTTGGAATAACCTGATCAGAGTTTTACGCTATTTGTATCTTTATTCTGGTTCGCGGGAAGGTAAACTCCTTGTTGTGCATTCTGGGGAACAAGATTGCCCAGGGCTGTTCTTGAGGTCACATTGTTTCACCTATACCGGTATAACAAGCAGGCAGGCTCCCTCCTCATTCACCTGGTGGTCAACATAAGTGGCTACAGCCCTCATACCAGAGTGCAGGGATATCCTCCCACTAGACAGGTGACGCCAAGTAAAATAGAACACAAGCGACACCCATAAAGACCAAAACAACCACCGCCAATCCCGCCCAACTTCCTCACTCGCCCCTTAGCGACTACCATATACCACAATATAATAGAATTGTCAAAATATTTCTATAATCACCACAATAACTGAGTTGTGGGCATTAGCAGGTACACTGGCCATACGAGTGGTAAAGGAAGAAATGTAAGGTTATGAAGGAAGTTGATGGAAGTGGAGGCCTGATGTGAAAGGGACCGTGAATACCAGACAAGCTCAGATCAGGACAGAGGTGCAGAAATGCTCCCACACCCCATCTGGGGAGATTACCCAGCGCTTCAATTCAAGATAGAAATGCCAACTAAATCAATTCCACTAACAATGTTCCCCTTTGCATACACCTCTCAAACTCCAAACCAAACACAAACCTACAGCACAACAAACCGCACAAACTTCACTACATTGCAACAACAAAACAACATAGACTCGCACAACAGTACACGACGACTACTGGCTGCAAACACCCCAGGCCCAGCCAATGGAACCACCGGGCTGAGGCCACCAACATCACATCACTGCTTTCTTGCACTTTTCCAGCTTCCCCTCACTAACTCACCCTCCCTTCCTCTTTCAGTGCCGCCAGAGCACCAGGGGACCACTCCGGTGGCGATAATGTTAAAGGACATTTGTACCGCGCACTAACATTAACACCACAAACTATACCATCTGCACCAATAAGTTTGTACCTGTAGGCAGGTCATGCATGATAAAAGGCTAGGATTCCAAAACGTCTCCATCAAAAGGCACGACGGTCGCCAAGTGCATCATATGGCAGGAGACCACTCATGCTCTCATTCAGCATCAACGTTCACAAATAAACCAATATCCACAGGGTAGGGCGCAAAATGTGCACTCGCCACTAGACACAGGATAGTGGTGATCGGCTCTTGGTGAATACAAAAGAGTGTGCTGTGTGCATTTGTAGAACTGCAGTGGCTAGGGAATTTATATGGTTGGTTAGTAGCTTACAACTTGACATTTTTACCCCTGCACAGGGTGTGCGACGTATGGACATGGGAGGAGCGGGCCAAGCTTGCAAAAATGCATGCACAAGTATTATAACTGAGTGAAGGGGGCAGGGGGGGGCTTAACCCTTAGTGTTAACACGGACAGAGACAAAAACGCAACGGATTTCCGAAAAAAGTACCACTAGCTAGCGCCCTATCCTTGTTCGATACTAGGAGTCTACACTACACACGCACCAGCACAGCACACAGATACATATCCCATCAGTCCTAGCCAGCATAGTCAAATCTGGAAAGCACTGCATTGGGTTTTAGACACAAGGGAAGGAAATCCACTGCGCTGGACATTGAAAACATTTTGCTTAGGATTATCTAAATGTTACACAGGCAATCAATCCCTCTCCGCCAGTATTCATTTATTTTTTTTAACTGCAGCTTTACTGCCCCCGTCATGAGCGAGTAGATTTTAGCGTTTCTACATTCCGTTACATGTAGCCGCACATCCCAGGATGCAAAAGGTACCACAATCCAGGCAAACGCAAAAGGGCAGGGAGATACAGGATCAATGATGAAATTCAAAGTGCAAATAACGTGAATACACTATTCACAAGAAACAACCACATTCATCTATAGGAGCAGAAAGCGAAACATCTAATTTCTTAGAGGCAGGTCAATTAAAGCAAGCCTTTCGTGTCCAAGGTCAAGGCGCGGGACAGAAGTCCTCCCGATGATGTGGGTGTTAGGGTCTCAGTGTATCTATTAAAGTCAGAGTGCCATGCAAGCACTGTAAACACCACCCAAAGCAGTGGACACACGTGGACACACGTGGACACACACACACACACACACACACCCCCCCCCCCCCACACACCCCCCCCCCCCCCCCCCCCCCCACCCACAATGGAACCTGGCTTTGAAACGCTTACTGGGCACACTGGAATCTTGGTTTACTATGCTTTCTGGCTTTGTGATCATGGGAATGTGGCCTCTAGGGGGGGGGCTAAGGGGGCTATAGCCCCTGATCTTTTGGTTGTAGCCCCGGATAGAATCTCAGGAGCTACAGCCAAAAGACTAGCTAGCCCCCAGTCCCAACAGTTCTGACATTAGCTTAGCCCCGGGTCTTTACCAGACCTAGCAACTCCCCTGGTGGCCTCCCAAATGTGTACAACTATTTTCATCTATTCTTTAACACCAATAAACCTTTATACAGAACAGCTCAATGTATATACTTTGCCACCGCTCCTGCACAGCACACAAAACCAACACCTGAGCAATGTATTTCATCCATTGCCTCCAGCCCTGAAAGCACACAATCACTTCAGCATTACACTATACAAAGAACATCAGCCCTGAATACACATCATCAAAAGTTCAGTGCCCCCACCCCTCTTCAACATACACAAAGTACTGAACATACACCATACACTCTTCCCAACACACCATACATGAAGCCAAAAGTAAATCTGGAATTATTGTTCCAACTGGGCATAAAGGAATATGGATTACTAAGCTTTTTGGACAAACCGATAACTAGCCTTACTGAGAGCATATTAAGGACACATTCCAATATGTGGTAACTGGGCACTTCTTTCTTAACTATGCATAATAATGTGCTTCACGGAGATACGTGGCTTAAAAAGGAACACATTATTTCTCTCCTAATGAAGCATTATAGCCCACATCAGCGGGGCTCCATAGTCGCGAGGGTGCAGGTCACCCACCACACAATGGAGCCCTTTGGCAAAGGCTATTCGAGCTTGTGCAGGGGGAAAATATAAAACTTCACCTTGGGCTAGCGGTTAACCTAGTTTCCTTGTCCTGTGCTCAATGCAGAGGTTTACTAAACAGAAGCTTGTAATACAGCTTTTTTCAGCGGTTAGATCCTCCATTTCCGGACTGCTCACTGACTAAAAAGCTGGAAAGAGGGAGAAGGACAAAGGAGAAGCATGGGATGCATGCGTTCATCGATGGCTAGAGCCTGCATGCTACACTAGTAACGGTCTTAAACAGGCCACAAAACGTCAAGTTGAGAGTCAAACTGGCAGGGATCAAAGATGGCGACCCGGGACAGGGAAGACGTGAGATGCGGGGCTCCTCCTAATGGCCTGTTTTTAGCTTATAGTGCGGCTTGCTTTTTCCAGTCGGCGACGTCGGGATGTTCCCCGTCGTCCTGCTGTTGTGTGGTGACTGTATAGGGGCCCTCTTCTTCCCCCACGGCTCATTGATGCATTGAGGGTCTTCGCTGATGCTCTTGGGAAGTACAGGGCACCGATCTACATTTCCCCGCAGCGATGTTCCTGCTCCTTTGAAGCAGAGAAGCTTCGTTGGTGTCATTGTGGGGAGGAGGCCAGTGCATACAGCTAGGAGGCAGACGTTGGCTGCATTCTGAATGGGGAACTGGAGAGTGCCTTAGAGCCGTTGTCTGGTGAGTAGGGGTGTCACGGTATTAGTTTTATGACGGTACGATAACCTTCTTGCCAAATGACGGTATATCATGGTTATCGCGGTACAGCAGGTGGAGTTAACTAATCTTAACAAATATTTTCTAAAAGGTCATAAATTGACAGATTTAGCATCACAATCAAAACCAGGCACCCAGGGCCAGAATTGGGCTTTTCAGCATACTTTCCACTGAAATGCCTTGCTTCCACCAAACACAAACACACGTGTGGAGAGGAGGGGGGGGGGGAGCCCTGCTGCAACTGGCAAAGCAAACTGAATAGCTTTTCTTAAGTGGTCATTTAGGCTTTATGCTCCCCCACTGGCTACTGGTGAAGATGAACATGTTGCCATCTTGATAACCTGCATGCCACCGATCAATGGAGGCTGATGGTAGTATACGCTTGTGCACACACACACACACACACACACACTACGTTACAGCCTTTAGTTTACTTGCGGGTCAAAAGGTGTTCAGTAATCACGGACATGTTACCCTTTGGTATGGCAGCAGGGAATACCCACAGAGATGAGTGAATTTCGCAGTGTGACTTATTATATGTAAATTCAATGATAGAACCAGGGAAATCCCCGATTGCCATATGTTTAGAGAACATTATCCATTATAAATATATAAACCCCAAAGCCGCCAACCCAAAGTAAACCCTTTTCCTTCTTGGCACTGTATCTATTCTTCCTATTGCTAACATATTGATTTTGTGTCAGGCACGTGTGGTTTATGGAATGGCATTAAAAACTGCTCCAACTGAAACTACTTGGCAGACGGCACATCCAACAGTGCAAGACCAAGAGAGCGCAGCACTTGCTTACTGCAAATCAGATTGAAAAGCACACTTTACGGTATGAACGGTATAACGGTATAAACAATGTGACGGTTATTATTGTTCAATTAAGTGGTTCACGGTATCTTTAACGGTATACCGTTATACCGTTACATCCCTACTGGTGAGGGGTTCCCTATCCAATAAGGCATCCAATAAGGGAGACACTTGCACTGAAAGTGTTTTGTTGCCGGTACTAATGGCGCTCTTGTCGTCCGGCTCCAAGTCCTATGGTTGAAATCAGTTGATGTATTAAAGCTGCGTTAAAGAGGGGACTGCTTTCGACCTCCCCATCCCCTTTTTGTCAACAGTCAGATTGTAGACTTCCTTGTTCTTGTGGATGCAATAGCGTATATATATTTGCAAGACTGTTGCTTGTTTCCCACCTTTTATTTGGTGGAAGCTCAGACTTGGAATGCAGCTGCGATAATGATCTTTCTGGGGGAGGCTCAAGAAAAGGAAAACTCTTTGAAAGGTGCATTTGGTTGATTTTGGAAACCAAATCAACTGCAGAGTGAAAATGGGCCGTTTAATAGGGGTAGGACAGAGATCTGAATAGGAAGGATGAAACAACAGATAGAAGCAATCCTGCAAGCCACGAGACAATTACAAGTAAAGTCCTGAACCAAATCAAGAGGTTATTTATTGGGAATGAAAGCTCTGCAAAGCCCTATTCAAATATTAATAAATAAAAGCTGCTTAGAGATCAGTTGCACTAGGAAACCCGACAAAAGGATATAAGTGTGCATGCTGAAGGCTGTCTCACAGCTATTGGGGAGGTTTGAATCCACCATCCCCAAAGGATGAAAAGCATCAGCCTTCTGAAGACTAGGTCTCAGACCTCGACAAAGGTCAGACAGCAAGGAGGATACATTTCTCCAATATTACTGATGGCTATATCTCTGGCCATACCAAAATGTGAAGTAGGAAACCAAAGTCTGCTGAGGATTCAAGCTAGGAGGGTTAACCTTGGCTGGCGAATGCTAATAACTTCAAGCTGACAGCAACCCGGGATGGGGGAAGAAATACTTGCTGCTAAGTGAACGGTAATATCCAGGCAAAGGAGGATGAAATTGTAGCTGGTAAAGATTATCTCCGAATGCAAGGCAGAACACAAAGTATTTGCAGGTAGGCATTTGCTACAAAGAGCCTACTCCACAAGGGCTTCTGTCCCTCTACAATTCGCTGTGTCAGGCTCATTAGTGAACTGTCATATCTCCTGTTTTCAGGGGCGTGCTTCTCCTTAGACTTATGATGAATTTTGATACAGAGCCACAGCGTGGGAATATCTATGCTTTTAATTGCTCTCATTTTTCTTTTTTTTTTAAAAAAAACTTTATTAGTGGTCCAGAAAACACAAAACAGTTACAGCTTCATCGTGCAGATTTAACTCAACATGACAAGGTAGAAAATCAGTACATATACTATACATCTTCCCGAGGTGGTGAGTCTACACATCTCCATCATCATCAGAAATCCTATCACACACATTCTCAGGGGTCCCCAAATATCCTTAGGTCTGCTCACTGATGGGCGGGTGAGGACAAACTGTTCTTCAGCCTCATTTACATAAACCAGTTCCCGGAGGAACTGCTTCACAGTGGGTGGCGCCGGATTTTTCCATTGTTGTAGAATGCATATTTTGGCCACTGCACACGTGACATTGAACAGCCTTCTGATCTTTTCAGAGCACTTTCCTATATCTCCGAATAAATATTTCTGCAGGGTTAATATCGGGGGGATTCGTGGGATTTCTTAAAGTATATCCGCCACCTCCCTCCAGAACCCAGCCACCGCCGGGCAGCTCCAGTACATGTGGAACGAGCCAGCGTAATCAGTTTTACATTTGGGGCATTCACTCGGACTATCTGAAACAAACTTGGCTATTTTGGCCGGGGTATAGTGTAATCTGTTAAGAATTTTAAACTGGATTAAGCGTAATCCAGCGTTCAGGGAAACCTTCTTGGTGAGAGAGCAGTACCTGTCCCAAGTCTTATCTATAGGGATCTGGAGATCCTTTTCCCATTTGTCTTTGTTCAAATTAGCCGTGGGTGAGTGTGCTTGTATTATAGCATACAGGCTGGATACCCTCAAACGGTCTCCGGCCGTTATCATCTGCACGCAAGGGTGTGTAGGGGGTTCATCGGGGAAAGACGCCCAGCATTTCTGGAAGGCCAATCTCATACGATAGTATTGCAGCACCCTAAGTGGGCCCCTGCCAAACGCCCCAGTTATCGGCTGAAGAGTCGCAAACTTCCCTTCGATAAACATATCTCCCAGTCGCATCTCATCATTGGGGTCCCACGCTGAACGTAGGCTGACATCGCGACGGAGGGATACCAGGGTAGTTCCAGAGGGAAACCTCTGGATTGTACAGGGTCGACACTCCCAGTTTTTTTAAATATTGCCCTCCAGGCACTAATCGTACAGTTTACCGGATTGAAGTCGCATGTATCCCTATAGTGTGCGTCAAAAATTACAGACTATGTTCGTGGGGGAGGTGGTAAACTCCTCTACATCCACATGAGGGCCCCCCGTCTCTGTAATACCAATATTTAGAGAATTGGGCTTGGGAAACATAATAATACAGTTCAAAGTCAGGTGCCGCTAGGCCACCCGAGGAGTATGGCTCAGTTATCTTTCCCCAGTTATCTTTCCCCACCCTATTCTTGGAGCCTGCCCATGCCATAGAAAGGTCGTAGCCATTGACCCAAGTTTATTAAAGAAGAGTCTTGCCGGCCAAATCGGTATGTTCACAAATAGGTACAATAATTTGGGTAGAACTATCATTTTAAGAACTGCTATCCTACCATGTAGTGATATCGGAAGGCGGTCCCATAATAGCAATTTAGTTCAAGGCCTGTAGCGCAGCATCATGATTGTCAGTGTATAACCTGTTTTTCCCATGCGAAACAAGTATCCCCAATATCTAATTGCCTCATTGGACCACTTCAGCCCGCCCAGAGAGCTGGGGCAGCCAATTGCCGGAGTAAGGGGGAAAACCTCTGACTTATCTTTGTTTATGGAGTAGCCAGAGTGTGTGGTAAAATCTTGAATCTCCGCAATTATAGGTGCTGGGTTGTTTTCCGGTTCACGGATATATAAGAGCGTGTCATCCGCGTATAGGGATATTAGCTGGGTGGCCCCCTTCAGGTTAATGCCTCTGTTGGAATGTCAAAGCCCGACGGCTATTGCCATTGGTTCTATTGTCAAGGCAAACAGTATGGGCAAAAACGAGCAGCCCCGCCTAGTGCTCCTCACCAATAGAAACATATCCGAGATTGACTGATTGGTCAGTACCCGGGCCCCGGGTTCAGGATAAAGCAATTTCACATACCTAATGAAGTTCAGGCCTACCCCAAATGACTCCAGTACTGCTAGCAAGTAGGCCCAAGACAGAGTCGAAGGCCTTCTCCGCATCTAATGATGCGGCCACCACGTTTCTGCCCGGGTCAATCTGGGCCATTATGCCAAAGAGCCTACGCAGGTTAAGTGCCATAGATCTAGCTGGGATAAACCCATTCTGGTCAGGGTGAACAAGGGTGGGGACTGCCGGTAAAAGCCTGTTGGCGAATATTTTGGCATCTGTATTAATAAGAGATAGCGGCCTATAGGACGACATATCCTGGGGCGGGCGGCGCAGTTTAGGGAGCACAGTTATTAACGCCTCTCTCATGCACGGGGGCAATATGTTACACTGGAGGGATTCCTCCCAGACCCGTAATAACAATGGAACAAGCTCCGCACTGAACTCCTTGTAGAACTCTGCACCCAGGCCGTCTAACCCTGGAGCTTTATTGGATGTTAAGTCTTTAATCGCCTCAGCAATCTCATCTGTAGTGAGGTTGGTCCAGTGCAAGGCGGGTCTCCTCATGGAGTTTCGGCATAGTCAGTCCCTCCAGGTATGTCCTGATCTCCGTAGCTGATTTAGTGTCTCCATTACTATACAATCGTTCGTAAAACCCAACAAACTCGGCATTTATCTCGTTCTCATTCAGTAAAACCGCGCCGCTGGGCGTCTGTATGCTAGGAATTCGATTAGGATGTCTGTCCTGTTTAAGTAGATTGGATAGTGTCCTGCCTGCCTTGTTGCTCTCGCCATACCTACGGACTAGGATCGGGGCCGCCATGTACTGCACTTCCCTAGAAGCTAGATTGCCAAATTCCTGGAGATGTTGCTGTATGTCCGCTAATATGGCCTTATCATGGGTGTGCGAATAGGCATCCTCCAGTAATTTCAGTTCGCCTTCAGTTTGGGCCAGTTCGGCCCCGATTCCTTTTAGAAGACCCACAGATTTAGACAATAACGTGCCTCTGACCCAGACCTTGAAGGATTCCCACACCGTGGAACATCTATCGACTGAGTCGATGTTTATCTCAAGGAACTCCGAGATTTCAGTGTGAAACCCCTCCACCACCCCGGGGTCCCTCAGCAAACCCTCGGGCATCCTCCACCTCCTAGGGGGTCTAGGGCAATTGTGAAATGTGACCTCAAGTGTTATCGGGGCGTGGTCAGACAGTGTGCGGGACAGTATTTCACATGACTTCGTTACAGCAATCACAGCGGGGGAGACAAACCAGTAATTGAATCTGGACTCGGAATCATGTACCGACGAATAGTACGTGTAACCCCTCACATTCGGGGGAAGCACTCGCCAGGCATCCTCGAGGAAGAGCTGAGAAAGGACACTTCGCACAGTGAGAACAGCCCTACTAGGTGCTCCAATAATCGTGCTGGATCTATCAAGTAGAGGGTCCATAGCAACATTGAAGTCTCCTCCCCCAAACTATAGTAGGGATATCAATAGCAGTGATCAATTGGTATACATCTGTATAAAAGGCAGGGTCATCAATGTTCGGCCCATATGTGTTGACCAGCAATATCCGCTGTCCTGCAATCGAGCCCCACACAAGAACATACCTAACACGGGGGTCTAGTTTATGGCCATCAAGCCGGAGTCCAAGATTCGGGTGTATGAGCGTAGCGACACCCCTAGACTGGGATGAGTAGTTGGTACAGAACCTGGACTTGCCCCAACCAGGCATTATGTACTCATTATCGGTACCAACAGTATGTGTTTCCAGTAGCATAACAATTTGGGCACCGTGCCTGACAATGTAATTTCCCACCTTCTTGACCTTCAAACGATTATTCAGTCCCCTTACATTCCATGACACAAGTTTAACCCTCAGTGCGTGAGCAGAGCTTTACACAAAAATGTTCGGATAGTATCGCCAACCTCTTGGATGCAGTATCAGACATTATGGACCGTGTCAGTGCCTCCCAGACCACTTGTTTAAACAGTAACTTATAACCACTTCCCACAAGAACTTTCTCAGAACAGTGAACCATCCAGTGGGGGAACCTTCCCACTTCAAACCATGGGGTATTAAAGAAACAATCCCCCCATTTCCAACCCCCTATCACGCCCGCCACCCTCACCGTCTCCCCCAACTCGACGGTGTCCGACCCTAAACTTGTGGAATACTACCGGGGTAGCCATGTTGCCTCACATGACCGCCATTCCCAGCCTCCAGCACCACCACTCAAAGAAAATGGCCGACTGCAATATCAGTACATCAGGGCCCCTAAAGTAGGGCCGGCTACCACTGGATACCAAATTACTAAAGTATGTTCACCTTAGTCCGCCGGCCGAGGTCTATTGTTCTGGGCAGGTCGTTCCCCTCTTGGAGGGAGGGGTATAGAGGACTCAATATATGAAAGGGCTTCAGATGGATTCTCAAAAAAGTGCGACCTTCCAGCATGCTGAATTCTCATTTTGGCCGGGAACATCAAGGCGTATGTGATCTGCCGTTCTCTGAGGAGCTTCTTGACCGGTTCATAAGAGCGTCTGCTCGCCTGGACAGAGGCGGAGAAGTCCGGATATATATGTATACGGTTACCTTCATAGTGCAATGTGCCGGTCTCCCAGGCTAAACAAAGGATTGTGTCTCCGTCTCTGTAATTTAGGAGACAAGCAATTATTGTTCGAGGCGGTGCTCCTGGTTTGGGCGCCGGTGCTAGAGTGCGGTGCGCTCTCTCCACAAGGAAGTGTTCGGATAGTGCCTCGGGTCCAAATAAGGATTTGAAAAGTTCTTCCACATGTTTCTCCATTTGGCCCTTGCCGAAGGATTCGGCCACACCAACCACGCGGACATGGTTTCTTCTGGACCTGGATTCGAGGTCCCCACACTTACTTTGCAGTTTGCTCATCGTGTCTTTGATGTAGGATATATCTCGGCCGTGTTGCCCAATAGTATCTTCGTTCACACTTACCCTGCCTTCAGCCTCCGTGACACTTGCACTTTCCTTACCGATTCTGGCCTTTAAGGAGCAGATGGTGGCAACTATCTCATCCAGCTTGGTATTCACCGCCAGGAATCCGTTTTGAACTAGCGTGGCTAGTTTATCCTCCCTGTCCAACATATCCTGTTCGCCCTGTTCTCCCTCGTCTGACCGCGTGCCCGTCACAGCATGGCTAGCCGTATTAGTGAGTGTGTCCATAGGGCCTTTCTTCTTGCCACCATGGGTCTTGGAGGCTCGGTTTGATTTGCTCGGCTCCCCCATGTTTATATCAAATCTTTTGCGTATATTGGATCTGTCGCAGGATCACCGTAGGGTCGAGGCCCCAACTCCCGGGAGCGGGCACGAAGGGACCTCAACTAAGTGCGGCAAGTTGCCACCGCAGGCCTGTGAGATCAGGATGGATTGTATCCTCCCACGTATATGATGTCCAGTGCACCCAGCCACACGACCAGTATAATGGCACCCAGGGGTCCGCCACAGCCGTCAGGGCGAAACCAGAATGGCCGCGTAGCAATGGCAGTATGAGGGTGAGTAACCGCCCCGGCCAACACGGACACCTGGCAAAACATAGGGTGCATTTTTGTCCATCCGACAAAGCGACTGTAGGTCCAGGGAGACAGGTAGAGATCAGGAGGTCTGCAGCCCCAGATCAGGAGGTCTCGAGTGATATCCTGGAGCCCAGTACCAGATGCCGCCCCACCAAACGAACGAATCCAGAAACACACCCAGTCGCTCAACCCAGTTGATAATGGATGCTTGTAGGGTTACCAGAAATCAGCAACACGGAAGCCGTGTACCGACCGCAGCACACCAAGTCAGCAGTTAGGAGGGTGAGCACCTCGGTCCATGTGCGTGGTATAGCCGGCCAGAGCCACCAAGCCAAGAGGCTCGGCTCTCAGGGGAGTAAGTGGCAGGGGCACCACGTCTGCCAGGGACATTCAGCACCACGAGGGAGCGGCCCTCGTAACCCAGCCGGGGCACCATGTCTCCTCCTCCCACCCCCGGCAGCGGCTTACCTGGTCCGCCGGGTCTGACGTTGTCAGGATCCTGTACCGGCGGAAGCCGTGTACCTCCAGGGCGAGGGAAAGAGGACAGCCAAGCAGCGATGAGTCAAGGCTGGGTACCGAGGCACAGCCAGACCATCCAGCGCAGCGACGGGCCCCCTGCGGCGTCCTCTCTGAAGGATAACAGAATCGGGCGCGAACGTGATAGCTCCGCCCCGCTGCGGCCTGCAGCAGGCAGCAACCACAACTGCCGGGTAAGTTCCTGTGGAGCCGCGCGTCGGCCCGGCAACACCGCCCGTGTCGGCAAAACTTCGTGAGGGCAGACCTTGGCAATGCAGCACTGTGGAGGGCTCAGATTTTCACCATCCGTGTAGGAGCCCAACTGCAACCGGCACAACGGATTACAGCCCACCAGCCAACCTGTGAGCGGATCTACAAGCGCAGGATGTAAAGGTGATGCGGGAGCTTTGGGCTTAAGTGGCCATTTTCTCTGTGCGCAACAGCACCCGCCCCCCTTGCTCTTATTTTTCTACATATGTGATCACATACATACCTCCTCATCTCTACAGGTTTTTGATTCGTCTCCCTTTTTCAAGCTATTCTTGTATGTTCATTCACAATGTTTTCAATCATTGTGATTTTTTGGAATGGCTTGCTTTTGTTATGTTGGGTGCCCTGAAGATGGACCGAGTCCGAAATACATTGGCACTTAGTCTGTTGGCATCATTGTGCTCTTCATGTTAAACGTTAAATCACCTGTGGATACTTTTTTTTTTAATACATTGTTAAGACTTAGTGACTTGGTAGACACACATTTAATTAGGAATGATATACAACTATAGGCTGAGGAAAATTTGCTGGTAGAGCTTGTGGTTTCTGTGGACAGCGTGTCCCAGGTTTTTCCCTAGGAGGAGCTAGCCAGCCACTAGCGCGGGGAGAAATGGTTGGCTTACTCCTCAAATTGAAATAGAACTTTCAGTGTGAAAAAAAACCACAAATACACCTTTAAAAACAATGAAAACCTACACACCATTTGCTATTGACTTATTGGCATGCCAGTATCCTTTTCTCGTATTTCTAAATTTCATAGCGCTGCTCGATGTCTGTCGGACCTAAAAAAAAGTTGCGAACTAAGTTGAAATCTCACCTGCAAAGTTGACTTCATACAATCACGACATGCAGACTCTCGGCTGGGGTGTCCGATTTGAAGTTAGTCAAAATATTGCAACACTGATCAGGTTGCAGTCTACCATAAAGATGCGTCAGCAAGACTTGGGTGTGATATACGAACATTCATATCGTTGGCCTGCCGGAATCCATTGGTACGGCCAACACTGCCCTTTATTAAGACAATGGTTCTAGATATCGTTGGAAAACAATGATTTTCCACAGTTCTTTGTAGTGGAGGGGGCCCCATTGCTCATTTATCCCCAAGTCTGTAATTGTCATCACAAAGATACTCATTTTAGAATGAGCTAGGATTCTATGGTGTACTCCACAGTAGGGCCATTTGCAGATAACATCTATGCAGACTTCCCACTTGATATAAGAGTCTTCCAATGGGTCCAGACTATTTCATATCAGGCATCTCTCAACCTGTATGCTGTACATTGTAGGTCTAAAAAGTACAATTCGAAGACAAACTAATTTTAGTTCACAATACCTCAGGAAGCATGTGTCTTTTTGGATAAACCTCTTGCAAAGAAACTCTCCACCTTTTCTGCCCGTAATCCAATTTGTTCATCTGCAATATCACAAGATAGGGTTTAAATGCTTTTATTTTTTGTTATCCTTTCATAGGCTTGGGATGAGCTGGCACGGTCATGTATTCGGGGCTGTGGTTACTTCCCCATTTGTTTTTAAGAGGATAAAGATGGAACTGGAGCACAGTTGTACACTCTCGCCTTATTACATTTGTGTAATGTGCTAGGTTTTTCAATGCCTCTTGACACAAATAGCCTACATTTTGGCTGTGTTGTTGAGGGAATGTTTGCGTTCACTGCCTCTGCTGCCGGTAAGTGGAGGTAGATTATGGAGGGTTGTGATGTTCATGCTACCTTAGCTCGCTTTATCAGCTTTATACTGGCTGCTTTGGTCTGGTTTTAGGCATGTTCCTATTCGTGTGTGTGTGTGTGTAACAGGTACTTTGAAAACATTGTCCCCCTATGCTCCTGTCAAGGAAGGTTAAGAATCCTAAATCACTATGCGAGATAGGTGGGCACAACCAAATTTAAATCTTCAACTTGATTGGTTTAGAAACCATAGTATAGTATGATGGATTGCAGGAGCTGCCTGGTGAAAAGGATCCTACGACATGACCGTGACCGAAATTCATATAAACGAAAGGCTGAGTGTGACTACTCAGTCGGCCAGGCACTCACAACATGCTCTTGTAATGAAGCTGCAGTGTTCGTCGTATTTATTTTTTCATTAGTAGCTTAAATTATGAAGTTAGTCCACGAGTGCTTTAGATAAAATGCTCAAATTGATTTTAAATCATTATTCAAGTAGGCAAACAGCATTCTATGCAGGGTTACCTCATAAACCAATACATTTCAGAAAAAAAAAAAGTTTCCATCTTCAGGGCTGAGCTTTTTGTAGTAACACAGATTGCAAATAAAGGGTACATCCGCGTGGTAATGTGTGCAATATTAATGTCATTCAATACAAATACACAAACTGTAATTAAGACCATTGGAAAAGAAAACAACGTAAAATACAAAGTAAAAGAACAGAAAAGGAAACAAAAACATGATAGATTCTGTAATTTTAAACAAATGCTGATTATAATCCACCCTAGCTGATGAGGATGTACATCTGCAAACGTAATTGGGTGTCAGGTAATATTATCCCCACCAATAAGATCGCCATATATTTGGTCGTGGGGAAACCGGTCGCTTACATGGTCCAATGTAATAAGGAATATATTATATTAGAAGTGTCGCATGAAGCATAATCTCGCTATTTGATTTTCTCTCCTGTGAGAGGATGGTTATTTATGCTGCCTTTGGTGACTAACCCACAGTTCGTGCAGTGTAGGCATGGAACTGTACCAATACGTGTCGTACTGTGCCTCTTTATGGGAGGTCTGGTGGTGACTAATTAATTGATCTCTGAAGTTCTTCTTTGATATGCAAACACAGGCGGTTCTTTGAAGAGATGTTCAACCCGGAGGTCGCAGGTAAGTGTCCTCCAATTCCTTTTGATGATAGATTTTATCTTGTTGCTTTGGATGGAGAATTTGGATACACACACTAATGGAGGTGTGCTTTTTGTTTCCTTTATCTGTGAGAGTAAATCATCATGCTGTATTCTGTCGGATGGTGGCTGCCTCAAACTCACGTGTCCTATATCCCTGGGCAGTGAATTTCTTCCCCATTTCAGTTATTTGGCAGGTATAATCTTCAGGATACAATTAGTCCCACTCGCAGCATTTGGCTGTGTGGCAGGTTTTTAATAAGACTTGGTTGGTGGAAGCAGAGTCTTTGCAGTAGATTATTCCGATCAGTTTGTTTGCGGTAAATGCTGGTAGTGAACCCATTGCATTTGGTCTTTATTGCAACGCCTAGAAGTGTATTTCTTCCCGTGACGTTTCATGGGTGAATTGTATCCGTGGGTCAATCGAATTGAGCTATATGAAAAAGTCGTTCAGATTTTCATTTGTTCCTGTACATATTCCAAAGATGTCATCAATATACCTTATACATAGGCGGATGTATTTGTCATACCGCATATTTGAGTACATGATCCGTTTCATACTTATACATAAAGCAATTAGAGTATGTAGGGGCCATAGTAGCACCCATAGGGATGTTCCCGACACTTAAAGATAATACTGTTCCTTAAATTGAAAGTAAGAGTTCTCATCAAAGAAATGTAACAGGGGGAGTATGAACTGTTTATGGGCTCTAATACTTCATTGAGAAACATCCACTCAATGGCTTCCACATCAAGGTCGTGGGGTATGGATGTAAATAGGCTCTTGACATCCACAGTGAACATGATGTCCCCAACAGGATAAAATCTATCATCAAAAGGAACTGGAGAACACTTACCTACGACCTCCGGGTTGAACGGCTCTTCAAAGAACCGCCTGTGTTTGCATATCAAAGTAGTAAGAACTTCATATATCAATTAGTCACCACCAGAGCTCCTATACAGAAGCAGAGTATGACACGTATTGGTACATTTCCATGCCTACACTGCACGAAATGTGGGTTTGTCACCAAAGGCAGCACAATGAACCATCCTCGAACAGGAGAGCATCAAACTGCGATATTACGCTACATGAGACACTGCCATCAACCGCACATGTGGTCTATATTACATTGGAAAATCTATGCAACCCGCAAAACTAAGGTGGAATGAACATAGATCATGCATTATAAACCAGAATCCCAATTCAGCAGTAACAAGACAATGGCATGATAAGAAACACAATATCTCTCAGATATGATAGGTTATTTATAACGCGATTAATACCCAGAGGTTTTAAGCGCAGACCCGGGGATCGATTCTGTGTTTCTCTGTGTCGTCTTGCTTCCAAGGCGAGCACGTTGCCCCCCGAGCTATCATCACGAGACAAATCATCGAAACAGTGATCAAATATAACAAGACGCTAGATCCGAGAGAAACCTATTGAACGTCTTGGCACATTGACACCAAATGGTATTAACGACGAGATCAACTATATGTGCTACATATGACATTTTAAATCCATCTGCTTACCAGCTACAGAGACTCTACACCACAGAGATGCATTTTGACCGTACCCAGCAACCATATGCTTACAAACTACAGAGACCACTCAATTCAGACATGGACTTTATTGCATCTTGCATGCACCATGAATACACTATCACATTTTCACATCATGCGTACTTGATCCTTTTTGATTGGATTGATTCCACGTGATTGTTTCCATGTGTCAATGCATGATATTTAAGTTTATACATTGTGAATTTACATTCACTTTGCCTAAATATGCAACTTATGCATCATACTGGTTTACCACTGTTTTTTTTACTCCAACTGATATTGCCCCTCGTGTGCTCAAGACCTTTACAGAAACAAAATGATACATTTCAGCACTAAAGAAATAATTCAAAGGGTGGCAGAATAATTCATAATCAATCTTAGGAAAAATTATGATTCTCCTCCGAGGCTTATTTTCCATTCAACAGAACATTCCAAGTTTTTTCTTTAGTAAAAAGAAGTCCATTATTAATAGTTTTCTATGGACCCCCAAAAGGACCAATGCTAACTTAAAAATTAAAAATAAAAATAATAATCTTATCAATGGCATTGCCAGATATTGTATAGTGTTCATCAGGCTTGCAAATGTATCATATTTACTGCAACATTACAAATCGAAAATGCATCAAATTATGGAACCCGTCATTAGAGGAAGTATTTAGGGTAACTAAATAATTTCATTTAAGTCTTTTCAGAAATCTTCCCTAAAGGAGACAACTAAGACATAGACCGAGATTGAAATATTTCCTACAGTACAATTTATAGGGGCATTATAAATGCTGTATCATATATATCATCTCTCTCACCCCAAATAGAATCTTATGGATTTAAATTACGATAGAGTATTAAGCAGATCTTGGGTTTCTCACACCACCTGACAAGGATCAAAATTAAGATTCCATGAGCAGGAGTTTAAACCAGCTCCTTGGTATTGGGCGTGACCCCAGCAGGCACAAGCTACTTCTGGAGAATCAGGAGCTAGCACATAGGTTTCCACTTCCTGTGGCAGTTCGATGCTAACATTTTGTCTCTTGAATGATCCATTATGCTATATGCCTTCTAGATGTTTCTAATGCTTCTTCCAAAGTACACAAAGTCAATTCATATTGCTATCTTTCTGTGGTACCTGTTGGCCTGGGGAGCGAAGTAGCTCCTGGTAGTGAGTGGTACCAAGGCAACTAGGCTCTCCTAGGCTAAAAGCAAGGAGCTAAATAACTCCCAGCAATTTCAAACCCTGCCTGGTAGGCAGATATTTCCGCTGGAAGAACAGTCATATGTTAAATCGGAAAACAGCAGGAGCCAATGCTTTCCTACAAACTTGTGGACTAAGGACACACTGATGGAGAGGACGCTGCCGAAGGTACCTCAGGACAAGGTACCTATGGTAATGGTGATGTCCAATAAAGTGCCCTAAGAATGGTTTCCAATTCAATGCTATGGAGTTTCTATGAGTAATTCCAAAGCAAATCTGATAGATCTTGCAGGGAGGAGTCATTGGATTGTGGTTTCAGAGGGATTTCGGAATTGGCAGCTCATACGAGAGTCCTGGGCACCAGTCACATCCAAGAGCTATGTGCCAACATGTGAAGTGTGGAGCAAGCGATGTGTGGAACAGGTCTGTCCACTTTCTGCCCATTTAGTGCAGTGTTGAATTTTGAGTAGTCCTGTCTGGGGAAATTGGTGGTGGGGGGGGGGGGGTTGAGGATTTGCATGACAAACGCATTCTACAGATCAGCCATTTCAGTACGGGACAAAAAAAAAAAAAAATACAGTGTAGGAGCACCAGTATGTCGCCACCAGCAGTTGGGCACTTGCTGCAGGGAATAAGATTGTTGTGGGGGTGCAGACAAATTTTTTTGAGGGAGTGAAATGGGATCTGGGACCATTTGGGGAATGGCCAGATAAAGCCTAGAATTTGAAGCATATGTATGGAAACAGCTATGCTAATGTGTTTATGTAGTGGAGAGCTTTGGAGATTGATAGAAAATGTTTCACACCAGAGAAGTATCCTTTATCGTTAAGAAAAAGAGCAAACAATTCAAGAGTAATACCAGGACATATTTTTGAGATAATCCCAAGCTGTGCTTGGTGAAATGTATCCATATAAGAGAGGGACTTGTGGGAATAGACAAAGAGAAGTCATACAGTTGCCGACTGCTTTAAGGCAGCTATTTTCGCCATTTTCATCCCCCACACTCTAGCTAGATGGGTATACTGGATGAAGTGCAAGCAGGAAAAGAAATGACTGCATTTGAGGAGCATTCACCCAGTCGAGCCAAGGCAAAGGTTCACTACAGAAGTTAGACTCGAGGATATTTTGAAACTAGCCGATTGGACGTTTAAATTTATTTATTTCATGCCGTTTTCAGGTGGTGGCTTTTATAGTGAGGGATACGCTTTTAATTAGCACAATGCCCTCAGTGTTCCTACAGAAAAAACGATCCTGATGAGAGGTACAGGAAGTCAGGATTCCATTAGACAGAGGCAAGAAGTATCCCACTGTATGGAAATAGACCTATGCGAAGATGACCCTTCAATATGGAAAGGTTGCAACATTTACGTTTATTTTATTTATTTTTTACTTTCTTGGTTTCATTACCCTTCCTCCGCCAAATTGGTTCATAGGAAAAAGTACAAAACTGCATGACTGTGGAAAATGAGTTTTGAGCATTTTGTGGACGTCACATGCAAGCTTGACAAATTAGCTTGTTAAATGCAAAGTTTACAGCCCTTTTCTTGAGGGAGGGCTTCAGACGAAAGGATGGTAGGTACAAAAGAAAGGCTATGGCTCAAGACAGGAAGGGAGGTATTGAGACGTTAAGAGCTGGATTGGTGGAAAGTGAAAGAAAGGAACTACTTATGTTTGAGATGTATTTTAAAGTTGGAAACGTGGCTGCTGGAGAGTTAAAGTGAGAGAAGAAAAACAAGGGATTGCCTCAGTCTCTAATCGAACCAAGACACTGCACTACTCCATTCTTTTTCTGGAGCCGAAATGTTTACATAGGCTACTGCTCCTTCGGTCAAAACAAATGCACAAAATCATCAAGCCAAAACCTGACAGTGATCTATGAAATGTTGTTAATTATAATCATTACAATTTCTTCAGCCCCGTAGGATAAGCCACGTAGGCCCCGTAGGATAAGCCACAAGCAAATATGACTTTCTCGTTACTGAAGAAATCAGAACAGAATGAATTGCCAGGCCATGGCCAAATCAAGCCTGAAATGCTATTACACCAATTGCAGGCTATGAGAGACACCCAAGACATTGCAATTCCTATTTTTCTATGCTTCCCACATTTTTATTTTTTTATTCTTTTTTTTATTTTGTATTTATCAAAAACAATTTGATTTCAACAAAAAACGTAGTTAATTCTTCTCCTTACAAAACAGACAATCTTTAAAATTCTTTCTTCACACACAGTGGTTTACCATTTGCTTCATCATTGTCCTTCTCTTTTCGCTATAAGCTTAAAGGCGTGTTGCAATATTTTTACAGTGGCAAATGACCAGGCAGTTTTTCCCCCCGCTTATTAGGCGTGGCCACCAAGAAGCTTCCTCACAAAGAGTAGAAGGTTCCAGGAGAGTTGCCAGATAAGATTGTCTAATGCCTTGTAGTACTGGACATGATGTAAATAGGTGTCGGACTGATTCCACTGCCTCCTCGCCTTTGTACAGCCTGCAGATGTTTGTTGAGCTTATACCTCTGATGTGTAAAATCTCGTTCGTCAGCAGTAGGTTTAACCTTGCTTTTACGAAGAGCTGCCTCAACAGTCTACTTGGGACATTTTTTGTAGATTGCCCCCGGATCTTTATATTTCTTTTGTAGGGATGGTAGATCGGACAGAAGTTTGTTCTTTCCAGCCTTCTCTTGTGTAATGATCCAATCCAGTTCCTTTAGTTTTCTTTTACTTTGAGTGGATTTGACAGCATATCTTCGTGAGAACAGGCAATGTATTGGAGTTGCTATTTTTTTTCCTATACAGGGACATACTGTTATTGTTCACTGCTGTTTTTAAGGAGATCAGCACCAATTATTTCCTGATTGCTGATAAGGAGGTTGATTTGGGGATCGACAGCAGTGATCTCCAGAAGAAACCTTCAATCTTTGGCCAGATTTTTTCTGGTAGCATGGGCATGGCTTCAACACTATGTCAAACATGGTATGACTTGTTTGTAAATGCTTAGGGCCGGTAGGAGCGAAAAGTGCCCACATTTATTGTCCAACATTCGCGCTTGTGGTCATAGTGCGCGCTTCGACCAGATGAAGCTTTGCATGGTGGTTTCTTGCCTAGTGTTATCAAGCATGACCCCCAAATACTTGAACTTTGGGACTGTTTCAATCAGTATGTTTTCCAAATGCCACACATTTCTAGGGACAGACTTGTTCTTTTTGCCTATGATCATTATCTTTGTTTTTCCTATGTTGATCTGGAGCTTGTTTTTTGTAATATACTCCGCTAGATTGGTTAACTGGCGTTTAAGGCCAATCAGAGTCTGGTCCATCACGGTGATATCATCTGCATAGAGTATTCTCGGCACTTGGGTTCCTCCCACCTTGGGTGGAAATGCCTTCACGGTTTCCATTGATTCCTTGTAGTCTCCATTAAAGCAATGAACTCGGCGTGGCTAGGTGGCATCCCTGCTTTAGCCCCCCCTTTATTGGGATGCTTTCTGATAAGGTGCCTTTTTTCCGTTCAGCTTTACCCGCATAGATGTATTCGAGTATAAAGCTTTAATCGGTGCTATGATATTTGGGCAATTTACTCTAGAAGTTTCTCCCAGAGTAGCGGTCTTTCAACCTTATCGTAAGCTTGGGTGAGGTCCATGAAGGCTAAATATGCGTTTCAGGTCCCTTCTAATGACTTACTCTTCAGAAGGCTGAGGATCAAGATGTTTATTGAAGCCCCCGAGTTTTTCTGAAAGCCGACCTGAAATGGGTCATGTAGTGGAGCTGATTTAGCCCATAGTTGGAATTCATGGAGCAGTAGCATGCCGAAGACTTTCCCCATGCAGTCTAAGAGCGCAATCGGCCTATAGTTGGATGGATCCGCTCTGTCGGCCTTTTAAAAAAATAGGGACCACCACAGATAACGTCCAGGAACTCGGTACTGTTTTCGCGTTGGTGAATTTTCAAAGACTTTGGTGATAAATGGTGCCCATTCATCCGGGAATGTTTGGAGATCCATGTTTGTCACTCCATCTGGCCCTGGCGCACGTGAGGCTTTTAGATTCCGTATAATTGATTTTATGTCCTCTTCATTTGAAAGATTGCACCATGGAGTATTGTGTTCTTGGCCTACGGATTGTGTCTGCTCCTCTGAACCATGAAAGAGTGCTGAAAAGTGTGCTTTCCAAGTTTCTTCATGTACGCAATTTGCTTGCGATGGTGTAGGGTGCGGCCCTGAAGTTTTAATCAGAGACCAGAAATCTCTCGTGTTATTACTCCCCAATTTGTTCAACATCTCTTCAAGTCTTTTTGATACATAGACATCCGGTGGTTTCTCAGCCATGCTCTGTATGATTTAGCTTCCATACTTGCTTCCTTTAGAGCCATTGGGGTGTTGATGCTCTTTTTGCAACTAAAATCTTGTCGTATTGATGGGTGTTGGACTCAATTGCAGCAAGTTTTTTCCTAGTTTTGATTCTATACAGACTCAGTAGAGGCTGATAATCAGGGGTTGTTGCTAAAATCGATCCACTTCCCTGCATTTTTTTGATAGTTGACATTTAAGGTTTTTATTCTTTCTGCTGACAATTTGAGGCGGTTTCCTTGCGCATTAGGTTCAATTTTAGATTCACAATATAGGGGCACCAAGTTTTTGGATTACCCATGTTGCTTTCAGAAGATTACGGTCACTGGCTTCGGTCTTGTTTCGAAAGATTTTGCCAGTTTTAGCAGATTCTCAGATGCAAAGATATAGTCAATGGTGGCACTAAAAGTGTCTCTTTCCCAAGTTGGTATTCGGTTGGAATTAGGGAAAGCCTTATCCAAGTTGTAGCAACCCCGTGACGCCATTAACTCTAACCATCTCTCCCCTCTCTTTTCAGTTGGGGTCTTGGGTTGCTGTTTTGTGTCCACAGTGGAAGGACATCTGGCATTTAGGTTACCACATATTATCATGTGCTCGACTTTTAGATCAGTGAGAATGTGATCCAAAGTTTTTTTCAATAATCCTCGAAAAATCGTTGTCTGAGATGTTAAGGGGATTCCAATACACAGATTATTGCCACTGATAACTTTTGTAGCCTTGGTGTTCTGGTCTGACATAGTCCAGTTAGTACTGCTGGGTGGTTTAAAGATGTCGACACCATTTTCTGAATGCAGACTCCACTTCCTGATCGAACCGCCAGCAGGATCCCAGCCGATGGGCGGCCCAATGCACCCTTTTTGCCAGGCGATAATTCAATGGAAAAACCAACAAGGCTTTTCCAATAACCACGTTTCCTGCATTGTTAAAATGTCAAAGTTGCCCAAATTTACATCGCCCTTTTTCAGCAGATGTTAACCCCTCGTATTACATGAACCCATTAGCAACGAGGTGGTGTGTGCTCCTTCCGTTTCCCCTTCACTTGATCCTCCTTGCCCTGGGACGCGGGTTGCTACTTAGCGTGTGCCGATAGTGTTTTGGGCAACCATGCCCATAGTTGTTTCATGGGAGGGAGGGCTGTTTCTGTTATGACTGTCTGTTGTGTATTTGTAGCTGATACCAGCAAGTTTACTCGTGGTTTAGGTAATCCTTATAAGTCTCCCTTTTCTCCCCGTTTTCTGTGCTCTTGTCCCTGGTCTTTAAGATAGTTATAGATCCCTTTAATAGATCGTTTCTGTCTCTAGTTTTTGTTCCTTTGAGCACATGAATCTAATGGAACTCTAGTTTCTTTTGTTCTGCTTTTAAAGGGCTTTGTCATGTATCGTGGTAGTCTTTGCAAGCTGTATAGCTCTTCAGTTTTGGACATGAAGCACGTTGATTTACTACTAGGAGTCTTCACCGACCCCTCATCTCTTTTGTCTCGTTTAAAGTTGGTATCTGCTACAATGGATAGGTGAAAACCACGTTGTAAAAGCTCTTCTAAGGCCTTGTTGATTGATTAGGGCATGGCCGCTCCCTTTATGTGAATATAAGCCTTTGCAGTCGACCCTCTACGATATGGTTCCACCCTCGTGTAGTCCTCTGCTCTCAAGCGTTTCAGTGTAGTGATGTGACTGAAAAGGTTTCTTACCATCCTCCTGTTAAGCACCATTTCCTCATGGTTTTTATGGGACTGTTCTAGTTTCAGGGTTAAGATCTCCTGAACTAGCTCCTTCTTGCTTGATTTGTATATAGTTTCTTTATCCTGTGATGAAAATCATCTGTATTTCCGTTCTCGCTCAATCGAGTCGGCCTCTCTTTGCAGTTTGCATCGTGCGTGTTCATGGTAGGTTGATGAACCTGGCATTTTGTCTTTTTTCTTACTATGCCCTTTGTTCTGTTCATTTGAATTCTGTGTTCCCCCTACTCTTTGGTGTTATCGGTGAGTTTGACTGCTTAAGATTTTTTCTTTTTGCTAGCTGTATGCTTTGGTCATCTGACAGCTTTCTGCATTTTGTTACTGTCGCTTTGAAGGTCTGAGTTCGTCTTCCGACTCGCTATGCGAATACTGAGAATAGTTCATAGCTGATGGATCCGCTAAGAAACGTTAATTGTTCTTGGAGAATATGTCACGATTTTTCGCTGCTCTTTTTCCGGAATGGTTTCCTCGCTGTCCTTTCTGGTTTGAAACATCTTTTTTTTCCCCCTTTTCTTTCTGTTTCTGAAAGTGAAACTGTTTTACTTTCTGATATTAAGGACGAAGACTTCTCTGGCTTCTTGGATAGTTTCAATAGGACTTCCTTATTTGTCATTTTCGGTTTACCTGTTTCTCCGTTTCCCTTTTCTGATGAGCTTTCTACGTTTTCTTTTGTAGAGTTCTTTCGAGTGGTGGTTCCCTCCCTCTGGCTCTTAGCCTGTGTGGTGCACTTCTTCTGAGAACTTGCCTTGAAGAAAAAGACCTCATGTAAGTTAAGCTCAACACCTTCGTTGTTTTGGAGGGGGTTGAATATGCTGTAGTTACTTCCATTCAGGTCTTTCCGAGATGCTGGTTTACATTGGTGTTGCTACGTTTGCGAAATCTGTAGCACCTTTGTTGGTGGCTAGTTATTCACACTGTGTGCACTGATTTTGATTGGACTCACTGGTTCGCGTCCCACAGTTTGTGCAAGGTTTACCTCTTCTGTTTCAACTACTTTTTTATGGTCAATGGCTGTTATATACCCTTCTAGGTATATAAGCTTGGTGTGAATCACAGCTATCATCGTCACCTGATCTTTTAGACTAGCATTTTGCAGACATTGTGGTCATATCAGGTTTCTTTGTCAGGGTTTCCTTAGCCATTGGTCTCCATAGCTCTGGCGCCTTTGTGATGGATTTGTGGAGGAATCATAAGGATTTGCCCTCATAGGAGAGTATTCTTTTGGGCGGTTTATCCTATTTTATCCTCTAGGGTTCTTTCCCCTCCTTTGTCTTTGTGGGGGTCGCGGGTTCTTTGCCTGTGCATTTCTTCCACAGGTTGTGGATGTTCCTTTCTGCTCGGTGCTGCTCCTAACAAAAAGGCCTTCGGCTCTGGACGTCACTGGGTGAAAATTCTCGGAAAGTCACTCGATGAGTTAGCACGCCGTTAGAAACAGTCTCTTTTAGTGGAAGGTCTTGAATGCTCACACTTTCCCTATTTGACGTCTCTTCTGAAATCACATCTTGAGGATTCATCCTTTTACCATTTGGCATCTCTTCTGGAGTCGCACCCGATGGGATTTATGAGCATGGTAGGGCTTTTTTGGTTGTCTTTTGGAGGAGTGAATTGCCACTACCGGTAATGGCGTGGCCATATTTTTTTGCTACAGTTTGTTTTAGGACCAAAGAAGCGCCCATTTTCCAAATTTTTGGTGCCGTTAAGGGATTCTTATTGCTTCAAGGATCTTGGTGTCAGAGAGCTCATCAAGATGTTCATGATCTCTCTTTCCCTGGTTTTTGGTGACAGAATTTGCCGAAGAGCGGTGCGCCGCCTTTTGGGAAAAAATTCTAATTGAGGACACTTGTTTTTTGTGTTTAGATAGTCGCCTGTGGGCTGAATTTATTCTCCCCGGCGCGCAGGCCCTTAAAGCCGATGTTTCAGATGTTGGGGTGCCTTTATTATTTTCCTTTAATTGATCCCCGTTTCCATTTGCTGGATCAAGTTTCTTTTGGTTGTGTTTCAGACCAACTGCCTCCATTATCGGGGCTTGAAGTTTCTTTACACCTTTGTCTTAGTCGCCCCCTCCCGCCTCGCACTCCAGCAGTACCAGCGAGCTCGGAGCCATGACGCATCCATTTCCAGATGCCCTCGGAACCGTTCCGGAGCTGCTCGCCCCACCCCGCAGGGTGGAGCTGCTCCCGCCAGGCAAACTCGCGGCCTGTGAGGCAGCCGCGAGGGACTGTGGTGCCGAGATCTGTGCCTCGGTAAGCTGGGGGCCCAAGCTGGTAAGTGTGGCGGCTACAGCTTCTATAATATCAGGATGTTTTTTTTTGCTGTTTGTCCAAAGTGTCCGTTGACAATTGACTTGCTGGGACGTTTGAGTGAATGATTAAGTTCTGGCAGGGGGGGGGGGGGGGTTCATCATTGGACGCGGAAGCCTTAAGCGGATCGGGGGTGGGGTTCTTCTCCAGCATCAGCCCTTTGGCTGCTGATGAGGAGGATAAGCCAGCTGCCAGGTTCCGCTGACCCTTGTTTAATACCGGGGTTTTCTCCGCTCCGTCCTCTCCTTCTGCGGCATGCGGAGGCTTCGGCTGGGTTTCAGTGAAACAGTTCATGTCGCCATTGATCTGAGCCGTGACTTGTAATTTAGTGTGCGGCTGCATTGAGAGCGCGGGATCTCCATTCTGTGTGTGCCGATTTGGACATAGCTTTGATGGCGCCGACTGGAGTCTATTTCTGGCAGTTTGCAGACCTGCTGGAACTTCTCATATCCAATTGAGGTTTGGAACTGCATAGGCGCCTTTTATCACCCTCTTCAATATGTTGGTTCTCCAGGTGTTTAAGTGGGGTATTTGACGTCGTAGCTATAGTCATGGTTGGCGACATGTCTAGCAGTCCTGCCGGCCTGACGAGCACTGCAAAGACTGCTCCAACCTCAGCGACAAGCTCCGCCCACATTTCTCATCTTGCTCACAACTGGTATTTCCAACTCTACAGAACAAAATAAGCAAAAGAAATCCAAAATAAAAAAATTTAAAAACAAAACGGATGGATGTTACGTACTTTCCAGGACTCCAAGACTCCTACTGTAACATTGGTGTTATTTTGACTGAATTATTGTTCTTTGGACCTTGGTCTTCCTCTCTCCACCTTCAATCAATTTTTCTTTATTCCTTTCAACTCCCATGTCCATCCTCTCACCCGCCCATGTTTCTCCCCACTGGCGTCCTGTTCCCCATTTTGTTTTACATTGTCTCCATGTTATTTATAACTAGTGTTTTCAAAGCTTAGCTCCACCTGAGCTCATCATCCGCTACTCCCCTCCTTCAGTCAGTCCGTCCCCACTCACCATTTACACTCGTCCTCCCAAGCTCTTTTTGCAGCCCCTGCTATTAGCTTTCAATCTAGTTTCTGGTCAGATTTGATCATTACCCCTAAACTCTGGACCTCCATCCTTCTGTGTGCGTGGTCTCCTCTATCGCGGCCTACTTAAAATTCTACTTTCTTCCTCAACCATGATTTGGTTGCTCATGGGATCACTCCATTTGTGTTGCGGTGCTTTATGAAATACTTGATGCTAATGTTCAGTACTTGGCAAATGCATTAAACCAATAAAGTAAATAAGAAAATACATTTTCCATTGTACACACTTTATGGATTACAAATTTACGAAAATAAAAACAGCAAGAAGACAAAGCAGAATTAGCCAACTGCATATGGATAAATACACATGGCTAGATAGAAAATATCCAAACCATGGCTCAAGTTCGTAAACACAAATGACATGCCAACTATACTAAACGTTAAAAAGCCAGGAGAACCGACACCACTGAATCAACAACGACATCTAAAAAGGAACAATCCATGAAGCGCAATATTGCTACACTGCCAAAGGACTTTTATAGTGGATTTCTGATACACTCAAAGCTCAAAATGTTAATAGGAACCTGGCGGCAGGTCTAAACTTTGCAAAGTCTTCCATTCATACACAAGAGCCAATTAGTTCAGAACCCAAGGACACCAGTAGATTTAGAAGTCCCTGTGAGAGAACCAATGGGGCAAACAGCCAGTGACTAGGACGAGCCCCAATCCCCTAAAAAACATTGATGTGGGCCCTGAAGGGCAAAGACCTAGGAGGCCCCACTAGTCACAGCGTCTGTGCAAGGTAGTGAGACAGACTTCTCTTTGCTGCCTCTTGCAAACTAAGCAGAGTTGAATTAATTTTCATATTCCTGAGAGCCATCACCAACCTAAATGTACACGCATCCCAGAACATCTTGCGCAGCACTTAACGAAACAAGCAAAGTTCCTAGAAAGCCACACACAGCGTCACCTGCCAATGTTTCATCCTTGTTACAAAATGTGCACTGTGGAACCTCGAGGGGCAATGGAAAGAGAAAGGTCATATGCGTTGGGACTTCTACTACTTCCACCCTCTCCAATGTTTTTCTTTGATATGGCATGCTATGCTGTACGGTATTGTCAAGAGTTTTGCAACTTTATGCAATGTTTGCGGTGCTCAGCTACCTCTTGACTTTTTGGCACATTTCCCACGTGTTTAACAAGTCGTCATCATACTGTAACTGACACCTACTTGGCTTTAGGCATATCTGTGAAACATGCCAAGAGTCTGGTCTCAACTGAGCAATTCCATCTGTCCTTTCAATTGGCTCAGCTGACACCACAAGTGAGGTTCTGATTATATTGTTCAGGCTTGTCCTGAGTTAAGAAGGTCTGATCGCTTTCCTGTCAAAGTGGGGAGCTTTCACATTTCTTCACGAGGGTCCCCTGGAAATGTAATTGACACTCGTTCAGTTTCCTACACTTCCAATGGCCTTACTTCAAGATTGAGCTTGCCCGTCTAACCTGGTCTGGCTACTGTTTACCATTGAAGCATAAAACACCAGCCCCCGCATACAGTAAAGCATTTTTGTTTGGTGGATAAACATTTTTCCCCCTCAATATATCCAATAGATGTACGCTAAAAGTGAATATCAGAAATGTGAAATCCGGAGAGAAACTAAATCAGATTTAAGATTTGTGCCCAAAGTCAGTAAACATTTGTATAGAAAAAAGGAGGGAATATATGGCTGTGATCCTCAATCACAAACCGTGCGTTGTTCTGGGATTTGAAAGGAACACGCGGTGCTTCTTCCCATAGCAGAATAAAGCAAGGGGGCGGGAGAAATAAAAATAAATCGCTGTGGCAGATGAATATATATGACAATTGGACAACAGCTTTTGATACATCAACAAACTGTAAAAAGAACGGGTCCAAATTTACCTCTCTAACCCATACCCCCTTGTCTTGCAACACTCTCAAAAACCTCTGTATCCTTGAAGCATACTGTGGTCGGTCGGCAGTAGGACATTTCTAAATTACTTTCATTGAATAAGAAAACGGCCTAGCTTTTCCTATTGTAAAAAGGGGTTTCCCAACCTATATAAAGGAACTAAAAATGTGCTTGTCGGTCGTCATGAAGTCCCAAAGAAATAAAAGTCCTCCATCCCAAGCTAGATCTATCCTGACCCTACATACGAAATGAAAGCTAAGTGATTTCAGGAGATTGACTCGATTCTCCTGGTGAACCGTTTTCAATGGGCTCTGCATCATTGTCTTTATCTTGTTAGCATTTATCCCATTGGACCTTCATTAATAGTCTCTCGTTACTTCTTTAATTAGCAATTGTAGTTTGCTCGGCTGATCTTCTCCGGTACTTGGTCTCTCCTCCTTTTACTTAGTTGCGCCCTCGGCTGTCCTTCTGCCTTACACATGGCAGGATACTTGCCTTCCCAACGCCCCTGTCCTCTGCGTTTGTTGGTCTCCCATTCTCAGCTTCCCTTACGCTGTATACAGGCTTCATCGTTTGGAAGCTGCTCACACTTCCAGTTGCCTTCCTGGATAGTCTCGGTGTGTTCTATTGGGTGCCCTATCCACCATGGTCAGGACATGGTCTCTCGACCACCTGCTGCAGGACTCGACTTTCCTGCCTTACAATGGTTCTCCCATTGTAGGAAACGCTGGCCTCCCAGTTTGGCCTTCAGTCCCTCTTCAAAGGTCACAGGCTCTGCGACTACTCTGTTACACCTCTCCCAGGCATGCTCACGTCAGCGGGCTTTCCTGGCATAGGATACCGTCTGCTTCTCCAGTAGCCTCCACTTGTTCTCCACAGTTAAGTATGCGTTTTCTCTTAAAGAGAAATTCAGGTTGACATGTTCCAGCATTACCTTCAGCCAAATAGATAAATAGTGCATTAGCCTTTATAGCAATTAGTGCCATGTATGCTACTAGGCTGGATGGCTAAGGGAGTTCCTCACAGGAATGCGAGTCCTTCTTACCCAAGGGAGAAGGGGCGAATACCTTCGATTCGTCACAATACCCAACGAATAGTCTACTCTGCTTATCATATCAACATTACTTCAGTGCCTTGTACAGCACTGTATTGCTTCATAACTAGGTGTATGCAATATGAATTAGCACATATATCCATCAATTGCCCTATGAATATGCCTAAAGTGACTGGATATTTGGCTGTAGACCTTTGAATGCCACAGGAGGAACAGAAAGAGTCAATTTCTTAAAGGAAAAATCTTCAACTCTTGTTGTCACATCATGTTGCAATGCTAGGTGGCTATTAATATCCTGGCTTGGTGCACATTAATACCCTTGGATGCATAGTTTTAAATCTGTAGTACCCCCCACCCCCCTCAAAGCATTCACAATACAGAGTCAAAAAATAAAAATATCTAGGTTTTGCCTGTAGTACATCAAACAGGTAAAATAACAGCATTGAGCACCACATTAAAACCATGTTGTTGAATCAGGAATATGAAGCACTGGTGTACACAAGTGACCACACTCCCAGGTGGGAAGGAATGAGCCAAAAAGCCATTAAGAAAATCGAATCATATAGTGAGCATTTAGGGGAGGTTAGCAACACATTTCTGCCTATAAAACTTGAATAGTAAATGCAAGGCCACACATCGAACAGGGGCAATATTGCGAGACACGGCCACAAAGCTTCTTCCAGAGAGCCTTATAAATGTTTTTATTTTGTTAGCCCTAAAGTATGTATATTTTGATCCATCGACACTCAAGACGCAATTCAGTTTCTTTGGTGCGCGTCAAAAACAAAATAAAAATAAATAAGCCATACATGTGTATTTGGAAAATCAATGCAACAAACATCTTGATGTTGAACTACTCCTGCATATGGAAAACAAGGAATAAGGCTCGTCTTGGTCATACCTTACCTTCATTGAGGAATTATATAAAGAAATGTATGCAGTAAAGAGGTCCAGGTAGCGCGTGGTAAAAACAAGTGCAAAGAGAAGCTGACTCTTTCCAGAAATACCTAGAACAATGAAAAAGAAAAAAGGGGCAGAATTAGTATTTGACCAAATGGAACTCAGTGCTGCCTGTTCCTTTTATGCCTGCTCTCCACTGCAACAGAATCGTTAGGATTCATGTGCGCGAACATTATACGTGCAGTCTGGAAATCAAAAGGGTTTGAACAAGTACCATAGTCCCATACACTACTAGATGGTCTAATAGGAGGAAGCAAGCAACGCAACGAATTCACATGAGAGGGGGTTAGAACTGATATATAGTTGCACACTGGTAATGTTCATGCTTTGTAATTTGTTATCTGTGGTTTAAGTAGGTAGAGCAAATTAATTACTAAATTACTTTAGTCTGAAAAGTTACAATCTTTATGTTAAAGGTTAACTTCTTCCAACCTATAGAATGTTGGTAAAGAACCAATAATGTTCATGCCCCCACATTCTTGATTCGAATATACTTTTTTGTCAAAGCTAATTTTACTTCAATCACTTGAAACAGTTTTACATTACACAAAGGGAGCCCCATGTTGACACAGCATTTTCTTTTGTGAGAATAGGTTGTTGATCCAATCGGCATCAGAAAGTCACGTGGTTCTAACAGCCAACATCAAAAACAAAGAGGAAACATTAATATCCCACTCCATGGATAAAAACGTAGGGGGTTGAGGGAAAAGAAGCATAGACGACGGTTATCCTTTAGGCACCAGTGGGTGCTTCATCCTGCAGGAAGCATGGCTGGAGTGTATAAGGTTATCAATGTGGGAGTTTACAACTATCACATTTGGTTAGTGTGCAATCATTAGCCATTCCAACAATGTGCCTTGGATATTATGGTGGGTTTACAAATGCAAGGGAAAAAAACTAAGCCCCTAGCTGGTCTCAAGAACGTACGTCCAGTGCAAAGAGCTGCAGATCAAAGCGCACTAATATGTTCGTAGTTCTACCAAGCTGTCCTGTCCAAGGGCATCCAATTCCTGCAGGCAGGTCAGGGAACAAGAGTAGAGCAGGACCACCCAACTGTCGACAAAGGGCCCAGTCCCCACGTATCAGGAAGTCGATTCAATGCTCCCACAAACACATGTTTACGTAAGAGGCCATGCAAGTGGCAACAACTGTCCTATAGCAGGACCCAGTGGCATGACAAATGCATGGGCAACAGAGCTTCCCCAATTGCAGGTAATGTGGCGAGAGTGCCAGGTTGCGTTGCCTGTATGGTGCCAGACACTGGTGCCTTCATACTGCTGGGAAGAAGCACGCAGATTGCTACTGCTATTTAACTTCCCTCTATTAGTGATTTTAGTTGGAGTGCAGACTTAGTTGCTTTATGCAAAGAACATGTCACCATCCTTTTCTGCGAGAAACATGTGTGCAATGCCATGTATTGTGCGAGATTGCAATGCAGGGGTACGAAACTACTGGTATGTTCCAAGGACGTCAGTTACAACTGGACTGCCTGGCTGGTGGGCAGCCGCTACATACTTCTCTGTAGCTTATCCCCATCAAAATTATCGGAGGAAAAAACCTTCTCTACAAGACACTTGCCGGCCTTCCTACACATGCATAGTTTTATGAACAAAGTGGTCTAGAAATGGACGCTTGGGCAAAGCTGCCGTGGTTTGGGGGTGGCAGTAGCCACTTTGAAAGCCCACTAACCCAAGATCAGGATTCAGGTAGAGGAATGCTGCCCCATACAGACATAGCAGGTCTTAGTGGGGACTGCTGGTGTACCCCAGTGTTTTCAGGCATTGGTGGTGTCGGAGGTTCCATGCTACAAAAAAGATGCAGGGTATTCTGCAGGCGCGTGCACAACGTCAGGCTGCAGGGATTCACGACTTGACAAGCAGTGGTACTGCTAGGTCCCCTGTGCGAGTCTCTGCAATCGAGTGAGCATTGTAGGTTCCCAGTTATTACTGCAAATTAACAAGAGTGGCACTGGATCAGAGTCTGAGAGCACCACGGGACAGACGGACAGTTCAGAGTGTGTGGCCAAGGGACAGGCACATCGTACTTGCGGTGGAAGGATAGTTTCTCCAAGGAAGACAAGAAGGGTTGCCATGGTGATGCTCAAGGACCATATGAGTGGCGCAGGCCTGGGCATTCCACGAATGTCGCAGAACAAATGCAATCTAATGTGATCTGTACCAAGCACCCCTGAGCCAGCAGACTTCGATTGGGTCGTGCCAAAAGGACCCATCAGTAGTCTAGAGTAGGGGTGTCACGGTATTAGTTTTATGGCGGTACGATAACCGTCTTGCCAAATGACGGTATATCATGGTTATCGTGGCATAGCAGGTGGAGTTAACTAATCTTAACAAATATTTTCTTAAAAAGGTCAAATTGTCAGATTTATCATCACAAACAAAACCAGGCACCCAGGGCCAGAATTGGGCTTTACAACATACTTTCCACTGAAATGCCACCCCTTGCTTCCACAAAACACCACAAACACGTGTGTAGAGGAGGAGAGGGGGGGCGCGCCCTGCTGCGACTAGTAAAGCAAACTTAATCACTTTTTTTAAGTGGTCATTTAGGCTTTTAGCTCCCCCACTTGCTACTGGTGAAGATGAACAGGTTGCCATCTTGATAATCTGCATGCCACAGATCAATGGAGGCCGATTGTAGTATGCTCTTGTGTGCATACACACACACGCACATGCACTCTCTCTCTCTCTCTCTCTCTCTCTCTCTCTCTCTTTACATTACATCCTTTAGTTTACTTGCGGGCCAAAAGGTGTTCAGGAATCACAGACATGTTACCCTTTGGTATGGCAGCAGGGAATACCTGCAGAGATGAGTGAATTTTGCGGTGTGACTTATTATATGTAAATTCAATGATAGAACCAGGGAAATCCCCCATTGTCATACGTTTAGAAAACATTATCCATTATAAATATATAAACCCTAAAGCCGCCAACCCAAAGTAAATCCTTTTCCTTCTTGGCATGTATTTATTCTTCCTATTGCTAACATATTGATTTTGTGTCCGGCACGTGTGGTCTATGGAATGACATTAAAAACTGCTCCAACTGAAACTACTTGTACCAAGAACTTTTTTTTACACTGCCTTTTTGCATTTGAAGTTCTTTAACTTACCATTAAGTCAATGCAGATTTAGCTGATTCTCCAGGAATCTAAGGTGGCTGCAGAATTGGTCTATCATGGTGCTCACTCGATCGCTTTGAATGAAAGAGTGACTAGTGGAAGTGTTATAATGCACATTTTGAGCAATGAGCTTGCTGCTCAGTCACAGGCCATAGCTTTGAAAATTGGCCTCGAATTGCTTTTTTTTGGAACCACAACGCATGGGTATCATGACCCCTTGCTGCGACAAAAAGTGTGTTTTGACAACTCTGTATCCCATTAAAAAGGGAGAAAAAAAGACACTCATGTGCGGTCTGAAAGCCCACGTCATTGTGTTTGTCAAAATGTTATAGCCAACAGACACACCGAAAGGTTGCGTAGTGATCTAATCACTATAGCTGGTTTACCATCTACCTGGTGTATTATGAAGGTCTGATGTCAGTTACCACTGACCATGTAATCCTAAAGGGACATCGTTCAGTGGGCGCCGTTGATTTCTTTCTTGATTCTTGCAATACATGTTCATATACCTTCTTAAAGATAGTGGTAAAAAAATAAAAAATAAAACTTTGAAAATGACAAAGAAAATAAATATCGGCACAAATATGGCCTAGACCACCACCTCACCAGAGCCCCATCATTACCGTTTTCCCCAGGTCTGTGTGCATTAGGATCCTTGTTATGCAAGTTCAGAGGGAGGAATGCTTTCATGGGTGGTGTCACAAATTAATAATAGAGCTAAGAAATATTTCACCCCCATTGCTCTGGATACTTCAAATTGAATGTAGAACCTGTCCTGCGTGCTCGAGTACAGTGCCATATGCAGAAGACGGGTATGTGAAGGATCAAGCGAAGCAACAACTCTAGTGCCAATGTGCAAATCTACACAAAGGACACGGGGTGGCAGTTAATTTACTAGCAGAAAGCACTGATAGGCCCAGTGTTCACACAGTCTACAGCAGGGTCGGACTGGGGCATAAAATTGTCTCGGGCACCAACATAAAAGTGGCCCACAGTTACAAATGGGAATTCATTGCTTTTGGAACACTGTTTGAATAGTACCCAAGGGGGAGATTTTTGATAAATGTGATGCAAATTGCACATTTAAAAGAAATCAGCAACAGTGGTCAAAACTATTAGCCTCATAGTGAAGCCACTCAGCAAACTGGCCCACTTTGGCCCAAAAAGTGCCCCACTTTGACCCAAAAAAACTGGCCCACCCAAGCATTTTGCGTTTTTGGTTCGGCCATGGGCCTATTGCCCTAACGGCCAGTCCATGTCTGGTCTACAGAGCTAAAGTTGTTTGTGGACATGCATCAGAAGGGCATCCAGTTCATTCCCCCTTTCAATTCTGGGATGTGTAGTTACCCCATCTTTCAAATTGGTGGAAAAACTACAAATCCCAGAATTCTAAGCTAAAACAGAACTGGATGGCTATCCATGACCATGAGAAAAGTTCCTTGAATCTAAACCTTGGGGAGAGTAATTAGATAATCATGACTTCACTGGCCTTTTTTTTTTATTTTTACAATTTGCACAGCCAGAGCAAGAGCTGCCCCAATGTGCGTTTGCTCAGTTCAGTAGGACCTTAACTTACTGAACTAATGGCACATGATGCCGGGCCAGGCTGATCCGATACATTTCTGCTCCTGCTGGCTGAGTGGTTGCTAAGCAAAGTGCTCCTGGCTCCACTGTTTTGCAAGTCACTGAACGTTTTATTACATTTGTTTACATACGAACGAAAGAAAAAATAAAATGATCACCTTCAGTTCAGGCCCTCAGCTCACCCTTGTGATGGCCCTGTGGTCTTTCTAATTGTAAATTGAAAAATCGGGAAATCACCATAGAAGATCTGACCAGTAGCGCGTAGCAGCATGACTGTGAAAACGTTTAAAATCGGTATGCTGTCTTTAAAATAAATAAAGCCTGAAACAAAATTTGTTCTAGTTTGCTCATGAAATCCAGGTCTGGCGGATCTATGAACTGGAGTCTCAGGTATGCGTATAGAGGCAGTCAGTCAGCTCATCGTTACCAGCTTTGCACGGGGAACACAAAGGTTCAGGCTCTGGGCAGCTTTCAACACAATTTGCGCAGTCGTCTGATCTTTGACCCGACTACTGATCACAGAGAAAGAGCGGTCACAGCAGCAAAACTGCATTTACTAATGTGGCCTCACTTTCCCCATGCTCTTGTCTGCCAAACAAGGCCCCCTTAGCAGACAGCACATTCAACAGTGCAAGACCAAGACTGTGCAGCACTTGCTTATTGCACCCTTTCCAAATCAGATTGAAAAGCACACTTAACGGTATACCGGTATAAACAATGTGACGGTTATTATTGTTCTATTAAGCTGTTCACGGTATCTTTAACGGTATACTGTTATACCGTTACATCCCTATTCTAGAGAAGGGACCAAGATAGCTAGAGGCAGTGGCACTGGTGGTAATGGTATTCCTTCAGATACTGAGAAGTGGCTGCGATTGCAAAGGATGTAATGTGTGACACTTAACAACAAGGGTGGGTGCCCTCAGTGCTGGGTAATGTTACAGGTATTGATGGGCACGTCCTCGGACTTCATCCAGCTTAAATGCCATTGGTTATGTATGTGATCCATCATAAAGCAAACTGTGCTTGGTTGCCCCAGTGCACTTTATAAAGTGGTTTAATTTCTTCCAATGTTCCTGCAAACCCCCTGGGAATAAATTGGGGGTGGGGGCGATGTTCCTTAGAAGTAGCTCTTTATTTTTACGTGAAATGCAGTTCTGTGTAATTGTGCTACTGCACTCCATATTGTTGAAGAATGCATTATGCTTTGTACCCTTGATTTACAGTTTACTTCTTGCTGAAATGCTATGCTTTATGCGTTTGGTTTAGAGCTGCCTTAGACATTTTGCAGGAATGTTGTGCCGCATACGACTGGATTACAGTTGCTGCAAATGCCATGATATTCTGGCAAATGCATATTGCTGCGGAAGTCAAAATACGGTGCACACGACTGTAGATGATATCACCTGGTGACTGTGCCAGAATGCATCCAGTGCTGCAAGGTTTCCTATGCATGATGAGTTGCCCATTACAAATTGCTGTGTTAAGCTAGGTACAGTGGGTGGGCATTTCTATTGCGATTAGTGCATGGTGTATGTGCCATGATGGGTCATGCGCTTTAAAGTGCTCCTTTTGTAGTCAGGATATGTGCTGCATGTTACCTCTGCTTATAGAGAGATATAGTCAAATGCCAGTGGCCTTTGGAGCTTGTGCCTTGATACAGCCAGAGAGAGACCTGTGCCGTTGCATCATGGTACTGATTGTAAATGCGCTGTGGTCCTTCCACAGTCACCTACTATGCTGAGCAATGAGTCTACCGAGATATGGTCGGACAGATTCTTTTTGTTGAGACAGGCTACTTTTTGCTCCTTTAACGTTTCTATCTGCTCATAGGAGAAGAGCATTCCGATATTGCTCAGGACAGCGCTACCGAGCATTACCATTGGTGTGGGTCTTGAGTCCTAGACAGCACATATCCCTTTTGCTGGACTTGAGTGCTTACTGTGCCCAGCATTGAGGCCCTACACACACGGCCTATCACTGAACAAGATGAGTCAGTAGGACATTTTGAGCTGTGCAAGAAAGATTAGCGTTTAGGGATACTCTGTGGTCAGTACCATTCTGCAGGTATGTACAAGTGTGGTACACCAAATGCTTTGCATGGTAGTAATTTAGGGCTACACCGCGAGTTAATTGATTCTTATCTTTGCTTCATGGAGTAAACTCCCTTAGCCTGCACTAGAGTGCACTTTAGCACCATCACAGTAACATGTTGGATGACTTACCTTTGTTGTGTAAAAGGGACGATGTTAGGTATTTCCTTTTCCACTCATTAAAGGATGTGTGGCTTCATTCTGTCCACAAGATGAATGTGTAGGGGAGAATACTGCTCTGTGACTGGTGCGCTGTACGAGTGCATTGTATAGCTGGAAGTGCCGGTTGGCTGCCGTTACATACTTTGCTGCACTTACTCTGACTTGTCTGTTAATGTTACTTGAAAAATAGAGACATGTAGGTTGTTCTTACCCGTTTGAAATGTTACTTTACGCCGCAGGTTTCAAACCATAGTTACAATCGAAGTGCCCAAAACTACTTCTTAATGCAGTGAAGTGGATTAACAAACTGAGGTGCAGTGAGAGGTCAAAGGAGTCCATCCTAGCACAAAGGCTAGTGAAGACGAAAAGGAGGAGATGGGGCTAACTTGCAGTATCACAAACATCTTGAGACATGGGTTTACATTCCAAGCTATTACAAAAACAGAGGAGTTAAACATTTTTTTAAAGTAATCCTAAGAATAGACCCGTTAATCAGGGACCTAAAAGCATTGAGGGCTGCCTACCTTGTTTGTAATATTTGAGGACTTTGACGAATGTGGGGCTAGCCAAATCAACCAAAGCCAATCAGACAACCCAAGGACACCTCAAGACAGGAACACACTAGTTAATCTCTCCTAGTGTGGAAAAAGGAAACATAAATATAGGACCTGTCTAATGGCCACATTCTTACCTTGTTTTGACTGCACCCATACATGCTACCTACGTGGATCACCGTTCTATATCGCATTCATTTTTTCCAATAAAGTAATGCAACACACCGCACTGCGATGCAAAGTCAAGCTAAATTATAGCATACACGTTATTTGTATGCGCCAATTCAAAACATGTAGTTGGAGCGAATTTGACCAGGACACCCGACTGACTGCCCAATGACACCTCATGCAGGCCACAAAACATGCACTCTGAACTCACCACTAGCAAGCAAAAAAAGTGTGCCCTATGTGCGCATGGAGTGCTGGCATTCCTGCCAGGGGTCATGTGAATTAGGTCTGGCTACTAGTTTGCAATAGTTGACATCTTTCCCATGAAACATTGGCCCTCATTACAAGTTAACGGTCCGAAATCCGGTTTTACCATGAAGGTGGCAACACGGTTTCCGCAACGGCAAGTATGCGGAAGTAAGGTGTTGGTCACGCGCCCTAGACCATTGCAGAAACTGTGTCACTGCTGTAACGCAAACGGAGACAGATGCAAAGGGTACGATGGTATGGGTACATCCGTTTCGGCCACGTTCGTACTGGATATGGAAATACCGGAAACACCGATTGCGAAAACCGGAAAGAGCGGCAGCCATTACTTAAAGCACAACTGCAATCCTCAGTAACCACAAGGCCTACAGCTCCTGTGACTGCTGACTAACAACTGAGATGACATCAAGGATTCCAGCCACCCACCAGCGCAAACCCCGCTTCAGCGAGGCGGAACCGACAGTGCTCGTGGAGCACATTGTGGACAATGCAGCGCTGCTGTTCAGTGCAGATCAAAGGCGCAGCACACAGCAGAAACGAAAGGCGATGTGGTCAGCGGCTGCACAGACGTGCACAGCAGTTGGTGTCACAGTGCGCACGGTAAAGGACTCCCACAAGCGTTGGGACGATCTGCGGCTGTGGGTCAGGTACCTGCTGGCAGTACTGCAATGCCACAGGAGGGGGACCACATTCCCCACTGAAAATGCAGACATGGGAGGAGATGCAGCAGCATCATGGACCTGGAAGGAATTGAGGGTGTCGGAGGAGTCGAGGTGGGAGTAGACGCACCCGGCGATGCAGGTAAAGTAAAGACATGAAAGTGAATGAAGATCAGCAAGGACCCCCTGTCCCCCAAAGCCAGGTCCACATAGGCACACAACACAACCACCATTGAGCCCACCACACCCAGCACCCCCATGTGACGCACACCCCTGGGGATCCAGACAGCGTGCAACTCGGTGCAAGCCCTGATCCACATACCTCAGTGCAGCACCCATCAATGAGTGTACTTGCAGGTGGATGAAGCATTAGGAGTGTGATGCGTGTCACTGGCCCAAACACATCCTGCCACACCACTAGCGGCATGCCCTACAATTCACAGGTACATCGACCGACGGGGGGGGGGGGGGGGGGGGAGGGGGGTGCCAGGGGGCCGAACAGCCAGCGTCAAGGGGGACAGCACAAGGCCATCGGACGACGCAACCCCAGCAAGCCACACCCAGAACCTCCGTCAGCCATGCTTTCACCACAGTGCAGGTGCACGACACCACGGGCACCACCATCCCTGCGGCGCCTGCAGAACACCATGCAGCACCATCCAATCCCCAGCAGCCACTTCCAGTCCAGCCACCATTGCCTGTGTCCCGATAAGCGACAAAGAGTGGCAGCCCTGAGCATGTACAGCATGGCGCCGATGATCCCACAAAGGGCAATGGGGGGGGGGGGGGGGGGGGAACACCACGCCCCGATCAGCATGGCGCTAGTGAGCCCACAAATGGCAGTGAGGGGGGGGGGCAACACCACGCCCGATATGTTGGGCACATTCAGCCCCACTGGACTTCACAGTCCGATGCGCTCCCCCACAACTTCCCTCCAAGAACTCACCACGCGGCTAGAGCACATAGAACAGCGGCAGGATACACACATGCAACTTGTCAACCAACAGCTGCAGGAGGCAAGGCTCCAACAGGAGGAAGCACGACTGCAGCAAGAGAGCACTGCCATCTCCGTGCGTCGCCTCTCACGAGCTATTGGGCGATTAGCAACAACTAACATGGTGTTGTCACGGAGGGAAACAACATGTCTAACATTGCCGAGGCAATGTTGGTCGCCCAGCAGGCCTACCTGGGCCATGTGCCACCACCAAACCCCACTGTGCCCTCCACCAGCAGCACTCCCACAAGCTCTGTGGCCAGCAGCCCCCGGAGGCGGTCCTCACAGCTGGCAGGATCGACAGGGAAGGAGGACCATGGCCCAAACGTGGCAGGAAATAGGCTGTACATTATGGGACTTGAACTCACATGCCGTGATGGTGTTCGGGTTGTCGGGTGGATACGTTGGGGAAGTGGGGGTGGGGGTGGGCCTTGAAGGGGTTAGCTAGTTGGGGCTAGCTAGTTGGGGCTTGGTCAGGGGTGGGTACGTTGGGGAGGTGTGGGTGAGCACTTCATTCGTATAATCAACCTTTTTGACCTGTAAATTAGAAAACACACTGGTGTGCAAATGGGAAAGACGAGTGTACAATCTTATTTTGTGTCTGAATAATTAATTTACTGTAGTGCTACGACATGAAGTACTGAATGTGTGCATTTAGTATATCAGAAGAAATTGCGTATGAGTACTTCACATGCATGTTGTCCATCTCTGGATCCCCGGCCTGATAGTGCTCCCATCCCACCATCATCATCATCATCATCTTCATTCTCATCTGCTGGCTCGATGTCCGGGGGCAGTGTAATGTTCCTGCGTATGCACAGATTGTGCAGCATCGCACATGTAATAACTATTTTTCCGGCCTTCACCGGGCTGTACTGCAATGCGCCACCTGATCTGCTCAGGCAGCGGAACCTGGCCTTCAGCAGTCCAAAGGTCTGCTCCATCACGCCACATGTCCGTATGTGTGCCCAGTTGTAGGCGTCCCCATGCCTGCTCCGTGGGAGTAGTATGGGCGTCATCAGCCATGGAGCGAGTGCATATCCGGCAGCACTGCATGGGAGTGATGGTGAGGGCACGTGTTACTTTGTGTGGTATTCATATGCAGTTCACAGATGCACTTTCAGGTATCCAGATGTTTGACTCCTCTATTGTGCACACTAGGATCACATTTACATGAGTCCTGTAATGCATACATTTGTGGAGTGATGTCAGGCAGGAACATGTTGCAATCATCGCTATGGACTCATGTTCAGATGTGGTGGGAGTCCCATGCATTGCAAAGTGAGGGGCAATACTGCATCAAGCACACAGAAAACTGAGAAGTTGCGACAACTGCGCACGGCACAAGATGCAACCATTGTGTGCATGGGAGTGGCACATGTGAATTGGGGGTGGGAAGTACACATCCTCATGTTGACATTGCATGCTGTGCCACCCCATGGCTGGGGTACACATGAAGATGGCAGGGTATGTTTGGCCCTCACATGGCATGGGGAAATTTTCAGGTTGCACTGGTGAGCTGTGTGGTATCTGGTGCTCATCTCCCTGCACCCCCACCACCAATTACACAGGGCTCCTCACCCAACTGCTGGAGACTCTGTGGCCCTTGACTGTTCCCTCCCCTCCACCTTTCCCTACCCCCCCCCCCAATTACATAGGGCTCACCCAAAAGCCATGTGCCTTGTCCAGCATGACCTTCCATGTGCCGTTGCAATACCATCGAGTTGTGTGTGGACCCCGGGAATCGTGCACAGCAACGCGTGATGATTTGTTGGTTATCGCAGACCATCTGGACGTTCAGTGAGTGGAACTGCTTCCGATTGCGATACACCGCCTTAATTGCATGTCTGAAAGTCATCTCCACGTGCGTGCAATCTAATGCGCCTATGCAATTGGGCATGCCGGCAACGGCATGAAAGGCCACTTTGGTGGCAATGACCTGGGCAGGGGTACAGAGTAGGGCAATGTATTCTGACACATGGGACAGCAGCGCATCCAGTACCTGGATGCGTATCCTTGAGAAACAGTGTTGTGACAGCCATGTTCCGATAGGTTCCAGTGGCGAGGAAATGCAGTACGGAGACTACCTTCAGCAGGGGAGGAGGGGGGGGGGATTGCAGTGTGGATGCCAATGCGGCTGCTGATGTCCTCTACAATGAGGGCAACGATTGACATGATGGAGGCCCCGTCAAGCCGGTACAACGTATGCATTTGTCCTGGGGTCAGGTTCCAGGGTGAGGCCCTGATGCGGGGTATTGCTGGCTGCCTGCAGGGTGGTACCTGCTGCACATTGATGTTTGGGATGGCCACTGGGTTCCCGACTTGCCTCCTGCACCGCCTCCTCCTGATCTGCCTCAGTGCTGCTTCAATTTCCACTGCTGCTTGCAGGTACCCTAGGCCAACTGCTGCTAGGGCGGCTGACAGCATGGTTGTGTTGGAAGTTGGCTTGGGTGTGGGCCTTCTATAGGCACACATTGGCCAATGATGTGCAGCTGGCCTGATTGTGCACACCTGGGGCTTGTTGCAGCTCACCTGCCACTGTTTAACACCATGTCTGCGGTGCCGGCCGTACCGGCACGGTGTTACCGCCATGATCACAACAGTGTTTTCATGTCCGTGCTACTCGTAATGTGCCCGGTCGGTATTGCACGTTGCCGATGATTGGGGGTACGCTGCTGACTAGTCCTGCTGGTTCCGTGCATGGTGATACCGGGTGCGCTGCGGCTGTGGGGTTGGTTTTGCAGTGATGGTGTTTCCGCAATCACGGCTCTTAATGAGCCGATCTGGTAAACGGTGCTGGTACGGTTTTACCGCACTGTTCAATCCGGACCGGCTAACTTGTAAGGAGGCCAAATTGACTTAGAAACTGCAGCACCTCTTAGCCCTCCTCATATACTTCATGATACTACCCAGCCCGACAAACATTGCACTACCAACCGACAATGCCAGCTACACACAACACTGCAAATGGCACATCCCAAACATAGCACTACTGTGCTGGCGAAGGGTCGACCATTAGGCTTCGCAATATGCTCTGTATACAAATGTATGCCGATCCTACCAAACGATGTTGGTGCATAATACGCCATGCGCGGCAGAATGCCTTAGGGCTTTCATACCATGATAGACTATATGTATGATGCAGTGTGCAGTTATACTATGCCAGAGCCCAAAGTCTGGCCCTCCGCTTTGTTATCAGTTGGCAAGTCACCCTTTGGTTTTCCCACCAACACATCAGACACAAACCACCAGCCGTCCTAGCCGTACGTTGGAGGCCACGATATAACGCAATCCAGACAACTGTATTCATTTGCCAAAAATAAAGCGGTTGGCCGAGATGTTTTGTACAAAGGGCATATTGAAGGCTGGATCAGTCCTATTGCTGGGCGCTGTGCATATTCATGCTACCGTAGTTCATACATTACAAAACGGGAGGAGCTGGAAGCAGTAAATGGGTACAGCACAAAAGATTACATATATTAATTAAAATATCAAAAATACACAGATGTGCAATCCACTGCTGACAGTGAACTGATGGGAAATCCTTGGAGTAGGAGGGGACTGAAAGCAACAGAGCTATGGGTTTCCACCCTGGAAGAGAAGGCGGGCCTAATGAAGGAGTGTTAAACCAGTCACTGTTGGAATTACCTCAATTTCTAGAGAGAGGACGTTGTAAATATACTGAAGTGATGCTCATTGTCCACACACAGACCAGCTTTGAAGCCATGGCAATGAATCCAGGTGGCTTTATTTTACATAAGTACATTCGTACATACATATCCAGTTACTTGCATGTATTTACAGGATACATGGGCAGGTAAATATCAGCATTTATCAAGTGCCACAAGAGACACCCACCAGCCCTCCTCTCGCATCCAGCTCAGGCCCTCCAACAGATATTCATGAAACATTCACATCACACTCACTCAACATTCCCCCGAGCTGTCCATCATTAATCCACCAACATTATATCAGCATGCATTCCTGGCCAGTGAGACTGAACAAGACTCAACTCACATCGTAACATCTCCCTTTCTACAGTCAAGTACCAAAACATCTCCCTTTCATACAGAAGAACACACACCAAAACATGCACACCCAGTTGCAACACCAGTCACACAGCATTCTACCTCCATACCTAGCAACCTTCCATCCAGAGCTGCCACCCCCGGATACTGGGGCTGCCACAACCCGGCACAAACACACAGAATGGAAACAAGCATAAAACAATACACCAAAAGGCATGGGAAATGGGATGGGAGAAGGATCACTGATTAACCAACACCGGACCAGGATGAAACGTGCTTCGTTGAAGAAGAGCCTGAGCGGAACATCCAAACCACCAAAGTCCAAACAAACTAACGCATGGGGAGGGTGGTGCTGCCCATGCCAGGAACAGCAAACACAGAAGGGGTAAGTAAACCACCAACTTCCACTCTCACAGACCAGACACAACTGTGCAATCGGCTGCCAATCCATATCCAACCAGTCAATCCCAACAGTATGAACCACAATGAAGCACTGAAATAACAAATACTACAATAGCCACAACACAGTGTTTTATATGCATTCAACAGTCACCAAGGAACAAAAACACTCAGATGACCTACGTATGCACAGACAAGTGTGCACAAATGGAATAAGCGGAGTGAGGCAACAAAACCAAACACGTATGCGTACCTCTCACACAGGTGGTACCATGTCACACCTAACATGGCAACACAGGAAGTGAACCATATTCAAACATCCTCCACCCATGCCAAATACGCCCAATACACTCTCTGGTGTGCATGCACACAATATCCTCAAGCATATACACAATTGCACCAGACATAAAACGCACACAACTGCATTTATGCACACAAATTGCCACAACCACATATAGCAGATTGAATAGACAGTACTCCTGGCAGTACCACATTTGAACTTAGTAGAAAACTACAACCTCTACACTGGTCTACAGAAGCAATTTACAGAAACTAAACCATTGGCCAACTTATGTACACGTAGCTACATCGAGGACACATCCACTTAGATCCTCTTAGTGCCCATATGGTGGGCAGTCCATACATTTTTCATGGTGCATATTCAAAAACCTTTTCCTATAAAATGTTCCCAATTTTTCCAATGGTGTATATCATGAATTCTTTAAAACATATTCCTGTAACATTTTCCAATAGTGCACCCAATTCCTGTATGCTTTATACCTTCCTTCTACAAGAAATAATCATACTATATACACCCTTTTGTTTTTTTCGTTTTTTAACACTCACCTCTACTTCCCAACTGGAGGACAATCTGGGGCCCTGCCCAAATTTTCAAAAATTGGGGCAGTCAAACCCTTTGGGTGCAATTCTTGTCTCTGTGGACGCACCCTAATGGCATCTGCTAACCTAACTAGAGGTGCATTAAAACATTCAGAATAAAGCATTAAACCATTTATAAATAAAGCACATTTCCTGTGACAGCCCTAGTGCCAACAAAACAATGAGTCACTAGGTATAGGTTATGTGATCAAAATGTATAACCCCCCACATTGTAAGGCCATGAAACATAACGTTGCATGACAAGACTACGGCCCAGCATGACAAGACTACGGCCCAAAACACAGTTATTGTTTAATACTCTAATGAAATTTCCCTTTCAAAATGATATGAAACATTTCTGTACTTCACATACTGGGGATAGAGCGCCTTAACGTTTACCAAAACACTTGTTAAAAGAAACCATATGGAATTTCGTTTTTGCCACATTTCCAAAACACTATCTGTATCACAATCAAAATTAACTATAATTTTCCAAACACCTTCTGTATAAGATTCAGAATTCCTTATTAATTCTCTTTAAAATACCAAAACATTGTAGAACATCCCTTTTTTGTTCCTTGAGGTGACCATGCCGAACTGTGATCGTGCGCTGGAACAAAAAACAAAATCCATTTTCCTCTGCATTTGTGTTCAAAACAATTGGAGTAATCTCATCTCTCAATGGTTAATACAACTTCCTTACCCGAAATATGGCAGGATCCTTACTGGGAATGTTAGTGTCCCTGGAGACGGAGAAGGTGCAATTACCTAGATAGGAAGCCGCATAAGCGAGTGTGGTGCCGTGGCAGTGCTTTGAAAAGGTTTGTACAGTTTGGTCATTTTAGTAGGGTCATTATTTCTAGTGTTTTGTGGTAGTAAAATCGACTGCATAAGGGGTAGTAAATTATACGCAGTGATGTCACGTTTGCTTCTTGACCGACCGGCCGGGGCCAGCTGTGGGAGGTTAGCATGACTTAGCTTGGTATCGATGTTAAAAGTTATAAGCTGGAGGTCAGACCATGAACAGGCAGAGTTCGAGGTGATGGCAGAGTTCCAGTTGAGATCCGCGAGCCAGTCAAGGATACAGCCTTTCGCATACCTGGAGTTATGAATGCGGTACAAGAAGCCAAGTGCCGAGATAGTATTGGCAAGGGAAAGTGCATTTTCGTCTAGTGGTCATTACAACTGAAGTTGAAGTAACCCAGGATGGTGGTTTGGGACTTGACTTGGTTGAGAGGACTTGTGTTACATCATTGTCAAAAGGTGATTACAGGCCCCGGGGGTCTGTAGAGCAGGTTGATATTCATGGTCGAAGTAGGAGACAAGTTCATTTTTACTGAGAGTAGTTCCCCAGATGGGGAGCGTTTGGTGTTTCTCTCATGTTCAGTTTCTTTTTTGCTAGAATGGCTACACCTCTGCCTTTGGCAGAGGGTCTGTCCATCCTACAGGTTGTGTAGTGGTCAGGCACGGCTAGGGCCAATGTAGGGCCTGCTGCCGGGTGGAGCCATGATTCTTTGATGGCTAGGAAGTCGAGATTATGTGCGTTGATGTCTGCAATGTCTAGGGCAGGGGACCGTAGTGATCCGGCATTGAGGAGGGCACCCTGGGCATTATGGTTTGGTATGCTATTCTTGGTGGGAATAGTAGTGGGGAGTGTTAGGCTGGGGCTAAGAGCAGCTAGGCGGGTGGATATGTCTAGGTTAGTGGTGAGGCCGACTTTGCTCAGTGGTAGATCAGATTCTCTTTAGTGTTTGTAATGTGTTTAGTTGAGGGTGCTCGGGTATAGGCTGTTCTGAGTGTAAGGAGTACGTTCCTTCTTAGGATGGCTGAGGCAGTGGTGAGAATGGTGTCTCTCGTGAGCTTAGTTCTAGATGCTATTGTTCCTGTTTCTAAGGGTGAGTAGACGGGGCGACTGGGGCTGAGGGTAGTTGGCAAGATTACCATTTTCTCTTTGTCGAACTGGTTGATCATCCTATTGCTGATTAAGGTGATTTGTCGTGGTTGTGCATTGAGGGGAGGAAGACAGTCAGCAGGATAGAACTGGAGTCAGGAGGGTGGAGAGGCATGGATAAGGATTGTGTTAGTCTGATCCTGGTCTGAGTTACTGCGTAGCCTATTGTGCAGCCTGCATGACTGTTTAACTAGGGAGTAGGCCACATTGGTTAATTTAACTGCCATGCTTCTTAATGTAGGGTGCTAAAGTAACCTGGCGTCAGAGGTCGTTTGCGTCAGCCTTTAGTTAGATTAGTCTGGTCTTGGGCAGGTATGGTATAGACAGGTGTCTAAGCGATGCATTGGCCCTAAGCTTCGGTTTATAAGCAGATGTCGCCTAGGTAGTGTACAATAAAAGAATATGGCACTATGAAGCAGTTAAAGCGCGGGGGGGGGTCGCATATGCCATACGGAGTGTTAGATACAACATTGTTAGGAACACATGGGACCTAGGCAGTATGCCAATTGTATGGGCACAATATCTAGGCAAGGTGCATGAATCAAGACATAATAAGGTTGTCTAGGGCCCAAAACATATCATTAGAATTCATGCTTATGGCACTATTATTCATACTTTTGTTAGGGGATTCAATTGGGCCTTCTGTAGCTACTGGTGAACATACATTTCCATACTTGCTTGCCACTGTATGCTCACTTGCTTTCATAGAAACATACGCACCAATCTCAGGATACAGTATCTTAACATTCTGATGATCAGACAAAGTACTAGGGTCAATATCTAAATGACATGGAGTGGATGAAATATCCCGAACGTCACCCAGATATTCAGTGACATACATCAATGGATAAATATAGTGCATTTATGGGATTTAGATGTATATCAACGCCATCGTTCACAGACCCACGGACCACTGCGATCACCGTGGCTTTTTCATCTTTTACGCCAGCAATTATACCATCAGTGATACAATCGGGTACTAACAATGGAGGGACGGTATTTTCAACATTCACCCCATGGAGCACTCAATAGATTCCCCCATTTACATTGGGCATTAACTGTGTCAAGGCTTTATTTGGTGAACTCAGCCCTATCTCTCCCTGCTCAGTTATAACAGAGTTTAGCAATGAGATTACACAGTCTAAGAATTTCACACCCAAGCACCCTAACAGTATACTCAGCTCTGCAATTATTTCCTTTGTAGCCGTTTCTTCGTTGACACGCTGAAGGGGGATGCATTTTGAGGATTTTATAGCTGTACTAAGCTTGTAAATAGTTTTCGGAGTACACGTCCGGCGGCTGCCTCGCCTAGGAAATCGCGGCCTGCACACCAGACCAGAATTCCCTGAATCCCCCCAATTCAACTGTGAACAACAATTAAACAGCTAGGACAGCGGCAGCAAGTGTGGGTTTATAATAGACACGATTTTAGACTCGCCGAAACCCTACCGGTCCTCACATTATATACTAGATGCCGTGAACGAATTGCTGGAGACCCGAATAGTAGACTCCAGGGGCTCAGTAAGAACCAAGCAAACACAGCGAATCAGAGCAACACAGACTCATCGTAGTCAATACTAACAAGTAAAGCATACAGCGCACAGTTTCCTTCCCACATCACAAGAACATCACTTTACAATCGCACTTTCACAAATGCGTGAATTATGTCCGACTGCTGCTGTGTGAAGCATCTGCTGTCGATTTAGGATTTGGCTCTGCAGATATTTTGGTTACAACCAGACACAAAGTTATAGGGGGGTCCCAAAATTTCTCCCCCCCTCCCCCTAGAGTGAATGGCGAAAAAAAAAAAAAAAAAAAACTTTGCTCACACCTACAGCCCAAACCGCTGGCCAGATTTTCACCAAATTTGCAGCAGGAGCAGCGGCTTGGTCCCGAAAGCGTGCTTTTGTAAATTTGGAGAAAATCCATCCAGTAGTTTTTTTTTTAAACAACCAAAAAGTAGGTCACAAAAAATTTGTGATATCTATGTACGCGGACACACTTCCCTGTTCGCTCCGCAGACAGGACACTGATTGGTTAATCAGCTTGCGTCATGTCCGCGGACATGCGACGTGTTCGCTGATTGGCTGGAATGAAGCGTGAGGTGCGTCAGATTTTTGGAAACGTCCGCCATCTTGGATTCGCGGACTTCGCCGCTGTCGCAGACATCGCAGTAAAAACATATTAAAAAATACAACATTGCACTTGTCAAACTTATCAAATAATCTCTGGGGAGGTGAGGGGTGATGAGGATGGGATGGGATGGGATATGGCTGCAAGAAGCAAAAATAATTTTCAAAAATAAACTGGCGTTTTTGCTGCGAAAGTCCGCAAACAGTCCGGATGTTCGCGAACAGTCCTAAAAAATTCACGGACACCTCGGCATTACAGAGTTGGTGAAATGCAGTTCTTGGATGGCAGTTTGGTGGGATTCTGTCATGAGGGGGCAAAATTAGAGGGGGGGGGTCCCAAAACATTGTAAAGGATTATAAATGTGATGCCATTTGACAAATCTACACAAAGGTTTGCAAAAACATTATAGATCTAGATATAGATGTTTTCGTAAAGTCTGAATGGATTTTGTCAAGTGGGGGCTAGGTTATATGATGATTGTATGTGCATACATTTGACACTTTTGAAAAAATAAAACATGAGTGGATTTCCAGCAAACTTGCGTAAGGAGCATTGGCAAGGACCTACAAGCATGGCTTTGCAAATGTGCCAGTATTTTATTATTTGACAAGTGTCATAATGTAGCCACAAAAAAATAGCGGTATACCTTTGGTGACTGAGGGGTTGCCTGTGGCCATGGGAAGTGGCCAGATTGTCCGGGTCATGGAATAAGGTCATGATCCGGACAATCTGGCTACTGGCCATGACCGCAAGGGACAAAACATAGGATTAAAGTGGCCATGTCCACCTGGGACTGGCATTGTGGTAAAGTTATTCAAAATTAGGATAGATCTGAAAGGGAAGAAAAATGTGCTTGTGGTAATATGGTCATAGGGTCCTCTTTTTGCTTTCTGCAGGCTCCCCTTCCATTTCCATGGTGGCCATCTTGGAAACGGATTTTCCTTCCTACACCGGGACACCACAGGCCACAGGCATCCCGGTGTAGGAAGAAAAATCTTTTTAGCATCCCGGGTTCCCGCTTTGGGAACCTAGGTTGCTAATGACCTTCATCCCCCATTTCAGGGGCTGGAATGGGGGTGATAATGGTCCAGAGTCCTCGTTACCCAACCTCGCTTTGCTGTTACGCTCACCTGGTATCCACGGGACGCCACCCAGCCCTGGTTGGACGATTTGCACTCTTGAATCCTGTCCCGGTCCCTTGGTAAGGCCTCTGGTTAAAGATGGGTCTGCAATATAGGAGAGCTGGATTCAATACCAGATTGTCTTTATGTTTTCCCACCTCCCTTGGCCTCAACTTCTTCCTCCCCCTTGTGCCCTCTGCTCACCTTAATATTGTAAAAGGTGGATTCTCTGTCCTGCTCCTCGTGGCAGGGGCACGTAGATGTGGGGGTGAGCAGCGACCAAGTTACTTCACTGGTGCAAGCCCCCCCTGTGGGAAACCAGGCCTGCTGCGGCTCTGTCGGTTTGCTGCTTTACAGTCTTTATATGCAGTGCTTATGTTCCTCTTAGTTCGAATAATGTCTTGCTTCTTTCCTTTTAGGTATGGAAAAGTATTTCGGTGTTGTCATGAAGTTTGAATAGGAGCATGGGCCGGTAAGCGAAAGCGCGGTGTGCGCGATGCTGTCGGTGACTAATGCGCGGTGCTTTTTCGCCTTTTATATTGCTAACCTGTGTCTTTTCTCTCCTTGCAGGTTGCGATGTTCCTCGCTGAGCGCAGAATGTTCCAGCAATGATACTGACCAAGAGATGACTACCCGGGTAAGAATTGTGTGGCTTTCTTCATTCGGGAGGAAATGCGAGTAAACGCTTACTAATGCTGTCTTTCTTTCGCCTCTTTCCAGGTTATGGTACTCGGGGATGCATGCAGTGCGCTGCCCACAGCAGAATAACACAAAGAATGTTCTGCTGTTTGAGTGCGGTTTAAATAGTCTCAGGTAAAGTAGTCTAGGTAAAATATTCTGAGGCCTGCCACACCCAAAGTAGTCCAGGTAAAGGAGTCCCAAGCCTGCCACACCCAAAGTAGTCCAGGTAAAGTAGTCCCAGGCCTGCCACACCCAAAAGACTAGACCGCATAGCTCAGTTCCTTGTAACTGAGCTATGTATGTGTCTCATGTTGGCTGAACCCCCCCGCCCCAATCCCCCAAGTAAATAGTCCCATTCTAATGTTGGTCTTCATGATGGTTATGAGCCTGGCGCCAAAGGCGCCAGGACTGACTCCAAGAGAGTCTTGGGTGAGGTTTTAAGGCTTTTGACCTGGCCCTAACTGGAAGGCTGACTTGCTAGTGAGGGCCAGGGACAAGGGTCATGACATTTGCTTGGGCTGATAACTTGGGCTGATGGGCCGGTATCCACCGTTCCAGTCCCGGGAACGGAGGATGAATGCCACAAAATTCCCATTAGCATAACAAAATGCAAATGGAAATGTTGGAAAATCTTATTGAGTCTATGTACTTTACTGAGAAATATAAAGTAGATGGAGTCTATACTTTTTTTTAGTTCTATTTTTTAACTGTGAAAGGTGGTTCCTAAAGGAACATGTCTTGTTTTTGGATGTATTTTTTTTGGCAGGAGATCTGAGAACGAAAGGTGGGGCGGGAATCAGTAGAAAATGCAGTTCTGTTAATGGATAATGAGTAGGAATAGGTGTTGGAGCTGTGCAAGGGAAATTTTGAAGTTGAAAGTTCCTAGATCAGTAGAAAATGCAGTTCTGAACTGTCCGCGAAGTAGAAATCTTATCATGAAGTGCGGACAGGTTCTCGGACAGGTCATTATGCCGCGTGCCAGCCTATGGTCATGTGGCACTGTCCGGAAGGTCCGTTATGAAGTCAGATGTTCGTAGAAGGCTACGGATGCAAAACTAGTTGACTTAGTTGCAAAAAGTTTATAGAAGTGTTAAAAATTATTCCAGAAGGTGGGAAATGGCAGAGTTTTAAGGTGACACTTTGTAAAAATAGCATGGACTGGTAAAAAACTATGAAATTCACTGAAAAAAAAATACCTTATTAAGGGGGCGTTATGGTTCAGTTGGACTAATTAAAACCTATGAAAAAAAATACTTTGTTAAAGGGACGTTATGGTTTCAAGTAAAATCGAAAAAACCCCAGAAATGTGCCGGTTATGGTAAGCTAAACATCCATAACTCGCGCCACTGCTAAAACTATTGATGACATCACATATCTGGGCCACTTGTTTTTGTTTGACATATATAGGCCAGGTGGATTTGTTCACTGGCAGTCTGAATAATAAAATTGAAAAAGGTGCTATATATCTAGACGTTAACCTTGTCATATGTTCTTTAAGTACTTTCCTTAGGGTTTGGTCTCAGCTCATGGTGCACATACATGGGGAAATGAGCAGGCCTCAAACACAATTCATTTGCATACATGAAGATAATGTCATTAACATTTTCTGATGATGCAGTTTCTTTCTTCCTTACTTTCCCTGTATGTGCCTCTGATTTGTATGCATTGTGGTTCGTCATATGTATTGTTTGTACTAGCACAAGTGCAGCAAGTCTTGAATTGTTAGTTAGTTATTACATGTTTAACATTACTCAAAACTTTGATACGGTAGCATTCATTATGGTACTATCCAAAATTACAAGATTATAAATAGTGTACTTCTATGGTGCATGCTGCAGTCATTGCCTATGTTTACATACGATTAGGTTTCTGTATTAACGACAACACTCCAATACAATTATATTAGATGAGTACATTCTTTAATACATTAAGTAGTCCATGATAGGTCTCCCGATCACCCCTGACACCTTTGTACCAACAATATAAACACAACTCCTTGTAGGGACTTTTCATCAAAATTTCACGTGATGTCATCAAAGACATTTGTGATGTCAACTTTGATGTCCTGGGTGTTAGTCTTAGCAGTGCCCGGTGGTGGCACGAGTTATGGTTGTTTATCTTACCATAACTGGCGAATTTCTGGGGTTTTTCAATTATACTTGAAACCATAACATCCACTTAAAGTTTTTTCCTTGAATATATATACACACACACACAGAAGAAGCACATCCAATGAGGGCTGCTAGACTTGTAATGGCTCTGAACACACATCTCATCTGGGTTCTTATACTTGTAATTGCATACAGTGCTGGTAAAGCATCTGCATTCAGGCAGGTACTGCATCTGGTGAGCCACATCTCTAACTCTATAATTCCCAACCTAATGACCAAAAGTAGGTTCTATTCTAAGGATTTTATTTTTATAGCGCCAACACGCCTGCAGGCCTCAGGCCGCTCACTGACAAACCACAAAAAACAGGCAAGGAAGCCAGGGCAGTGAGCTAGGATTGAGAAACAAGAAGGAGAGTCCTAAATTCCTCCTCCATCAAACAGATAGGTTTTCAAAGCCTTTCTAAACAGGGCAGTTGACAGCAACTGCCTAATAGAGTGGGGAAGATCATTCCAGACCCTTGGAGCCAAGGCATTAAAACTCAGTCCTTCGGATCTCTTGAATTTTCGCAAACTGAGATTGCATGCAAGTCATTTGTATACCAAGCAAGATGCTTTAAAGTGAATCCTCGGATGAAGAGGGAGCCCATGTACCTTCTTGCGGGCAGCAGAGTTATGATCTCTGCGTCGGATACGACAGACCACTCCAACTACAAATCTGAATAACCTGGAACTTTTTCACACTGGCTTGTGAAGTGCCAACCATTGCAGTAATCCAGCCTGGCGTTTATTGTGGCTGTGGCTATGAAGGCCCCGTTTTCCTCTTACAGATAAGGTTATATTTGTCATAGTAATTGCATCATATATATGCATCGAAGTCGAGAGACACGATTGTTGAAGTTTAAGTTACATTCAAAGACAACCCCCAGTGTTTTTACGAGGTTGGAAACTTGTATACTAGCACCCCCTATTACGAATGCCTCATACTCTGGTTCCAATTGCCTTAACTTTGCAGCGCTACAGAGAATCAGGATCTCGGTCTTCTTATGGTTCAAAGCCAGAAAGTTGTCTTCCAACCATCAAATATCCTGCCGACCATCAATGAGTCGGCTTCATAGGATCAAGACAGTTCCAGGATGATCCAAGTGTCATCAGCATAATTTGCAAATTTGACACCCAGACCATCCAAGAGATCAAAAGGGGGTTTTGAGTAGATATTACACAACAAGGGGGAAACACTAGATCCCTGTGGTACTCCACAGGGAAGTAGGACCTCTTGCGACCTAGCGTCTCCCCTTGCTACCTTGGCTTTCCTGGGTCCAAGAAACGATCTGAACCAGTTCACCGCCAACTGAGAGCAATTTCCAACCTCGGCTAGCCTGACCGCCATCCTATCATGGTTCACCAGATCCAATGCGGCAGACAGATGCAAAAACAGCAGCATGGCCAGTCCACCTTGAGCTACAATTTCAGCAAGGCGGACTTACATCCACCAATGCCGTTTCCGTCCCATACTTCTTCCTAACGCCAGACTGACCCTTCGATAGAAGTCCCCTCTCTTCTACAAAGACTTCTTACTGAGTACAAGTTACTTTATCTATAATCTTTAACAAGAAAGGGACATTTGTTATGGGGTGATAATTAAAGGGTGCGATTGAGGCTAAACCCTCCTTCTTTAACAGTGGAGTAATCCAAACTTCCTTCATATAGTCTGGAACGATCCCCTCCTGGAAGGAACGGTTGGTTAATGAACAATGTGACTGGTACCGCAAAGGTGGAGAAATATTCCTTAAAGTATGAAGCTGGGAAAATATCACCCTTACATGATCCATTTTTGCAACCATTGTAGACACATCAAGAACTGTAACCTGCTTCAATGCAAACGCATCAGCGCCACTATCCTCTTTAGGGCAGATGCCATTAGCGTCCATGCCTATAACTTGACTAGTGTGAGGGTGTGTTAGTATGCGCCCTTTATGTTGACTAACCTTCAGGGTAAAGCCGACATGAATCTGTTGACACCATACATCAGCCACAATTAGGTGTGACTCAGATGTCTTCCTTTTTAGCTCTTTCAGAATATTAAAGAGCTCCCTAGTGGTAAGATACGTTCTTCCAACTTCCAGTGTCGTTTTTGTAGGGTTTTTGCACCAGCCTCTTTCAGATGCACGTTTAAGTTGCCTTGTTGCCAGAATGTCGGGGGAGAACTACTGGTTAGCACTTCTTTTTTTTTTTTATTAACGAAGGCTTGAGAGGTGCAAGTTTGTCACAGGCATCATTAAGTATGTCTCGTACCCGAGCAGAGAATGACTCCAGTGAGCGGTTGCCCTCTAAAGGTAGTAATTGAGTAGATACAATATAGTTAAAGGTTTGCACACATCTAAAAAAGGAGCACCCAATGGTAAAGCTGCACTGGATTTGTAAATGGAAAAAGGCATTTTCAGCTTTTAAAATATTTATTGGTGCAATGTCAAAAGACAAAAAGAAAAGAAAGAGCATCTCTGAACCGAAGCAATACAGGAGAACAAAGTAAGGGGGTGGGGAAAAGAGGCCTCGAGAACAACCCAAAACAAGAATTCAAGCAACAGGAAGAGAGTCCAATGAAAAAGAAAGTGAGAAGGGAAACAGAGGTAAATAATAGGACACACAAAGAAAACACAGATCAACAGCAGACAGGGGGATCTGGATATAGAAAATCCAAATTAGAGAAAGGCAGGCCAATAACATGAGAGGCAGTGTGAGTAGCAACCACAACAGAGTACATGAAAAAATGGATATAGCCAGAAGAATGACTTGAGAGAGGAAGAGGAGTTATATCAAAAAGATATAGCACAATGTAGGAGGGAAACAGCAATAATAGAATGCAGAGATGGGAGAGGAAGAGTGACTGAGCAACAGTCAACACAGGGAAGGGTGAGGCGGGAAATTGGTGCTGGGAAGAGAAGGACTAATCTGAGCAGTGATACGTACTGTTGGATCTTGGGGAAGGCAGGTGGTTATGCCAGGATGTGGAGGGGGGGCTGAGGAAATTAGAAGTAGAAAGAGGGTTCCTGTGCAGAGGTGGGACACCTCATTGATAAGCGCTGGGACGAGGAAGAGAAGGACTTGGAGAAATGAAGATTACCGCAAGTAATCTGAGCATGATCATGCGACAGTCACAGAATTGGATTGTATGTCGGTTTCCAAAGTGCAAATGTTTACCATTCTGCAATGTCTTAAGCAATACCACGGATCACGCAATCTTGAACCAGTGTCCTCTAAATCCAGAATCTGGAATTCTGTCACACCCAGACCGACTGGAGCATTACAGAGTCATACCAATACCAGCTGGAGACACTATATTAAATAGTAAACATTATAGAATATATAAGCCACTCTTTTCAGCTATACAAGAAATGTAGCCAACAGACGCAATTAAACTAACCTCTCAAACGTCTATAGAAGCGATTCGTACATCTACCAAATTTTCGAAAAGTGGTTTTCAATATTTAACCTTAGAAGAGAAGGTCACACTTACTCATTGTGAGCGGAAGCAATACAACTTTGGTTTCTAGACCTCAAACACCATTCTTGAATTTCCAATTGCAAAGTGCCATGGGAGCTCGTTGTAACAAGTGCACCTATGCGCAAAGGAGAGAAAGACATGGGTGCAGCCAGCATCTGCTCATGTGCCCTGCCATTAATGTACAGAGGATTCAAATCTGTGTCTACCGCCCCATCGCTACCCATGACAATCACTCGCATGAAGAGATCAGCCTTCTTATCTATCCACTGGCAGGCAGTGCCACCGCACCTAGGATCGGGGCCAAGACGTGGCGAACACGTGAGCAGGCAGGGTCACGAATGCACGCACCGCAGGTGGCGGGTTGGCATAAAACGTCAAAGGGTTCACAGTAATCAAATGTGCGCATTTTGACACGAAACTCACGCTTTGAAAAATCTAATGAACGTGTTTGAATGGCAAAAATTTAGCCTGCACGGAATGGTGCTACGCACAAAACCAAGGACTTGGACATTGTGCGCACTGAGGTCTCGGGGCGAGTGGCGCGTTATAAGAAACAAAAGAAATAAATACATTAGTTATGGCATGTGCAGGAACCCATCCCACGCTGCACTTTTGAACGAGCTACATTATAGTCCCTCTACCACCACCAAAAGCTCATGCTAATCATCCCTTTCTGAAGTCTGACACTCCCAAGGCCAGCACTTGAAGGATGCCGCCACGTCAGAGGGGACCAGGCTATCTAATCGAGTGTCGAATTGACACGAACCCACTTTCTGATCCCTCAAACCCGCACGGACGGGCAAAAGAGACGGAAGGAAAGGTCGAGGTTAACAGTACAGTCGCACCTGTATGGTCAGACAAAATAAATCAACGGCCCAGGTGTGGCGTATACATTGCAAACACTACCGTCGCATATATACGGAATGTTTGCAACACCCGTCTCTTAATCCCCCCGTTTTGTTTTTACAGATATTGTTAATCGATTACACTCAGTCGAATAAAGCAATGTTGCGTCCAACTGAGCAATTCTGCATCCAATACGAAAGAATGTGGGCAAACTGAAGATTTGCCAAAGTTATGCAAACACTGCAATATGCAAACACTACAGCCAAATGAATTTTAGTGGCACGGGTAGAAGTCGGTTAAGTGAAATAAACTCGACTAATGACGCACAATGCCAAGAAACTACCCCGTAGAGACCAGTGGCACCATAAAATCACGCACTCGATTAATCTACTAACACTGAAGTGTGCTTTTCACAACTCCCTGCCACTACGGTGTGAGTTCTGACCCAAGCACAGTCTCATTTATGTAGAACTACGCACGAACAAAGCTATCGAGGTTAGGGATGACTAAAGTTTAAAGTTTAAAACAGGCGTGGCTCGCTCCCACATAGGATACTGCTGCCATACTGCAAAAGAATAATGCATGTATTAAGACAAATGACCCACCTGAGAAAAAAAAAAACAAAAAAAAAAAAAAAAACACACACCTCAGTTTTACAGAATGTTATGTTTCAAAAAAGTGCTACATTACAATGCACTCGCAATTTTGCTGGTGGGTATAAGGCAATGCAGGTACAAGGTTGTCTAAAGATGGGTCATATTGTGAGTCACCACCAAAAAAGAAGCGAGATGTTGAGTAGCAGGCAGTGTAAATTTGCAACGGGTTGCCCGATCCCTCATTTTTAAGGTGTCCGGTCTAGCCGAGGAAATGTGACAGGTGCTAGAGAGAGGCAGCATGAAATAAAGTTTGAGAAATATGTTTGCACGCGTTTTACCAACAATTAGGTACAGAAAAAGCTGCACGAATCTAAAGTCAGTGCTGCAACATGCCTCGAGAAATAACATCACCAGACATAGGATCCTTTGGGCACATATTGGACGGGCCAGTAGTGCTGAAAGATGCTTGACATTGCCGGAACGAACTTAAATAGGACCGGCGCCCGCCAACTGGAACTCAATCAGATGAGTAAACTATTCTCCCCTAGGTAAGTTAGGCATGTTGGGCGCCATGGATATTTCACATAATGCAAGATCAACGACTCCCTTCATTTCGACGATGGCTTCATCTAGCAGGCTATCGTGGCTGTGGGAAATGCCCACATTTTGTGTAGATGTCCAGTCTGCATGATGTATGGAGCAGGTCTGGGAAGCCCCGCATTTTAAATTGCCCCCCTGATCCAGGGAGACTCCTTGCTTTGCAAGATCGGAAGTTCACAGCTCGCATTAACTGCTAAAAACAAGGATTTGCTCTACTCCAAAGGCAGAACACGATCACTGGACAAGAGAGCCAATTTATGCTGTGACCCAACAAAAAACGTGAACTGAAGAAGGTTGGAAGGCAAGGTAACCATGTCCCTGGATCTGACAGGTAATGCACATTTAAGCCTCTGTGTCTGCAGGTTTGTCTTACCGGCGCAAGACCTGGTCTTCCATATCTTAAGCAGCAGGATAATAATAGCTGCCAGGTGCGACAAATCTCCGGTGAGTCTGAAGATGTTCATGTTAAAGTTGTTTCTGTGACGAGGGCCCTGCAATGGAGAAGCTGACGTGCTGCACACCTGGCAGTGAAGGGGGCCCGGCTCTTTGCAGCAACTGGGGTAGGTCTGAAAATGGCGAGCAGGGAGCGACGTGGCCCGGGGACGTGGCCAAACACAGTGTGGTGGAAAGAGGACTCCGAAACAGTACCGCCCCGGCGACGCACAGCTGCATGGCGGACATGTTGAAACGGGCAAATTCACCCGCACAGCGACAATTAAGAGTGAAATTGCAAACACTTTATCTGTTTTTAGAAATAAACATTACTTAATAAGTAAACTGTCATTTGAACGATACATGAGTTCGTAGATTTAATAAAACAATGTATATTTATTTATATAATATTATACTGGCTGAATCACGTTTCAAATTAGATTTTTTTTTTTTATTTTTTTTTTTAATCCTAAATTAAATTAGAATTTTAAATAATGAGCTACGGTTACATATTATCCTTATATGCTTACTCTGTTAATTAACCTGGGAACGTTTATTCAGACGGCTCACCATTTCTAGATGGCCACTTGTTAACGTAGAATTGTCGTTGGGTAAAGATGGCATTTACCCAATTTAGCTAGTTTCGATGCTTTTGATTTGAGAGCAGAAGCCATGTCTGTTTGCAGCTATTTCAAACGTATTGGGTTTATTATTTTATGCACATCATTTAAAACATGCAATTGATGTTGCGATCATGGGCTAATTAATATATTAATTAAAAATACATTCTATTAAAACTCTCGTAAATCGTTAAGAAATCTATACATTGATGAATATTGTATCACATGACAGGAATCATTAAACTGAATATTCGAATAGGTTTGGTAGTCGGTATTCTTGTACCACGGCATGTAAATTCAAAGAGAGGTACTCAAAATCAAGATGGCCGTCTAGGTGACAACCACTCAGGCGCACTCCAGGGTTTCTCATTCCTCTCCTTCCCTTTTCTAAGGCCAGATGACACATGCAAACACACACACAGCTTGGTCTAGCGAAGCAACCAAACAGCCAATGATTGCTGACCACCGAAGCAGCCATACAAATCAAATGTAGAGAACGAACGAAAGGAGCGTCAGCTCGATTGCAATTTTAGCGGCCGTTTCGGCATAGAAATTCTGTTGTCATTACAATAGCTGTTAATTTAGTCTTTTGCCTTGTATTTTGCCATTGTTTATTTAATATTATTAGTCTAATTAAGGTATCAACTTGTCTCTGTTGGATCGATACTCTTTGAGTGTGTATTGTATTACATTGTACTAGTCATTTATAGCGCCTTTTACCATTATTCTAGTCTCAATGCACTTGTGGTGGGAACGCCCTTGGGGACTGAAGTCCATAATGTTTGAGATCAAGGAGTAAGATTACAATACGTGTCTATTTGCCCAAATAACCCTTAGCGAGGTTGGCCAGGCTCCAGTATAGAGCAACCCGTGAGGTCAGGCATGTGAATGGGTGCCGAGCAGAGGAGTCAGGGTATGGCGTGAGGGCTAGAGACTCGCTATGTGTTCGGTGTGCCCGAATTTGTCATAGGTCTGCGCTGTGTGCTGATGTCAGAGGTGTTGAGGCATAGTCTGGTGTAAGTAGTTGGAAAATTATGTTTGTTTTATTTATTTATAAAGCGCGCCACACCCTGGGGTATCTGGGCGCATTACAGGACAGCTTAGAATCACAGTTTAGTACATACAGATTAGGATTAAAAAGGGAGTGACACAATGGGGAGAGAAACAATACAGTTTGAAGGGGAACAAAATTCATTAGGGCTATAACCAGGCAGATCACATGGAAATGGGTGGTATTACATAATAAAGGTAGTGTTACATAAAAAGAACAGGTCAACAGAGAAGTGCATAATCAGACAAGATGAGAAGGCAGTCTCCACTGCTCTGGATATCTAGATATTCTGGGGCGGAGTGTCATTCGCAAATAGCAATGTTTTGGTGTTGGCTCTAAAACTTTGGAAAGATTGATCCATGCGTAGTTGTAAGGTGAGAGCATTCCAGGCTAGGGCAGCTTGAGCCGTGAAACTGATCCCTACAGCTCTTTTTATGTTGAATCATAGGACAGTAACACAGAAGGCATTGATGGACCTTGTTGGTCGGGATGACGTTTTTTTAATGATTTTCTCGCTTAGGTATTGTGGTGCAGCTATGTTGAGAAATTTATGTGTAATAACGACCAGTTTGAAGTTGATCCTATCTTTGATAGAGAGCCATTTATGGTTCCTTCGAAATTCAGAGCCATGGTTTCTCCTAGGGATACTTAATGCGGCTCTAAGCGCATTAATTTGTAAAGTTTGTAGTTTGTTAAGGATACGTTTGTTAGATCCTGCGTAAAGTGCCTTGCAGTAATCAAGTTTGGACAAGATTAATACTCTTGCTAGAATTATGCAGGTGTTTATTGAGAGGTAGGGTTTGCAAGCATGTATAAGCTTGCATGTGTAAGAGGTAGCCAAGGCTGTTGCATTAACTTGTTTGCGAAGATTTAAGGACGAGTCGAGGTAGAAGACAAGAGTTTTGGTATCTTTTGCAGTTTTAATGATGTTTCCATCAATGATGAATGCTGAGTATTGGACGTCCAATTTGTTAAGGTTTGTAGGGGCGCCTAAGATCAGGATTTCTGTCTTCTCATCATTCAGGCAGAGGCTGTGGGTAGCCATCCATGCTTGAATGATGAGATAGATTTTGTTGATTAAGGTGAGGTCTATGTCATAATTCCCTGATAGCGGTATGAATATCTGGGTGTCATCCGCATAGTTTGTGTAGATGACACCCATCTGGTCTAGTTTGTCAAAGAGTGGCTTAGTAAATATGTTGTACAAGGTCGGCGAGACGCACAAGCCTTGTGGTACTCCGCATGTGATGGGGATTAGGTCCGCAGTATCCGATTGGGAAAAAACTCTCATTGATCTGTTACTGAGAAAGGATTTGATCCAGTCTGCACTTCTTGTGAGAAGTTTGCAGCTGAAGATAGTTGTTCGCAGAGTATGTTATGATCCACGACATCAAAGACGGCTGAGAGGTCGAGTAGGAGGAGTAAGGCACATTGTCTATTGTTTTTCAGTTGATCTATTCGCATTTTTAAATCGATCAAGGCAGTTTCCGTTCCGTGGAGAAGCCTAAAGCCCAATTGTCTCAGCCCTAGAAGATTATTTGCCTCGGGGTAATGCTGATTTTGAAGGTATGCTGCTTTGTCAAGTATTTTGAGTAAAAACGGGAGGGTATTGATTGGCCTATAGTTGGTTGGGATCGATGGGTCAAGGGAAGCTTTCTTAAGTAATGGCAGAAGCCAGGCATTCTTAAGATTGTTTGGTACTTGGCATGTTCTAAAAGAGGCGTTTATTAGTTTCGTAATAAACGGGGCAAGGTCTCTGGCTGCTTCTTTGACTATGCAGGGCAAAGGTCGCCTTGGCATCTCGATGGTTTAAGAGAAGCAATGATTTTTACAACTTCGGTTGCAGAAATTTGAGCGAATCTAAATTCTTGGAGATTGTTGAGGGCTGTTTTTTTTGTAGTCTCTGGGATACCCCTGAGTTGCAGAGGTTAAGCCTTTTGGCAGCAATTTTGTTTTGTAGGGTGGCAATTTTATTTGACAGGGCATTTTGGATGTCAGTGCACCATTCTTTGCATGACTGAATTTTGTCATAGTCCTTGTTGTATTCTGGTGTGTGTGGGTAGCCATGCCTGCAGCTCGTGTCCAATGAAGTGATGCATTATACTTACCTAGCAGCGTCAGTGGTAATTCATTCATCTGTCCTTTGTATATCGCCTTTCATCATAGATTATGGTTATGAATGTGGATGGGCGTCATGTGTGGAAGGGACTGTGGGTGTCGGCCGGTCCCAGATCTCGATGGAGGTGTGGAGATGCTCACGCAACCCACCTGGAGAAAATATGGAAGTTTAGCACCTTGCTTCCAGACAGCTATGCCAATTAACCAATCCACTAACAATTTCACCCCTCTGCATACACCTTTCAAACTCTAACGAAACACAACCACGAGGCTATAAATACAACAATCTGCACTAACTTCACCAGACTGCAACAACAAAACAAAGCACACATAGACTCGCACAACAGTACACGACGGCTACTGACCGTAAAACACCGCAAGCCCAGCAAACGGTGTTAACCGGGTTGAGGCTGTTAATGTTAAAGGACATTTGTACCATGCACTATCACCACCGGAGTGGTCCCCTGGCGCTCTGGCGGCTCTGAAAGAGGAGGGGAGGTTGTGTTAGTGGGAGGAGGCAGGAAAAGTGCAAGAGAGCAGTGATGTGCTGTTGGCGGCCTCAGCCCGGTGGGTCCGTTGGCTGGGCCTGGGGTGTTTGCGGCCAGTAGTCGTTGTGTTTTGTTGTTGCAATGTAGTGAAGTTTGTGTGGTTTGTTGTGCTGTAGATTTTGGTTGTGTTTGGTTTGGAGTTTGAGAGGTGTATGCAGAAAGGGAAATTGTAAGTAGGGTTGGTTAGTTTGCGTCTCTATGCTGAATTCAGGCGCTCGGCTTGCGCAGTCTCCCATGGTGCAGCTCTGTCCTGATCTGGGTCCGACTGGCATACAAGGTTCCTTACTCCTCTGCTAACGGCACATCACTGCTCTCTTGCACTTTTCCAGCTTATTCCAACTAACTCACCCCCCACCCCCTTCCCTTTTTTTTTCAGAGCCGCCAGAGTGCCAGGGGACAACTCAGGTGGTGATAGTGCGCAGTACAAATATCCTTTAACATTAACGCCAAGGAGCGAAGTGACACGTAGGATGTTCTGTATAATGGTGATCCCAGTCTGGGTATTCACAAAGTAAGTTATGTTTTTCTTGCAACCACAACATGGGTTTTATCATGGGGTCATGGCACAATGGTAACGTTCAATTTGCAAATTCCTGCTGACTATGGTCTCTTGGAAATTACAGACCAGCTGAAGAAGTGGACACACTGACTGATCAAATACCAGCTAGAAGTTGAACTTTTGCCAATAACCTACCAGCTGCCACGTAGGTGGCTTCTTCATCAAATCATGGACTAGTTGCATTCAGAGTTCTCTGAAAAATCAAAGGCTGCATGGGCGAGCTCTACACTCAGTATTGCACTAGCTAGCTAGTAGCAGAAAACAGGCCCTGTTCACACTGACCAGTAAAATATACATGTAGGCTTCATGCCTAATCCCCGACTATATGAAGAGACAGGTTCTCCACCCCAGCTCAGATAGGCTGTACAATTGGACTCTTTCCTTATTGTAGAGCAGCTAGTTAGCAGCATAAGTCATTTTTCTAAACCAATCACAGTTAAGCTTAACATGTGTACTTTCCATCCAGCCGAAGATCAGTTTACAGAATGACTGCCCAGATGGAGGGTATGCATAAGCCCAGTCAAGTAGCTTGGTCTGTGCTTAATAAATACAATAATAATTCTACAATAATAATAATACATTGTAAAGGTTTTTATAAACCATATACTAAATTAAACATAATAATCCGGTAAATTCCTGGGAAGTGTATGGCTGTTGGGCTGGAAAACGCTGCCTGATTGTTCATTTAGCCCTTGATTGCTGCGTACAGCGAGCCGTCTGAAAGAGGAAGACAATATTGCGTGGAAACGATGACAAGCTCTCTTGCACCCGAAAAACTCCTCCTATGAGCCCGCCCACCAACAGACAGCCATTCCCATAAGAGTGCACCCGGGAAGTGCCTGGGAAGTGTATGGCTGTTGGGCTGGAAAACGCTGCCTGATTGTTCATTTAGTCCTTGAATGCTGCATACAGCGAACCGTCTGAAAAAGGAAGACTACATTGCTTGGAAACGCTGACCAGCTCTCCTGCACCCTAAAAAGTAATTTTGGACATTGATACTTGTAAAGGCCTCGGGACTTGATCTTGGTCTTGTGTGAGCGCGTATATTGGCAAATTTTACCTGCGCTAAAAAGTCTCCCTTTCCTGCTTTACAGCTCCTCCTACGAGCCCGCCCACCAACAGACAGCCATTCCCATAAGAGCACTGGTGCACGCGCATCTCGCGCGCGCATCTGGGAAGTGTAGGGCTGTTGGGCTGTTGGGCTGTTGGGCTGTTGGGCTGTTGGGCTGTTGGGCTGTTGGGCTGTTTGGGTGTGCGGGTCGTGTGGCAACTACTCTAGGGGTTATTGGAAAGCTGGTACCTGTGAATATTGATCAGCTGTGTCCGTGTGGTAGACTACCTGCTATTTAAACAATACACTACTTAATACTTAGGCATATGTGAAAATCATTTTTGGGAGGGGTTAAACGCCGCAGTAGATACTTTATGTATTTGTATGACAGCACCTTGTAATTAGATTATTAATTGGTGTTAGCGAGTGTTACAAAACCTCTCCAATGGCTTCTAACTTGCGTAGTGGCCATCTGCCAAGCATGTCTGTGTCTAAAAATGTCAGCCTAGGCAAGTCTCATAAAGCTGAATGCGTGCCTCCGAGCATGAACACCAGAATTCCCGCCATGGCTTCTGCAGGCAACGACTCAAGGTTGCCTGCGAGGTCATCTGCGGCGTTATTAATTGATTTAATTTGCCATTAAGTGGCTTTCTCTTACGCTCAAGCCCAAAGAGAAGAAGCTTTGTCTGCATTGATTGCTCCGGTTGCCCTCTTGCCCACTGGACAATTGTCTTCAGCACGCAAAAGTTTTCTGAGCATGAGAATGGATGAACCATACATTGCTGAGGATGTGATTAGCTCTTCTCCCTCTGATACCTCCATTCTTGCTTCAGTTGTACTAGCAGCCCTGGAAAAACATACACGACTTTCAGTCGGGCCCTCGACCCCGGTCACCCTACCGATTGGCAGGAGGGCTGATGAACACCTGCACTGCAAAGAGGGGGGCTTGCCAAGTGATCCTAATATTTCCCCTTCATTTGAGGCCTGCAAAAAACAGTTGTTGGTCTCTCCGCGTTCCAGTTCCTGCCCGCCCCTACTCCCTATTAATGATAAAATTCCCTCAGCCCCTGCCGCAGGCTCTTCTTCCTCTCCTCCTAAAAAGGAAGCCGTACCCCCTCTGGGTTTTGACCTACTTGACCCTTCGGAGGACATGCAGTCCCTTGGAGCTTCATACCCCGTCTTATGAAGGATCCTCAACTTATTAGACAGAGGGCATGATTATACACATTATGAAATAAGGGACTGCAAGTCCTCGCTTACTCAAATACTTCTTAAAATCAACAAGCTGGAAGGTTATATTTTTGCAGATACTTATAGACGGGAAGGAGGTTGTCAGACCCCCTTGAAGGGGGCTATTTCTGGTTCTGCTACTTTTATTTTAGCTGCCAAAGTACACACTACCCTGCAAACTCACTTATCCTCTTATTATAAACCAATAGACAATAAAGTTGCACAAGTGGGGAAAGCTACTGGTGAGGAACTCCAAGTTGGGGGTGCGAACTAGTCTGCTACGCCAGCAACTCTGTCTTCCCCAGTAGGGGCAGGGAACGTAGATATGCCTCCATTGGCTGTGCACCCTGAATCCACCTCTAATCTCATCACAGAGGGAATGACGAAAATGGCCTGGTCTCAAAATGGGCCAGGCCTTCTTCTACCTTGCCTTCCAAGTTCTTCAATGGATGGCCCTGTAGCAATCGACAAGCCGCCAGAGAACTCTTCGACTATCATGGGATGGGTGAATAATCCTGCTATAAATGGTGTTAATCGACTCAACCGATCTGCCCTCTTAAAGGCATTTCATAAAATTCCTGCACTGAGAACCTTGCACACTGCTGACATAGAATGGATTACCCTTCCAGCCACAAACAATCATCGAATGGTGTGCAAAGTTCAATCGGTTATTATTACCGATCTGGTGTGGCAGTACAAAAGAGAACTGCAATTGATTCGTTTGTCTCCCCACCTCTTTGACTCCATCGATGATGCGATCTCTTTTAATGAAACACCTCTTCCAACCATCGATCCTCCCTCCCCAAAGACAAATTGCCTGGTTGCTCAGGGAGAGATGAAATCTGCAATAATTGCACAGCTTGCTGTCTTGTCGAATATCAGCAAAGACTGGTCTTGGCTGACATCGCTAGCTACCACTTTAAATCCCACCATGGACAACATCCCCAAGTAGAAAGGCTTATTCCTAGATGATCTTGTCCTGGAATTCTTGCGGGTTCACAAATCTGTACACATGGACAAAAAATAACTCTTCTAAATTACAAATTGACATTTTATTGGGCCAAGAAACTATGTGTGAGCAAAAGCTCCTGCTGCTGAGATTTATTGTCCACCAAGTGATGACCAAACGTGGGCCGAGGGGGAGGCCGTATGGTGGATTGGCTATATGTGTGAATACTAATTTAAAACTCAGGATTCAAGCAGTTCATAAATCCACGGCATTACTGGCTTTGTTGGTCTCCTTCAATGAGGAATTGCTTTACCCTTACCTCATCATTGCCCTTTACCATAACCCGGCACTAGTGAAGATAGCAATTGAGTTCCATGAGCTTGATGATTTGTTCAATGAAGTCATGTCCCAGCATTCGGCATGTCGAATAGTTATAGGAGGTGATTTTAATGCCCTTTGCTCTAACTCGCATGATTCATGTTTAGCTGAAGCAAGATCCTCACCGGTCATACACAGAGGCCAATTATGGAGAGAGCATCTAGCGTTTTCGGATATCTTATTCCTTCACTTTGATGCTATGGCTCCTCTCTACACATGTAGGAGTGGCTCTAAATCTTTGTGTATTGATCACTATGCTATTTCAGCAAACCTGCAGGATAAGTACAGTAAAATTCCGTTATTTGAGCCTGGCCTGGGTGATCACTTGATAATTTAATTGCAATTAGATGTGACTTTTGGGAGACTTAAAAATGATCCAAATCAGACATTCTTGCAAGGGGATCGGCCGGGTATTTCTATACGTTGGTGCACTAAGCTTAGTGATAAGATTAATGCCATGATTGATGCTCACCTTCCTTTTGATGAGGGCAATCCTAATCCTTTTTTATCCGTCCAAATGGAAGTTAGTTGGTACTCGAACGTTATAAAAAGCTCGATTGCCAAACTGCGCAGTGTGGATAAGGATTTCAGTAATTGAACATTCAACTCAGGTAGTAAGACAATCCAAGAGGCTACATGTCTTAAAAATGCCGCCTTACGAAAACTTAAGAGTGCTTTCCTCTCTATTGAGGAGTTTCATAATGGAAAAAAGGGCATTTGTAACACCTATCGCAATAAGTGCCTGAATCATAAACGTTATGTACATAATTTGACAAATCAGAAGATGCTTGCAACTTTATGTTGTAACGATAGACGCTACACGTGGGCTTTGCTTAGGGCGGACTCTAATACCATTAGCACTGACAAGGCCTCTATGATACCTGCTGATACCTGGCTGGCGTTCTTTAAGCTTAAATTCTGTTTGCCCACCGTGTTTGACAATGTCAGCACGAAGAGCTTGAGTATACCAAAACTACCGCTACCACAATGGTCCTTTGAGGACATAGAATGTGCAATTCATGCTTTGAGTCATTCTAAAGCTGCTGGGCCTGACAGCATTCCGCCATGCTTAATTAAGCGAAATCCACTGCTTTGGGCCAGGATATTAAAGAGCCAATTCAACAACATCTTATGAACGCTTAATATCCCCCCGTCTTGGTTATGTTCTATAATTGTTCCTCTGTATAAAAAGGGTCTAAGAACCGACCCATCTAATTTCCGGCCTATTGCCCTTATAGATGCGGTGGCTTAAGTCTTTGCAATCTTACTTCTCCGAGACTTGCATGCCTACTTGAAACAGCATAACATTCTCTCCCGCTTTCAAATTGGGCGTCGGGCTCAGATGGGCACAGCATTAAATGCAACATTGATGGCTCACCTCCTCGCTAAAGCAAAGGTTCCCGACACTGGTCCCTTATATATGGCATCTATTGATCTGACAGCTGCTTTGACCCTGTGGTGCGGGGGTTGCTTTGGGAAAAAATGGCTCTGATGGGAATTCCTTCTCATCTCATTTTTCTAATTGCAAAATTACATGAAAATTCTGCCTATTTTGTAAGGGTCAATCATACGGGTGAAACTACCAATGCCATTCCTATTGGGGTTGGGGTGAAGCAGGAATGCAATTTGGCAGCAACTTTATATAGTCTATACCTTTGTGGAATCAATGAAATCTGGGCAACTCAAATTAGCTAGCTCATTTGAAGATACACTGGCTCGCCTTTGCGGATGACATTGTGATTTTCGATCGTACTCCGTCCGGCCTGCAATCCAAATTGTCCCTGTTTGCTTCTTACTGCAGCACTCATAACTTACACTTCAATGCGGCAACGTCCCATATTTTAATATTCAGGAACCTAAAGAGTAACCCCTGCACTTGGAAATGGACCATTGATAACATTCCAATTGCACAAGCTACCACTATTATGTACCTAGGGTACTCAACCACTGACATCAACTCACTTACAATGTGGAAGGAAGAATTGAACAAAAAGCCAACATTTTTTGCAACATAAATGCGTATGGTTTACATCAAATATTGCAAATTTTCCTTAATTCCACTAATGGAATTCTACATACTAAAAGTCGAGTCAATCATATTGTACGCTCTGGATATGTGTCTTGCAGAAATTGACACATTTCTTGATCAACTCTAAGGGGGTCTATGGAAGGGTGTTTTGTGTCTAGCCAAGCCCATTCCTAATACCGTATTGAGACAGGAGCTGGGCCTTACTTCCTTATCAGCACGTTATAATTGGCGGCTGCTGTCAAATCTAGCAAAAATGCTATTCCCCCTAATAACTCACTATAGGAGGATTTGGGGCAAATGATAGTTGCTTCCAATCCGCCATCAATCTCCAAATACTACACCAAAATGGTGTCCTTACTAGCTGAGATGGCTCTTACTCCTTCAGACTTGGAATTTTGACTAACACACATAAAGCACCGTCCCTTTGACCACGATTGGTGTAAAACCTTGAACACATTGAGGCCTTGAAATCCTATAAAGAAGCTGCAAAATGTTGTACCGGGAGATTGCCACATAAGCTTTATCTGGTACAATTTCCATGCAACAAAGCACGGGACATTTACTTAAGGTTTAAATTAAATCAAATGCTAACGTTGGAAAGAACCAAGAGCTGGTTGACGCATATGCCCCTAAATATTGTCAATGGTTGTAGATTTTGCAATTATGTCAGTCAGATAGAGTTTACCAAACATCTGGTGGTATATTGTGTGTATTTCGAAAAAGATTGTATTGAAGTAATTGGAATTGATAGACTGGGTGGCACGGTACCTGCAAGGGAATGGTTTTGGCTATCCTGCATGTGGGGCAATTGTATAAAAACAATTTTGTTCCTGACTAGGCTTCTTACAATTATAAATCTGGAATTGGAGAACAAGATCTCTAATAGGGATGTAGGTTGAATCTTAAGTGAGTTGAATGTTTAACATCCTTATAATGGCAATCTACATTGGTCTCCATGCTAGCAACTTGGAGAAAAATGGTGTATTCTGTTGCCTTTATCCTGTTAAGCCATGCTCTTTAATTCCACTTGTCAGGTTCGCTCTAATATTTTGGTAAACTGTGGTCTGATTTATTTTCCTGTTCCTACCTTATTTTATATGATGTGATTTTTCTAATAATTGTAATGCTATTTTGTATATGAGTTTATGTTGATGGAATTGTGATATTTATAATGCGGGTTCTTCTTTTTACTTTTGCAAATATGGTTTTAATTTAAGAATGATGGATGTAAATGTTGTAAAAGTTTGTTGACCAAACTAAAAACAACGGTTTGAAATAAAAAAATAAGATAAAAAAATAATAATATATAATGTAGTGGTTACTTTGTGCAGATGGCAGCCATGTTGTATTTAGAGGAGGCCAGGCACATCACATGCAGTGGGGACTTAAAGGTTATCCTCATACTCCACACTTTGTAGAACAAACCTTTACCTGGCCCTCATATTAACGTTTGTACTTTTAGCCTTATAGGTTCTCCAAGAGACATGTGTTAACACTGCCACTTAGTGGATGGTTCTCCAAGACAGCAGTGAGGCCAAAGATACATGTAGGGTCCTGCCGTGTGCCGAGTGGGCTCTCAGCCCAGAACGCTCTCAGAGATTATTTGATTAGTTGCATTTCTTAATTGGTTGTTGATGCGTTGTGCTATTTGTTGAGGTGTTTTAGAGTTTCAAGGATTTTGTTGTTGAATGGGACAGATATTGAGTCGCAGAGTTGTGATGGGTTCAGTGCAGTGTTACAAGCTGATGGTTTCTTGAATTCTTTGATGAGTTTGATTATTTCAGTGTAATAGCAGTAATTCGGGATTAGTGCCAGGTCATAAAATGCATTTGCAGTCCAGGATGCTTCCCTGGAGTTATACCTTTTGGTCAATGGGATCTCTGTGGACAAGTGCCATTCCAGCTCTACTCTTTCAAGTGTGTTTTTTTTATTGTTCATGTGTAATACGCCTATACACGTGTGTGTTTTAAGGCAACAAGGCAAGGGAGAGGGCGATCCTACCATGCCTTGAACATTCAGATCGTGCAAGTGAAGGTATTTATAATGCGCTTAATAACTAAGGTCGATTTTAAGTGCGGATCCCGGATTCGAACCAGTGTTTCTCAGGAGTGGTTTTGCTTCAAAGACCTGCGTGTTGCCACTGAGCTGTTATAACTTGTTAGCCACTTCTCTTTGATGAAGACTACATCTGCGCTGCCCTCAATAAGCAGGCCGTTAATGTCCGTGCTGTTTTTGGACATGGAATCAGCATTGAAGAGGAGACAGTTCATTCTGTGGTTGCTTTCTGTCCAGTTGGCACATTAGTACATTAGTTATTGTTATTGTTATTTTGCATTTATATAGCGCCTTATATACCATTGGTATGGTCTGAAGGCGCTGGTAGGTTGAACGCCCTTGGGAACCGAAGTTCGAGTCAGTAGAGAGAGAGCAGAGAGAGTCCAATTGTGCGAGTGCGCACCAGGTATGTGTGCAGCTGGTGCAGAGTTTGTGTGGTAGCTGCTTCTTAGCGGTAGGTGTGGTGGTGGAGAGATCAGGAGTATGTGTTCGCTCTGACGGGATTTATCCCGACCGAGAGTGGTTGCATTAGGCCTGAGGAGAAACGCCTAGCTGGGGGTGTGGAGCCAGCAGTGTTTACTTAGAGTGATGGGGGGAGAGCGGGAGATGTTGATATGAGAACAGTTATACCGAATGGTGTCATAGTATCCCTGTGTTCTATTTGAGTGGTGGTGTAAAGAAGAGAGTAAGCGTGGGGTGTGGTATGATATATGCTCGTTCAAATGTTCCATGCATTCCAAAACATATTATGTATGTCACGCAATTCTATGCGATCAGGTTCGATCTGTGGATTTTATTCATTTCCGGCGTTCAAGATTGTCCTACACACATCAGTCTGCTTGACATACTTACACTCTACAGTGCGTCTTGCGTGAACTGGTCTATGTACTCATCCGCTCTACATGCCCATCTGCTCCAAACACTCGTTCGTTCTATGCAGAAGTCCGCTCCACACACTTATCTGCTCCATACGCACTTATCTGCTCCATACGCTCGTCCGCTCCATACACTCATCTGCATCACACATCCATCTGTATCACATACACTCATCAGCTCTATATACGCTCATCTGCTCCATATACACTCATCCGTTCCACACCCTCGTCCGCTCGCTACACTCAGGTGTTCCCCCCACACTCAGCCGCTCCCCACACTCGTCCGCTCCCCACAGTCGTCCGCTCCCCACAGTCGTCCGCTCCCCACCCTCGTCCGCTCCCCACCCTCGTCCGCTCTCCACACTCAAACGCACTCCACACTCAAACGCACTCCACGCTCAAAAACGCACTCCACGCTCAAAAACGCACTCCACACTCAAAACGCACTCCACACTCGTCCGCACTCCACACTCGTCCGCACTCCACACTCGTCCGCACTCCACACTCGTCCACACTCCACACTCGCCCGTACTCCACACTCGCCCGCACTCCACACTCGCACGCACTCCACACTTGTACGCACTCCACACTGGTATGTACTCCACACTCGTATGCACTGCGTACTCATCTGCTCTCCACACTCATCCGCTCTCCACGCTCATCCTTTCTACCTGTTCGTTCGCTCTTACACGTTCGTCTGGTCAAGACGTTCATATGGTTGATACGTTCGTGCGTTCCGTGTAGTCATCAGTTCTACGCCCTTCTGCGTTGTCATTTTTCTCTGTGTTTACGTATTCATCAACTCTGCACGTACTCAACAACTCCACATGCTGGTCTGCTCTACACACACCAACCACTCTACACACTTATTGGCTTTAGTAAGTTCATCTATTCCAGCCGATCTCCATACTCATTTGGTCTTTCAAGTCGTCTGTTCTTCCATCCATGCGCTCTTACACTTAGCGCATTCATCTGTTCTATCCACCTCATCCATTCTAACTATTTCATCTTCCTACTACGTCCCTCCTCATTTATTGTGTCCATTTCATCAGTTTAGATCTCCTATTTTCACACTGATTTATTCCTATTATCCACTTCATTGTTTTGATCTACATTACTCGTTTAGATCTGTTTGTCTTTCTTAGTTTACATTCGTGTTTATTAGCTGTCATTTTCTCTCTTCAGGTAGTTTGTTGGGTCGGTGGTTATTGTGATGATGCTAGTTTGGAAACCGGTTGGTTTTAGGGGAAGAGCCAGGTTTTCAGTAGTTTGCGGAAGGACGTTAAATCCTCAGTAAGGCGGATGTGGGCTGGGAGGGAGTTCCATAGGGTTGGGGCTAAGGCTGTGAATGAAGATCCGCCTAACTGACTGAGTTTGTCTTAGGAATTACTAGGAGGCCGGCTGAGCTTGATCTTAGGGCGCGAGTGGGATGATAAGGTATTAGTTTGTCTTGAAGATATTGAGGTCCAGTTTTATGCAGTGCTCGATGGGAGAGGCTTAGGGTTTTGAAAGCCACCCTACGGGCTACTGGAAGCCAGTGCAGTGTCTTAAGGGCTGGGGATACGTGGTCTTTTGGACCGAGCGCAAGTAGCATTTTGGCCGCCGCGTTTTGTGCCCTTTGGAGTTTATTTAGTTGGTAGGCATGTATTCCGAGGTATAGGGGGTTTGAGTAGTCCAGTCTTGATATAACGATTGATTGGACCGCGGAGAGTCTTTTGGGAAATGAGAGATATGGAAAGATGCGCCTAAGGTTTTTGAGGTGGTAGTGGCAGGACTTTGAGACATTGTTGACTTGGCGCGAGAGTGTTAGGTCAGAGTGCAGGGTGCAACCAAGATTTTTCACTGTGTTGGAGGGTGTCGGTGAGTTGCCCATGACGGGTGGCCAGGGTAGTGGGTGCAGGAGAAGTTCAGAGTTGCCACAAACCATGATTTCTGTTTTGGAGGGGTTTAACAAGAGGTGGCTTTGGGTCATCCAGCGTTCTATGTTGAGGAGGCAGGATGCTAGGTCAGGTCGGGAGTTAGGTTTCGCGTTCAAGAATTTTAGAATTAGTTGAGTGTCATCGGCGTAGTTGTAACACATGATGTTGTGTGAGCGGATTATTGGTGGAAGGGTGATCAGGTAGAGATTGAACAGGAGGGCGGATAGACATGCTCCTTGTGGGACTCCTGTGTCGACTGGTCGGGCTTGGGAGGTAAAGGTGGAGAGTGTTGTTATTTGGTGCCTGTCTTTGAGGAATGAAGCTATCCATTTAAGGGCGGTTCCACGTATTCCTAGGGAGTGGAGGCAGTCAAGGAGGATTGAGTGATTGATCGTGTCAAAGGCGGCCGATAGATCAAGAAGGATTAGTGCGGCGCATCCCGCGGAGTCAGCTGTCATTTTAAGGTCATCCCAGATCGAGGTTAGGGTGGTTTCAGTTCCGTGAAGAGTTCTGAACCCTGATTGGGCGGGGTCTAGGAGATTGTTGGCTTCAACAAAGGCATTTAGTTGGGAGTAGGCGGTTCGGTCAATGAGTTTGGCAAGGAACCTGGTGTTTGAGATGGGGCGGTAGTTTTTGGGCTCGAGAGGGTCGAGCGAAGGTTTTTTAATTAGAGGTTTGACGTGCACCATTTTGAATGCTTCTGAAAAGATGCCGGAAGAAAGGGAGGTATTTATGATACATCTTGCGTGTTCTCCTGCGCAGGTGGAAGCAAAAATTTCTTTAAGGGTTGTGGCTGGGCAAGGGTCCAATGGTGATCCAGATGGTTTGCGGGCAGATAGAAGTTTGAGAAATTGTTCCGGTGATATTGGGCTAAGGGATTCAAATGTCGGTTGCGTAGAGGTCGCCGCTGATTGGCTGGCCGGTACGGGTGGTGGATTGCCTGGTGGCTGTAAGAGAGCCAGTTTGGTGGTTAGAGTTTTTGTCCTTTCGATAGCTGTGGAGTAAAAGTGGAGGGAGAGTGAGTCACACAGCGAGTGACGGGGTCGGGGTGGTTGTGTCACAGGCCGGATTGGTGAATTTGGACATAATTTTGTGAAGTTCTTTGCTTGGGTTTTTGCAGTTTAGGATTCGGGAGTTGTAGTGGGCTTTTTTTGCTTTCCGGATTTCGGCCTTGTACCGATACAGGTGACGGGCCAAGGTGGTCCTGCTCTCGTGGGTTTTCTCTTTCTGCCATTTGCGTTCTAGGTATTTGTATTTTCGTTTAGTGGTCTTCAACTCGGGAGTAAACCATCTGGGGAAAAGGCCGCGGTGGGTTGATGGTTTGCACAAGGGGGTGAGCTGCGTCAGAGATGCGTTGAGCCATGAATCAAAGGCCTCAGGGGTTAGTTGGTTGTTGGGACGGCAGGTTGGTGGAGGAGACTGGAGGAGTGACTCGGCTAGGTCCGGGGTGATTATTAGTTTCTTCCAGCATTTGCGTATATTCGGAGGACTAGATACGAGTACGGGAAGGGGGTCGGGTGAGTGGATGGTGAACGAGAGAATGAAATGATCGGACCAGATGATAGGGGTGGACAGCTTTAGATGAATCAGGGTGTTGGAGCTAAAGATGGCATCAAGAGTGTGTCCTTTATAGTGAGTCGGGCCGTTTATGTGGGGTTGGAGATTAATTGCATCTAAACCGTCAACTAGTGAGTGTGTCATTGGGTTGGTGGGGATGTCGAGCCATATGTTGAAGTCTCCAAGAAGGGTGAGGTTGGGATAGTTTAGTTGGAGGTTGGCAATAGAATCGCAAAGGTTGTTTGCGAAGTGTCTATCGTAGCCAGGGGGCCTGTATATTATTAGGAAGCCCTGTGACAGCGACGGGGAGAGGGATAGTTTAATGAGGAGAGATTCGCAGGATGGAATGGAGGGTTGGTTGTCCATGATTGAGGCGCGGAAGAGGGATTTGAAGACTAATGCTACCCCCCCGCCCCTGGACAGACGGTTCAGTGGGATGAGGGAGTAGTCAGGGGGAAAGGCTTCATTAGCGATTGGACCGAAGTCGTCAGAGAACCAGGTTTCAGTGATGAAAACTAGGTCTGGTTTGACAGAGGCGAGGAGGTCAAAGATGCAATGTCTGTTTTTTGCTACAGATCGGGCGTTAAATAGGATACAGTTTACATCGGCAGCCAAGGATGGTCTTGGTGCTGGAGCGGGATGGGGCGGTGGCGGAGAGAGTGGAGGGAGGGGGTAGGATGGGTGATGTTAGATGGGAATAGTGGGCGAGCCGAGAGATTGGCAGGCTTCGGGTGGGGTTGGGTGGCTGAGTGTGATAGGATGATCGGGTTTGGGTTGGGGGATTTGAAGGAGGGGTGTTGGCGGTTAGGGGTTTCAGTAGCAGTTGATGAGAAATCGAGGAAGAGGGGTTTCAGGCAGGGAGAAGCCACGGGGGAAGGAGGGGATTGCGGGATAGAGGTGATGGGTCGAGAGAGGGGAGGCGAGGAGTGCTGAGAGATTGAGGGGGACCAGGAACGTTTCCTCTTTAGTTTCTTTGCTGCTATTGGTGTGTGAGAGAGAGTAGGGGGGTCGGAGGGGGAGAGGGAGGCAGCTTCGGTTCTTGTTAGGGCTAGGCGTGCAGTTTGTAGGGAGGGGAAAGGGTGTGGTCGGGGGGGAGGTGGCAGAGGTATGAGGGGAGGGCTAGGGGGTGGGTGATTGCAGGGTCGGGTGTGCCAGGTGTGATAGTGAGGGGAGTGGGTATGGGTAATGTTGGTGGGTCGAGGGTGGGGTTCAGGGGATGAGTGGTCTTAGGGTGAGTGGCTCGCCATCGCGCTCCCCTGGCTTGGTGTTTGGAGAGGGGAATGGCAGGGAGTGCGGAGGAGGGTGGGGAGGTTTGGGAGGGGGGGCACGGGAGGGAAGGCAGGTCGGAGAGTGGGGGTGGCCCACGGGGGTTGTTTCTGACAGACTCTGGCAGAGTGGGTGCACTCATGATTGGTGCAAGCTTTTAGGTTGATTTTAGGAGGGCTTTCTGATAGTAGTTCTAAGGTCGGTGGTGACACGCTTTAGGCACACTTCAAGGTTCACTGCTCAAGGCGATACTAGACTATTTGGTGGTTTCTAGATACAATTGTAGACAGAGATAATTTTAGTTTATTGGGTACACTTCTAAGTTCACCTGACCTGTACACAGAGAAGATATTTGGTCGGCCTCTAGATTCAATTTGCTTAGCGGGGGGATTAGATTTATTAGTCACACTTTAGATTCTATATTACACAGCTATACTGCTAGTTATACCAATGGTATTCAATAGGGAACGGTAGTGGTGGACCTCTTTCAATTAACCATTATACAGGAAGGGTATTAGGCAATCGGTCTAAATCAACTTTGTAATTAGATTATTAGTCACGGTTCTAGATTCTACATTACACAGATATATTGTTATTTATTTCTAAATCTGAGTTTCACAGAGAGGTTGTTGAGCACACTTCTAATTCAACTAACACCGATAGGCAGTTGGGCCTACTTATACATTTATAGACAGGCTATGGGCACACTTATACATTTATAGACAGGCTATGGGCACACTTATACATTTATAGACTGGCTATATGGCACACTTCTAATGCACATTTCACAGAGAGGCTATTGGGCACATTTCTAAATGCAACATCTAACAGCAGTTCTTAATTCAACTTTCCACAGAGAGGCTAATGAGCACAGTTCTAGATGCAGCGAGGCTATTGGGCAAACTTCTAAATGCAATTTCTAGCAGCACTTCTTATTTCAACTTTTCAGAGAGAGGCTATTGGGCACATTTCGAAATGCATCATCTAACAGCAGTTCTTAATTCAACTTTGGGGGGTTGTTCCAGGTAGTTCCGTAGCTGGGAAGATGCTGACTGGTGTCTCCTGAACATTAGAATCATCTTCAAATGAGCTGACTTGTAAAGAAAAAAGACGCAGCTGGTCACTGAACACTGCACCTGAGCAAGTTAGGAGTGAGACTTGAGATAACACTAAGCCTTGCATCCTACATTCAAAGGAAGTTGAAAGTAGCGTCAGGGCTGTTTCTCTGAACCCAAAGTTCTTTCCTCCAATAACCCTCAGCACCTAGATTATGGTAATGAGGGGAGACTCCAGACTGCCCCCTTTCCACACCTGCCGATTTCCTGATCCTTGCGGCACATAAAGTAAGTACATTTATTTGAGGGTGAGTGATTGAATTAGAGAAATAGAGAGAGAGAGAGAAGGGTGTGACAGTGGCAATGTAGGAAAAGAAAGTGAAATGGGGCTAGGTAGGAGCACGGGAGGCCCCCAACTTGTAAGGCCTTTTCCATGTGTTTCTGCAACTTTCGAGACATTGTGAGGACTTTCATGCCTTGTTGCAAGCCCTGCGATGCCATGTTATGATCTGCCATAGGTAGTATCAGGTGCGTCTACCCATCGAGGTCTCTGACTGCTCCCCGGACTAACAGGCTCAAATTCTATGTTCCAAAACACAATAAGCATACTAGCTAAGCCACCCACACCTGGCAATTGAAGACCTCTCCCAACAGACATCAAACACCAGTAAACGACATCTCTACAACCAACTTACATACCACACCACAGTCCACTGCATCCTGGCACCCTGGGCACACAGGGCTCTCCTTCAGACACAAATACCTCTATGCTTATGGCACAGAACACCTATAAACTAACATGCCCTGGTCTGTGTGCATTAACACAACAGCAAATCTATCTTTCATGTTACCCTAGCTGAACTCACCCACCCCCCTCTCCTTCAGATTCTCCAGAGCACCTAGAGACCCCACAACCTCAGCAAATCGCAGCAGGGAGCAGAATAAATCCCAAAATATAACAATATAACCTCATCAACTTAGTGATCATAGTCGAGGACAACAACTTAATTGCATTGGTCATGTTTTCTAAATCCCAAAAGTTTCCCATCTTGGATAGTATCGGAACCGTTCCAGTATCCAGAAGATCTGGAAAGGAGGCATATGGGCTATTCCAACTTCATTATGTAAGCACTGCAGTTCCAGGCGGCCACACTTATAGCACTCTGGCTATCCCAAAATGGTCTATTTGCGTCCAATGCTAGGAGACCTTGTGGGGGGAGAGTTTACAATAACATTTTAAAACACACATGTAATGAAAAGGTGATGGAAACAGGTTTGCCCATTCGCTTGATCTATTTTTAAACCCAGAATCGAGCAGTTCACTTGTTTATGATTAGCTAGTGCTGTTGCGATTGGTTTTCAATAAAAAATCAGGTAAGCTGCTTAAGTCATTTCCCTTAGTGCTGCATTATTTATTTATTTATTAAGGTATTTATTGTATCACATTTAGGTAGAATAGTGAAGATTAGCCATGCGTCACATCTAGATAGAATTGGGAAGATTAGCCAAGGTGGTCTCTGATCAAGGGAGCTATCCTGAGCTGCCTGGGAATTTATGCCATTAACTCCTTCACCCGGGGCGCAGGATCAACTATGCTTGGGTAGGACATGCTCTTTTTTCTTTCGCATATATGCACTATGCTCTCCAATCAGATGAGCTCCCTTAGCTCTCGGAAGGGGCAATAATACGATATAATCCAGCAATTCAAACCATAAACTAAGACAGGAACGCCCATACACCCACTATAAACAATTACCCAGGACTCGGAAAATGGGCCCACTGGCACTTATTAGCCATGCAGCGTCACATTTAGATAGAATTTTGAAGATTAGCCAAGGTGGTCTCTGATCAAAGTATGCTACCCTGGAAATTGATGCCATGAACTCCTTCAACTGGGGTGCAGTATCAAGTATGCTTGGGTTGGACTTGCTCTTTTTTCTCTTGCAGATATGCACTACGCTCTCCAATCAGATGAGCTCCCTAGCACTCTTAGCTCTCGGAAGTGACAATGATACGATATAATTCAGCAATTCAAACCATAAACTACGTCAGGAATAACCATCCATCCGCTATAAACAATTACCCGGGACCCAGAAAATGGGCCCACTGGCACTTATAACCGAGCTTCGGCAATGGACTGACTCTGTTCCAATATGCTCTGAATCAGGCGAGGAATCTGGCATGGCAAGCTCCTGCAAGTGACATCGAGCTGCTGCCGCCTGTCATCAATACTCTCAACACACACCAGATCAGGAACACTCTAACCCCCGCTGCATATAAAACTGCCGGTTCAGACACACCACTTACATCACGGCCTGATCTGTTGCTTGACCTTCGGGCTCACCGAGTACCGGTCTTCATACCTAGGATGTACTTGTATATCCGATAGAACAGAACTGAAGTAAATGCACACTGAGAAGATGTCATTCTATAAGCAATCTACAGAGCCAACAAGACACAGGGATGACCATAGTGGCTGTCGCTGGTCCCTGGGTCCACTGAACACCAGCCATCGAATCTTCGAGGACTCGTAAATCCGATAGAACAGAACTGGATGTTACTGTACAATGAGAAGGTATCTTCGAATAAACAATGGCAGACTCAACGAGACACAGGGACATCCATAGACCTGCAATTCGCTTAACCCAATGAAGATTAGAAATAGGGCAACTCAACAACGACGACACTGCCAAGCAGGGAAAGACAAACTCAAGCCCGGTAATCAGAACAAACTCTGCGCTAGACTGAGAATCCCTCTCGGCGAATCAATGCTCCGAACCTCTAGAATAGATACGGCCAGCTCAGTGGGCACTGGAAGCTAATCTGAAGTAGGGTTCTCCCACCAATCCGCACAGACACTCACACATATCGATATGCTCACTCCCTCCTCTAGACCAACAAACAATTCAATGCAGCTATACCCCTCGATCAATTTTGGCCTAGCTGCACACAGACCTATGCACCTCCATGAACAACTCAACAGTCTTTAGAACGCAGTTATACCCACAAACAAATTGGCCTAGCTACACACATAATCTCATACAGAAGCTCCACCAGCACCAGAATTCAGACTCTTGAGGTCAACAGCCTTGCTGCACACATTCTACTGACCTCACACAACCACTCAGGAAAACACGCTCTCGGGCGCTACAGACCCCCACCTGCTCCCAATCCAGGCCGCTTCCTTATTTCCCCTGCTCCCTCCACCCACCTTCCCGCCCACTAACTCTGTGATTGGCCTCTTGCAACGGGAACTAGTCCCCCTGCAGCAGGCCTGGGCACACTTTTGCCAGCAAAGCCCACAGGTAAGCCCTGCCAAGACCCACGTGACACCCGTCTCCATTTCTACGTTAAAAAAAAAGAAATCGCGCTCTCGGGTGCTACGGACCCCCACCCGCTCCCAATCCAGACTGCTTCCTTGTTTCCCCTGATCCCTCCACCTACCTTCCCACCCAACAACACTGTGATTGGCCTCTAAGGCCTTTGCAGTTTACAACAGGGAATGAGTCCCCCTGCAGCAGGCCCAGGCATACTTTTGTCAGCAAAGCCCACAGGTAAACCCTGCCAGGACCTGCGCGACACCCGCCTCGTGATTCCAGAGGTAAGCCACTGCCCCCCGTAGTCTGCTGCCTAATTACAACCATTTGGGGGTTTTATTGTGCTTTAGCACTCAGTGCGCAGTCTTTTGTTGTTCCCACTCCTGCTTCCTGATCTCGGCTCATGTTCCTTCCTCCCTCCCCACCCTCATCCTCTGATTGGCCAGTAAACCCTCTTAATACATCCTCCCAGGGCAGCCCACTGCCCGTGCAGCCCCATCGGCTAAGGGCGGCTCCTACAGTGGTGGCTCCAGACCGTGTCTGCAGATGTCAGCAGGGGAAGCAGGCACCAACCAACAACAACCCAGCCCAAACTGCCACCTACCCCCTCTACCCTCAGTTACATATATAACCAAACCATCCCGCTGTGCCCCACTACCTAGTTTCTTCTCAACGCTAAACCCAAGGAACAGGACCAGCAGTGCTCCCTCCTAGTTACCGGGACGCAGTGGCAAACTCTGCCTATTCCCCCAAGCAACAGTCAACCTGTTTCTTGCTGGCAGCCTACTCATCTAGATGGTTCCCAATGCATATTTCCACCCACAACCCGCAGTAGCAGCTCGAGACAGTGTCCAGACGTGCAAACGAGGAACAGACTACTGTCAACCAGCGTCAACGGACAAGATAGGCATAATCACTGGTACTAAAAACCACATCAACATTCACCTCACCCTACTCCACCACCACTTGCAATCATTACACCAACCAGGCACCTCTGCTACACTCTGTAGGAAATCAGCTGTGAACACAAACTGTGTAAAAGCCTATTGTATTGTGAAACCTACGCCTTTCTCCCACTATACAGGAATCCCAAATCTGCCTATTGTAGTGTGAAACCTAGGCCTTCCTCCCACTATACAGGAATCTCAAATCTGCCTACTGTATTGTGAAACCTAGGCCTCTCTCCCACTATACATGAATGTCTAATCTAGGTGTGTTCCCCCTTGTGTGCCATTCTGCCAAAACCCTGACTTCATCACTAGTCCGAAACACCCAGCTAGCCACTGAAAGCAATTGCTTAGAGCTAGGTCACTACTCCAGCTAAACACGAACCCATAGTCTAATTTCAAGAACTAGATCTAGCTGTTATTGCGCTCAATTTTGGGTGTCTTTCCCATTGTCCAGGTGTCACCGGTCTGGTTGTTGTTGCATTTGATACTGTGCCCCCATTTTGGGTGCTTTAGGCCACTGACCAGGTATCACAAAACTAGGTGTTGCATTTGATACTGTGCCCCCATTCTGGATGGTTTTAGGCATCTTCTCCCGTTATCCAGGTGTCCCTAACCTAGGTGCTACTGTATTTGGCTGTTGAAAGACCCATTAGGCGTTTTCTCCCATTGTCCAGGTGTCCAAACCTAGATACCACTGTACTTCACTGCTTACAAATCTAGGTGCCAGTCTATTTAGGGTCTACTGCTGTACCCCAGTAAGGTGTCTCTCCCACCACCCAGCTGTTCCCAAATCCATGTGCCACTGCATTCAACCAATCATTGTTATCCCCCCTCATCCCAAAATCCAGATGCCATACTTCCTACTGTAGTACCCTTTGTTAGCCCCTCCCACCCCCTCTAATAGGCTATCGTGACCAGGTGCCATAGGCTGGGTAAGTACACATATCTAGCGCTGTATCCCAGTTGGAGGTGCATCTCTACTCAGACACATAATCTGACGTACCCGGCCCACAAGAAAGACACCATGCAAACACTGGACAAAGCAGAGCAGCACGCTGGCACACCAGTCGGCTTGATGAGACCCACCACAGCCAAACTCAACTTCCACCAACACACAGCCCATCACCCCAACCCTGCACCTCATCAACCTGCAACTCTTACATTTCACCTATCCACCCTCCTCGCCAGACCCCCCCACCTGCTATGCCCCCACATAGATCCCGCTCCACTCAATTAAGAGCGTCAAAATGGAGAGAGGGAGCAGAGAACATTGCCCCCCCAGGACATATTGGACTGCCCGGAGACCCATATAAAACAACCATGACACCCCCCGTCACAAAACCACTCACACGCACCTGCTGCTCACACCTCTTCCGAACAACATAGCACCTCCAATTCGCGAATCCCCAGTCTCAACGCAGCAAGAGCAGCTCTGGCCAAAACCACAAGCACCACAGCCCCTCCCACTCTCACCCACACCCCCAGGGCTGTCCAAAAGCCAAGGAAAGGCCCAGACCAAGGCCACTGTATGCCCCTCCTAGCATCACCCATTCTCCAGCGCAGATCACAACCACTGCCACCATACTATAGGACCCAAACCTCCCCACCCACACCCAACCCGGTCCTAGCCCTATTCCCTTCATCACCCATTCCCGCTATTCCACTTTCTCCATACTGCATTTCACCGCCTCACCCTGCACCGCCCACCTCTTTGCCCCCCATCAGCAACCCTACCCGCCCACCACCTACAAGGACTTTCCCCCAAATATCCTGTATACTCATCAACGCCAGGTCAGTCTCCAAAAATAAATTCCACATCTCTGACCTCATCCAGACATCCTTTTCTTCACTGAGACCTGGCTTGCTGACAATTATGAGCCCATTGCGCACAAGGTCTTCCCACTCGGCTACAACCTTACTGTCCGGAACAGATCGCAAAGGGGTGGAGGACTTGCGATACTACACAAACAACAATTTGCACTAATAATTAGGGACACCGCAACCAACACCACAGACTACGAATCCCTCATGGTAAAACTGCATCTCTCACCCTCCACCTCGCACAGCTTCCTACTCATCTACAGACCCCCTGGCTACAACAAAAACTTCGCAGACACACTGTGTGTGTCAGTAATACACCACGTTCTCGCTCTCGTGCGCACAGCGCAACTATGCAAGACAGATATTCACTCATTTCCCCAAATCATCTGCTGAAGTCTCATAAAGCTTTGAGTTCACAGCGTGACATTCTCTCACGTAAAGGTAAAAACCCTACGTGCCGCGTTTCATTCCGGGAACGCTGGGGGTTGTCATGGAGACGTTGGCAGCCTATCCATAGACTCCCATTGGTTCGTGCACGGCGAGATGTCTTGCGTCAAGTCAGCTGATGCCTTAAAGACTCAGCCTCGGATTCAGCGCGCTGCTTCTGAATCTCGTTTCTAGTGGCATCTTCGTTGTTACTCACCCTGATCTTGTTTTCCTCGACACTTTTTTGCATTTTGGACTGTTTACTTCTGTATCCGTGGCTCATCTACAATACAACGGTATTCCGACCCGGAAACGCTCACCAGACTTCCTTGCTTGCTGCTTTGTCATTTGCACCTGGATTACGACCTCGGATTTTCCATTAGGATTGCTTTCGTCTTACCCTCAAACTGTTACTTTGTATCTCAGAACTTTTTCATGGACTACTTTTGAACTTGCTTGGATTTAAGGACTTGGTTACAGGCATCCTCGTTCCGTCGGGAATAGCTGTTGCAGGACTTGTTTTTGAACTTCCACCTCCGCGGCACAGAATAAGGACACCAGAACTGTCTCCAGGAGAATTCGCTCCATTAAACAACGGTAAGATTGGTACTGAACTCTAGTATATAATCTCCTGCCCGATATTGATTCTTAGCTTACTGTTTTTGGTTATATTCCCAGGGGTACATCTCTCATTATGTAAAAGCAAAGGAAATATCGAAGCTGAGTACCACAAAAGGAAATACACCAAACACGGGCTATAAAGATTCACAGATCTTTATTCTACTGCACAGTTACAAAGAAACAAAAATTCAGATAGCTATCTGGCCCTCAATAAATAACAATGAGTACCAGCCCTTCAGAGTGCGGAGTGAGAGGAACTGGTCTTCTGGCATATTTACTGCATATTTATACAATTCAGTAGTAATGTCCAGCCCCTTTACAAGTTAATAATCTGTGGTCTAGAGTTCGTGCCGAGTTCACTTATGGCTCATACAATAATATGCACACGGATTACATTGGTTTACATTTCAAACAAGTTACAATGGCAAAGTGTATTCCTGGACTTAGCAGTAAGCCTTAGCACATATCCCTTCACAATGTAGTTCTGCCAGTGTCCACGCTCAACATTTGCATTACATTGTCCTTGATGTATATTCGTGGATGAGGCTTGTTAGTGCAGACAATCCTAAGACCACAAGTCATGTACAGGACAAGGTCTCATTACCCAGTCTAAACATTCGGCCCGCGGACAGTCTAACCATTAATTTAGGCACAAAGGTCGGGAAGGCTCGGTTACAAGTTGGAAACACAGTCCACCATTTTAGAACACAGAATTACATATGAACAGAAATAAAAATGGTGGATGATCCTAAAATGGCGGCGAAGTCGATCTAAAATCAGAACTTTGCAACGTGGTTTTCTTCGCAGAGCGACTAGGCTTAGGCCAATATATATCCGAAGGAGGCACAATATGATTTCCCATTTAACAAACCCTCCTTTTGGCCTAAGCCAAGCGCTAAACTACTTTTAGTCACTTTACAAGTAACTCCACGTCTCAATGTCCATACACCCTGAATCACAATCATCAGAGATATTGATCGCCATAAGGTCTGAAACAGAAATTTCTTTCAACACAAATTTGTTGGTCATGCTTTCCGGTGCGTGTACCTTTTGTCCTAATGTTCCCATTGTCTGTGCACAACATCCTCCTAACATTGTATACAGCAACAGCAGAACAACAGAATACCCAGAATAATCAACAAGACTGAAAGTAGCTTCCATCCCCAAGATCGTAAGAATTCCCAGAACCAAGTGCTAAGATCCCACTTTCCTTCGGGAACGTGCACTTCTGAAGTAAGGACGTGCAGATTTTGTATAGCCTTAAAGATGGTTGGGGAGGAATCTGGCATGAAAACGCAACAAGCGGACCCCACTAATTTACATACTGTCACGCTCGGCCGCCGTTGGCGGCTGTGGAGACACTGGCGATGGGGCGGCCATTGATTCGGCCGTCACGCTGCCGGCGTCCGCATGCAGCGGTCTAGTCTTCCGCCCCTCCTCTGCGGAGCCCATTTAACGGCATCCAACCCGGAAGCCCGCGCGTTGCAAACTTCGCGTCAGGCTCCGGGTTGGTACGCTGCAGTTTTCCGTTCCGTGGCTGCTGCCACCGTTCTCTCCCTTTGCTTCTCTTCCCTTCTCATGCCTGCTCCTTCCGCTCCTCATTGCCTCCCACGTCCTTCTCGTTCTTCCTCTCCCTCGTCTTGGCTAGCGTGTGTTTTTTCCCCGTGCACTCTCTTTGTGCCTGGTTCCCTGCTGGCTCTCCTCTTTGCTTAGCCGCTCTGCTTTCTGAAGTAGGTCCTCCTGCCTTTGCCCTGCCCAGTGGCCCTGCCAAGCTTAGCTACTGACTTACCTCAGTCCTGCCCAGCGGTCCTGCCAAGCTCTACAAGACCTGCAACAAGGGTTTTTTTGTGCCTGCTCGGCTTTTTCCCCTACACCGGTCTACCCCGGTTCGGGGGCCCCCTTTGCCCCGAGTTAGAGGGGCAGGGTGGCTTCCTCTCGGGGTAGGTCTTATCATCAGACAAGAGAGCAAGCGGTCTGGAGAAGGAGATTTGGAGCAGAACCGGAAGAGATACCCCCAGGTGAGCAGGAAGGAATTAAAGAAATACGGGGGACAGGGGTGAAGTTGGGAGAAAGTAGGAGTTTATCTGACAGATTGCAACACCAGGAAGCAACTATGGCCACCCCCGAACAAGTACAAGAGTTAGTGGCCGCAGTCCAGGCCTTGAACGTCGAATTACAGAACGTTAAGGCTGACAATCTAGCATTGAGACAGTTGATCACTTCGCGAGAACCCAGGGATCACGATTTGCCTCCCATTGCTTTGTCCACTGGCAAGTTTGACGGGACCCCGAAGCGCCTCAAAGAATTTCTGGAAGCATGTTCAATGTATTTCACGTTCAGACCAAGTTTGTTTTCAACTGATCACACCAAGGTGGGGTTTATGGTATCCAACATGACAGGGAACGCATTAGCATGGGTCACTCCCTTGGTGTCAAACAACGATCCTGTGATTAATAATTACGGTGGTTTTGTGACCTTATTGTGCCAGACCTTTGAACAAGCTGAGATTACTCATGTGGCAGCAGAAGAGCTATTGGACGTTCAACAGGGTTCCAGCGACCTGTTGACGTATATATCCACCTTTAAGCGCTTGGCTTCCACCGCAGGATGGCCAGAACAGGCCCAGTATACTGTATTCCGTTGTGGACTGAAGGAGGAGATAAAAGACGAACTGGCAAGAATAGCTCGTCCCACAACCCTGTCGGATTTGTCCTCCATAGTCACCCAGATTGAGTATCGTTTGAGTGAACGCAAGGCAGAAAGAAAGAAGCATAAGTACCCTGTCTCCCTTTCTCAAGGTACCCATTCCTTACCTTCTCTAGCTCACCCCAGCAACAAGGAAGAACCTATGCAAGTCGGGTCAGCCAGAACTCCTTTGTCATCCGAAGAGAGAAGACGCTGTAGAGAATTGGGGCTTTGTATGTACTGTGGCTCGGATTCCCACCTGCTTCGAAATTGTCCAGAAGTACCTCCGAGACGGTCTCGGAACTAAAGGGGACGAGTGACCGAGGTCGGACTATTAGTCCCTATCTTACAGTGACGGTGGCTCCTCACCCAACCACGTTGGACTCACGTCTCATGGCAGTTCCATTCCAATTGACTACCCAGACGGAGGTCCTTACCACCATGGCCCTGTTGGATTGTGGCGCTGCAGGAGTGTTTATGGATACTATGTGGGCACACAAACAAGGCTCCCTCTTGTACAAAGGGAAGAAGTCCAGAAAGATGAAGGAGTCGATGGTTCCCCGCTTTCGTCGGGTCCTATCACCCACTCCACAGAAACCATGACGGTTCGCATCTTCCACCATTCGGAACAGCTACAGTTTAACTTAATCCGAGCAGCGCATTTCCCAGTAATTCTTGGAATCCCCTGGTTGAGGATGCATAATCCGCTCATAGATTGGACACAGAACACTTTGGCCTTCACTTCCTCATTTTGTAAACACAATTGTGGACTCCATCCCTCAGAAGAGCCGGTACAGGTCCTTACTCCTCTACAAGAAGGGGTAAACGAGATTTGTAAGGTCCCTCCGGAATTGACCGAATTCTCAGACCTCTTCAAAGACAACTCGGTTTTGGAGCTACCCCCACATCGGCCGGAAGACTGTGCCATCGAGTTTCTGCCTGATGCCCTGGTGCCATTCAGTCGCATGTTCTCCTTGTCTCTTATGGAAAAGAGGGCCCTTTGCAAATATTTGGATTCCCATTTAGTTAATGGCCTTATTCGACCTTCCAAATCCCCGGCCGGTGCTTCTCTCTTCTTCATACCTAAGAAGGATTCTTCGGAGCTAAGGCCCTGTATTGATTATCGTGGCCTGAACAAGGTCACGGTTCGAGACCGTTACCCGATGCCCTTGATAGCAGACATTTTGGAAGCAGTCCAGGGTTCCACAATATTTTCTAAGTTGGACCTCCGTAGTGCTTATCATCTCCTACGAATTAGACATGGGGATGAATGGAAGACTGCCTTTCGGACCCGGTTTGGCCTTTTTGAGTATCGGGTGATGCAGTTCGGCCTAGTAAACGCACCCGCCATATTCCAACGCTTTATGGATCGCCTGTTTTCCGATCTGTTGTATTGCAGTGTCATAGTTTATTTGGATGACATCTTGGTGTTCTCGAAGACCAACTCTGAACACGCTACTGAGTGAGGAACTTCTTGAGTGGGGATCTCATAAGGTGTACTCTTGCGACCCGTATGTTAGTGCTATTAAGGTTGGCAATGGTTTTCTTATTTTATTATTTTATTCTTGTGTCGCAAGGATGTAGGTCAACACGGAGACATAGAGTCCCTCAGCTCCGTTTGTAAAGTAAGCAGTAGTTTGTTTGTGCCTACACCTCTTTGCGCCAAATTTCTGATGTAAATGAATAAAAGTACGTAGTCAAGTTTCTTCAAGTATATTTTCTTAATTTATTTGATATATGTTCTGCCCATATGGATGATACGTGTTTCGGCGTTTCATTGGCGCCTTTTTCAAATCCGGGCTGAATGCAAGCGTAACATGTAATAAAACAAAACACAAAATATAACATATGAAATAGCATTTTAGCATATTTTGTAACACATTTAGTAGTTAGAATAGTGACTTAGGCTGTGTAGACAAACAATATTAAACTATATTAACTAATTAAACTAACAATGAACAATAGACAGCGGGGGAGAACGAACGGGGGAGAGGTACAACTCTGGGAGGTGTGTTGGTGTGTAAGAGTGCGTGGACTGTGCCGCCTGCTGCTGGAGAAGCACCTGCCTAGCAGTGGGGAGCATGGATTAGGGCACACACTCCATGCTCACAGCGATGTTTTCTATTGCTGCCGCCTGGCGTTCTGAATTGGCAGTCATGTCTTGCTCCCATTCAATATACCTTGGTGGCATGCAGCCACCGCGTTGCTGGGCTTGACACCTGCGGGTCCCAACTGGCCGTCCTTGTCGGGTCGGCACCGCCCCCGGCTGCAGGACTACATCCCCCGTCGAAGTGATGTCCCAGGCACATCAGTGACTGGTGTGGAGGGTGACCCTGTGTCCCGATCCACCACAGGCGGAGGTCCACCACCGTCTGGCCCCTCAGTGCAGGTGTCGCAGACAGAGGAGCATCCACATCAGAATCACTCACCCCTGACAAATGGACCTGATGCACATCCAACTCGACATGGACGTAAGAGTGGTCATCTGGGCTGGACTCATTGCCAGCCATAGACAAGATGGTCTGTAACACATGTGGGTTCTCGTGGTCTACCACCCCCACTTGTGCCGGGTTGCTGTTGTGATTACAACCCTCTGCCTGGCACCATTGCATCATCATCTGAAAAGTGGTGAAAAATAACATCAGTACACATGTCAGAAGCACAAGGTGTGAATGTTGGATAATCCAGCATTTGTGCGTGCCTTTTATTAGGCACTTGTCCTACCAGTTCTGGAGTACAAATCTGTGCGTAAAATTCCAACTATTTTCTTCCCAAAAAAGGTTAACGAATAAGCGTGTCTATAGTCGTTTTAGCCTAACTGCTTACAGAAACAAATTATCTGATGTAACCTTCACAGCAGTGGATAAACCATGTTTAGGTTTTTCTTTGGAGTGACTATCAAAACTGGGGGGGAACCAATGCATTTGTTGAAGCGCTATGATGTGCCATTCAATGGACAACGCCCAATAGTTTCAGTACCCATCTACTATTAGCTGCAGGGAAGCTCGCTCGTTTATTGCACAGCCATGCTGTGAAGGTCCTCTGGAGTAGTTTTTTTTTTTCAGTGCATGTTGCTGATGTACTTGTGCCATTCTCTAAACTGCGATCAAAATGTCTGAATTATCAGGAATGTGTAATTCAAGATGATCTGTGCAGGTTCATTATCCACACAAAGGGCAGTGACCGTATCTACCAAAGGCCTCCAAAAACCAAAGGGCTGTAAGTAAGTGGTTATCTACAAACCATGCAAGCAGTGGCTTTAAAACAAAGAATTGAATGCTTACAATTGTTGCCACGTTCATGTTAAATTTTTACCACAATTGCAGAGTTTCCAATACTATTTGTCTTGTCCTAAATCTGAAGCCTTATTTATCTGCACTAAGTGTCTAGAATATGGCTTGGGGAAGATTCTACTCCCTTTAGGAGGAAACCTGACAACTGCCATAGTCTGCTTACTAGAACTGGAAGACTCATACTCTAGCTGCAAAAGCTCATGGTTGAAAATGCCATCAAGGACCCAGCTCTGCAGTGCCAAGGGTAAAAATAATTAAGCTGAGCAGCGGACAAAAATGCAAGCATGCGGTACCTTCAGATGATGCTTCCACTGAAACGTAGACTGAGCTAGCTCTGGTAGTTGAATCCAGGCATAGGTGTGTAGCATATGGCTGCTGACATAACGCTTTCTTCCTGTCTGCTATGTTCCCCATGATTCTTTATTTGTTGCAGCACCACCTCGAGGACGTGCACGGGCCTGCTATGGTGCCTTGTGACCACAACGTAGTTAATGACTATTGAGCGATCTGTGGCGGCAGTTTGGGTTTAAGGCAAGTGCTGTAAACATTGTTGCCACTTTTCTGGGTGAACACCTTTGAGTTTCCTTAATTTGGTAATGTAGGTTTCTGGCCTGGCTATAGCGCTGAGACTGCCCACTGTGCAAATCAACGCTTTACTTGTGCTTTTGGGGATATGCCTGTCTGGGCTCCTGGATCTCTGCACCTTTAAACACAGTGAAAATCTTGGGCACACCCACGAGGAGGCTGTGATCTAGATTCTCTAGATTGGTTGGATGTCGCTCTTTCCTGCCCCACATTCTTTTTCAGATTGCCCCGCCCCTTATTTTTCCATTACATGCAGGGTGTCTTGGCCGTCATCCACGGTTAACATTCACATGGAGTCTGGGGGGCGGGGGCGCTGATGGATCTGGTTGTCTTACGTGTCTCCCTCTGCCAGAACACTGCCACACAAGTCTATCTTTAAACGTTTTTCCTTAAGCTGATTTTACTGTCTGTGAAGCAGTTTCAGTGCCATAGTGGTTTGGATGGCTTGTTACAATTTTTTTTTTAAGGTTTCTTTCTGTTTTTGTATAATTCATTAATTCATAAATACATTGCCTTGAAGGTCTCGTGTTAGTTACCATGCAGAAGAAATGCATTCCTTCAGTGGCCAGTCTGAAAGCGCCAGGAGGCTTATCCGCTGACCCATGTGTTCTCCCCGCAGGCCACGTCTGCTGGATCCTGCTGCTTCTCTGAAGGAATAACATGAACGTGCCTGCTCACTGTCCCCCTACCCCACGGTCTACCCATCCTAACCCCCACCCAACCCACTACTTGCTTCCCCATTTCACTGCACATTCTGCCGACTTTAACCAAACGCTCCTCCTGACAGGTTGAGTTCAGGGAAAGTGTCCAGGCAGGATTTCTTTTTGGATGAGAAGTGGGAAATTGGTTTCAGTGCATACATTTCAGTGCAGTAGCTACAGGGAAATTGGGTACCGGGGTCTTCGGCATTGCTGTCACCCGTCAAGGCACAGAAGCTGGATTCTAATTGACTGTGTGGGGGGGGGGGCTTGCTGTCTAAGCCACCCATTGTCAATGTTTTTAAAGGATTAACGTTAGATCAGTCTGCATCAATAAATGCAAAATAGGAGGTACACAACCAACGGGTTCTTGAAACCACCCTCCTTCGTTCTCAGGATCGACCTGCCCTACAACCTGGGACACCCTCCCATGGTGGTCCCAGAAATCATTTTCCCCACACTTTCGATGTTTCAGCCCCTGTTCTTGTAGACTAGCCTTTCCATCTCGATTCACCCATCCATAATGGATTTCCATTTGGCCAGGGAGGGAGCATCCTCTGAGCCCTACACTGTAACGGTGGCTTCAGGACCCAGCAGCATTCGCAATCTTGGCCCCACGAACATGGGTGGCCAAACCGCTCAGGAGTCAGCAAGTCGGTGCAGCAGGCTTTCCAACAGCACCCCACTGAAAATCAGCAGTTAATTGTCCATGCAAAGGATCTTTATAGGATCTGTCTTGGGCATGCCAGCATTTTGTTACTCACTGCATTGTGGCGAGCCACGCGCCACCACCTCAGGCCTACAGTGCCGCAGGAGATAGCCACTGCACCCCTGAGCCAGTTCATGTTTAAAAACTTGATCTTCATCTCACCCATGTTTGAGAATTTGCCAATCCATCGCCTCACCTTCATTGACACGTGTATCCTATAGACTCCATGCCCATGTCATGCAGTTTCAAATAACCTACCCCAACTCACCCTATACTTCCACACCCGACCAGCATCTGTCTCCATCCCAAAAAAAGTGTACCCCTTAAGACCTACGACACCCTGTCAAAATCTAGGCAACCACCCATACTGCGACCTAACCTAAATGCCAACGTGGCTTCACACTAAATTAGAGACAAAGAAATGACTCTGCCACTCGTCCCCAAAAACCCCTTCGCAGCCCTCCCTTCCCACAACAGTATCACTAGCCCCTTCGCCCCAGAAGTCCATGGTGGCAGCCACATCTTGTTCTGTGGCAATTTTTCTGCAGCCTTCTCACAATCCTGCATATCATGTCCAGTCCCCATGGTGCTCGAATATCAAAGTTCCAGCTCGCTGTGAATTTAGTAGTGTCCACAATAACCACTCTGTGAAAGTTGCACTTAGAAGGGCGCCCAATACCCCCTCTGTGAAATTTAGAAGTGTACCCAATTACCCAATAACCTCTGTGAGAGTTACATTTAGAAGTGTGCCCAATAGCCCCTCTGGTAAACTGAATTTAGAAATGTTCCCAATAGCCTCGCTGGAAAATTGAATTTAGATATGGGCCCAATATCCTCTGTGAAAGCTGCATTTAGAAAGTATGCCCAATAGCCACGCTTTGAAATTTGTATTTAGAAGTGCTACCAATAGCATCTGTGAAAGTTGATTATAGAAGTGTATCCAATAGACATTCTGGAAAGTGGCATTTAGAAGTTTGACCAATAGCCTCTCTGAAAACTTGAATTTAGAAGTGTGCCCAGTAGATGCTCTGTGAAAATTGTATTTAGAAGTATACCCAATAGCCTCTGTGAGAGTTACATTTAGAAGTGTGCCAAATAGCCTCTCTGATAAATTGAATTCAGAAGTGTACCCAATTGCTTCTGTGTGGAAAATTGTACCTAGAAGTTTCGCCCAGTAGCCTCTCTGGGAAAGTTGCATTTAGAAGTTTGCACATTGAAAAAGCATACAACCCATCATATCACACCACCACGCTTACTCTCTCCTTTACATCACCACTCAACTAGAACACAGAGATACTATGACACCATTCGGTATAACTGTTCTCATACGAACATCCGCCGCTTACTACACATCATTCTATGTAAACACTGCTGGTCTCACACCCCCAGCCAGGCGTTTTCCTCAGGCCTAACGCAGCCACATCCGTTCCGGATAAATCCTGCCAGAACGAACACATTCTCCTGATCTCTCAACCACCACACCTACCGATAAGAAGCAGCTATTACACAAGTACCGCACGAGCTGCACACATATCCGGTGCTCACACGCACCTTTTGACTCTCCCTACTCTCTCTACTGATCTGAACTGCGGTTCCCAAGGGCGTTCAACCTACCAGCGCCTTCAGACCATACCAATGGTATATAAGGCGCTATATAAGTGCAAAATAACATAACATAACATAACAGTATATCCTTTTAGCATTCTCAAATTGCATGAACACCTAAAAGTACAGCACCTCTTAGTTACCTCAAATGGTTAAAAATAAATCCATTCCAGTGACTATGTTAGTTTTTTAAAATTAAATTTGTGCAATCCGAAAAAGAGTATGGGATGGCATGGACCTAACAATTTTTGGCTGTCAGAAAAGCATGTAAATTTGTTTTCTTACCCTTATTGAATGTAATGCGAATCCCTTTCCTTATTTCCGGGAATTAGTTTTTAGTTGAAGTGTATCACGGTAGTTCCAGGGTTAAATCCCACCTAAAACAAATTTGGTTGTTCTATTATGCTAACATTAGCCTTTTAACCTTCTATCGGATTGATTCTTTATGCATGATTCCCTAGCATATATTTAGACACATTTTAAACTCTAGTAAGCATGACTAGTAACATCTTTCTCATTGCATTTATGTAAAAAGTGCTATTCATATTTGCAATCCTCCAATCGCATTACATATCCTAGATCTCATGCATTCTGTTACTCTAGCGGTCACTAGGAATTACTTTTTCAGTTACAATGACTGGTAACCGATTTGCTCCCCATTTGTGTTTACCAAAACACCCTCTCGCGTGAGTTTGAAATCCCAACCAAAATATATTTTGTTTATGCCACTCGGCATCAAGCGTGCTGAATTCTACATTGAGCATGCTTGTAGCGGTGGTCTTTCCACCCCTTAAAAGCGCTTACCTACAAAATTCTCTTGCTCATGCCTCAAGCGTCGGGGGTCCCGTTTTGGTTCTGGCAAATCCTTGTTCATAAAGAGTTACAGATTGCTAGTCCCTCTTTCCTTTTGTTCCTTTGCAAAATTCGGCGGCCATACTTTGGGCTGAGTTTTAGTACGTAAGTCCTTTTTTCCTTTTTGATGTTTAAAATGATCTGTTGCATTTGTGTTTAGTGTAACATTGATTTGAATTTAAACTTCCGTATTTATCTTGCGCGGCTGATCTGTTACTTATTATTATGTCCAAATTTACAAAAATTAAAGTTAAAGGAGTAACTAATTTTTCACTATGTTTATTAGTATTTTATTCTCCTTCCCACACCCCCGCAATCTCTTTATATTATGTATACCTAAGACAGTTTCCTGTTGGGAATGGTGCATTATGGTAACTTTAGTTTTCTTCATTGACCATTATTTTCTCACTATATTTTATTAGCTTTCTTTTCACAATTTCAGAATGGTGCATTGTGGTACCTGTGGTTTGTAAATTTCGCCTCTCTCATCTGTTTAACTTTCATCTGATTAGCGGTTTCGCCCATATAGGATCTCCCCATGTGTATATCTAAAACATATGATTTAACAGTGCACATTCTTTTCACAATTTCAGAATAGTGCATTGTGGTACCTGTGGTTTGATGTTAATTTCGCCTCCCTCATCTGTTTATCTTTCATCTGATTAGCGGTTTCGCCCATATATAGGATCTCCCCATGTGTATATCTGAAGCATATGTTTTAACATTGCAGTATTCAATAATATTTTTCTATGCAACAAATTATAATTGAACAAAATAGAAAACAGGAAAAAAACATTTTTGTAATTAATGAAAACATTTGCAATATTCATAACAAGAGTCCTGTATATTATAATTTTTTTGGTTTTGTTTCTGCTACTTCTCCAGCATCACAAAAAGTGAATCATTTCATTGTCTGAATTTAATCCATGTTCCAATGTTTGAAAATGGCAGATTAATCTGGCTTCTTCTTGCCTTAAGCAAAGTTCTTGATTTCCTCCTCGTTTGCCCATTTTGATTCTTTTCAGTCCAATAAATCTAATGTCTTTTTTATTTTGCATTTGGTGTTGGTTTTGCCAATGAACAGATAACGGGAGGTTTTTGTCTTGACTTCCTATGGCTGAAATATGTTCTCTAATTCTAGTTCTTAACTCCCGAATGGTGCTCCCAATGTAGAGCAGATTACAGACACATATCACTGCGTAGACCACATGTTTGGATCTACAATTAATTTGTTCCCTAATCTTTGTTTTGACACCTTCTTGGTTCGTAAAAGTAACTGTTTCTTGTAGTGCATAGTGGCACATCGAACAGAAGCCACATTTCCTGAAACCTGACTGTGGTTGTCGTAACCATGTTTGTGATCTTGTTTCTTCTTCCTCCTCTTCGGACATCATAGAAGGACTCAACATGTTTTTCAGAGTTCTGGCTTTCCTATAAATTATTGTTGGATAATCTTGTATGTGTTTCTCGATATGTGGGTCTAGTTTTAATAAATACCAGTTCTTTTTTAGGACTTTTTAATTACTTTGTTGTTTGCACAATATGCCGTAGTAAAATGAATAGTATCATCTGGTTGTGTACTTTTGCTGCTTTGAGATAATGTTGATTGTCTGGTCATGTTTTTGGCTTTCATTTTTGCAGTTTTAATTGATTTTTGTGAGTATCCTCTGGCCTTAAATCTGTCTGATAACAGTTGACATTCACTCTCAAAATCTGATAATTCTGTGCAATTACGTCGTGCTCTAATGAACTCTCCTTTCGGAATGTTGTAGATAACCGGTTTATGGTGGCAGCTAGTCGCATACAATGTTGAATTGACTTCCGTCTCTTTTCTGAATGTTTTTGTGTGTAATTGTCCTGTGGATACAAAGATGGTTAGATCCAAAAAGTTAATTTCCGTTTTGCTGCTTTGCCCAATAAATTCTAGGCCAAATTCATTGTTATTTGCTTGGTTTAGTAAAGACTCCAGTTCTTCCGGTGTACCGTTCCAAATACTTAGTACATCATCGATGTACCTTAGCCATTTGATTATTTTGTTCTTGAACTCATGTATTTGGTATATGTGTAGGTCTTCAAACATTCCAATTACAATGTTGGCAAGGGCTGGGGCATATTTAACGCCCATTGCGACTCGACGTATTTGTCGAAAAAACTGATTATTGAAAATGAAAACATTATTCTCTAAAGTTGTCATGAGCATTTCTTTAAGCATGCATGCAGAGTTGAAAAATGACGCAGATCTATTTTTGAAAGTATAGTCCATTGCCTCCAGGGCCAATTCGTATTTAATAGATGTATATAGAGCCTTGACGTCCCATGTTGCTAATAAGTATGTATCTTGCCACTGAATTTCTTCAACAATTTTAATGGCATCTGTTGTGTCTTTCAGATATGCCTGTATTTTAGGTACTTCAGGTCTTATTATATTGTCAATATATTCCGCTATAGGTTCTGTCGCCCAACCTATGCCACTTACAATATGCCTTCCTTCTGGGATAGTGTCATATTTCTTGTGAACTTTCGGAAGAAAGTATATGGTTGGAATTGTAGGTTTATTTACCCGTAGGTGTGTCTGCTCTTCATCAGTTATTAGTCCTTGCTGGTGCCAGGCATTAATAAGGCTTGTCAAATCTTGTGTTATTTTCGGTATTGGATTTCCTATGAATTTCTCATAACATTCTGGATTTTCCAAGTGGTTCATAGCCATCTTTATGTAATCCACTCTATTCATTATTATAATGTTGCCACCTTTGTCCGCTTCCTTGATAACCAATTGATGATTTGATTGTAATTTTCTTATGGCAAGAATTTCATTTGCTGTAAGATTTTTGAAATTAGTCTTGTTTTTTATTTGTGGTCTTTTTCTTAAGTAGTATAAATCTTGTGTGACGGCTCTGTAAAATGCGTCCACCATGTTATCTGGTGATAGCTGGGGTGTGAACCTGGATTTGGGTTTCAATTCTTTCATGGAAAAAGGAGTTGGCTGTATTTCTAACTCATGAATGGTTTGATGTATTGGATATTCTCCTGGTTCTTGTAGGGATCGTAATAGGTGAATACCGCTTAGTTCTTCTATGGTTATATCACTTCTAGTTATGGTTTCAGATGTTTTTTTCCTTTTTTCAACTTGAGTCGCAAAAAATTTTTTAAGTTTTAATTTACGAACAAATTTGAAAAGATCCACATGTATTTCTATGGGTTCAAACTCAGTTGTCGGGGCGAATGATAGGCCTTTATTCAATACATTAATTTCATCTTCAGTTAGTATTTGGTTCGATATGTTCATCACCAAGTTATTTATTTCTGTTGTTTTTTGGCAGCTTCTTTCTACGCCGCCCGGTTTAATCGTCGATAGGCGCCTGAGCCGTCTGGATTTTCTGGGTCCTCCTGATCCTCTCTTACCTATTCTCCGACTCGTTTCTGTGAGGTGTCTGGTGCTTTGCTGATATGAAAACGGACTTGTTTCGTCTGAATGTTTCTGTTTCCTTGTTTGTATCTTTTGATTTGATTTAGAAATCCTTGTCCCTTCTGTTTTGCAGTTCCTAATACTGTTTCCACGTCATTCTCATTTTCGGGTTCTTCCTTTGCCTCTGAACTGGATGGTGAAGTGTTGGGAGTAGTCTCTCTTGATGTTGGTTTGATTTTATTATATTTCTCTTGGAAAGTGTATACTCTATCCTCTTGGTAATCTCTGTCATCACGATAGAATTTTCGCAATTTTCTCAATTTTATCTCGTCTTGATATTCTTTGAGAATTTCATGCATTTTCAAAAAGTTCTTTTCTTTAGTCACTTCTAAGGCTTTTGCCTCTTTAATTTCCTTTTTTATATTTTCAATTTGATCAGTTATTCGTCTGTGTTCTCTCTGTGCATGCTCAATTAGCATTTCTAACATGTGTTTTGAACATTGATTGAGGTTTGTTTCCCAATTGTTAGCCAAATCTTTATCATCGTCTTTACTGAAATCTGGAAAGATCAAAATGCGAAGTGCTCTTGGGATCTGGTCCTTTGATAGATAGTTTTTCAGAGAGATTATTTCCCAATACTTATCAATTTCTTTGCGAGAGGCCCTCTCTAGTTTTACAAATTTATATCTGAGGTCCTCTCTTTTCGGAAAACTTGAAGTGAAAGCATGGGTGTTATTCCCTTTGGCAGAGAAAAGTTTGTTTGCTTCTTCCTCTCTATTCTCCATGTATTCTGCCATTTTTTGAATTCGTTTTCCCAAATTGGTCTGCGTGGTACTGTATCCCCTAGTAACAATCTACTGAGTGAGGAACTTCTTGAGTGGGGATCTCATAAGGTGTACTCTCGCGACCCGTATGTTAGTGCTATTAAGGTTGGCAATGGTTTTCTTATTTTATTATTTTATTCTTGTGTCGCAAGGATGTAGGTCAACACGGAGACATAGAGTCCCTCAGCTCCGTTTGTAAAGTAAGCAGTAGTTTGTTTGTGCCTACACCTCTTTGCGCCAAATTTCTGATGTAAATGAATAAAAGTACGTAGTCAAGTTTCTTCAAGTATATCTTCTTAATTTATTTGATATATGTTCTGCCCATATGGATGACACGTTTTTCGGCGTTTCATTGGCGCCTTTTTCAAATCCGGGCTGAATGCAAGCGTAACATGTAATAAAACAAAACACAAAATATAACATATGAAATAGCATTTTAGCATATTTTGTAACACATTTAGTAGTTAGAATAGTGACTTAGGCTGTGTAGTATATCCTTTTAGCATTCTCAAATTGCATGAACACCTAAAAGTGCAGCACCTCTTAGTTACCTCAAATGGTTAAAAATAAATCCATTACAGTGACTATGTTAGTTTTTTAAAATTAAATTTGTGCTATCCGAAAAAGAAGTAAGTATGGGATGGCATGGACCTAACAATTTTTGGCTGTCAGAAAAGCATGTAAATTTGTTTTCTTACCCTTATTGAATGTAATGCGAATCCCCTTCCTTATTTCCGGGAATTAGTTTTTAGTTGAAGTGTATCACGGTAGTTCCAGGGTTAAATCCCACCTAAAACAAATTTGGTTGTTCTATTATGCTAACATTAGCCTTTTAACCTTCTATCGAATTGATTCTTTATGCATGATTCCCTAGCATATATTTAAACACATTTTAAACTCTAGTAAGCATGACTAGTAACATCTTTCTCATTGCATTTATGTAAAAAGTGCTATTCATATTTGCAATCCTCCAATCGCATTACATATCCTAGATCTCATGCATTCTGTTACTCTAGCGGTCACTAGGAATTACTTTTTCAGTTACAATGACTGGTAACCGATTTACTCCCCATTTGTGTTTACCAAAACACCCTTTCGCGTGAGTTTGAAATCCCAACCAAAATATATTTTGTTTATGCCACTCGGCATCAAGCGTGCTGAATTCTACATTGAGCATGCTTGTAGCGGTGGTCTTTCCACCCCTTAAAAGCGCTTACCTACAAAATTCTCTTGCTCATGCCTCAAGCGTCGGGGGTCCCGTTTTGGTTCTGGCAAATCCTTGTTCATAAAGAGTTACAGATTGCTAGTCCCTCTTTCCTTTTGTTCCTTTGCAAAATTCGGCAGCCATACTTTGGGCTGAGTTTTAGTACGTAAGTCCTTTTTTCCTTTTTGATGTTTAAAATGATCTGTTGCATTTGTGTTTAGTGTAACATTGATTTGAATTTAAACTTCCGTATTTATCTTGCGCGGCTGATCTGTTACTTATTATTATGTCCAAATTTACAAAAATTAAAGTTAAAGGAGTAACTAATTTTTCACTATGTTTATTAGTATTTTTTTCTCCCCCCCCCCCGCAATCTCTTTATATTATGTATACCTAAGACAGTTTCCTGTTGGGAATGGTGCATTATGGTAACTTTAGTTTTCTTCATTGACCATTATTTTCTCACTATATTTTATTAGCATTCTTTTCACAATTTCAGAATGGTGCATTGTGGTACCTGTGGTTTGATGTAAATTTCGCCTCTCTCATCTGTTTAACTTTCATCTGATTACCGGTTTCGCCCATATAGGATCTCCCCATGTGTATATCTAAAACATATGATTTAACAGTGCACATTCTTTTCACAATTTCAGAATAGTGCATTGTGGTACCTGTGGTTTGATGTTAATTTCGCCTCTCTCATCTGTTTAACTTTCATCTGATTAGCGGTTTCGCCCATATATAGGATCTCCCCATGTGTATATCTGAAGCATATGTTTTAACATTGCAGTATTCAATAATATTTTTCTATGCAACAAATTATAATTGAACAAAATAGAAAACAGGAAAAAAACATTTTTGTAATTAATGAAAACATTTGCAATATTCATAACAAGAGTCCTGTATATTATCATTTTTTTGGTTTTGTTTCTGCTACTTCTCCAGCATCACAAAAAGTGAATCATTTCATTGTCTGAATTTAATCCATGTTCCAATGTTTGAAAATGGCAGATTAATCTGGCTTCTTCTTATCTTAAGCAAAGTTCTTGATTTCCTCCTCGTTTGCCCATTTTGATTCTTTTCAGTCCAATAAATCTAATGTCTTTTTTATTTTGCATTTGGTGTTGGTTTTGCCAATGAACAGATAACGGGAGGTTTTTGTCTTGACTTCCTATGGCTGAAATATGTTCTCTAATTCTAGTTCTTTGGTGCTCCCAATGTAGAGCAGTTTACAGACACATATCACTGCCTAGACCACATGTTTGGATCTACAATTAATTTGTTCCCTAATCTTTGTTTTGACACCTTCTTGGTTCGTAAAAGTAACTGTTTCTTGTAGTGCATAGTGGCACATCGAACAGAAGCCACATTTCCTGAAACCTGACTGTGGTTGTCGTAACCATGTTTGTGATCTTGTTTCTTCTTCCTCCTCTTCGGACATCATAGAAGGACTCAACATGTTTTTCAGAGTTCTGGCTTTCCTATAAATTATTGTTGGATAATCTTGTATGTGTTTCTCGATATGTGGGTCTAGTTTTAATAAATACCAGTTCTTTTTTAGGACTTTTTTAATTTCTTTGTTGTTTGCACAATATGCCGTAATAAAATGAATAGTATCATCTGGTTATGTACATTTGCTGCTTTGAGATAATGTTGATTGTCTGGTCATGTTTTTGGCTTTCATTTTTGCAGTTTTAATTGATTTTTGTGAGTATCCTCTGGCCTTAAATCTGTCTGATAACAGTTGACATTCACTCTCAACATCTGATAATTCTGTGCCATTACGTCGTGCTCTAATGAACTCTCCTTTCGGAATGTTGTAGATAACCGGTTTATGGTGGCAGCTAGTCGCATACAATGTTTAATTGACTTCCGTCTCTTTTCTGAATGTTTTTGTGTGTAATTGTCCTGTGGATACAAAGATGGTTAGATCCAAAAAGTTAATTTCCGTTTTGCTGCTTTGCCCAATAAATTCTAGGCCAAATTCGTTGTTATTTGCTTGGTTTAGTAAAGACTCCAGTTCTTCCGGTGTACCCTTCCAAATACTTAGTACATCATCGATGTACCTTAGCCATTTGATTATTTTGTTCTTGAACTCATGTATTTGGTATATGTGTAGGTCTTCAAACATTCCCATTACAATGTTGGCAAGGGCTGGGGCATATTTAACGCCCATTGCGACTCGACGTATTTGTCGAAAAAACTGATTATTGAAAATGAAAACATTATTCTCTAAAGTTGTCATGAGCATTTCTTTAAGCATGCATGCAGAGTTGAAAAATGATGCAGATCTATTTTTGAAAGTATAGTCCATTGCCTCCAGGGCCAATTCGTATTTAATAGATGTATATAGAGCCTTGACGTCCCATGTTGCTAATAAGTATGTATCTTGCCACTGAATTTCTTCTACAATTTTAATGGCATCTGTTGTGTCTTTCAGATATGCCTGTATTTTAGGTACTTCAGGTCTTATTATATTGTCAATATATTCCGCTATAGGTTCTGTCGCCCAACCTATGCCACTTACAATATGCCTTCCTTCTGGGATAGTGTCATATTTCTTGTGAACTTTCGGAAGAAAGTATATGGTTGGAATTGTAGGTTTATTTACCCGTAGGTGTGTCTGCTCTTCATCAGTTATTAGTCCTTGCTGGTGCCAGGCATTAATAAGGCTTGTCAAATCTTGTGTTATTTTCGGTATTGGATTTCCTATTAATTTCTCATAACATTCTGGATTTTCCAAGTGGTTCATAGCCATCTTTATGTAATCCACTCTATTCATTATTATAATGTTGCCACCTTTGTCCGCTTCCTTGATAACCAATTGATGATTTGATTGTAATTTTCTTATGGCAAGAATTTCATTTGCTGTAAGATTTTTGAAATTAGTCTTGTTTTTTATTTGTGGTCTTTTTCTTAAGTAGTATAAATCTTGTGTGACTCTGAACACGTGTGTCATCTTCAGACAGTATTCCAGCGTTTACGGTCGCAACAGCTATTGGTCAAGCTTGAGAAATGCCTCTTCTACCAGCCCTCTATTCCATACTTAGGATACATCCTCTCTCAGAAAGGAATCTCTATGGATCCGAGGAAGGTATCTGCCATCTTGGACTGGCCAGTTCCTGCATCCCTAAAGGACGTCCAACGGTTTCTGGGGTTAGCCAATTTCTATAGAAAATTTATCAATCACTTCTCACAGATCGTGCTTCCCATAACCGCCCTACTGAAGAAGGATGCCAAGCCCTTTCTTTGGTCGGAATCGGCCAACCAAGCCTTTATGGATCTGAAGAAAAGATTCTCAGTCAAACAACTTTATTCGGCCAAAAAAAAATGACCATCAAAGTACATTCTACAAAAACATTTCTAAAGATAAGAATACGGTTCTTATACAGAATTATATAAAATCAACCACAGAGAAGACTACAGGGCAGTGCGAGCAATCCACCCCCACCAGTGGGAACCATAAACAGATCTTAGGCCCAAAATCAAGTCCCACCATCCCCATGCCTCCTCCAACACCCATGGCGCCTTGGGCCTAAGGCAGTCAAATTAGCACCTGAAAGGAGGCTGTTACTAGGAAAGACCCCAGGCTTTACTATGGCAGATCTGACAGGGGTGACGGGGTTGAGGAAAGGGGGCATACTGATTGAAATCCCACTCTTCGATGACTTGCCAGCCCGACCACCACCTTCCCAAACCCTGTATGCTAGACTATGGTCCCAAAAAGTCAATTTGATGCTGTCCAGAGAGTTTTTGCCCATGCTGGTAATTCTGCTACACCCCGCCAGAGCCTCTCTACGTACAAACGGGCAGCCTCCAGTAGTATTTAGCCAGAATAGGCATTTGTTGAGTAAAGCGTCCCTTGGCTCTCGCTTATCTGGTGCCAGTTTGGGCACCCCCTGAAGAAAGACTGTTGTATGATTGGGGTTTCCTGATTCCAGCAATTTAGGTTGATCCCCCGACTTCCATGGACTCTGGGCTTTGGGTTCGGTACAGTCGGAGACCATGAGGGCAGAGGCCTGTGCCTGTATTGGGTCAACGGCAGTCCCGTTGGGGGTGGACAAAACCAGAGGGACCTCTGCAGGTAAACAGTCTGAGGGACTTTCCAGGGGTGGGCACCTATGCCCTTCGTCAGCTGGGGTGTTGATCATGGGCTCCTCCACTTGAACAGTTCCAACTCCTTTCCTTTGAGCCTCTAGCAAAGCGTATAACAGATCCTTGATGATGGCCAGTTCCGCCAATACCTGGGTACACCCACACCCTCTATGCAAGGGCGCTTCCTCTGTAGATAGGTCAGAGGTCAATTTGGGCTCATGGGTATTCCCAGCAGATGTATTGTTTTGGATAATGTCCTTGACCGACCGAGAAGGGGACACACCAAGGGGGGAGCTACCCTCTAAACTTGTAGATGAGAGTATATCGCTCCACGAACTATTGTGGGAGCTTGAGGAGGATATGCCCCTTTGGGCAGTTTGGGCCGGTAGTGACAGTCTGTCCCCCGCAGCCAAAACAGATGAAATGGGAGAGTCCAGCCGGGGCCCAGAGGGTGAGGCAACCAGACTCTGTGCCGGTAAGGGGAAGGGCTCTACCCCTGGACTATCCAGGAGATGACGGATCTCATTGAGCAAAAAGTGGGTATCCCCAAGATTTGCGGGTGCTGTGGCCTCATGGGTGGTTCCTGGTGCACAATGTGTTGTCAAGGCAGCTAAGGGACCCGCTGTCCGATTCCTCTTTAGCAGTCTGATTTTCCTCTTGGCGCCGGGAGGGGGACCCGGGCCAAGCTCAGGTCCAAAAAACATAGGGGGTACAGGGGCTGGGATCCCCCCAGTGGCATGAGCATGGTGGTCCGGCATAAGGACCCAGAGAATAGACTCAGGAATAGGGCAAAATAATGTCACCTAGATTACCTCCTTGACAAACAGCAGATGGCAGCAGCTTCCATGCGGTGAGCAGCGGCTTCAAACTCCAACCTCCCTCTAATCAGTGTTGAAGTGACATCTCTGCGGGCAAACCAGGAGTGCAACGCTCCCCCTCGGCGTTCCGCGAACACCCCTGCGGGACGCAAACACCCCGCGCCCTTTCCCCGCGGGCTTCACCCGGCGGGCTTGTGGATCCGGCGTTAGTAGTGGGGGGGGGCGTGGCCAATGTACGAAGGCCCTCCTGGGCCAAGCAAAAGTCCCCCTGCGGGACGCAAACACCCCGCGCCCTTTCCCCGCGGGCTTCACCCGGCGGGCTTGTGGATCCGGCGTTAGTAGTGGGGGGGGCGTGGCCAATGTACGAAGGCCCTCCTGGGCCAAGCAAAAGTCCCCCTGCGGGACGCAAACACCCCGCGCCCTTTCCCCGCGGGCTTCACCCGGCGGGCTTGTGGATCCGGCGTTAGTAGTGGGGGGGGCGTGGCCAATGTACGAAGGCCCTCCTGGGCCAAGCAAAAGTCCCCCTGCGGGACGCAAACACCCCGCGCCCTTTCCCCGCGGGCTTCACCCGGCGGGCTTGTGGATCCGGCGTTAGTAGTGGGGGGGGCGTGGCCAATGTACGAAGGCCCTCCTGGGCCAAGCAAAAGTCCCCCTGCGGGACGCAAACACCCCGCGCCCTTTCCCCGCGGGCTTCACCCGGCGGGCTTGTGGATCCGGCGTTAGTAGTGGGGGGGGCGTGGCCAATGTACGAAGGCCCTCCTGGGCCAAGCAAAAGTCCCCCTGCGGGACGCAAACACCCCGCGCCCTTTCCCCGCGGGCTTCACCCGGCGGGCTTGTGGATCCGGCGTTAGTAGTGGGGGGGGCGTGGCCAATGTACGAAGGCCCTCCTGGGCCAAGCAAAAGTCCCCCTGCGGGACGCAAACACCCCGCGCCCTTTCCCCGCGGGCTTCACCCGGCGGGCTTGTGGATCCGGCGTTAGTAGTGGGGGGGGCGTGGCCAATGTACGAAGGCCCTCCTGGGCCAAGCAAAAGTCCCCCTGCGGGACGCAAACACCCCGCGCCCTTTCCCCGCGGGCTTCACCCGGCGGGCTTGTGGATCCGGCGTTAGTAGTGGGGGGGGCGTGGCCAATGTACGAAGGCCCTCCTGGGCCAAGCAAAAGTCCCCCTGCGGGACGCAAACACCCCGCGCCCTTTCCCCGCGGGCTTCACCCGGCGGGCTTGTGGATCCGGCGTTAGTAGTGGGGGGGGCGTGGCCAATGTACGAAGGCCCTCCTGGGCCAAGCAAAAGTCCCCCTGCGGGACGCAAACACCCCGCGCCCTTTCCCCGCGGGAAAAGATTCTGCTCAGCGCCGATTCTGTCTCAACCGGATCAGGATCAGCCCTTCATAGTTGAGGCCGACGCCTCGGCCAACGCCTTGGGAGCTGTTCTCCTTCAACTAAAGGATGGCAAGGAACATCTGTTAGCCTATCTTTCTAAAACTCTTTCAACAAGCCAACGGAATTACTCTGTAATAGAAAAAGAACTTTTGGCTCTCAAGGTCGCTTGTGAAGAATGGAGACACCTACTACAAGGCGGTACCCATCCTTTCGTATTACGTACTGACCATAAGAACCTGAAGGTACTCAGAAGTATGGATTGTGTCAACTCAAGGCAGGCCCGTTGGGCACATTTCTTTAGCCAGTATGATTTCACTATAACGTACATACCAGGCACTCAGAATAGTCTGGCCGATGCTTTATCCAGAAGTGAGTCTTCCGAGTACCTCACACCTCCAGTCTGTAACCCTCTGTTTCCCCGAAACAGGATTGTGGGATTCGTTTCTTCCTTCCTGCAAGAAATCAAGATGGTAACCAGACCGGACTTAGTCACCTCAGTACATGGGAATCTACGTCCACAGATCCGTTGGTCGGAAGGACTTTTGTTTGTGGGACAGCGTTTGTATGTTCCCTCCAAAACCCTACAGCGGAAGGTCCTGGTCTGGGGCCATAACCATGTGACCGCTGGACATAGAGGAGTTAAAGGAACTACGGAGTTGATCTCTCGCTCATTCTTTTGGCCATCGCTCTACCAGGATGTGAGACATCACTGTAGAACATGTATGGTGTGCGCACGGAATAAGAATACAACCCGCAAACCATATGGGTTATTGACGCAACCAGAATTACCCGACAGACCGTGGTCTCAAATTTCTACGGACTTCATTGTAGACCTGCCCTTATCCCAGGGTTCGACCTGTCTCATGGTTACCATAGACACGTTTACTAAACTGGCGCATTTTTCTGCACTACAAGGAATACCGTCTGCCACTCAGATGGCGGAAGTTTTTCTTAGGGACATATTCAGACTCCATGGTCTTCCCGATAAAATCATCTCTGACAGAGGTAGTCAATATACATCTCGATTTTGGGGAGCCCTATGCCACCGACTAGGGATAGAAAGGGCTTTATCATCTGGCTTCCACCCCCAGACCAATGGTCGGACGGAGCGACTTAACGCCACCCTCGAGCAATACCTTAGGTGTTACATCAACAAGAATCAGGACAATTGGGTTAGCCTTCTGCCCACAGCAGAATTCGCATACAATAACGCAGTACATTCGGCGACGGGTCTTAGCCCTTTTTTCTGTTCTTATGGGTTTCACCCTCGTAGTATACTTCCTGTTTTTTCCTCACCCTCTAATATACCCACTATTGAATCTACCTTGGATCACATAACGGCCGCACACTCTACCGCTCAACAGAGTTTGACGGCCGCTAGGCACAAGTATAAGGTTTTTTCTGATAGGGCTCGCTTGCCCTGCCCTGACTGAAAGGAGGGTGATCGAGTTTGGTTATCAACCAGATTCTTGCCTAGATGGGTGCATTCGACCAAATTGACCCCCCGATTTGTAGGGCCTTATAAGATCATCAAGAAGATCAATCCAGTTGCTTATAAATTACAGCTTCCCAAGTCCATGCACCGGGTACACCCGGTCTTTCACTCCTCCCTCCTCCGTCCTGTTGATCCCCACATTTCAGTTAAGAAGGCTACAGGGCTGTCTAGTTATGCCAAATCCCTGCCCGAAGAATACGAGGTATCGGCCATCCGTGATTCCAGATTTCGCAGGGGCAGGTTGGAATACCTGGTTTCCTGGAAGAACTACCCCAGTTCCGAGGACTCCTGGGAGCCTAATTCCTATATTTGTGCACCCAGACTAGTCAGGAGTTGTCACCGGGCTCATCCGGGTAAGCCCGGGGGGATTGGCTCTGGAGGGGGGCATACTGTCACGCTCGGCCGCCGTTGGCGGCTGTGGAGACGCTGGCGATGGGGCGGCCATTGATTCGGCCGTCACGCTGCCGGCGTCCGCATGCAGCAGTCTAGTCTTCTGCCCCTCCTCTGCGGAGCCCATTTAACGTCATCCAACCCGGAAGCCCGCGCGTTGCAACCTTCGCGTCAGGCTCCGGGTTGGTACGCTGCAGTTTTCCGTTCCGTGGCTGCTGCCACCGTTCTCTCCCTTTGCTTCTCTTCCCTTCTCATGCCTTCTCCTTCCGCTCCTCATTGCCTCCCACGTCCATCTCGTTCTTCCTCTCCCTCGTCTTGGCTAGCGTGTGTTTTTTCCTCGTGCACTCTCTTTGTGCCTGGTTCCCTGCTGGCTCTCCTCTTTGCTTAGTCGCTCTGCTTTCTGAAGTAGGTCCTCCTGCCTTTGCCCTGCCCAGTGGCCCTGCCAAGCTTAGCTACAGACTTACCTCAGTCCTGCCCAGCGGTCCTGCCAAGCTCTACTACAAGACCTGCAACAAGGGGTTTTTTGTGCCTGCTCGGCTTTTTCCCCTACACCGGTCTACCCCGGTTCGGGGGCCCCCTTTGCCCCGAGTTAGAGGGGCAGGGTGGCTTCCTCTCGGGGTAGGTCTTATCATCAGACAAGAGAGCAAGCGGTCTGGAGAAGGAGATTTGGAGCAGAACCGGAAGAGATACCCCCAGGTGAGCAGGAAGGAATTAAAGAAATACGGGGGACAGGGGTGAAGTTGGGATAAAGTAGGAGTTTATCTGACACATACTCCACCACGCTCAGCCAGGATGACGTCTAATGCCATCCGGTTCTGTAGGGCCACTAACCTTATCGCTTTCTGTTCTAAAGTCGTGTTATAGAGTATGTCAGCGGTCCGGTTGATGGTCCTCTCCAGTACTCTCGCTAGTCTTCTGATATCCTCAGAGTTTAATATTTGCCCCCAAAAAGGTACAAAAGATTTCGCTACGTCACCCAGAACTTGTGATGAAGTATCGCCATTCTCGTCCCGCCTTGGACGAGCCTTAGAGATTTCTGTAGTGCTTGCTATGAATACCCCTGGTAACAGAATTACTAAATAACAGGTTCCATGCCAATCCCTAGGTAGCCATGGGAAAGCTTCATTATCGCAAACGAAGTAGATCGGTTCACCTACATACAAAGGTCTGTCCTCACTGGTCAAGTTCGCAATGTTGGTGCAGCCCTTGAAATCGCCCATTGACTGAGTACCATTCCTTTGTATGCAGAAAAAAACTGAATCGGCACTATGGTTAACAGTGTAGGAAGGTGGCGTGGCATCCCTATTGCCTATAGGAGCCATCTTGAAAGAGATCAGAGTTTGAAAAAGTCGAGACAGTTTATCAGAAGGCCTAATAGAAGCAACATTAAGCTTGCTCCTATTCGCAAAAAGTGAGCATCCCAGAGGCGTTAAAACTCGTTTCTCAAATCATTCAAATTCGTTCCATCAAAGTTCCCTGAGATGCTATCTTTCCATCGGCCAAAGAATAGTGCCCTTAAAGAAGCATAGCATGCAGTAGTCAGAGGCAAAGGATGAATATACCAGCCCAACCCCTTATCTCCATGTTGCGGTAAATGAGAGCAGACCCAACAATTAGACTTGTTAAAAATGGCATGTGTTGCATTCATGATGAGTAGTAAAGTATTATTGTAGTAACTCTGTGCAGAGAGTCTCTAGGAGATAGAGTGTGCAGATGCACGAAAGGTGTAGAAACAATAGGTACATTTTCAGGGGGCAAAAGAGTTTCAAGCGGATGTACTTCTTCTAAATACCAAAATCCCAAAGCAAATACTATTGTGAAGCCGGTTAACATGATTACAAGACAACATTGCGTTTTAAGAGACCATGCATTCGATTGTCCATTGTTTCGATTGGCCACACAGTCATTTATTTGTTCCGTACGAGTGAGAGCGATTGCAGGCATTGTTTCTTCAAACGAAATACTCCAGAGTTTATTTGCTGGCGATCTCCTGATCGCGCGTTTTCTTAGTCCTTCCCTATCCCTAGCCAACAGATTTCTTTGAATGCAAAAGAACAGGGCCAAAAGACAAGCCCTACGATGATCCTTCCTGGTGGCACAGCCGAACCGTGCAGTAAGTCTAGCTCCATGGACGCATATCGTACCTTGTGACTCCTGGTACTGCGTGATCTGCGAACAACGTGTCGTTGCTTCCTAATGGAAGTGGTGGATTTGCAACAGAACCTAACAGTGGTGAAAAAGGATCTGTAGGAGAGTGTGGAGATAAAGCGGGCTCAGGGAGAGTCTCCAAAGCACTCTAGATGCTGCTCAATGCTGAATGATCGTTGGGAGCAGAGCAGGTAGGATTTTCTGTATCTTCTGTATCGTGTGGCCAAAGGAAGGGAATCCTCTTGACATGCAACGCATGGATCCAGTGTTTTTGGCCAGTCACTCGTACAGCAGTCTCTGTGGCCAGTAGGACCTGATGAGGGCCCCTCCAACGCGGTGTGAGACAGGATGCTCTTTCAAATGCTTTTACTAGCACCCACCTACCAGGCCGAATACTGTGACCTGGCCCCTCATATTTGACTGGGAGGGCTTCTCACACCTGTTGATAAATCAAATACAGATTTTTTCACAGTAATCAGAAAGAAGTACATGTTCAATGTCCTGCAGGGCCTTTGGCTTAGGCAAATTCCAAATGTTAGCTGGCCTACTCATAACCACTTCAAAAGGGGAGAGCACACTATCCTGTGGGGTAGTTCTCATCGACAATAACACGATCGTTAAGGCGTCCGGCCATTTCAATTTGCTGCCGGCACACGTCTTAGCGAGTTTGTTCTTAATAATTCCATTGTGTCTCTCTACCAAACCAGCACGTTGAGCATGTCTAGCCGAATGGAACCGTTTATCGATCTGTAATCCCGTGCATATCTGCAGAATTACAGCAGCAATAAAGTGTGGACCATTGTCCGACCAGATGACCCTTGGCAAACCAAACCTAGGAAGATATTCCTTAAGCATGGTTTTTGCTGTTGCCATTGCTGTGGCATCTTTAACCAGAAAGGCTTCAACCCATTTACCTAAGGTGCAGATAACAACCAAAACATACTTATAGTTATTGCAATGCTCCATTTCAATTAAATCAAAGTGGATGACTTCAAAGGGGACAGAAGGTGGACCAAAACTACCCCTAGGTGTTGATGTGCCCTTTCCCACATTATGCTGTAGACAGATCATACTACTCTGAATAAAAAGTTCATCTGTTTTCGAGATTTTATCATTCACCCAGACATTTTGTAACATTTTGAAACTTTCCTCGCACAGATGTGGGTGGGCCCATGAGCCATTGCGACCATCATTGTAATGTACGCATCTGGCAGCAACCATTTTCCCTCTAACTTGTCCACCCAACACCCGTCATCATCCAATTTTGCCAAACCCTCAGCCCATTGTTTAGATTCTTCTAACGTGGCATCGGCTTGGATATTCTTTACAGATTCAATACCCTCATCCAGAGTACAAACATTCGTGGCTTCCCTTGTAGTATACATTTCTGAATAGAGGTCAGTGGCAGTTTGTTTGGCTATCTGGTCAGCAAAAGCGTTCCCTTTTCCTACATCATTTATGATTTTCTGAAGCGCTGCGCATTTCATGATCGCTAACTGAGTGGGGAGTACAAGCGCTGAAAGTAACCATACTATCAAGGCGCCATATTGGATCTTTGTTCCATGTGAGGTCAAGAAACCTCGTTCTGCCCAAAGTCTACCGAAGTTGTGAACTACCCCAAAAGCATACTGACTATCAGTATATATATTTACTCTAAGCCTTTCGGAAAGTTCACAAGCTCGAGTCAATACTATAATCTCTGCGGCCGGCACAGAGTTATGCGTGATTCTTTTGGTGTGCCCAAAACTGGTGCTGAACACAGTGCAGTCTTGAGCAGATCAAACGCTTTCTGGTGTTCCAAGTTCCACGGCAATGGCAAAGAAATGCCCTTCTTTGTCAGAGCCAACATTGGTTTAATCACTAAGGAGACGTTCGGGATCCACTGCCTACAGTAAGAAGCCATTCCTATCAAGGCTCTGACTTCCTTCTGTGTATTTGGGACAGACATGCTAGAAATTATTTTAATCCGTTCACGCGTCAACCTTCTTCCCTCCTTTGACACGAGATAGCCTAAATAGGCGACCTCCTGTCGACAATATTGAAACTTTTTGAGTGAAGCTTTATGTCCATGTTTTGCTAGGTGAATAAGCAACAACATGGTGCCCTCCTTACAGGCACTTTCTGAGTCAGCAGCTAAAAGAAGATCATCTACGTACTGAAGCAGTGTACAAGTGGTAGTCAACTGGAGTGTATCAAGCTGCTCTTTCAAAGCCCTACTATAGATGCTCGGACTTTCTGTGTACCCCTGTGGCGCACGGGTGAATGTAAACGAGCGTCCCGATAAGGTGAATGCAAACAGGTATCTGCTATCCTTGTGTATAGGAATGCTAAAGAAAGCATTCTTAAGATCCACAACACTAAAGTGAGTAGCAGAAACATGGTTAGTATTGTTGTCACATCAGGCACAATAGGAAATTGTGGAGCAACAATCTTATTGATGGCGCGTAAATCAATGATGAAACTAAAAGGAATTGCATTATCGCCTTTCTTATACACAGGCAAAATTGGACTATTGCACAAACTACCTGCAATTTCCTCAATTACCCCACGATGTACAAAATCAGAGACTATGCATTTCAAAGCTTGCTCACCATCAAACGAAATCTTATACTGAGGAATATGTGGCAACTTTACTCTGTGTTTTAAAATGATCTTAACAGGCTCAATTTGTAGAACACCAACATCATTGTCATCAATCGCCCATAAACACTCCGGAACATCACTAAATTCCGATAGCAAAGGTCTAGTCAAGAACGGAGAGACAGAAAGTTGCTGTGGTGAAATCATCAAACGCACGCCATCCGAAGAACAATGAATTACCGCATTAATTCTTTGAACAGATTCAACCCCAACAAATTCTCTCCACAGTTCGTAGTCAAAAGAAATGGACAGTGGTCCGTGAATGGACCCAATGCAATCGGTACCGGCGAAGAAACCGGACAAACTACTGGTGTACCAGAAAACCCTACAGAAACATTGGTTTGCCCTGACAGTGGAATGTTTGGTCAATGGAACACTTGTGTGCTCCTGTATCTATCAAGAATAGATGTTTCCTACTTCCCACTATCATTTCAACGTAGGGACCTTTCTGATTAACGGAAATAGGCGTCGGTTCCAAACCCTGCTTCGGGCAATCCTAGCGAAACAAAATGTCATCAAAAGGGAGGTCTTCAGAGAGATATGCAGCAGAAGGATGATCAAAAATGTTTCTATTATCCACACTTGGTGCCTGATTGTCCTGTGAAAAAGGTTGTGAATTTTGAGAAAACTGACTTCTACCAGGACCCTCTGCCCAAGGGCGGCCTCTGGATCGTCTACCCATGGTCCCAAATGTATTTTTCGACCTCTGTTGGAGGATCGGACATTGTGCTCGCCAATGACCCTCTTGTCTGCAATAAGCACATTGGTTCATGTGTACAGGACCCAATGGCACATTACCCCGTGGAGCATATTGTCCCCTTAATTGTGAATTACCCCCTCTAGGGCCTCTAACAATTTGTTGCAATAGAACTTTGGTTTTCAGGTCACCCTTTCTCTTTTCAATTCTCTCTTTTTGATTATTGACTCGGTTTTCATAGTACTGAGCCATATGCAATACTTCAGACTAAGACTTAGCTTGCCATGGGCTCTCAGAAGACATCATTTGTGACTGGATGTCAGTCAACAATCCATGCACAAATTTATCTACAAATAGTCGTTTTCCAGACTCTGTGCTCAAATCTTGTCCACTGAAATCTGAAAACACTTGTTCAAACCGATTAAAGAATTCGGTAGCACCCTCAGACTTCCCTTGGACACAAGCAGTAAGTTTGTCCCAAATAATCCTTCTCTCAGGAATTTAGTTTTGTGACTATTCTATCAGGGAAAGTCAGTATTACCTGTGGCGGTCTCTTGCCAGCTGGTCTTTCTCTATCTAGTCTAACCATATTATCCCATGTGTCCCCTAACCCTGGTGCATCGTCTACAGTCCTAATCTGTTTCCACAAATCAATGGGTACGAGCACAGGAAATAACAAATCTATATCACTCAGAGTAAATACTGACAACTGCAAGACAGATTCTATCTCTTTAAAGAACCCTGTCAGATTCTTCCTAATATCAGGGATGGAATGTTGAATGGTGTTCACTTCCTGTTTTGAGAATGGGACGTGAACAAACTGTGATACATAATGTGCAGGAATATCATAGGCAGCTGCACCTGTTCCGGCATTAGCTGGAATCTCAACTTTTGGGACAAATATCAGAGGAACCTCTCTCATAGGCAACTGAGGGATAGGAAACTCCGAACGCTTACTGAGCAACAGAGCTAAATCGAGTGCTAAAGCAGCTGAAGGAGTGTCATACGAAAAAGCTCTTTTATAGATATTCAATAATTCTGCGGGACAACAAATCTTTCTTTTTATACATTCATCCTGCAGGTATTCCACCATAACCTGTATCACTTTCCTCTGCATTTCTGGCGTATACTGACTATATGTGTCATATACTTCTACGGGAGATATCGACATGTCTGAAATCCATCTAATCGCATCCTTTGTGCAAATTTGTGTTTTCTCACAAAAATAGCGTTCAAACTATCACCATCAATTTCTTCATTACGTAACCTTTCCAACTCCCTTCTATACTCAAAAACCCTCTTGACGTGCTCATATACTTTCGCCGCAGTATCTCTTGAATATGCTAAAACATTCAGATCCCTCAACCCTTGTGGGAGACCTATATCATCCAATCTGTTCCACATTACACATAAATGAATTCCCAACCCTTCGATAAAACGTTTTTCTCAGGAAAACTTTCCAGATTAGAGAGTGTGGCAAAAACATCAGCTTGTTCATCCCTCTCCATTCACTGTTTAGCCCATGCAGTCAAATCGCGCTTTCTCTCTTTAGACACAGTATTACCAGTTAAAGTCTTTGATTCCGCTCCCTTATCAACTATAAGTGGGACAGAATCACTCGGAAGAGGAAGAGTAGACAAATCTTGTACAATTGGTAACAAAGGTACTATCACTGGTGCAGAAGGCATATCTACCAGACCCGTAACAGTAGGCAAAGACAAAGGTGCAAGTGGAGGAGCAACGATAGGAGGAGGAACAACAACCGGAGGAAGAGGAACAATAGGAGGAGCAGGAATTACTACGGGAGGAAGAACAACAGCAGGAAGAGGTAAAGCAGCAGAAATAGGTACATACGGAGGTGGCGCAGTGGGACCAGGCCTTCGTTCATTTAGAAGTTTGTCAATTAACTCATCAGATGCATGAAAGTCTTTAGACGGATACATTTTCTGAATACCAAGTTGAAAAGCCCTATCCATATTCCTAACTGACTCAGATTGTTTATTTTGATCATACAACAACGCTTTTTCGGCTTTGGACATATGACGACGCGCATGTTTCTCTCTAATTTTAAGTTGCTGCATAGCTTCTTTCTTCCAATTCTGTAATACATCAAATCTTGCAGGTCTAGCCTTTTTCTTTAACAATATAGACTCTAAATATTCTATACAAAAAATGTCAAAACTACAATTGGTTGGCCACTGAATTTTCGGAAACATGTCTAGTTTGTCTGTGCCAAATATCATTAAACACTATACTACCAATGCCATGCTTACAGTACATAGTACATACCAGCGACCCCTCCTGTGGCGCCGGACGGCTAAATTCCAAAGATTGTCTGTCACTGCGGAATAACGCCCTGAAGCAGGCAGACAATTTCTCAGGCATATCAGATTCCTGGTGTTACCTGGTCAGTAATTGTACTCGCGAGAACAATGCACCAAAACAAATTATCAGGATACTTAAGAATCGGGTCACAAATCACCTGATCAAAGGACTAAGGAGGTCGGACAACAAAGGACCCACGTGGTTGGTGATTTCGGCAAAACTGCCCACCTCGATATATGGACCCTCGTCAAGATGCCGTCTCGGACCACGGGCTCACTGTCCAGGGATCGGGTCATGCAGTACTGTTGAGGTATCTCGTCTCATCCAAGAAAGGGGCCCCCTTTTTCACCGTCCGAGCCCGAACCGATAGCCGCGTCAACCTTCAACGAGATGGCATCAATCTTGAGGGTCCCTATTCGGGCACCATCTGCAAAAGCAAAGGAAATATCGAAGCTGAGTACCACAAAAGGAAATTCATCAAACACGAGGTATAAAGATTCACAGATCTGTATTCTACTGCGCAGTTACAAAGAAACAAAAATTCAGATAGCTATCTGGCCCTCAATACATCACAATGAGTACGAGCCCTTCAGAGTGAGGAGTGAGAGGTACTGGACATTCGCATATTTATACAATTCAGTAATAATGTTCAGCCCCTTTACAAGTTAATAATCTGTGGTCTAGAGTTCGTGCCGAGTTCACTTATGGCTCATACAATAATATGCACAAGGATTACATTGGTTTACATTTCAAACAAGTTACAATGGCAAAGTGTATTCCTGGATTTAGCAGTAAGCCTTAGCAGATATCCCTTCACAATGTAGTTCTGCCAGTGTACACGCTCAACATTTGCATTACATTGTCCTTGATGTATGTTCGTGGATGAGGCTTGTTAGTGCAGACAATCCTAAAACCACATGTCATGTACGGGACAAGGTCTCATTACCCAGTCTAAACATTCGGCCCACGGACAGTCTAACCATTAACTTAGGCACAAAGGTCGGTTACAAGTTGGAAACACAGTCCACCATTTTAGAACACAGAATTACATATGAACAGAAATCAAAATGGCGGATGATCCTAAAATGGCGGCGAAGTCGATCTAAAATTGGAACTTTGCAACGCGGTTTTCTTCGCAGAGCGACTAGGCTTAGGCCAATATATATCCGAAGGAAGCACAATATGATTTCCCGTTTAACAATTACTTGACAATATCCTTGGCAGACATCATTAACGCTCGTTAGTGAGTATTACTACTATCAGTATCTTTGATATACTCTGGTGTGTATTCTTGGTTAACCAGTGTTCTTTTCTTTGCCAGTGGTGTACCAGGGCGTACTCATTTTCAGCAATACTCACCTCAGTCTGTCCTTTTGTACTCTTGAGGGGTATATTGTCAGAATGACCTAATAACTTCACAACGTGTCAAAGACTGCGCTCTGTTCTGTTTGTAGACGCTACGTCTAACATTGTGAAGCATTGGCCAACAACCTCAACATACATCCAACATTTACCATCTTAGGGGATTTCACTCACCCTCAAACTCTATGACCCGATCACTCACAGACACTCTAGAATCGCTGAACTTGAATTGAATTGATATTTTATTTGTATCACGCTTGTACACAAGTGTTTCAGAGTGCGAGATGTATTGACACAATATATCTCCACACCCACCCAGAAGGGAAGTCACAACCTTGATGTAATCTTCAGCACAACAAACATATCTACCCAGCCCCCCGTCCTCTATCATGGACTGATCGCTCAGCAATTTACTTCTCCATACCACTGAGCACAGCGGCCGGCGGCCAAGCCCACGCATGGCCACCACCAACCACCCCTCCTTGCATTCCACTATGGAATAAAGTCGTAATAACCCCAGATCTAGCAAACTCCCTCCTCTACTCGCTCCCTACACTTTCCCTACAGGAAGGACCTCCAGCGATCGAAATCTTTGACCTCTGGCTTTCAAACACCCTTACACTCCTCACTCCAGCAAAACAGACCTCTCAGATATCAGGACCCCCAGCCAGGTGGTTCACCGCCAACCTCAAATCACTAAAATCCCTCAAGCACCACCTGGAACGAACCTGGAGAACCAACCCTACGGGCCAGAACAAAACCGCCCTAGCAAGAACAACCACAGCATACAGACTGGAAATCAGAAAAACCAAGAAAACATTCCATGGGAACAGAATCCTAAATGCTCAAAACCTGAGCAAGGAACTCCATTGAATCATATCCAAATTAGCTCAAGCCACCCCCCAACCGTCTCCCAAACCCTATGTGACACCTTATCATTACACTTCCACAATGTCGCTATTGACAGACACTCCGCCATCATCTCTAAATTGGAACACTTGCACGCAACCCTACATGCCCACAGGCTGACCTTCGTCAAAACCCCCCTCGATACAAACCTTCGACTCTTTCTCTCCCATTTCACACCAGAAGTTCCACTCGCTCGTAGCAGAAAGCTGCCCTTCAGGCTCCGCTGAGGACCCCTGCCCGCTCACACTCCTCAAAACATCCTAGCCTCAACCTGGGCAGGAAATATCACCAACCATTCACTCACATCAAGATCCTTCCCGGAAGCCCTAAAAACCTTTTACATCAAACCCATCCTCAAATAACCAACACTCGACCCACTCCTCCCCCTAGAACTACCGGCCAATCTCCAACACACGCTTCATGGCCAAACTCGTGGACCCCACAGCATACAAGCAGCTTGGTCTATTCATTGAAGCCAACAACCTCCTAGACCTTCACAATCAGGCTTCTGGCCGCTCAGAGGAACAGAATCTTCCCTAGTCTCCATCTGGGACGACCGAAAAAGAACAGCTGACGCAGAAGGCAGCACTGTACTCATCCTCCTTGACCTCTCTGCAGCCTTCAATACTATTGATCACACTATCCTACTAGACAGGCTACAAACACTAGGAATCATACACACAGCCCTCTCATGGATCTCCTCTTTCATCTCAAATCGCCCACAAATCATGTACCTCCACCCGTTCACCTCCACCTCACGACCAGTAAGAAATGGGGTCCCACAAGGAGCATCCCTATCTCCCTTAATCTTCAACCTCTACCTAAAACCCATGCCCGCAATCAACCGCTCCCACAATCTTGGCTACAACTACGCAGACGACACTGAGATCATCCTACAAATCCCCAAATCTCAGACTCTGACAGTCCGAACCTGTCATCATGCCTCTCGGATATTGACCACTGCATGACGACCAACCACCTCATCCTCAAACCGGGGAAAACTGAAATCTGAGCCTGCAGGAAAACAGCACTCCTTGCCCAACTGATTCCGTGGCCTCAATCCCTAGGACCCGCACCAGATGCACTTTGGACACAGAATTGCCCAACACACCACCTCTGTATCTAAAACCTGTTTCTTCCATCTATGGATTCTCAGGCATATTTTCTCCTTCCTCACCTATCCTCACTGATTCTCGGCCATCAACTCCATCATCCTATCCCGCTTTGACTACGCAAACTGCCTCTACCTAGGCGCACCAGCGTTTCAATTAAGGAAACTGCAAAGAATCCAAAACGCTGCAGCATGACTGCTCATTAACCTACCTCCCAGAGAACACATAAGTCCTACACTAAAAGTCCTCCATTGGCTCCCAATTGTCGACACACTACCTTTAAAGCCAGGTGCCTCACCCACCGGGCCATCCACAACACTGGTCCGGAATTCCTTCAAGACAAAATCCTGCGCTACCAGCCCTCGAGGAGTCTCAGATCTTGCAAAGCATATTGCCTACAACTCCTCCAGGCTGGGCGGATTATCGTTCTCCGTCCAAGCGCCGATTATCTGGAACTCCCTCCCTCTACACATTTGCAATAGTGAAAATCACCTAAAATTCAGAAAGGCCCTCAAAACCTGTCTTTTCCCACCATCCTCTTGAACCTCTCTCTAAACTACATCGCTGAACCCAAACACAACAACATTGCTGTCCACCAATTAAAGCACGGATGCCGGCAGCGTTCACAGTGGCTCACCGTGACAAACAATTGCCCTGCATGCACAAAAACACTCCTACCCATCAATATTCGCTGAGGCACACCGCAATAAACCTTACTCCTCAGAAGAAAAACAGTACTTCTACACACTAGATATCTCACGAATGCCTGCAGATTTCGCAAATGCACTCCACAACAAACCTTCGCCCTCAAAGTTGTCATCCCTCTCCCCCTATCGTCCCCCTCATCCCCCATGCCCTCCCCCTATGGGACTCGGCCTCGCTGCTCAGACTTTCGCTCCAGAGAGACCACGAATAACGAGACCATGCTGGCCAAATTGGACAAAGAAAAAGAATGCTGCAGCTGAACTACATTAAAGCATATGGTACGTATACCTTACACCACGTCTGTGGACGCAGGCCGCAGGCACGGCCATCCATCCATGCACCATAGAATGCAGCTATGGCTATGCCTTTCCGGTCTAGCAGCACACATAGCCATCCACACTGAAACCCCTGACGTACCTCTGCCACTAGCATACAGCGACTACCAACGAAAATAAAATTCAGTATAGCTGGGCACACATCGAATCTTCATCAATAGCACTCCATCCTAAACCACCTACAGCGCCCACAACCACGCGCCTGACATTTGGACTGCTTACTGGAGCCTAGCTAGCCACCCAAGTCCTAATGCGGCGAAAATGCAGACAAGCATCTCTTAATCTAAACTCTTAGAACCTTCTACACATTGACTGCGGTCACTGAGGGCGTTCCAATCACAAAGCGCAGTGAGGCCATACAAATGGGGAAAGTGAGCTATATAAATAAGTAATACAATACAATAATTATGGTTCCCACGTGCTGTTGGTTGAACACTCTCGGAGGGACCGGAGTCCACATTTGGGAAAATTGGGGGGTGCTATTATATGTGTGTGCATTTCAGCCATTAAAGTTATGCGAGGGTGGCCAGGACCCTGCTAGTCACCCATGTCTGAATGGTGTGTGGATGGATGCAACAAGGGTATACTATGCACTAATCTGGGTGGATTGTGTTTAAGGAGACAAAGAATTATGTGGAAAGCTACACATCGAGTTTGCCATTAAATATTGGTTCATTTGTATGGCAGAAGTGCTGTGCAATAGTGTTAGTGTTCAATGTGGGTGCAGGGTGTGTGGGGTGAGCATGTGCCTTCCACTAAGTTATGAAGGTGCAGTGTGTGTGGGAGGAGACAATGGGTCAGTTGTGCAAACAACAATGCCTACATCCTGGGTTCCATCTGGGTACTACACCCAAGTGGGATAAATGCAAGATATGGCTGACTGACACAAATGAGTTTAAAGCAAGGCGAGGCTACCCGACACCATTAGGCTAAATGCAAGATGTGGCTAACACCAATGGGCTAAATGAGAGATATGGCTGACTAAAACAAATAGGCTAAAAGCAAGGTGTGGCTATCTTACAAAATTGGGCTAAGTGCGATATATGGCTGACTAATGCAAATGGGCTTAAAGGATGGCGAGACGACCCAACACCATTAGGCTAAATGCAAGCTGTGGCTGACTAACACCAATGGGCTATATGCAAGATATGGCTGACTGACACAAATGGGCTAAAAGGCTACCTTATACAAATAGGCTAAATGTAAGATTTGGCTGACTAGCACAAATGGGCTAAAAGCAAGGCTAAGCTACCTTATACAATTAGGCTAAATGTGAGGTATGGCTGACTAACGCAAATGGGCTAAATGCGAGATATGGCTGACTAACACAAAAAAGGGTGAAAAGCAAGGCAAGGCTACCTCATACAATTAGGCTAAAGGCGAGATCTGGCTGACTAACACAAATGGGCTAAAAGCAAGGTGAGGCTACCTTACACAGTTAGGTTAAATCTGAGATATGGTTAACACAAATGGGCCCAAAGCAAGGCGAGGCTACCTTACACAATTAGGCTAAATGCGAGATATGGCTTACTAACACAAATGGGCTAAATGCGAGATATGGTTGACTAACAGAAATGGGCTAAAAGCAAGGCGAGACTACCTTATACAATTAGGCTAAATGAGAGATGTGGCTGACTAACACAAATGGCCTAAAAGCAAGACGAGGCTACCTTATACACTTAGGCTAAAAAGCGAGATTTAGCTGACTAACACAAATGGGCTAAAAGCAAGGGGAGGCTACCTTATACAATTAGGCTAAATGTGAGATATGGCAGACTAACACAAATGGGTAAAAGCAAGGCGAGGCTACCATACACAATTAGGCTAAATGGAAGATATGGCTACCTTACACAAGTGGTCTATGTTATAGAAGGTAGTAAGAGTGGTGGGGTTTTACTCCAGTACAGTAATGACTGTTCTCCCCGCCCAGACCACACTTAACTTATCAGTTACTGCAGGTTGCCTGTGGCAGGCTTCCCAGGCGAACGCAGGCAAACACGGACTGGAGCCGATTGGTCAAGAGCTGCACGTTGCCTTGTGGCCCTTAGCTGGTGGCTGCCCTTGAGTCCTCTAATTAGAGGACGGCTTCCAGGTGGAGCATCCATTCACGGGCGCGGGAGGGGGCAAGGGTTACAGAGCAGAGGATCAGAGCGAGAAAGCAGGGGAAAAAGTGAGAAAGAAAGAAAACAGACAGAGTTGGAGACAAGATGGAGAAGGGAGCACAAAGGGACAGAGAGGGACGCTCAACTTGCCAAAGGCCAGGATGGAATGCACAGGACCCGCTCACACAGGCCTGCTGCTGGAAATACTGTCCTGGTCGCAGGGGTAAGGTGAAATTGGCTACCAGGTGGAGCATCCAAACACAAGCACTTTATTCAAAACAATCCCTGAAATACTGCAGACTGCAACAATATATTTTTCTAGTGATTCAAAGAATGCAGACATTATTCAGAGCTCACATTAAAATGCAGCCTTCACTGAGGCTTGAGGAAAATGTCCACTGTTGCACCCAGAATGCATTTCGAATAGACTCCATGTTTTGCAGACAAAAATATTACATTTTAAAAGCATTACAGGTGCAAATGTATGGAATCAAAAATAGTTGTCAATGAGGTTCCTGGGGGACGATGCGTCCTTCCCGCTCCTCCCCACGTATATCCCGAGGTTCCCTGTTATCACCTGCAATGTCTTCGTCATCAGAGCCAGGGGGGAATAATCCTCATGTTCAGGCATTTGAATGTTCTGTTGAATGTACATGTTGTGCAGCATGGCACATATCACAACGTTTTTAACAATTTTCACAAGGCTATACATGAGTGCACCACCTGTCCGGTCGATGCACCTGAATCTTGCCTTTAGCAGTCGGAAAGTGTGCCCAATGCATGTCCTTGTCCTCCTGTGTGCCACACAATAGGCTAACTCTTGCGGTGTATCAGTGTTCCTCACATGTGTCATCAACCAGGGTAACTGTGCATAGCCTGAGTCACATACAAGTAGTAGGATGTACAGTGTTAGATATGACGGTTTGTCGATTGAAGTATATGTAAGATAACCTGTTGTGCTGGTGGCGTAGGTGTGCTCATCTGTGTATGTAGATGACGAACCTTGCATCAATTGGGGTGGAGAGGCATTGGCCTACAGAGTGCACTTGCAGTCATTTGCAGTGTGGGCAGCATCATTCATCATGTGTCTGTCTGTGCGCTGACATTACCCGTGCAGTTGACACTATGGCAATGGCGCTAGCCCATGTACTGCCCTATGACAATGCATTGGCAGGGAATGGCTTCTTGTATTAGACAGCGGCCTTGCTTGGTGTGAATAATTGTGTGTCTGCTTCCATGCATGGCAGGATGTCTGCTCCACTGCATGGGGGCCCACTAATGCCACATGTGTGCAATCCAGTGCCACTATGATATTGAGGACTGGGCAATAGGGTAGAAACATGCTTTGGCTGTTGCACCTATGCCTGGGTGGTTGGCATGGAGATGTGTTGATGTGCATGCCTCCTGGGCGCACCCAGGACTTGCTTCAGCACCTTCGAGAATGTTGGCTGTGACATCCCATGCAGAATCCTCACCCGTGGCACAGAAGTGTAGTAAGGACACACGATTTAACAGCAGGGGAGTGGTTGGGTGCGAGCACTGATGGCAATGGCGCTCAGGAAATCAGCCTCAATCAGGGTCAGCATGTCTGTGATGGTGTGCCGGTCCAAGCGATAGAGTGCCACTAATTGGTTGTCCATCAGTGTCCAAGGGGATGGGCGGACATGTGGTATGGGTGGCCTCTGCATCACATGTCTCCTGTACCTTTGTGGAGCCTGTCTCTTTCCCTGCTGAGGTATTGCATGCTGCTGTAGCTCGATGAATAAGTAGCAGGCGGTGGATCCCATAGTTCAAGTCTGGTTGTGGCTGCCTGTTGCTTGGATGTGTGTTTGGGTTAGGTGTGGGCCCTATGTACTCCTCCTGAGTGGGTTGGGTGCTTCTGTGACTTGATTTCCATCACCTGTATGCATTTACCTCCACATTTTAGGTGGAGGTAACTGCACTGTTTTTTTGGCTGAATTAGTGCTGATTTTTGGCAGTATTTCAGCTGTATTTCCACTTGAAATATGGTGAAAATAACATTTTCGTTTCTGGCGCTAGCCCTGGCACTAATTCTGCCAGGTCTCGACAGTAAATCCGCCGGTGGTTATTCCGCCAGGGCTAATTCCGCCAGTGGAATTAGTTTCAATTATCTGGAAAGCATAATTTGGCAGAGTGGTAAAAGTGGCAGTAACGGAATTACCGTGACATTCACTGCTTACTGCCATACTTGTAATGATGTCCAATCACCATAAATCTGTGATCTTATCATTTCTGCTGTTGAGTGTCTAAGCATGGAAATACCGCAGTAAAACCAGGGAAGATGGTTCAGATTTCCATCTGTTTGCATTCTGTTACTTGTAGCCTGCCATTTAGATGGGGAAACAAAGCTCAATAAAACCTTACACTTTTTACTTAACATAGTTCTACAAGGACTTATCACATACTGTCAGGATATTTTATCATGTGATTTGTGTGTTTTGCACGTCAGCTCCACAAAACGGAGTATTCATTTGGCTCTTGGAAGCCAAGCACTTATAAATACGTCTATCTTGTCTTATACCCAAAGCTGGAATAATTTGTGGTCAAGGGTCTTATTGCAGTGTATGCTCAAAATCCCAGCACTCTGAGTTGCAGATCGGGTCCAATGCATTGCAGATAATGGAGACGTGTCTGAACATTTCTGTAAGTATCTGTATCCATTGCGACATTGTTTAATATTAAAATGCACTGCATGCTTTTCTCTCCTTTTACAGATGTCCCTTGATGTGATTCCAGATGTCCCTTGTTGTGGTTCCACCTCTTGTAGAGACGACCTAAATATCAAAGACTGTCACACTGATGCCCAGTTCTGTAATGTTATTACATATGCAAATGGGGGCCCGCATTACATGGCTCAATAGCACTAATACACATGAACACAAACAAATGTGACTATGGAAGGCCCAAACATTTGGCTTTCTCAAAACTTGTTATGTTTCCTATTGATCTACAGAAAGTCGTTTCTTTTTGTTTGGACTTTTAGGAGGCACTTGTGCCACCTATAACCCTAAACTATTGCTTTAGAGTACAGTTTGGGAGAAACGGCATATGAGGAGGGACACACAGCTTGTAGGTGTTGTTTGGCTATTTGCTCACCCATTGACTGCCGATGGCAATCCATATGGCCTTTCCCAGCCACTTCCTGCCCTGCCACAAACACCCCCACAAAGGAACTCTTTGAGCTTGCTTTAATCAAGCCTTACCATCAAAATTGTGCACTCAAAGTTCCTGCCAGTATTTCTTCAAACCAGTCTTCTGAGAGTTCATAACTTAATTGGCGCTGTAAACCCACTACTCATGTAATCTTTTTTAACCAGGCCTGCCTTCAACTTCTGAATTTATAAGCACTATGCATGTCCTTCACTGAAGTCCTGTTAAAAAACAAGCTTTGGCAAAGCCAACAGCTCCGGTCCGAGTATAACAATTAGGCACCCTCTGGCACTGCTATAAGAGGACCAGGTACGATATTTTGACCCATAGAGCAATGGCAGAGATGTGGAAACAATCTATAATAGTCCCTATCTTCAAGAAAGGTGATTGATCGGACCCTGTCAGTTACAGACCGATCGCGCTGTTAGATGCAGATAGTAAGGTTTTTGCTGTTTGCTGAGAAGTTGAAGGGTTGGGCCAAGGATAGTAGACAATATTATTGAAAGCCCAAATTGGGTTTAAGAAAGGCATGGCCACACATTAAAATGCTTAGATACTCACAGTTTTGAGGGCTATTGTGTGCATAAATAGGCGTTGCTCTTTGTATGTGGCCATGCTGGATTGCTCCAAAGCCTTCCATATTGTGAATCGCAAATTATTTGACAAAAGCTAAGGCGCTGGGAAATTCCATCTTCTCTTCTTGCAATTCTTGAATATATTCATGATGATACTCGGATTCAAGGCAAACTAGATGAATATGGTAATTTAACCGATTCTATCGGTATAATAAGAGGTCTTAGGCAGGGATGCATGTTGGCACCCTGCCTTTTTTGATTTGTATTTAGCCAATCTCAATGAAGCCTTCTTAAGTATAGTAGCTTTTGTTAGCCTTAAGCTAGGAGGGCAACGAATTAGTGGGATGGCGTACGCAGATGCTATTACACTGCTAAATGTAATACCAATAGGTCTGCAGCGGTTACTTACGGCTTTGGGAGAATGTGCTGGAAATAATTACCTAATCATGAATCAAAACAAATCAAATTTTAAACACCATAAAAAAGGTGGACTTTTTAAGTGACCTATTGATAATGTCCAAATAGCTTATTGAGAGAAACTATATATCTAGTCTTCATGATCACAGCCCAAACGAAGGAGGAAACCATTTTAAAGAGGTTGGGGAATAAAATTGACCAGCTGGTTTATCAGATGAAGAAAATGTATTGCAAGTACTGTAAATTCTCAATTAAACCCCTGCTCAGATTTTATGTTGGTAAAGTGGTTCCAACGATCCTGTATTGGTCTGAAATAGAGCCAATATCTTACAGGTTGCTGTGGGAGAGATTGGAAGCTTGAGTATGGAAATAAATGCTAAATCTCCCGTTCTCGGTTCCAATGGCGTCGTTGCGCTATGAACTCGACCTGTTGTGCCTTCAGGCCTGGTTTCATTGGCGTGTGGTTTCCCTTTTTGGTAAAATAATCTTGCTTGCTAATGCCTCCCTATATGAAGATTTGCAAACAGCTATGCATAGTAAGTCATCGAACTTCATGCTTAGAATAGAACTATATGCAGACTCCATGTTAGCTCATTGTGGAAGTCTTAAAAGTGATCTTAAGGACAATCCATTGTGGGTGAAAACATGTCTTACAGAAATGGGCTGGATTGACACTGTGGATAGAACAAGAAACGATTGTTTGCATTCAATGTTTTCACGAGTAGATAAAGCTCTGGAGCTTTTCCCTAAATACTTATAACACTAGCCATGTTTTTATTTCCGTGAACAATTTTTACGGTTTTCTTTAAATCTGTTACCCGCTGGAGAACTCTTATCTGCCCGATCCCTTAATCACTATTTATGTCATGGTATAGGTGTTTACTGTAAGAATCCAGAATCTCTACAAACTCTTAAGCACATTGTAGTAGAATGTACGGATCTATCAAATATTAGGACAAAAAACTTGTGGTGTTTCTTCGTGATAAAAGATGTAGTATCTGCAGGAGATATGGGGGGACGATTGAATGCCGGAAATGAACGTTTCCTAAATACAGAAGTGATTACAATGTTGAAAGGAATAGGCCTCTTGAGTAATGTGGATGGATCATTTTAATAATGATAATTATGTATTCATTTATGCCGTATTCGAGAAGTGTGGATTGTGATATGATAATATATTTAAATGTTAATATGCTGAATTGTTGAACTGTATGGTTTTAAATGTGTTTGTATATTTTGTGAAAGGTCATAGTTTCATTGCAGCACAATCACAAAAAAAGAAAAAAGAAAGATGCTCAGGTGCTCGCACAATTTTGGACCTGCTACCATCACTGGTCAGTGAATACCCTACGGCAGGCTCCGGCACGTGCCCCTCCCATTCCTACACAAGAAGAAACCACTGGCACCGCCAACGCGTGTGGTGTTTGCAAGAGTCCCCCTTAGCCTGGGGATGAATTCTGTTGGTGACGATGCGCTATATAAGTACCTTTAACTTAACATAGCATAAATGTGTATCGTAGTGCGAAACGTGAAGGTGGCCTGGGATTCTACGGACTTTTGTTGCTGGGAGTGAACCCTAGTTTCAATGGCAGGTGGAGGCACTTATAAGGAGTCAAATCGCGGCTGAGCCGCATTAAAGCGTCACAACCATCCCAGCTTTCAATTGAGGTTTTTTTGGTGGGGAAATGCCATGTGATTTATGGGAAGGCAATACATCTGTGGTGCTGGTGGTTCAATATCGGGTTAAGGATGAAACACATTGACCAACACGGAGTCAGGCCAGGGGCGCCGGGCACGCGGCTACTCCAGGGCTCGGGCAACCCCTGGGAAAAGTCACCTGTGTAAAAGTCCCTCTACTTTAAATGGGACTTTTTTTCTTTTTTCCCTTGCCGGTAAACCCCTGTCCCATCTCCCACCCCCGGTAAAACTAGAAGTCGGTGGACCAGAGTCAGGTTTATGAGAATAACGCTCTGCTTAATTCACCTGAGAAATCACACATTTCCTCTACATCCTATCATCTCAAAAAGTGACACCTGTTCATTCCTCTTCCGATGCGTACAGCATTCATGACACAGAGCAACACACAGGCAGGGGGATTGCTAGCAACACATTGAGAGTTGTGTTACACAGCATAGCCATCCTCAGTCATCAAGCCCATGCTGCCACCCCCATGACCACCGGCTCCAGTTTACCTCCACTGTGGTCCTTTGATACAGTAAGTGAGGCCCACTTCCAAGGTTCTACATGGTTGCTCTTGCTGGGTTACCTGAACAACTACTTCAAAGAGAATTTTTGAAGGCGTTAGCAGGTGTATCCGACAAACAATGCATAAATAAATAAACCTGGTAGTGCGCTGAGCGAGAACAGTTCTTGGGTCACAAGGCTTCACCTGCATACACAACCCGGTTTATGTATTTATGCATTGTGTGCCGGGTGCACATGCTGATTTATCTATTTAGTTTGTACCAAGCAGACTGTGTTATGATATGCACTTAGTTATATAGGCCAGACCATTTTTACATGTTCGTCTTTAGGCCACGCCCATCAAGTCCTAGACCACGCCCATCATGCAAACCACACCCCTAAACGAGGCCCCACCTCAATTTCTTATATATACGCAGTGCTTACACCTCTGTCAGGTTTCCTATGGCCAGGCACGGACCTGCGAGGGAAGTGAGGAGCGGGCACCTGGAACTGTGTAAGGCAGCTCTGATGCACAGGCCACCTCACTTTCTTGTCGCAGCTATGCACTGCCGGGAATGGTACGGCTCACTAGCCGGGGACCAAATCGCTTGCTGCGCTGCACCTTCTCGCACACACAGCCCTGTTTACTCTGCCCAATAGATAAGCGCCCCTGCGATGTGGAAAAAAGTGCACTTAACTGCTGCTTGAGCAGCAAAGAGGGAGGTTTAGGGAGAACTCTGAGGATTGGTGGATGGCATCACGTGAGGTTCAGTTAGAGCAGTCAAGTTTCAAACCATAAAGAGACTGAAACTTTTAAGGAAATTGTAGTTCTTTAGTAATTTTTTTTTGGCAACTTTATTTAAAGATTTATCAAAAGAAATACATATCATTCCAAAACAACAATTATGATAACAAGAAAACGACAAATAAAACGAAAAAATCATTATACAAGTTGATACAAATAGTACACAATAAATAAGAAAAACCTATCAATTATCTCTACTAATCGCAACAAACCTAATTTGAAATGATAACTAGCAAAAAATCAGAGGAAAACAAGAGAGAAAAAAAAAACACAAACACACAACCACACAACACAAGACAAACACAATAAAAAGAACACAATAGTAAATTAACCACTCTGAAACAAAAACCATCGCCCATCAGCACTTAATTCACACATATAGTTCATTAAAAGCCTCCCACTGTTCCTTATAAAATTCTTCATTATGTAAAGCATAATACTTAATCCTCTCAAATCTTGACAGCAACTGCACCTGCGATAACCATTCATCAATACTTGGTTTCTTTCTCGTCTTCCAGAGGAGTAAAATTTGACGAGTCGCCACCAAAAACACCTTATTAGCCCAACACAGAGTCGCATAGCTAAAGTGACGAGTGCCCACTGGTGATTTCAAAAGAACTGATGATGGTGTCCTTGGAAAAGAGATGTTCCCGAACAAATCAACTCTATCCAAAACCTCACTCCAAAAACCTTTAAACGTCGAACAATTCCATAACATGTGAAGCAAAGTGCCTTCCTCCGTAGAACAACTCCAACACATACTATCCTCCCTTAAGCCAAATCTGTGCATTTTAACTGGAGTCCAAAACAGATGCCCCAAAATCCTCTGTTGAATATATCGTAAATTTAGATCAATTTTCATCCTAACTGGAACCTTCCATAGATCCTCCCAATCCTGCATAGAAATATCTCCACCCAGTTCAGCACACCACATAAGTTGAAGAGCATTCCATGAAGATCTAAATTTCTCTTCTACCGGGAACAACCTCAAATAACTAGACACTGCACGAGGCGCAACTACAATAAAACTACACCTTTCTGGTCTTTGTAACAAAGGGTCAGTAAGCATAAATACTCTCTCAGAAATCAAATCTCTCAACAATCTATATCTCCCCATTTCCCTATTATGTAGCATAAACTTCCGCTTCAGAGACTCAAAAGATATCATACCGTCATCATCCCATATGTCTCTAATAAGTAATGTACCCTTGTGCATCCAACTCCTCCAGCATAGCATCTTATTATTGATCTGCAACCCTGGATTCTGCCAAATGGAGGCCTCCCCATAGAAATGAAGTCCCTGCCCTCCACTTACAATCTATGATGTGACTGCATCTTTGGAAGCATGGACAGCCTGCAATGTACTGACCGATTTAGGTAACTTTCCAAGAGAGTACAGTGATTCAATTCGGAAGGGTCTCATCTTAAACTCTTCTATCTGAGCCCAAACTGGAATGTCTGATTCATTCAACGAGAAATACGATATACATTTTTTAATCAAAAATCTTTTGTAGTAATTTTCAATGTTAGGATAACCAAAACCCCCCTCATGTACACTCCTAACCATTAAATACCTGGGTATCCTTGGTTTCCTTGAAACTCCCCATAGAAACTCCTCAAAGACCCGATCCACACGGCCCAAAACTTTTTTCGTAAAACTTAAAGGTAGCGATTGAATAATGTACAGAACCTTAGGTAGGAGCACCATTTTAATAGCATTAACCTTTGCCCAGATGGATAAAGAGAGTATACTCCACCTATGGAGCATAGTCCTCATGCTTTCCAGAACTTTATCTATATTGAACTCCGCCATACCTTTCACATCTCTAGACAAAAAGACACCTAAGTATTTCACCCTACAGTTTTCCCATTTACAATTCCAATCTAATAATTGTCTACACACCTGAGCGTCTCGAGCTGGAAACACAACCGTCTTCTCCCAATTAACTTTATAACCTGAGAGCCCACCAAACTCAGAAATCATATTCTTCAAGATGTTTCCCCCCTCTTTAGTAATTTGATGGCTGAAACTTGTATTTGGTGCTCGAGTTTATTTATTAAAAGAGAAAGCATAATACGAGCCTTCGGGTCTGGAAATAGAATGTATGTTTAATGAGTTACTCCAAATCAAGATGGCCGACTAGATGACAACAGCCTCAGGCCCACACCAAGGTTTGTCATTCCTCTCCTTCCCTTTTTTAAGGCCAGGTGGCGCATGCAAACACACACAGCTTGGTCTAGCGAAGCAACCAAACAGCCAATGAATGCTGACCACTGAACTAACCATACAAATCAAATGTATTTGAGAATGAATGAAAGGAGCGTCAGGGTGTTTGCAAATTTAGCGGCCGTTTCGGCATAGAAATACTGTTGTCATCACAACAGCTGTTAGTTTAGTCTTTTGCTTTGTATTTTGCCATGGTTTGTTTAATATTATTAGTCTAATTAAGGTATCAACTTGTCTCTGGGAGATCCATACTCTTTGACTATGTATGTTTCAAACAATATTTACTGCTGTACACATTTGTTTTGAAAATATCTGTGTTGAGTCTGGACTCGATCGCAGTCCTCCTTCAGGGGTTTGTTGTCGTTGATGATAAAATTGCCTAGACGCAGGCACGCCTCTATGGTTAGACATCTCATTGTGTTTGCAGACTCAGCATTCTCAGTCGAAGTTGAAAGCAGTAGGCCACTGTATACAGCGCGTGGTGCATATAGATTGTGCAACGCCAATACTGCATACCCATGCTCCAGAGTTTGAGTGGTACCTGTACTTAGTTCTTGGTCAGGGCCTGCAGGTGTCCATTTCAATATGATGTTTGGGGAACACCATTGCCTACTGCTGGGGAAACCTGTCTGCATAGGTCTACAATAAATGCCTTGATATGTTGCAGTTTGAGGTTTTTAAATGCAATGGGGCAGTGGGTGTCAGGCTGCGAAGCAATGGGCCAAGCTATAGCCCGCCCACATCGTTATGTGGGAAGCCCGCCGTTGCGGGCTGTTTGTGAGGGAAGTGACATTGAGGGTTAGGGAGGGGCTGGCCGGGATGCCAGCAGTTGAAGGGACCGTTGAATAAAGGTAACATGTTGTAACCTCAGCTCCGTCTCCTGTCTCGTACTTGCGTGTGTGGTTAAGCCGCATGAAGGAGGCCCAGCCCGCTCCTTCACACTGGCGACGAGGCGGACACCATGCATGCCGAGGGCTGCTGTCGGGCAGTGCAGCGCGTAGGCGCCCCTCACCCGCACAGCCGGCGGAGAGGCCTGCACAGATTCCGTGCCACGCCGCACGTGTGTGTCCGGGCCACACCAGGCACACAAGGCCAATAGCCCCACCCACAACACACGAGAGAGCGCCAGCAACGCTCCCAGCACAGCGGGCGCAGTGCCCCGCCCGGAGAGAGCAGAAGGCCGTGGAAAGAACCGGCCCACGGCAACCTTCGCCGCACCCCTCACCCCCTCCACACGGAGACATACGAGGGAGGAGTCAGGAAGAGGGGAGAGGACATAGAAGCACCTGGATTCTGTCCAGGAGAGGCAACCCACAGCACTACATGAGTGCCCTGCCCATGTGGAAGGTCTCCACTTAACGGATAAAGCAGCAGGTGGCCCTGCCTGTCTGGGAACACGCAAAAAAGGGACAGAAAGTGATAAATACACAAAGTCTGCACACTCCTGCAGCATTTCCACACCCTGCCCACATCGTAGGAAGAAAGACTCACTCCCAAAGCATACCACGAGGCACACCACCAGCTCCTCACCATGACAGACCAGGCATCGTCATCAGCGCCCACAGCCTCATCATCAGCACCCACAGCCACAGCGTCAGGAACGGATGGAGCCACAGGAGGAAATGCCATTCAGTCACCAGCGGCAGGAAGGACTGCACAGGTGATGCACATGCTCAACCCATTTGATGTGCGAGACACGACAAATCTAGGGCCCCGTTGGCCACATGGCTTCGAGACTTTAAATTCTACGCGGGGGCAGTGAGCCTTGCAGAGGACGCCAGACTAAAATATACACCATGCATGTCCATAGGACCGGCCGTAAGAGACATCGCAGGCGAACTGATCAACTGGGATACAGCAACATATGAGGAGGTAAACCGCAAACTGTCAGAGTACTTTGCACCACATACCAACGTTGATTACGAACGCCATATCTTCCTCTCCACCGACAAGAGAAAAGCGAGTCGTTAGACAACTATGTCATGCGCCTGCGCATCAAACAAAAATACTGTGAATTTCACCGCTATTCAAATGAGGAAGCCCTAAGGTCACAAGTAATCGCGGGCTGTTTGTCCCAATCCTTCAGGAAACAACTGCTACAAAAACAAAGATGTCTAGAAGAATTTCTGGCCCTACCCAGGATGGAAGCCGCTGTTGAATCACAATTATACAATCTAGGTAAAATAAACATACAACAGCCCACGATGCCCACAGACACAGTCAACAGACTAGACTCATCCATAAATCAAGGTGGAGGGCAGTTGAGCCCACATGCTATAGGAGTGGTTATGAGTACCCACACACGGGGGACTGCCCCTCCGTAGGGCAACAATGAGCCGCCTGTGGAGGCATGGACCACTTCCGGGCAATGTGCAAAAATGCCCCCCCCCAGCCGGGCCTAGCAGGCAGAGGACACAGGAACACCGCAGGTCTGCCCGTCACCGCCCAACAAGCAACCGGACCGAATGGGACCACAAATCTTCACGAAGAGACGACAAGGAGCGCAAGAACGCATATGCCAGGGAAGACAGGCGACCACAAGAAGGTGGGAGACGCAGTCAGAGAGCCTGTTCAGGGACCGACACCCTGGGTGTCACCCATTGTCCCTGTTCTAAAGAAATCCCTGGATGGTTCCATACGCCTATGTGTGGACATGAGGAGGGCTAACGTCGCCACCGAAAGGGAAAGACACCAAGCACCAAGGATCACTGACATGATTCACCTCCTCCATGGAGCCAAGGTCTTTTCCAAGTTAGACCTGACAAAGGGATATCATCATATCGAAATAATCCCTGAATCCAGATACATCACAACCTTTGTAAAACATCTGGGCTTGTTCCAATACAAGAGACTCAGCTTCGGCATTTCATCGGCTGCTGAGATTTTTCAGGAAGAGATCCACAAAGTCATACGTCACATACCGAACTGTCTAAACTACTAGGATGACATGCTGGTATTCGGCAAAACCAAAGAAGAGCATGACACAGCGTTGCACCGTGTGTGCGCCGCCATGGAAACCACAGGCCTCACGCTCAACAAAGACAAATGCGAGTTCGGAAAGGACTCACTAAGATTCTTTGGGCACATTTTTTCCAACCAGGGCATGCAGCCAGACCCAGACAAGATCGCGGCACTCAACATGGCACTGCCCCCTACGAACACATCAGAGCTACGCTCCTTCCTAGGACTCGCGAGCTACTGCTCGAGATACCTCAAAGACTACGTGACGGTAAGCAACCCGTTACGACTGCTCACGCGCCGCAAGGACCAACCATTCACCTGGTCAGGAGAGTGCCAGCAAGCGTTCGAGTCCATCCGTAACTCCATTTCAAAGGCGGAACACATGGCATACTTCGACACCCAAAGGGACACAGAGGTCATCGTAGATGCAAGGCTGGTGGGGCTGGGGGCCATCCTATCCCAAAAGGACCGTGAGGACCCGGCCAAAGTATTCATAGTGGCATACGCCAGCAGAAGCCTCACGTCCACGGAACAGGCCTACTCCCAGGCCGAGAAAGAGAGCCAGCAGTGGTGTGGGCCTGTAAATACTTTCACCTATTTTTGTACGGTAAGGAATTTACAGTCGTCACAGACCATCAAGCACTGCTCACTATTTATGACGACCCCAAAGCTAGGATGCCTCCGAAGATAGCAAGGTGGGGGTTGAGGCTACAGGACTATAAATTCAGCATTAAGCACCGCCCGGGAAAGGAGGACTACTTATCCCGACACCCATCGGGTCCGGCACAGACTCATCCTTCCACAGCTGATGCGTACATCAACTATGTGGTACATCATCTGCAGCCATTCCCCATAGAATGGTCGGAAGTGATAAGCAAATCCGAACAAGACCCAGCGCTACAAATCGTTAAGCACTGCATACAAACGGATAAACAAGCGCACATGAAACAACAGGCAAAACAAGAACCAGAGACGATGAGAGACAACATACAGTGGATTGACCAAGTTAGGGATGAACTCGCAATCGTGGAAGATCAAATCATACTGAAGGGCTGCAAAGTGGTAATACCCGAATCACTTCGTGAAAGGACAATACAACTGGCCCATGAAGGACATAGAGTAGTGGCAGCAACAAAACGACTCCTAAGACAAAAAGTACGGTTCCCGAAGTTGGATGCCATGGTGGACTCACTGGTAGGCGGATGCACAACCTGCGCACAACTCGCCCCTCCGCCACACCCAAGCCTGATACACATGTCCAAGTTTCAAGACCGAGTCTGGGACGAACTGGTGGTAGACCTGTTTGGACCTATGCAAAATGACACATATGCCTTAGTATTAGTGGATGAATATTCACGTTTCCCTGAAGCACAGATCGTGGAAAGCACGGCTGCCACTTGCATCATCCCAGCCCTGGACCGCATGCTTTCCGCATACGGAGTCCCCAGGGTGATAAAATCGGACAACGGCCCGCCCTTCGCCAGTACCGATTTCCAGAACTTCGCTAGGTACATGAGTTTTCATTATAGAAAAATAACACCAAGATGGCCCCAAGCTAATGGTACCGTTGAGAGGTTCATGGACAATATCAAAAGAGCATTGCAAATTGCCACCATACTAAACAAACCATTCGAACAGGCCTTTTACCAATTACTACGGGAATACAGACACACCCCACACAGCACCACGGGGGTCTTCCCGGCCAACCTAATGTTCAGACGACCCGTAAAGACAAGACTACCTGAGGATCCGACACCAAAGCCCCTGACACCACTGGAGTTTCAAGCCAAAGAAAAGGACTGGGAGGAAAAAGTGAAAATGAAGCAAACGGCAGACGTGCGCAGGAATGCGCAGGAGTCAAATGTTGAACCAGGCGACCAGGTGCTGATGCGACAGGCAATGGGCCGGAATGACGTTCGCCCCCGAGCTGCTGACAGTAACACCAAGAAAGGGCACCATGGTCACCGCGGAAATAGAAGGACGCTCCTCAGTAACCCGTAATGTCTCCCAGTTCAAAAGAGTGCTGTCCCCACTCAACGAGAGATGGGAACCGAACAAGGAAGCACGAGACTGGCCCATGGTAGACAAACCCTACCTTGGAGACAGTGAACCATCTGAAGATGAAGGTCCAGAACGAGGCACGCCTGAACGCGCCAAACTCACTCACAGTGGGAAAATGGTAACTATATTATAGTGACTGTATATAGTAACTATTTTTGGGGGGGCACACAGCAGTTTCAGTGGTGCAGATTTGTATCCCATGACCGTGTATCTTCTCACACAAGCATTATATTCCCCACGCATATTCTCTGTCCCACACCAAAGAGATCAAAGTAGGATAAAACATGCGCCACTTCATGGTCAAGGTCAGGCGCAGCAAGATCGCAATGATGATGATGATGATGGGCACTGTATCACTATTTAATAACATGACATTTGTATTTTATTGGATTTATGGATCGCTTTCGCCAAAAAGTTTAACAAGAGAACTTTATACATCGGTACATAACATGAGATAAGATAACATGACAGATAAAAACAGTGGCAGTAGAAATTACGTATTAGAAAGAAATGAGAGAAGATGTTCTTTTAAGTGAGTCCGAAAATGGGAAAGGTTTTAGAAGAAGATCTTTATAAAGGGGTAAGGTACTCCATTCTATGACAAGACAGGAGGCGAGCATTATGCTCCAACTTCTTTAATTTACTACTCCTCAGCAGTTTCAATAAACCAATAAAACCAACAACAAACACTGAAAAATGTCTCAACAGACTTTTCTTCTTTTGGAACTACAATCCCCATAGTCTCTGTAGTCCATCTCACTCCATGCTCAGCTATGACCACTTCATGTTCCTGAGCTCCTCCTCTTCTTTTACTGCTCTTCAAGCAGATAAGTACTATTCCTGTTTATCTCCCTATATAATGATGACTATTAGTAGCCTATAGCATTGTTTAGGAGTAGGATGATGTTATAGAATTAACTTAGCAGACTGTGACAGCGCTGCGTAGATAGAACAGCTGAAGAGCGTATACATAGGTTAAGCTTTATGACATCTCGCCACAGGGAGGCGCGACGGCATAGCAGCACTTGTCATTTGCAAGCGTATTTATTATTAGATTACTGGCCCGTTCATGCGGGCATACCCCACGGCGCGACCACCATGTGCCGTATGACCGGCACCTCAGGGGTGGCTGCCCTACGCCTTGGGTGTCTTCAGCGGCCCCGAGGAGCTGCGCAAACGCAGAGATTCCCAAGCCCCCTCCTTCGTGGAGGCAGAGGCGTCGGAGTTTCAGAGCGGCAAGGCACTCTGGCCCCCTCCTTCACGGAGGCAGAGCTAGCCGCGTACATTGGACGCTGCAGGCCCCCGGCCCCCTCCTTTGCAAGGGCGGGGCCTAACTACAGATCTTGCTTCCGCGTCGCATTGCTTCAGCGATGCGGACCGGAGCACTCGTGCTGAAGCCGGGCCCGGCGGTGATTTTCGTTAATAGCTACACGCATAGCCAGTATTGAACACTCATGATCCCTGAAGATACCGAAGCGTATGCGCTCTGGATGACACGCCCGTCCCAGGGCTTGTGTGCAGACAAAAAGCAGCACTCAGGAAGTGCTGGAGCCTCGTGAGGCACGACAAGGCTACAAGACTAGGACTAAGCACAGTGCCCCTCACAATCAGAGGGCATACCAAGACATAAGCCCATACCAGGCACATCCAAGAACCAAATAAGTCTGGTGCAGCCACATTGAAAAAAACCAAAAAAAACCCAAATCTGATATATCCAGGTTTACAGACTGGTGCATGTTAAGAGCACCAGAAGCACCTATATAGTGAAAGGGTGTGCTAAGACACCTTGACAGGTATACCAGGCATACAGTCCCCCTAGAATGTCTGATTTTGAGTGGCGTGAAGAGGAGCAGTCATTAGACTTAGCTGCCAGCTTCAAGGAGGTGCTGGGAAGCTCACTTATAGATGCAGTGGCTCAAGGGGTGAAACCTCTGCAAGACAAGCTGGAGTCCTTGGAGGCAATACTCCACCAGCCCATAGACAGCACCATGCGGACAGAGTGCACGCCCACAGAACCCTCGGAAGCAGGGTCAAAGGGGAGTACCAAGGCCCGAAAGAGGAAAGCCTCTTGTGACCCCCAGGGCCTGTTGGATGGGGCGAAGGAGAAGGCCCCAGAGGTCGTCGATGCCTTCGCAAAGCTCCGAGAGGCATATTTGCAGCGTCAGACATTGCCGAATCTCACGACTCCCACTCCAGGGGAAGAAGACGATGGAGAGGAGAACCCGGGCTTGGAAGAGGAGCCGGAGGAAGGGGACCCTTCCTCGAGTTAAGGGAGGAGGAGAATGTAAGACCCAGCGGAGGGACGAGAATCCGCAAAGAGAAACACCTTGAAGAGGTATAAGAGGAGATGTTCGATCCGGACAGCATCCGGAATCCGAGATCATCGGACTGCCAACCATCACCAAGAGTTGCTCAGTACATGACCAAGAGATTAAGAAAGGCACTGGACAAAGAGGTTCGTCAGCGCCTTCGAGCGGAGTCCGGACCTTCCGGGGAAAGTAGGCGAAACACCAGAATTAGACCCCAAGATGCTTACATTCGTATCGAAAACAAGCAAGGACCCCCGTAAAGGTATCGATAGATCTTGGAGGAGCTGCCAAGAGAAGGTACTCGACCTAGCCGGTCCGCTCGCAAAAATCATGGACCTGGCAGAAAGGGCGAGAGATACGGGAGAAGAAGTAGACCCCGACGCCTTAGCAGGCTGGGCGCAGGGAGCAGTATGCCTTCTAGGTAATGCGAACTGCGCCATCGCCTTGGAAAGCCGGAGGGGGCTATTGCTGAAGATCGATGCAAAACTCAGTGACCTCGCCTCATACGAGGCTGAAAAGGCAGCACAAGGACTCCTCTTCGGAGAGACTTTCGGCAAAGAAATGGGCCACTTCGTCAGCACCTACACGTCACTGGAGAAGGCACAGGCTTCAATCCGTAAGATCTTCCCCAACCAAGTTTTTGCTGGGACCAGTCTCCACAAGGGTCGCTCGGCTGGTCGTAACCATGGAGGAAGAAGACCCCAAAATCTCAGAGCCCAATACTGGGAGAGCAGGCAGCAGGACTCCTTCTTCCCAACCAGAGGGCGATTCCAAAGAGGACGCAGAGGGAGAGGAGCCGGCCGTGGACAAGGATACACACAAGGTGAGAGCTGTGCATTACCCCCCATTAGGGGGGAGAACTGGTATATTCTGGAAAAACTGGCACACGTTTTCCAGCGATGCCTGGGTGTTACAAACGGTTCTAGGTCTGCACCTAGAATTCGTGGAACCACCCGTACAAGACCCCAAGCCGCACAAACAGCGTTTAGAGCGCGCAGAACTGAGGCTCTGGACCACGAGCTATATCAGCTGGCAAAAAAGAACGCCATAGAGAAGTGTCCAAGAGACCCCAACTTCATAAGCAATATGTTTTTAGTGCACAGGAAGGAGAAAGTGCAACCTGTTATAAACTTAAAAGAACTAAACAGTTGGATGGTTTACCGCCATTTCGTTGGAAGGGACAGCTTTGGCGATTCAAGATCATGCCCTTCGGGCTTGCATCAGCTCCCTGGGCCTTTACCAAGCTGATGAAGCTGGTAGCGGCAGCAATAAGGGAGAAAGGGATAAGATTAATCATCTATCTAGACGATCTCCTGCTATTGGCCGAGGACTGAGAGACTCTCATATACCAGACAAGATGGGTCCAAGACCTGCTAGCATCCCTAGGATTCCTAGTAAACATAGAGAAGGCGGATACGGAACCAGCGCAAAGGCTGGATTTCCTAGGCTTTGTTCTGGATACCAGGAAAGCGACGCTGGAGCTTCCAGCTCGGAAGATTCGCGACATCAAGAGAGAATTAAGAGGGTGTCTACAGAGACAAGTAGTATCTCTCAGGACACTGGCGAGAATAGTGGGGCTTTTAGGAGCTTCCATTCAAGCCATATTTCCCGGACCCTTGCACTATCGCGCACTGCAGAGGCTAAAGATAAGACATCTGCAGCAAGGCTTGAGGTATCATCAATCAGTACCTTTGGATCTAGAATCCAAGAGAGAGCTGGAATGGTGGTTGAGGAATATGGATGCCTGGAATGGGCGAGCCATTTTCAGAGACCGTCCGGTTTTGATTATAGAATCCGACGCCAGCCGGCTGGGCTGGGGCGCAAAGTGCAAAGACCTACAGACAGGAGGGAAATGGAGCGAGGAGGAACTCTGTCTCCACATAAAATGCCTGGAGCTACTAGCAGGGTCATTTGCGATCAGAGCCTTCACGAAGGGGAAGATGAGATTGTGCGTCCTAATGAAGAGGGACAACATATCGGCGGTGCAATACATAAACCATCTAGGGGGCACCAAATCCAGAATGCTAGCTGAGCTAGCGAAGGATTTTTGGCACTTTTGCCTACAATCAGACACATCGGTCACAGCAGAGTACCTCCCAGGGACACTGAACGCAGTAGCGGACTGGAACTCGTGCTACCTCACGGACTCCAGCGATTGGAGACTGGATCCAGCAGTGTTTCAGAGGATGAACGAGAGATGCGGCCCACTACACATAGATATCTTCGCATACCGGTTGAACGCCCAAACAGCAGTGTACTTCAGCTGGAGGCTGGACCCGGGGGCTCGAGGGACGGATGCATTCCTCCAAGAATGGAGCAGAGGCCCACACTATGCTTTTCCCCCATTCATGATGCTGAGCAGAGCTCTAGCGAAGTGTCGGAGGGAGAAAGCGGAGCTGCTGTTGGTAGCACCTCTATGGAAGTCACAAGTGTGGTTTCCAACTCTTATGGAGTAAGTAGTGGATCACCCGAGAATGCTACCAGAGGGAGAACCCCTGCTCACAGACCCAGCTGGGTCATATCATCCTCTGAGAGTGAGAGGGACACTCCCGCTCATCGCGTGCAGGATATCCGGAGACGCTGGGCGCTGCCAAGCATTTCGGAACAGGCTGCTCAGCTCATCGCAGAATCCTGGGCTCTGTCCACGAGAAGGAGCTATGACTAGCTGGTGCAAGGGGAGAGGTGTTCATCCCATTTCTGCACCTGTAGTGATGATTCTACATTTTTTAGCGCAGTTATTAAAAGACGGAAGAGCGTTCCGCACTATAGGAGTGTACAGGTCTGCAATATCCGCTGGGCACCTGCCAATACAGGGAGTACCGGCTGGAGAGCACCCAGCGGTGGTTAGACTCATTCGATGAGCCAAATTTAAGGCGCCTCCAGAACCGCAATATAAGATGGTCTGGGACGTTTGGGTCGTCCTTAAGCTATTGGAGAGTTGGCCCGGGAACAGATATTTATCCCTAAAACAATTGTCGGGGAAATTAGCAATGCTTTTGTGTCTAGTTTCTTGTAAACGCGTGTCAGACGTGAGAGGGTTAGAAGTAGATAGGAGGTAATTTGGGCCAGAGGGCGTAACGTTGACAATAGTGAAGAGAACTAAGACAGGTACTTCTTCAGTACACTACCCATATTTTACGAGTACACCTAAACGGGGTGTTGCAAGCTGCGCCAGAGCAGGACAGCGGAGCACAGAGCAGCAAATACCACGCAATTGCTTGTAGCGCGTAGAAAGACTTTTCAGGACGTATCCACAGCTACTGTTGCCGGATGGGTTAAAGAGATCATGCAGGCAGCAGGTATAGATGTGGGGAAGTACGGAGCGCATTCAGTACGTGGAGCTTTGGCATATAAAGCCTTTAAGACAGGCGTATCCCTTAGAGATTTTATGCTAGCAGCAGATTGGACGAATGATCGAACATTTAAAGAGTTTTATTTCAACCCGACTGAGAGTTTAGTGGTCGCTGTGCTGGGAAGCTTTGAACAAGCATAATGCTCACCTCCAGTCTTGTCATAGAATGAAGATTACCCCTGCTAACTGCGCAGGGAGTATTAATTCTATTAAAGAGTAGGAGGCGAGCATTAAATTCCCACCCAAGGTATGTATTGCCTATGAAGTATTGGATTTTTGCATGTAATAAGAATGTTATGTTAATGGCAATACATGGACACCACCCTGAATTTTCTGCTTTGCGTTATTCCTAGGGGAAGAGCAGAAGAACAACTGAAGTAGGAGACTAGCAGAGGTAGTCGCCTGGAGTCAAGGAAGTTCGACATTCGGTTTGGAGTGGTTCAAGTCTTCGCCCAGTTAGCAGGACTTTATGTGGAGTTTAAAGAGTGACTTTTCAGAGCGAGTAAAAGAGAGGAGGAGCTCTGGGACAGGAAGTGGTCATAGCTGAGCATGGAGTGAGATGGACTACAGAGACTATGGAGATTGTAGTTCCAAAAGAAGAAAAGTCTGTTGAGACATTTTTCAGTGTTTGTTGTTGGTTTTATTGGTTTGTTGAAACTGCTGAGGGGTAGTAAATTAAAGAAGTTGAAGCATAATGCTCGCCTCCTAGTCTTTAATAGAATTAATACTCCCTTTGCAGTTAGCAGGGGTAATCTTCATTGTTTAGGAGAGAGTAAAGAGAAAGAGAGAAAGCAAGAAGTGGGGCTAAGGGGGTTTAGGGACAGAAAGAAGACATTGCGATTCAGAGCAAAGGGAATTAGTTGGAGTGTAGAAGGATTCAAGAGAGGAGAGATAAGAAGGGGCGAGACCATGTAAACATTTGAGTACAATGCAGAGGAAGTGAAAAAGGAGATCAAGATCAAAAGAAAGTAGGGAAGCAAAGAGAAGAGAGGGATTAATAGAGGATGAAGATGGGAGTTGAAAAAGATGATGAATAGAGGAATTAAAGACAGAACATAATGGGGTTAAGTGAGGAGAGGGGAGACCAAGCAGTAAGGCAGAGAAGTAGTTGAGCTTAGAGAAGATAAGAGAGAAAATCAAGAGTTTAGTAGTCCAGAAATACAGGAAATGTCAAAGATGATGAAGACAATAAAGGTGCAAACGGGCAATATAAGTTATGTGTAGTGAGAAAGAAAGAGAGGAATCAAAAATGACACCAAGGCTGCAAGCTGAGGAAGAGAAAGAAATAACAGTAGGGGAAGGCCGAGTCCAGTAGGGGAACTTAAAGTAGAGGAGATTAGAAGGGGAAATAAATAACCTCTGCTTTGGATGGGTATAGATGGAGAAAACGGGAGTCCACCTAGGAGAGATTGGATAGGATGATGCAGAAGAGTGAAGAGAACGAGTGAAGGAAGAGAAAGAAAATAATATTTGAGTGTTATCAACATAGAAATGGTAAGAGAGATCAAGCTAGCTGATGAGAGAAATAGTGTAGGGAGAGAAAAGTAGAGGGCCATGAACCGAACATTGAGGAACGCCATATAGAAAGGAGCGAGGGGAAGAAAGTTTGTCTGCCCAGGAAATGGAGTATATTCGATCAGAATGATAGGATTCAAACCACTGGAGAAAAATCCAGAGAAACCAAAAGTAGAAACAGAAGAGAGAAGAATACAGTGATCAAGAGTATCAAAAGCTGCCCATAGATCAAGAAGGTTAAGAAAAGAAGATTGTTGTGACGGACAGCGAGAAGTAAACATGTTAATAGCTCAGATTCGTTGGAGTGAAAGGACGGAAACCAGATTGGAGGGGGGTTACAATAGAGTGAAGGAGTAGAAAAGAGGATATTTGAGAATATACAATCTATTCAAGAAGTTTGATAGAAATGTCAATAGAGGTATAGGACGAACATTAGAAGGGATAAAATAATCCAGGGACTGCTTTTTCAGAATAGGGGTGATACCACCATGTTTGAAGGAAGCAGGAAAAAAAGAGGATGAAAGAGAAAAGTTAATTAGGGAAGTGAAATGGGGAGACGGAGCGTCTAGATTGAGGGAATCAATGCAGAGGGAATGGGGTTAAGAGGGGAAGCAGTTGGGTGTAAGCGAGATAGAAATGTGGATGCGTCAGAATCATAGGGGAATAGGATGGTAGCGAAGGGGAGGAGGAGGGAAGAGGAGAAGATGAGGAAAGGGGAGGAAGAGGGGGATAAGATGAAGAAAGGGAAGACGGAGAAGGGGAAGAAAATGAGTGAAGCTTAGAAACCTTAGAAGTGAAAGAGTCAGCTAAGTCAGAAGAGGTTAGGTGGAAGAAAGAGAAGGACCAGGAGGGCGAGGGGGGCGAGTAGGGAGGATGGTAGTAAGTAGTTGAAATAAATGACAGTGGTGGTGAGAAAGAGAGAGGAGAAATATTGCTTTTTGGCAGAAAGTAAGAGGGGGTGATAGGAGGAGCGAAGGGTAGAAAGCCTGAGAAGGTCATCAGGAGCACATGACTTCTCCCAAAGGCACTCTGCTCTATGAAGAGCCGCATGGGGGTAAACAAAAGGGGAAGCTCCGTGCACGCGCCGGACTGCCTAACTGAAGCTAACGCTCTGGGCTCTTAGTGGCGCTGTGCTCCACCGACCTGCCATGAATTCCTACCAGCCATGTGCCAGAGCATAAACATTACAGTTACCACTTTTTATAGAGGTCTGTATTTGGCCAGCAAATGCAGATTTAAAGGGGCACAGTCTTCAGTTTATGAACACAAATGCCACCGTAGAGACTTTGCACACTCCACAAGCCCCACCTTGGGGTCTTCATTCTCTGACACACAGGGCTCAAGTCGAGGGTACGCGCGGGTGGACGGAGTCCGCCCACTTTATTCAGAGGGTGGACTCAGTCCCCGCAGCTAAAAGAAAAGCATGTGATGTCCTCTTTGAATTTATGAATTAAAGAAGACCTCGGGGTTCAAACCACAGTTGTCAGGTTTGCAGGCTGGACACTTCAACACTGCACTATTTGGATGTCTTGAGAGGTAGTCATTGGGATTGTGAGCCAAGTATTCTAGTTGGTATTGGTATTCCTGTCAATATGGTGCTGTGAGGTTGCCTCGCTCCCCTTAGCATTGGTGTTACGAACCGTTCTCAACGGTGGTCCTTTCTACGCCGATGGCGCTTCATGCCATCCATTCACACCGTCACCCCCAAGATGGCGTCGCGTAATAGAGTGGACGGTCTAGAACCCATTCCAGCCATTGAGGAAACTCCGCCTTGTGAGTCGATCACGGTACTTAAACCACCGGAATGGAAGACTCAGCGCGTTGCTACTGTTCTTAGTGGTCACGCTCCGTAAGTCTTCGCTTAGGAGAAATACTGGAATTTCACTTCCAAATTGGTTCCAACCTTCCACCTCCTCCCTTTATTGAAACCTGCTTGTCTTTTCATCTTTCCTCTTTCACAGGCTGACTGTTATCAAGCGCTGTCACTTCATAACATTCAAAGACTCATTACTGGTGAAGTCGCCTTCTGAACCGCTCACTGCCCGTAGGTTCTCCATTCGATTCATATTTCTTCAATCAAGAAGCCCCCTGCTATACTTACCTTTCTTTACTTTCCCTTCATGTATATTGAATAGGAATCTCCAAACTACATCTCCCATCATTCATTCCGGGAATCACCTTTCACATCCACCTGCGTACTCAGACGGGGTAGGTTGAGTCAAAACTCTTACACACTCATACAACCTGTCTTTTTCTACATAAAATAGAGCACTGACCTTGTTTTCTTCCTCTTCCAAAGTTCCCGCCGGTTCCAAACCTCTCAACAAACCCTCCTCCGAGAGTCGGCTTAGCACTCGGCGAACTATTGGAGAAACTTCGGAAATAGCTGCACGACTAACATTTCCATCGCGAAGCGGCAGCAGAAGGCTTGAATCCCGATCCACTCAACGCTCTCAAGCGACACAGGGTTTTTTCCCTTCACTAAGGGTTTCCCTGCTACATCCTTCCTTTGCCGAGTTAGAGGCGGAGGGAAGGTGTAACAGGTGAACTCCTGATAGCCTCATTCCACTAACTGAAGACCAGGTAGGAAGTTTCCTTTTTGTTGTGTGGTGTTGAAGGGAGACTGGGAGAGTCAAGGTGTTTTCACAGTTTCATCTAACTCTAAATCCTAACAGATAGCAACGCCTGAAAAGGGTGACTGGGTAGCGTTTTGACTCTCTTAGAGTACTCTACCTCACCACAGAGCAATATGGAGCAACAGGTCCAACAGTTGATGTCGGCTGTACAAACCCTTTCAGGGGAGGTCCAACAGCTTAGACAGGAAAACCAAATATTACGACAACAGGTGGGTCGGTCTGCCCATAGCTCAGAGGTGCCTCCGGGTCCTCTTCCTTTCGGTAAATTCGATGGAAATCCACATGCAGTTAAGGAATACCTAGAGGCTTGCACAGTTCAGTTTGCCTTTAAGACGGCCTTTTTTCCCACGGATCGCGACAAGGTAGGCCATATGATCGCCCATATGACGGGCGCAGCACTAGCATGGGCGACCCCCCTTGTTATCAATAATAACCCGATTCTGGACTCGTATCCCGCCTTTTGCAACAGTGTCAAAAGCATGTTTAGCAGGCAAGAAATCACAATAGCCTCACAAGAGAGTCTGTTGGACCTTAAACAGGGAAGTCAGGACCTCTTGACATACATTACTAGGTTTAAGCAGATGTCCGCCGACACTTCCTGGGCGGACGACGCTCTCGTAACCATATTTCGACGAGGGTTATCCAAAGACCTAAAGGACGAAGTATCACGTATTCCCCGTCCCCACAACTTAACAGAATTTATTGCCTTAACGATGCAAATAGACTATCGCCTCCAGGAAAGACACCGAGAGCGACGCAAGGTTCGTTCACAAAAAGCCTTTTCTGAAGGAACAGTCCCTCTACCCAAGACTTCAGTGTCAGAAGAACCGATGCAATTAGGTTACACTAGAGGTCCTCTTTCTCCAGAAGAAAGGTACAGAAGAAAATCGTTAAATTTGTGCATGTATTGTGGGGCTAGTACACATACTGTAAAAGAGTGTCCTCTTACTCCCAAAAGAAAGTCGGGAAACGCCAGTGCCCGGCCGTGAGGGGAACCACGGTTCAGGGCTCTTTGACAGTTACTGGTTCCCTAATGACCATTCACTCGGATCCCGATCCTGTCCCCGACAGCGCCATGATTGTGTTAGAAGTGACCCTATCCTGGAACAACATACAGCTTCAAAGAGTGTCTGCTCTCATAGACAGCGGAGCTGCAGGGAATTTTATTGACGACATATGGGCAGCACGACATGGTATTCCGAGAGAAGCAAAACCCATAGCCATCCCAGTGGAAAGCGTGGATGGTAGCCCCTTAACCTCTGGACCCATTACTAATCATACTGGCCCGTTAAAGTTGGGTGTTTCTAATCACCAGGAATCTCTGGTATTAGACATTATCAAGACAGCCCATTACCCGTTAATCCTCGGATTGCCTTGGTTGAGGAAACACAATCCTTACATAAATTGGACTGCTGGTACTTTGTTCCTAGGCTCAGAACACTGTGTTCAACACTGTTTAGGATCAAACAACCCGTCCTTAAACCAATACATGTCCCACCAAGGGGTCCATCAGGTGAAGATTCTTCCCCCTGTTTACCAACAATATCAGGAAGTCTTTACACAGACAGAGTACTCCTCTCTTCCACCACACCGCAGAGATGATTGCGCTATCGATTTAATCCCTGACAGTCCTCTCCCCTTTGGGAGAATGTAAATACTTTCTGCCAAAGAAAAGGAAGTATTGAAAGAGTACCTCCACACACATGTACAGAATGGGTTGATTACCGAGTCTAATTCCCCGGCAGCAGCTTCTTTGTTTTTTATTCCAAAAAAAGGCTCTACCGAACTTCGCCCATGCATAGATTATCGGGGGTTGAACAAGATTACAGTCCCAGACCGGTACCCTATGCCCTTAATCCCTGACATATTGGAGGCGGTCAGGGGTGCACAGATTTACACTAAACTAGACCTCAGGGGAGCCTACCACTTAATACGCATAAAATCTGGGGATGAGTGGAAGACAGCCTTTCGCACCCCTTTTGGTCACTATCAGTACCAAGTCATGCCCTTTGGTCTTACCAACGCTCCCGCGGTGTTTCAAAGGTTCATGGACCACTTGTTCGCAGATATATTACTACATTATGTCATCGTATATCTGGACGATATCCTGGTCTTTTCTCCCGATGAAGCTACACACGTTCAACATGTCAAAAGGGTCCTTTCCCGTCTACAAGATAACCATCTATTTTGTAAATTAGAAAAGTGTGAATTCCATCAGTCTTCTGTCACTTACTTGGGGTATGTCCTTTCACCGCAAGGAATCTCTATGGACCCGACAAAGATCTCCGCCATTAGAGACTGGCCATCCCCCAAGTCCATCAAGGATATACAGAGGTTTTTGGGATTCGCCAACTTTTATAGACGGTTTATTCCACACTTCTCTTCTCTTTCTCAATCACTGACACATCTGCTCAAGAAAGGGGTCCCATTTGTTTGGACTCCCGAAACCCAGACCTCCTTTAACGCTTTGAAATCTATATTCATTAGAGCACCCATTCTAGCTGTTCCAGATCAAAACAGACCATTTATAGTGGAATCAGATGCTTCCCATTCGGCACTAGGAGCAGTACTATTACAACCGGATGCACAGAATCTGGAAAGACCAGTCGCCTATTTGTCAAAAACCCTCACTCAAGCAGAACTCAACTATACAGTCTTGGAGAAGGAGCTCCTGGCTATAAAAAGAGCTTTTGAGGAGTGGCGACATCTGCTTTTGGGAGCGAAACACTCGATCGAAGTAAGGACAGATCACCAAAATTTACGAACCTTACAGTATGCTCAAACATGCAATAGCCGCCAAGCTCGATGGGCTCATTTCTTCTCACCGTTCTGAATTACTTTCACCTTCATTCCCGGGAGAAGTAATTTGAAGGCAGATGCTCTATCTCGACGGGAGGGCAAGGATCATAAAAGCTTTAAACCAGAGCCCTTATTCCCCATGGCTAAGTTCATTCCAGTCGTACATCTTTTTATGCAGAAGATCCATGATCAGACACAGAGGATGTTGACGGTCAATCCAGACGTTATCACTCAGCACGAGTTGTCTGTTGATAACGGTCTCCTGTTTAAAGGAGATAGACTATTCATCACAAATGAAACCCTTCAATTGGAGGTACTACGACTATGCCACGATTCACGGATCGCTGGGCATAGAGGAATCTCCAATACCATAGAACTGATCCTCAGACATTTTTGGTGGGCCACGGTTAAGGAGGATGTACGGCAATACATAGCTTCTTGTGCGATTTGTCTACAGACTAAAATTCCTCGCAGACCTCCTGTGGGGAAATTAGTGCAAATGCCACTACCCAATAGACCCTGGCAAATCATATCCACAGACTTTATTGTGGACCTTCCCGAATCGGATCATTGTTCCACCATTATGGTCACTGTGGATTCACTAACTAAAATGGCACATTTCATCCCCCTTCCATCTGTACCTTCTGCCCTACGAATGGCCCAGGTCTTTTTGGATCGCATCTTCTCTTTACATGGTCTTCCCAAAACGATTATCTCTGATCGGGGTCCCCAGTTCACCTCCAAGTTCTGGAAACATTTGTGTAACACTTTGGGAATCTCACGTGCTCTGAGCTCGGGCTTCCACCCGCAAACTAACGGACAAACGGAACGCCTGAATCAGACGCTAGAGGGATACCTCAGATGCTATATTTCGGCGGCACAAGACAATTGGAAAGACCTGTTACCTCTTGCAGAATTTGCATATAATAATGCTGTGCATTCGGCCACTAAAGTCAGCCCTTTTTACTGTACTTATGGCTTTCACCCTTCCGTATTTCCATCAGTCTCCCCTTCTTCCTCAATCTTCCCGAGCTTGGGGAAGCTTTCGGACTCTGTTCGTCAAGGACACCAAAGGGCATTGGAAGCCTTAAAGGTTGCACAGGATAGAAGCAAGGCACAGACGGACAAACACAGATCCAAGGATCCTCCTCTTGCCATAGGGGATCGTGTATGGTTAGCCGGAAAGTTTTTGCCTCGAAGACTCATCCCTTCTAAACTGTCCCCTAAATACTTTGGACCCTTTAAAGTGTTGGAGCGGAAGGGACTAGCGGCATTCAAATTGGAGCTACCCAAGTCATGGAGCAGGATTCACCCTACTTTCCATGTCTCCCAACTGAAACCAGATGTTCGTAATCGTTTTCATCTTGTCCCTGCCGGTACACCCCCTCCGATACTTCGGAGTTCCGGTCCAGAATATGAGTTATCGGATATCTGTGATGCACGTTTTCACAGGGGGTCTCTGCAATTCCTGGTCGATTGGAAGGGCTATTCACCGGCTGAGAGATCCTGGGAGCCCGCCTCTGCGGTGCATGCTCCGCGTTTGATTCGGGCCTTCTATCGCCGGCACCCGGGTAAACCGGGTGCCGCCTCCTTTGGCAGGGGGCATACTGTTACGAACCGTTCGCAACGGTGGTCCTTTCTACGCCGATGGCGCTTCATGCCATCCATTCACACCGTCACCCCCAAGATGGCGTCGCGTAATAGAGTGGACAGTCTAGAACCCATTCCAGCCATTGAGGAAACTCCGCCTTGTGAGTCGATCACGGTACTTAAACCACCGGAATGGAAGACTCAGCGCGTTGCTACTGTTCTTAGTGGTCACGCTCCGTAAGTCTTCGCTTAGGAGAAATACTGGAATTTCACTTCCAAATTGGTTCCAACCTTCCACCTCCTCCCTTTATTGAAACCTGCTTGTCTTTTCATCTTTCCTCTTTCACAGGCTGACTGTTATCAAGCGCTGTCACTTCATAACATTCAAAGACTCATTACTGGTGAAGTCGCCTTCTGAACCGCTCACTGCCCGTAGGTTCTCCATTCGATTCATATTTCTTCAATCAAGAAGCCCCGTGCTATACTTACCTTTCTTTACTTTCCCTTCATGTATATTGAATAGGAATCTCCAAACTACATCTCCCATCATTCATTCCGGGAATCACCTTTCACATCCACCTGCGTACTCAGACGGGGTAGGTTGAGTCAAAACTCTTACACACTCATACAACCTGTCTTTTTCTACATAAAATAGAGCACTGACCTTGTTTTCTTCCTCTTCCAAAGTTCCCGCCGGTTCCAAACCTCTCAACAAACCCTCCTCCGAGAGTCGGCTTAGCACTCGGCGAACTATTGGAGAAACTTCGGAAATAGCTGCACGACTAACATTTCCATCGCGAAGCGGCAGCAGAAGGCTTGAATCCCGATCCACTCAACGCTCTCAAGCGACACAGGGTTTTTTCCCTTCACTAAGGGTTTCCCTGCCACATCCTTCCTTTGCCGAGTTAGAGGCGGAGGGAAGGTGTAACAGGTGAACTCCTGATAGCCTCATTCCACTAATTGAAGACCAGGTAGGAAGTTTCCTTTTTGTTGCGTGGTGTTGGAGGGAGACTGGGAGAGTCAAGGTGTTTTCACAGTTTCATCTAACTCTAAATCCTAACAATTGGACCAGTAACCCCTCCTATTGTTAAATTTACTCAGGGTTTATTAAGCAACCATATGCAAAGAGATGGTCCTATTATTCTATAGCGAGAAAGAGTGAGAAGCCCATGGGCCTACCTGATGGTTGGGGACTAAAGAGTCCTTCTAGTAGGGCCAGCACCAGTTAGAACAAAACACTGCTCGTCTGAGGAGGGTAGTCGCAGGTGAAATCCTGGGCTGGCGATGGAGCAGAGCCAGAGGGTCACTAGACAGAAGTCTTCTCTGGTGGAACACCACAGATGCTGTTGGTTGGAATGAAGGATCTAGAGGTGTTGGCGACAAAACCGAGCGTGCTCGTCAATCAGCGGTTGTAACAGTTGCACCAAGTAGGGAACTCTGCTCCTATACAGAAGTGAAGTCAGCAAGACGGGGAGCGTTCCCTACCTGAACGCATCTTCCTGGATGTTGTATTGTTCAGGCCATGCAAGCTAGGTGTTGATGATACCCTTGTGCATGCATTATCCTTGAGTCACTGCTTCCTGTTCGTTGCAGGGGCTCCCCGCTATGCTCTTGAGTCCTCGTACAGTTGAACTCGGCTTTGGCAAATAGCATGTTCTGTTTTAGTGTCCACACTTGCCCCGTGTGGCGCCACCCCATCCTCTAGGTGTTCGTACACAGGTCATCCACAAAATGTAACCAGGCTTGCCAGTGTCACAGATGACAGTTTAAGGGTTTTATTTTTCATACCCCCAAGTTAGTTCTAATGATTGCTAACCCCTAAACGTAGTGTATCATACCTCCCTCCGTGACTTCCTAACTTTCCCTACTCTAACCAAAGATTAGGGTTCTAAAGAGTTTCGATCATGCCTTGCCCTTGCACTTGTTTTATCAGGCTAGATCAATCATGCCCACTCATCTCTATTCCTCTATTCTTACTAGCACTCCCTCCACTTACTCCTTGCTCTACTCTTTCGTCCATCTGATATTTCACAACCTCTTCTCCTCACCTTCACCCTTTTATGTAAAAACTCCTTCCACTCCACAATGGTACTTCCTTCCACTGCTATGCTCTTTCATCCGCTACTACACTCCTCTGCCCACTACTACACTCCTCCGCCCACTACTTCACTCCACCACCCACTACACTTCTCCACCCAAAAATACACTCCTCCACCCATTACTAAAGTCCTCTGCCCACTACTACACTCCTCCACTCACTAATACTATTCTCTCCTCCTTCCACTACTACACAAACACCCTTCTTCCACTCAATATTTTCCACTTCACATTCACTCCTTACCCTATCTTCTACTACTCACTCGCAACATAAACGTGCACACTTAAACTGCAGAACCACTATCACTCCTAAATCAATACCTCAACTGCTCCAGAAATCTCCCTCACAAGCCGCTGCTCCTTCCTTCCTCCTGCTGGTCACCTCTGACCTCACCTGGTACACCCACATTTCCTGCTTCCTGTTCCGCCTTTAAATATCCCTCCCCTCCTAGGGATTGGTCCTCTTTCCCTAGCCAATCAGAGCTCCTCTCTCCGGCCTGGGATGCGCATTTGCAAGGGGAAGCTTTCAAAAGGAGCTCATGCCGCGCACACTGGTCTGCGGGTGTTTGAGCAAAATAATGGCAGAGTATCAAGTACAATTCAACAGTTTGTTTTTCAAGAATCTGTTTCCCTGACAGTATCGGTAAGTCTTTGGAAATGCCCCTTGTGGTTTAATCGATAATATTGTATGTGCGGACTCCCGCCTGTGCTGCTTGGCAGGACTGTGCCATCACTGTGACTGCGGCATATGCTCACAGCTTTTTTTGTGAGGCTCTCTCTTTCTCTCCTTCCTGTTCTCTGGGCAGCTTGGGGTTGGCTCTTTTTGCTGTGATTGCTGCTCAGTAGCATTGGAGCATTTCTTCTGATGCCGGGTGATGTGTGTCTCTTTGTCTCTTTAGTTCTTTTAGGGCAGTCATTTTGACACTCGTACATCGCTTGGGATCTGCAAAAATATGAGAACGCTGTTCGTTCAAGTGGCATTGTAGGAGCTAAAGGTCTGGATGCAAGCATTCTGACACGGGTGCAGGAATTGGGGCCCTCTTTGATGACACTGTCCACCCCAGGGGTAAGACTAGCTCTGGGTGGCTCCCTGGTATGCCTCACAATCCCCAGCTGAATGGGGTTCCTGTCCCTTCATGACACAGTTGGGTTACTAGTCCGGTCACACCAGGATGACGCTTATGAAAGGATGTCACTAATCTTTGACTGCGCAAGTTCTGGTATGATTCTCTGGCTCATAACCCTTCCAATGTACCAGTTATCTCAATTGCTCATTCTATATCTGGGAGTTGCATATCTAGGTAACTTTGTATGTTTATTCTTTTTTGGGGGTATTCGAGGTAACATCGGTTAATGGGTCTTTTCAGGATTGGCCTCTTTTAACAGCCAGACGTGATGTACAGGGTGGACGGTCCACTCTTTTTGGAAGGTTCAATTTATACGCCACGTCTGATACTTTCTTTGGGAATCAGAAATGCGCCCACATAATGAGGTTGGAACCTCTTATTAATCTGCATCAATTTGAGTCTTTTGGTGCTAAGTCACACTTGATGACTAATCGGATACTCGTGAGTAGATAGACTGCCCTGATCAGCTTGTCTTTTGGTTCTTTTCTAAGATTTTTGCAAGTGTCTCTGTGCTTCTTGCTGAATATTGCATATCCGCTGGACAGGTTACTTGGTACCGGGAATGGGAGAGGGCGGTTGCTTGATGGGTAAAGTGCAGGGATGATTAATCAGTTGATAGAAGAATAGTGACATGCCTAATGAAGAGTGTCAGGTATGGTTATAGGAGAAGTCTGCCTGGGGAAACCATTGAGTCCACTGCTCCTGATGTCTTTGAATAAATTGGAGTAATACGGTTTGAGGCATTGGTTAACTCTCGCCGCATGCCTGGCTGTCTGGGGATAGCAGCTAGCAGAACAGCTGGATTCTATTTGCAAGAAATTGAAGAATGCCTTTTAGGACCTTGCCGTGAATCAATCCGACGTTATCTTCACCGGAATGCCAAAGTGCTTGAGGATTTTCAGAAGTAATATCTGGGCTAGGCATAAGGCTGTGGGTACCTATGGGCTTCTGATGAAATGCGCCATTTTGGTACAATAAGCCACCACTATTGTGATACTATCGTGGCACAGCAGTGTGAGGAATTGCCACTAGCAGGGCAAGAGACTGAATAGCTGTGTCTCCATTTATCCTTTGTGAGAACGGGCAACACCTCCCTACACAGAGACAGCCCCTTAGCAGGTGTTGTCCTGGGAAACCAGCATCATAGGGCACACCCTGCACAAAAGGACTAGCCTCATACCAGAGTTTTGCCTAGCAAAGGGCCTTTGATGCTATGTGTCTGAGCAGGGGCCAGGGTTAGTGTAGAGAGAGGTTCTCAGCATAGTTAGAGGAGGGTTCCACATCTTCTTTCTCTTTGTGCCTCTCTTTCCTTCCCGTCCTCTCCAATTCCTTTAACACAAATCACTTTGGGTATGATGTCAGAAGGAAAAGACCACTTGTATCAAAGACAGGAATTGGACCCGTTAAAACAGGCTACCCTGTAGAGTGGAAAAAAGAAAAAAGTTTATTTCTTTCTTGTTCTGTCTGATATTAGACACCAGCGAAAACTAGTGTAAGCTTCACATAGGCAGTATTGGGTAGAGTTTCATCCTATCCTTGTGTCTTCTATTGTAAAGCTTAGACAACAGAGTGACCTTCTTTTCCACATTACGGTGAAGATGTTGTGATGTGAAAATATTATGTGAAAGATGTGAAAGATGTTGTAGGTGAAAGATGTTGTAGGTGAAAATATTATAGGGAAGTTGGTCCTTTTTTGTGTAAACGCATTACTGTTGGGACCAACCTGTTCCAGTTGGTTGGTAGGCACCCCCTTGTGTCTTTTGTCCTTCTGACGGTGACAGCAGTGGGAGAGCCTGAGTGATTTATTTTCACCATGGAGGGTTGACTTTTAGATCAACGCCCCTGCACACCCCGTTCTAGCTAGTAGACCATTGACCGAACCACTCTTACCACTAGCTACTCCTATTCTCTCACTCTGTGTCGCCACTTCCACCGCTTTGCTACCACTACTATATCTTGCCTCCTCTATTCCCCCTCTACTCCGACTACCACTCACTGAGACTTACTACCGTCCCCTACTAGCAACTACCACCTCTTACTCCCACCACCACTTTATTAATCCCACAACTACGACCCCATCCACTGCCACTACCGCCCTGCTACTCTTACTCTACCTCTATTCCTCACGTCGATTTTGTTGTTACATCAGTTAAATTTGAAGACTCGTGCACATCTAAAAAAGAAATGAGAGGACTTCATAGATTGGCACAAGCATATGTTTTTTCGGTGGGGTGCATTGCGTGTAGAAAGTATTTCACAAACTACAACTTTGCAAAAGAGCCATATCAGTCGAACCTAAGGTGTGACCTGTACCTGCCAGGCAAGCCCTCGCAGACCTTCTACAAGAATTGGTGGCAGAGACAACCATCAAACTAATGGATGACAGAGAACAGTTGAGTGCAGTGGGCCTCAGCAAAGAAATTGCATTGTTTAAACTCCATTTCGTGGTAGATCTTTGCAATCTGAACGTATAGATAGATAAAGGCATTTATTCACTTGACAGCATCTCAGAGCTCATACTCATGTTATACATGGCAAGAATGTTCACCAATCTTTGAGTAAAGAATGTTTCCCACCAGATCAAGTTGCATAAAGAGTTTGAGTTGAAGGGTGTGGCTGCCTAACTCACCGAGACTTACTGCCGTCCCCTACTGGCAACTACCACCTCTTCCTCCCACCACCACGTTATTAATCCCACATCTACGACCCCATCCGCTGCCACTACCACCCTGCTACTCTTACTCTACCTCTATTCCTCCCACTCTCCAATCACACACAAATACTCACCTTATCTGGTCTCTCAGACGTGCTCCACCAACTCCTGTCCTCACCCAATTAACCCACATTAAGCTTCTCACACACACTTACTTATCTCTCCCACCCCGTCCCCAGATTGGCCACTTACCTTATCTAATAGCTTACCTTTGTTGAGGGAGTGTGACTGGGAGGGGTTTCAGGAGGCTGCATAGTGGCTAGCGAGCCATGTCCCGTCGCCGCATTTCTAATATGGAGCTTGCTAACACCAAGGCCTTCTTGCAGGCCAAATCGTGTCTCACAATGTCCCTTTTGACTTGTGGGGTTACACTAGCCTACAGGTAGCCTTCCTCTATCAAGTGGCTTCCATAGTGCAATAGTGGCGCAATGCCTCTCTGGAGACCCTTGTCTCCAGATAATAATCCATGGTGGGTTAGTGGTGGTGTGTAGGCTCCATTTTGGGATGCTTAATTGACCAGTGGAGCCTCTGTGGCGTCCCCCTCCTCTGCGGCCGGTGTTGTGCCATTTGCGACATCCCCTTCGATGCCCACAACTAGAGGCGTTGCTAGGGGTATCTTAGGGGGCTATAGCCACGGGTGTTTTGGTTCTAACCGCGGATAGAATCTCAGGGGCTACAACCAAAAGGCTACCTAGCAGCGAGTCCCGACATTAGTGTAGCCCCAGATCTTTTCAAGACCTAGCAACACCCGTGCCGAAAACCCTTTGTAGCGCTGCCCCTGCCAGTGAAGCCTTGATGGTCGCACCCTGCGGCATAGCACAGAGTGCTGCCACACGGCTCCAGCCTCCCTCTGCTCTTCATGGTGGTTCCTCCATGCTGCTGCCCCCCTACGGTGGGGACGTCACCATCATTGTTAGTAAGGCAAGGAGTCTGCCCGCACAGTACTGTGTGTTTGGGGTGGTTGCCAGACAGGGCCTGCACGCATCATATAGGAGACACATGGTGATGTATTTTGGCGAGTAGGGAAGCCATACTCTGGTGTCATGAACAAAGAAGCTTCAAGATAAAATGAAATCCCTGCTTTTGAGAACAAGTGATGAGCTTAGAGTCAGAAACATGAGAAGACAGGGCATAATTAGAGGCAGGAGAGTGCTGATAAACCAGATATGAGGATTAGATTCAGGGGATGATAATCTTCTCACGGAAAGTAAGTATTGTTTATAAAGAAGCGGTCCCTGGAAGAGTATACTTCAATTTGGGCTCCTTTATAAAATTATATGTGTGATGTCCATACAATCAATGTAATGCTCTGTCTGACATGGCCCTGCTCAAACTGGATCACTCCCTTATCCTTTCCTTTCCTTTCCTATCTACTCCTTTACCCTCAGTTTGTGATGTTTACCCGTTGGATGTGACTTATAATTCATAATACCTGTTTATGTAACTCAGACGCGGATGTATTAGACTTTGTGATATTGATTGTGGATTTTGTTGTTACATCAGTTCAATTTGAAGACTCATGCACATCTAAAAAAGAAATGAGAGGAATTCATAGATTGGCACAAACATATGTTTTCGAAGGGGTGCAGTGGGTGTAGAAAGTATTTCACAAACTGCAATTTTGCAAATGAACCATATCAGTCAAACCTAAGGTGTGACCTGTAAATGCCAGGCAAGCCCTCACAGACGTTCTACAAGACTTGGTGGCAGAGACAACCATCAAACTAATGGGCGACATAGAACGGTTGAGTGCAGTGGGTCTCAGAAAAGAAATGACACCAGGGACGTCATTTCAGCAAAATGCCAGGGGTAGCGGAAGTGACATCACATGACCCTTGACCCACCCTGATGACATCACAGGAAGTGATGTCATTTGACCCCACCTGAAGTGATGTCGCAGGAAGCGATGGAACAAGACCTTTCACCTGTTGACAAAACAGGAAGTGGCATCACATAGCATTGTACACTACGGAAAATATGGTTGCGATATCACTATAATGTGATGTACATTTCATACAAGAATGGATCGCCATATGTATCGTAAGATCAGTGTGTATAGGCCCATATTACCAAATTACTATGAATGCAAGCAGACGTCCATGACCAAATGATAATGATGTGTTATTTTATAGTAGTTACTCTTAATCGCTTTATATAGAAAAAATATACACCCAATATCACCCAATCTGTGTTGGTACTCCTTTATCGACCTCAGAAGGAAGAAAGGCTGAGTTACGGAATTTAAGAACAGACTAAATCAGTGACTCACCCCCTGAAGTGTGCCTGAAATAAACCTTTAATGAGTCTAGCAATTATTGTATAGAATTCCAGAAAGACACATTATTTTGTATTCCTATTCTTTCTTATTTAGGGTCAATGCTGAAAGTGTTAGACTTGTGGCACTCCTGTTCTTATTTTTTTAAGGGGCATGAACAAGAAAGCCAGCCACTCCAGAAGTAAAGAGCCACATGGTGCTGGCCAGAGCCCAGGAGCTTGGATTACAAACCTCTGGCGACCCCTAAATGAATATAGACAGTTATTCACTGGACAGCATCTCAGAGCTCATACTCAGGTTATGCATGGCAAGAATGTACACCAATCTTTGAGTAAAGAATGTTTCCCACCAGATCAAGTTGCATGAAGAGTTTGAGGAAGCGATTTAGAGCCTGGAGGTGCCCTAAAAATGTGACAGTTCCCTACTTTATGTTCTTTTAGAAATTCATTGTTGAAGTGAGAGTCGACTACTCCACTGAAAATGGTGTGCTCAGGCTCTGCTGCTACCGGGAACGGTCCCTGAATGCTGATGCCTGAGTTATTATGGGGTAATTTAGCCCCGGATTGGACTGATCATGGGATGTTCTCTTCTTCTCTCTGGCATCTAAGACTGCCTCCTGAGTGCTCAGAGGATGCCAACGGAGGACTGAGCGCCTTGCCCATACTAGATGTGCAGCAGAGTAAGACAAGGAGGTGGGTGCTGCAGCTTCTAATTAAAGGATAGAAATAGCAGATGGCACAGATTTGTTTTATTATTTGTATTTTAACTGTTTAAAAATCTTTCAATATATTATACAAGCATGTAAAACAATGTACATGTAACCTCGGTTCGGCACCTATCCCAGGCTATCCCTCGACCTGCGGCTGCTATTTTGATGGTAGCCGCTACTATCTCGAAGCTTCTGCATTCTCATGATGACTTAAAGGCACACTTAAAGGCAGGCTCCTTATCTGTCTAGAAATCCTTTGGGAACAATCTAGGTGACACCTATCAGGGACCCAGCTTGGACAGTGCCTTTCAATCGCTCTGGGCACTCGCCTTGTCTTCTGCACCCTTCTACTCCTTTCCCTGATGTCACTCTGTCGCTATCTTTGTCTTCTCTCTCTCTCTTACTCTCTCTCACTCTTCCTCCTCTGTCCCTCTGATGTTCCTCTCTCTAGTACCTGTATCCACCTTCCGATCGTACTCCCCACTGCTCTCTATCCCTCCTCCACACCACTACCACTCTCCCCTCTCCTGACCACTACTGTTTCCTTCTCCACACCACCACTAGTACTCCCACCTTCACAAGTCCCACTTCAACACCACTACTACTACTTTACTCCTCAGTCATCCTCCTTTCACTCCCACAGTCACCCATTCCCTCACCCCTAGTCTCCTACTACCAGTTTCACTCACACACCGTTAGTGCACACTCACACCACAGTACCACTTCATCTCATCCGCCAATACCTCAACTTTGCTATAGACGCCTTCAAGCCCCTCTACATTGCCCTTCCATGTTCTGGTCCACCTCCTCTTACCTCGCCTGCCCAACCCACAGCTTTGCCTCTTTTATCCTCTATTGGTTCTCCTCATCTGGTCCCCTATGCCAATTAATCCATGGGAGGTGTGAAATCAGCAAAATAAATGTACGGGGTTCTAAGCCCCCATTTTTTGCATGCAAGCCCGCCAAAGTGTGCTAGTGGTGGCCGGCTATAGTAAATATTCCAGTTCATGTGCGTGTTCCCAACGTCTGTGGGATTTCAGTCTTTGTAGGGGAGCCACTCAATGGCTCCATTGTCGGTGATGGTTCCTCCGGTATGGAGAGGAATCCAATCTTTGTCATGGATCTGCTCTGTGGCTCTGTTACAAGTGAGATTGCAGTGTTCCAAGTATGTGCAGACACTTGTGGTTGACTGTACAGCATCACATAGTGTTTTCCCTTTAATTCTCTGCTGGATGTGGTGCGCTGGTATGTGGTCCACTGCTAGCGTTGCTGGTATTTGTAGTTTTCTAGAGAAAACAGAGAGAAACTGGTCAGCATCTTGCAACATAGGTATGGGGTGACAAACAGTGGTACTATCGCGACTGTTTGACAAGGTCTGTATCCCGCCCATGTCAAGAGGGGGCAGGAACACCTTTCAGCCTGTGGTGGGAGGCCTACCAGGGAGTAATACAGTGCCAGTCCTACCCCAGAGGTGGATAGTGGCAGTTTAGAGGGCCCCAGTTCCTGTCCCTCCTAAGTGCAAACTTATACATTGGCAGTATCAATTTGTCTCATACCATGCCTCCTATGCAGATGTCTTGTATTCTTTCCAGATGCAATGAGGAAGAGTGAGGTGGAGTTAATGAGGTGCTGCAATGAAGAAGAGTGAGGTGAAGTTAGTTGCGGACTGTGATGAGGAAGAGTGAGGTTGGCATGTGGGGTGATGCAACGAGGAAGAGTGAGGTGAAGTTGTTGGGGTACTGTTATGAGGAAGAGTCAGGTGGAGTACTGCGATGAGGATGAGTGAGGTGGGGTCGTGGGGTACTGCGACGAGGAAGAGTGAGGTAGGGTAGTGGGGGACACTGACGATGAAGGGGAAGATGAGGTTAGTGGGGGACTGTGACCAGGAAGAGTGAGAAGGGGTAGTTAGAGAATGTGATGAGGAAGAGGAAGGTGGAGTTAGTTGTGGAATGTGATGAGGAAAAGTGAGGTGGAGTTAGTGGGGGACCGTGATGAGGAACAATGAGGTGAAGTTAGTGGGGGTCTAGGACAAGGAAGAGTGAGATGGAGATAGTGGTGTACTGTGACGAGGAAGAGTGAGGTGGGATAGTGGGGGCACTGTGACCAGGAAGAGTGAGGAGGCGTAGTTGGGGAATGTGACTAGGAAGAGTGAGGTGGGATTAGTGATGGACTGTGATGAAGAAGAGAGAGGTGGAGTTAGGGGGGACTGTGACAAGGAAGAGTGAGATGGGGTAGTTGGGGAATGTGACTAGGAAGAGTGAGGTTTAGTGGGGGCTCTGATGAAGAAGAGTGAGGCAGAGTTAGTGGGGGCTGTTACGAAGAAGAGTTAGTGGGGGCTGTTACAAAGAAGAGTTAGTGGGGGGATTGTGATGAATGAGATTGAGCTGGAGTTAGTGGGGGACTGTGATGAAGAAGTGTGAGGTGGAGTCAGTGGAGACCTATGATGAAAAAGAGTGAGGTGGAGTTAGTGGGTCACTCTGATGACGAATATTGAGGTGGAGTTAGTGGGGGACTGCCACGAAGAAGAGTCAGGTGGAGTTATTGGGGGACTGTGATGAAGAAGAGTGAGGTGGAGTTAGTGGGGCACTGTGATGAAGAAGAGTAAGGTGGGGTTAGTAGGGGACTGTGAAAAGGATGAGTGAGGTGGAGTTAGTGGGGGACTGTGATGAGGTTGAGTGAGGAGGGGTTGGTGGGGGACAAACGAGGAAGAGTGAGGTGGGGCAGTTGGCAACTTTGATGAAGAAGAGTGAGATGGAGTTAGTGGGGGACTCTGCGAGGAAGAGTGAGTTAAGGTAGCTGGGAACTGTGATGAAGAATAGTGAGATGGGAAAGTTGGGGAATGTAACAAGGAAGTGAGAGTTGGGGTAGTTGGGGTCTGTGATGAGGAAGAGTAAGGTGGGGTAGTTTGGGACTGTGACAAGAAAGAGTGAGAAGATGGTATTGCTGTACTGTGACAAAGAGTGAGCTGGTGCTAGTGAAGTACTATGACGATGAAGAGTGAGGTGGAGTTACTGGGGTACTGTAACTTACCAGAGTGAGGAGGAGTTAGTGGAGGACTGTGGCGAATGAAGAAGAGTGAGGTGGTGGTAGTGGGATACTGCGACAAGAAAGAGTGGGCTGGACTTAGTGGGGGACTGAGACGAATAAGAGTGAGGTGGAGTTAGTGGGGAACATCAATGAGGAAGAGTGAGGAGGAGTTAGTGGGGTACTACACCAAAAAAGTGTGAGGTAAAGTGAGTGGGGAATGCGATGAGGAAGAGGGAGGTGGAGTTATTGGTGTACGGCAGTTAGGTGGAGTTTGTGGGGGACCGTGAAGAAGAATGAGGTGGAGTTAGTGGGGTACTGCGACAAGGAAGAGTGAGGTGGGGTAGTGGGGGACTGTGAGGCGGAAGAGTGAGCTGGAATTAGTGTGGTACTGTGACGAGGAACAGTGAGGTGGAGTTAGTGGGGAACTGTGATGAAGAAGAATGAGGTGAAGTTGTTGGGAACTGTGATGAGGAAGAGTGAGGTGGTGTTAGTGGGGGACTGTGAAGTAGAAGAGTGAGATGGAGTTAGTATGGCACTGTGATGAGGAAGAGTGAAGTGGGGTAGTTGGGGACTGTGATGAGGAAGAGTGAGGTGTGGTATTGGAGTACCGTGACAGGGAAGAGTGAGTTGGTGATAGTGGGGTGCTGTGACATGGAAGAGTGAGGTGGAGTAGTTGGGGTTTGTGAGGAACAAAAGTGAAGTGGTGTTAATGGGGGACTGTGACAAAGATGAGTGAGGTAGAGTTAGTGGGGGACTGTGATGAGGAAGAGTGATGTGCTGGTAGTGGTGTACTGCAATGGGGAAGAGTGAGGTGGGGTAGTGGGGGACTATGAAGAGGAAGAGTGAGATGGGTTTAGGGAGGTACTGCGACAAGGAAGAGTGAGCTGGAGTTAGTGGGCTACTGCGACAAGGAAGAGTGAGGTGGTGTATTGGGACATTGTGATGAGGAAGAGTGATGTGCAGTTAGTGGGGTACTATGACGAGGAAGAGTGAGGCAGAGTTAGTGGGGGACTGTGACGAAGAAGAGTGAGATGGAGTTCATGGGGGCAGTTGACAAGGAATAATGAGGTGGAGTTAGTGATGTGCTGTGACAAGGAAGAGTGAGGTGGGTAGTGGGGGACTGCAATGAGAAAGAGTGAGATGGAGTTAGTGGGCTACTGCAACAAGCAGGAATGAGGTGAAGTTAGTGGGGCAATGCGATAAGAGAAATTCACTGTTAAGTCACATTAAATGCTTGTCCAATCAAAACAAAGGATATAGTAAACACGCATTGTCTTCCTCCTCTGTTATACACACTTTTATATTAAACCAATTAAGCAATTCAAAGGTTTTTCAACACATATAACACCACAGAAACACAAATAGCCCCTTAATGTACCCCCCACACATTGTAAGTAAATGTAGGAAGCAATCCAGTAAATATTTTCATATTAAAAAAATCTGATTGCTTCCTAAATTGACTTAAAATGCTCCCATTACCCTAACTAACAATCCCAGTGATTGCCACATCTCAATATATTATTGCTTTGAAGAAATGACACTGTTCTTTTTGCCATTCGTGCCGATTCCAAAATTTGATTATGGAATTAATGGCGTATTTAGGGAAATGGAAAAGCTTGGCACCACCAGTGTATTATGGGAGATATAACTAACTTTTTGGGTACAGGGTCTTCCGCTCTACGCCAGATTAAAAATAATACTGTATAGATTTACGCCAAACGAACAAAGGATTTCTTTCAAGCACTTTGTGCCCGACTTGTTTCTTATTTGGGGAAAATCCATCCATCGGATTGGGCTGTGCGCATGAGCAAAAATTGGTCATGTAAAAGTGAAAAACATAACCTTTTTTGAGCCTTTATATCTTTTGAACCGTACCACGGATTTACATGAAACTTTCCAGTCCTGGGCACCCAGGCCCTAATATAGGAATATCAAATGCCGTTCTCATCCATGCTACGGCTCAAAAGTTTAATAGTCATAGAATCTTCGCTTTTGCTACGGTTGATAGCCTATAATGCATTCCCCACGCTGAACTCAAAAGGTTAAAGTACATCATTGTTCCAGTGCTAGTTGATACAATCCGCTCAGGATTGCCAGAACATAAAACAGACACGTAGCCAAAAGAGTTGGCACCATGTTTCAGGTTACTTATACAAAAGTGCCTATTAGTTGCTAAACGAATTCAGGTTGCTGTTAATAATTTCAGGGCATTGCTTACACATTCCAGAGATCTGCTAATAGGGTGTGCCGAACTGGCAGCATTGATGCACAGATACACACATACATGCTTGATTTCTGTTCAATTTGGATGTGAGTCAATATAAACATTGCTAAGTCAATTTGCACATTTCCATGCCAGTTTTAAACTGCCTGAGGACCTCTCAAATTGCCAAAGTTATGCTCCTTTCAACCGTGTTATGGCAGTTTTCCTCAGTTGAACATATTTCTAATCACTCACCACACTTTAATTCACTGATCTGTCTTACTATCCAGTTCACAGAGGCCATCTTTGTTTCCACAATAATCTAGCACAAGGAATAATGGAGGCATTAAAGCAGCCTTTGGCAGATCCATTCCAAGATGTCTGCCTACAGGCGCTTCAACGTAGCAAAAGCCCTAACTGATATAGGCAACGTCTGCTCCCGGGGCCTTGTGGAGTCCCAGTACCTGACTTTATGTCAAATGAGAGAGCTTTCTGAACACTGAGCTGCAAACGTTTGGGTATGGCTTAAGCCTGTGCCGGCCTGCAATACATGCTCTTTTCCCCCATTTCTTCAGTCCCTCATGTTTGGTTTCTCTCCACTTCCCCCTGTTCATGACTCTTTAATTTCCCTATGTTCAGTGTGCTTCCTGACTCAGCCACGTTGCTTCCAGTATTCTATGCATCACCAGTTGCTTTCAGCAACAACTTGCTCCCAGAGTTCTTGATCTCAGAGTACATCTATCAGTGCTACCTTCTATCCTGGTGCCTTCCTCTCCAGGTAGTGATCTATGCTAATATATTGTGCTGTGTTTGGCTGAGGCTTTTCTCCTGGAGGAGTTTCCCTCCATGGTCGGCAGACCTTTTGGTGGTCACCTTCCTTCTAAATGCCCCTCACTTGGAGGCATTGTGGCTTCCACAACATACCAGCCATGACTCTACACGCTTTAGCTCCAATAATACACCCAGATGAGAACTGTTGGCGAGAATATTGTCATGTTGATTTCCATATTGCCCATAGTAGATTAGGATGCCAGTTTCAACAATAAAATGGCAGTATTACTCAAATTATTCACATTGAGCAATTGGTTTCCACAGTGCCATAAGAAGCTTGTGTAGCAAATGTACTAGTGTTGACTCAATTTTATTCAAACTCTTTATTGTTTTTGTTGTCACCAGACTGCCTTGTTAACATAAATACTTGCATCACACCAGACGACCAACTTACTGTAAGACTCAGTACTCATGTGACTGGGTTGCCAAGAAAAAACACATACTGCCACCTCCCATCAGTTCAGTCCCTTCCCAAGTTGGTCAACAACTCCTTCTGCTGGGCATTAGATAGTAGTGTTTCCCATTTACGCATATTGTCAAGCTGATATACACACTGATTCTAGACAATTGTGATAATAGTCTCAATAACACCATTCCAATGTTGACCCAGTAAAAGTATTGGCCTGGTGGTTTCTTCATTGCCACCAGAAGTCTGGATCTCCCCTGCGCCCCACCCCAGTTAATCATATTGTCAAACTGGTGCCACAAAGTGACCATGGGATCAACATGGGATCCTTCCCCAAGCGTATGTCTTAAAAGACTCTATTCAAAATAAGATGTATAATCAAAGTATAGGAATGACACTCAGTTTCTATCTTGATTAGCACTCAAACCTTCCTTTTCTCTGTCTCTCTCTTTCTCTGTCCCCCACTGAACCCCCACTCGGCTCTGATAAGAACACATAGGAACCACATGTTCTCTGGTTCCTTCCACTTCAGGGTCTTGCTCCTTCCCAGTACCCAGACAGGTCAGTGTTGTTGTAGGAAACAATATATGGCACAAGAAGTAAATTCAAACTCTGCAAACTAACAGACTCTCATATTTACCCACCCATAGGGTTCTCTCAGGGTCTTTGGAAATGTGTGGCATTCTTGATCTTTCCTGTTTCTTGAAGAGGTAATTCACTGGCTTGTGTATGGCGGGGAGGTCTCCCATGGTCTTGGTTTAGGGAAGTGGTTGGCAGCTTAGAATAGGAAGATTGTGATGTAGACCCTTCCCCCGCTCACCAAAAAGGAACCAGAACTTCAGGCGGGACGTTAACAGATAGTTCCTCGCCCTCGCACTCTGCACTAGGCCTTTTGCTATCTTCCTGTTTGAAGGTCCTGGCATTAGTACTCACCAGCCCACTCTTCTTGGCCTCAATGTCTCACTGCTTGTGTCAACCTACAGGCCTTCAACGACTTCTTTCCTTTTCCTTCTCCTTGCTAGCCACTGGCTTTTCATACACCTCCTCAACACTATACCACATGGTTCATCCTCCACGAACTTTAAGTTACCCCTGTTGGTTGTGGTGTTTTCCAAACTCCCCTTTAACTGCATCAGCCGGTTAAGTGGCACAGCCAGTAGAGCGCTCGCTTTGACATCTGTGCAGAACCTGCTAACGCAGGTTCGAATCCCGGCGTGGCCAAACTCAGCCTTTCATCCTTCCGCGGTTGATAAATGAGCACCACACACCGTGGGTAATAATAAGCAGCGCTCAGATACCTGAGGGTTCGTAGCACTATATAAATGCCAAATTATTATTATTATTATCTTAGTGTTTCTTACTCTCCATCTCGCCATACTTCTCAGTGTCCCCATCTTCCACTATCCAATGTTTCTCTTTCCTCCTTTCCTCTTCTACTTGTCTCCTCTTCCCCCTCCAGTCCTCCTGATGTTCACTCTCCGCTTTCTTTCTCCTCTCTCCTCATGACGTCTTCTGCAGACCCTATCCTCCCACCTCTACCTAGTGTCCTCCTCCTCCTGACAAGTTCTTTACACCTCCAAAGAATGTTCTTCTCCTGCTCCTTCCTCATGACTGTCCTCTAACTTCTCCGTGATGTTGTTCTTCTACTTCTCCTTCCTCCTGACACCTTCCGCCAACCTTTGCCTGCCTCTCTGCTCTATGCTCCAAACTCCTGCCTCCTCGCCTGCTCACGCTCCTTCCTCCAAACATCTCAAACACTCCTAGAGACCTTCTCGAAACTGTTAGGGGCCCTAGGGTTAAGAGAGGAACTAGGAAGGTAAAGGTGATTCACAAGCCGCATGGTTGCTTTATGCTCAAGGGTTACATAAGGTAATAATGGGAGGAAGACTAAGTGCTAGAGTGTGGAAGTAAGAGTGCTTATATATTTCATTTATTTTCCTTAACTAAGGATATTCACGAAGGTGAACTGTTCCCGGTCCAAGATGGTCGGGGAAGAACTCAGCAGTGATTGGTCAGGTGCCCTAAGTGAGGTGATGTGGAACTTCCAGAAAGGTTCTAAACTGGCTTTCATCCAAAAATTCAATCAGGCAGCTTATAGGTTTTTGGGCTAAGTAATTAGGTCCTTTTGAGAGAGTTTTTGGAGCGGAAGTCAATCAAAACATGAATCATCTCATTCAAGAAGATAAAGAAGATATAAATGATAAATGAGATAAGTGGGTTAGAAAATAGAAAACAGTTTTTAAGTATTCCGCTGTTTGAGCACTGTTAAATTGCATAGCAGCCATTTTAGCATTGTATATAGTTATTAGTTAACCTCGGTAACTAGAGGATCAAAGAACAATTAAACGCAGATACAGTTTTTACCTGAGAGCTGTGCGTGAGCATTGTTCTACAAGGGCAAAGAAGTAGCGAGCAAGTGTTTTTCCACATGTGAAACATATTTGTAATGTGCCATAACATACATGGTTAAGTGTGAAGAAAAGAGACAATTTAGCGCGTTTACTACCATTGGTCGGAAGGAGCTCTGCCGGGATCTCTGGTACGCTAGAGCGGGATCGTGGTGTGCACGAGGTATACTAACTGAAGCGCAGGTCTTCAAGGAATCGTCCACGTCTACTTTAGAGTAAGGAGTAATCGCATGCTTTGTTTTTTCAAGTGCGCGGTATACTTGGAGGTTAGAAGACGCGCTACCATATCACCAGTAACTCTGGGAAAAAGGCACGTTTTGTAATGTGTTAAGAGTTATGAAATCAGTATTCTTAAAGGAGTCAATGTAAATAGTGAATGAGTATTTAACTATGCAAGCAAGGTAACTTACCCAATGCAATTGAAGCAAGCAATCTCAAAAAAGTGTAATGACTAAGCAAAGTCAAGGCAATAAGAACACAGCATCTATCTGGAGAAGAGAAAATACTCTTATAAGCATTTGATAGAAAACATGAAAGAAAAAGCCTTCCATTTGATAAACAGTTTGGCAACAATCCGAAGGAAAAGAAAGAACCTCTGAGCTAAAAGCAGAGGTTATTATGGTATTTATTGAGCGTGGACCTTCCTTCCAGAAGCAACGGAGCGCTTCACAGAGGTATACAACAGTACAGATGCATAACAGAGCACTTATCAGGTATCAGGTATTGAACAAACCATCATTATAATTATATCCACTAGGAGGGAAATATTAGCTGTGGGTGGGTTTATCAGAGAACTGTTAGTGATCTGGTGTGTATGTTGTTGTTTGTTGCAGATCCAAGGCTGAGTCCACCAAAGAATCTTCCAGAAGGTAGGGCAGGCTGGCTGGAGTCTGATAGTTTGTTATTTTACCCACTTTCCCTTTCCCTTCAGGTGTGTTGCATCTGCTGCTGAATACTGAGCAGCAGCAGGCCAGACATTCTTGTGAGGCTTGCAGGGTGCAGCTTCCTCTGCAGGAAGAATTTGCTGGTACCTGACACAAACACCCAGACACCCTTGATATTTCCCGCTCTTTATAAAGTCTTCTCCTTGCTAAATTGTCTTCAGGTGAGTTTCATTTTGTCACAAAACTCTGATTGGTCGTGGATAACGCCCGTGCGACCTGTCCACTGCTCCTTAAACTCCACCCCTTCCTTCCTCAATGCCATTTTCCATACTACTTCCTGGCCCAGCTAGGAGGACTTTTTTGGAATTGTGGGCTATACATAACGGGCAATCATGCCACGAGGAGAAACAGACCCCACAATTTTTATTATTTATTTATTTATTTATATGTTTATATAGCGCTGCAGCCCACAGGCATCAGAGCGCTTCACAAAAAGACAGACTGGAGTATAAAGACGGGACAGTCAAAATCACATGTAGCAGACATTGGAACAGAGATGAGCTAGCTGGCTGGCGGGAATAGGAATTTTATTTAAAGAGAAATGTCTTGAGTTGCTTTCAGAAGATTAGATGATTAGTTTCCAATCTCAGCCCAGGGGGGAGTTTATTCCATGTGAGGATTGCCTTGGTCGTGAAAGCCCTACCTAATCCTTTAGCTTTTTTCGTTCTTACTGTAAACAAATAGTGCCCCAGTATATACCCATGTGGTGAGCCTTTGCCCTGCTTACATAGTATAGTGTGGTTTGCGAGAGGATCCTCCTCACACTGCTCCCTGCACCCACCATCACACTGCTTGTGGGCCACCCGGTCTCCTTGGTAACCCCACCGCCCACGTTCAAGCTAAGGCATGAGACTTTTTTTACATATCCCCTTCCTTTGAACCTCCCCTTATGTGGGTTCCTGAGACTTGTGGTGAATGATTTGTTAGGGAAATGGAAATCTAAGTAGTCTATGAGCCTCACCCGACTTCCCTCAGGTCCTTAGGCCAACTGTCCTTCTCTTCGTCTGCTTTCTCTTGCCCTTCCATGCTTGCTGCTTCTGCTCATTTATATAAGGCTTTGTATTGGCTCCTTTGGAATCAGGAAACAAAGTCTTTAAGGACATTACAAGAATTTCTACCTCATTGAGTCTGGATATCACTGCACTCTTGGCCTAGAAGGATGGTTGTCGATGGCAAACTGTAGGTGTGTTTTAAGGTAAATATCGTGGTCCCCATGAACACAGGTCACTGGGACCAACTGGTTGTGTATCAGTTGGTCCGGAGGGACCAGACCCAAGCTAACAATAGTTTGCCTGCTTCCCAAATCCTGAAGGTGGTCCTTCCAAATTAATTTGGAGATAATTATTCTGTCCGGTTTGTCTTTGAGCTAACATGTCTCTCATATATGCAACTTCTCTCTTGGGCTAATATAACGCCTTCTTGTACCCTGTGTACCTTACATCAAGGAGACTCAAGTAATTACCACCTAGGTGTGTCCTCTAACTTGTGCTGGCAGGATTTTCCCTTGTAGTACTGGTCCCCTCCTTTCCATATGGGGTATAGCATATTCTCTTGCAAAGATGATAAGCCTTCCCAGAAAGAACATAGGGAGCAAAGCTGAACCTAAATTATCTGTTTTAGTTGTTGTTCCTACCCAGACAGTGGTACACATAAAAGTCAACACACACAGGAAAACCAAACATAGAACCATTAAATAATACCAATATAATCAGTTAATTAATATTATCACAATAATCTTCATAAAGCACTATGAGAAATATACTTCAAAAAGATACATCATAAAAATGATTATACATTGGTCGCAATAACTCATTCCAAAGTGCAGAAGTGCAAAAAGTGCATTAGTTACTAAGGTGATAAGAAGGGTCCTACATGATTAAAATTACAATACGCCCATGTGAGCGTGTGACTAGAAAGCAACTGCTGTTTTGCTGTGGCTGCATTGGTATCCATTCCCCTGCCGTACCTCGAGGATCTGAGGACCGCAGGAGACCGAAGGAGAACGAAGCGCCGTCGCGCTGAGAAGCCCCGCCCCCTCCTCTGTGGCCCGCCCAGGCAGGAAGTGTGCCTACATTAGAGCAACCCAGGCACCCTTGCGGCGCTAAGCCCATGTGAGCGAAGGGCGTGTGACTAGAAAGCAACTGCTGTTTTGCTGTTTGGCTGCTTGCTGCGGCCGCGGATACTGAGTTGTGGCGTACGGCCGAGCCTGAGGAAATCCGAGCTCCTCGTGCCCTACTAACCGGACCAAGTGTGCGTGGCCCGCTACTATTGGTGTCATGTCTTCGACTGCCGATAAAGGGAAAAGTGGTAGTATCTCCATGAAAACTCGTGCCCAAAGAAAGCAGAGGCTGGAGTCGCCTGAAAATTGTTTACAGACTCCTGCTGAGCTGCAACAGTCACCAAGGCGCCTCCCAAGCGAAATCATGGACACAGCGACGCAAAGATCAAGCCACCAAGTAAGTGAAGATGGGTCCACTGTGTCCTATTCGTATGACTTTAATTACACCATGAGAATGGGGGCCCTAAGCCAGGAAAGAGTAGCGATCCTCCCTTCCCCCTCTCACACAATTATATCTGCAACGCCTGTCTGTCCTACTCAGGCAATGACGTCTGGCTGTCACACAGAAAGCGTGCATAGAGACGACATGACAGCTGCTCCTTGTCCTGTTCCTGAGGCTCCGATCGAATCCTGTAAGGCCACGACCTCAGCGCCGACGGCAGAGTTAGATATGGGTGTTAATACCGAGAGTGAAAGTGCAACGCAAACTGCTTTGCCCATGATTACGACCCCGCCATTCACAGGGACCACTCCTGGTCACAAGGAGCTCTCACCTCGACACACAGGAAGTAACCCCATTAGCCGGAGCCTTTGCAGCGCTGCGTGGCCAGTGCCCCTTCACCTGCTCTCAAACGAACTAGTAGTCCAGCCAGGCAATGTAGTCCTTGACAGCGCAAGCCCGAGCAAAAATGAAGCCACGAGCGGTGTTTCGCCTCGGCTGAGGTTCTACAGCGCCCTTGACAAATTGGTACCCTCTCCAATAAAACTGTATAGCGGGCTCTCTGAAGGCGAATTCCACGACCCCCCATCTACGACTATGGGCAGGGCGGAACCTGAGCATGGTGCGCGCCCAGAAGCCTGCAATACGCCGTTACATGGCGAAGGGGTGTGGTCCAATTTAAAGTGTTTGGATACCAAAACTGACTCACAACGCAGAAACTCACTGGATCTGGTTAACAAACTGCTAACAGACCTTAAACAAATCAATCAAGTGAGAAATAACACTTCGACCTCAAAAGATATAGCTAACGGAGGACATGAGCCTAGGACAGAGGCACATGACTCGTTATCCAGCGCACATGGTAGGGCGTTGAGCAACCTCGATAATCGCCAACACGTCCACCAAATTGGGCCGTCAAAAAGAAGAAGAGCCGATTCGAGCATTTCCCCGAGCTTCCAATGCTCACAGAGGAAGATTCCGAAACAAGGGGTTGCCGCTCTGGCCCAACCCTCGGCCAGGCTGAACGCCAAAATATGTCACGAAGCCGTAGGCTCACCGAAAGCCCATGACTGCTACGTATCCTCAAGTGACACTTCATCCTCGGACTCATCCATTATGGATCGCCCATATCCGAAAATTAGGCGGTTCCCTTTGAGCAGAAAGCGCAAGGTGGAACATGAGAAAGAATGTAACAGCACTACGAGTCAAACGCCATATATGCCTGGCATTCAATCCACTATTCTATCATCCATGACTTTATCCCTCGCACCATTCCTTAAAATGTACGAACATCTAAACGAGAACATAAAAGACCTGTTAGTGGTTGTAGCAGGCTTGCAGTCCAAATTGGAAACCTTTGAAAACACGCATACGCTGCATATGGCCGCGGTGTTGAACACTAACAATAAGGCAGAGATGGCGTTGGGATCTCTGATGGATGTTAACAAAAATGCAAACTTGGACAAAAAATTATTGGCTGAAGTCGCAAAACAAGCTCTTAACATCTTCCAACAAAAATGCGAGAATAGATCCAGAACTGAGTCCGTAGACGCGAGAGGAATCGTGGCACCCTTGTGCTGTCATTCTACAGAGCTCGGCCATACAAATAGGTTGGCCGTGAACAGAGGCGTGGCGGTGGAACCTAAAGCCCTCCCTGATCCAACATACCAGCTGTGCTCTACCTCTCACGACAACAATGACATTGAAATCGTCCCTTCGAGTTGTACCCGTGTGTCTTCCACTCTAGTGCCTGACAACACTATCAACACTCCTAGAGTTCAATTGTCAGTGGAAACTCCCCTTATGGACTTAACCAACACAAATAACCTGCCACACTTCAAAGACATTTTGTTGGTAAGCCAATCTGTGGAGAACTTGGCCCTCCTGGACCCGCAAACGGCCACCTCGTCTGATCAAATTCATGGTCCAAATCAAAATCAAGGTCCGAACTTTATAGACGAACCGATTGCAGTCTCACATAAAGAGACAACTGATGTGTCCCTTCAAATTTTCGACATATTCAAAGCCAATAAGGCCTCCGCCCCAATCGATACAACAGTAAAGATCCGCAAGGGAAAGGGGCCTCAAAAGAAATCGAAGAACCTACCATCAAAAAAATCAAGACGTGGCAATGATTCTAGAAAATTTCTGAGAAACATTAAAACTGTGAATGTTACTGTAAACCGAACAATTACGAAAGAACACAACGGAGCTGTTGGCTCCGAGAACAACACAGTAGTAATCGAGCTTGATCAACCCAGTAGCAGCATCGCAAACTCGTGCGACATCTCTGAAACCCTGCTCAACATGTCAGTATACGGAGACGCTGAGGTGGAAGCCCAGGGTGCGCGTGTTGAAGCGACTCCTACGGTTGGTGCCACCCCCACAGTGTCTAAGCCCGTTAGTACTGGACCCCCAATGGACCAAAACAATTCTAAAGATCTGTCGCAGATGTCATCAGGTACAGACAGGCCTCCTTCGGATGACAGTGTCGCACCTATCAAGACTTCTACCCAGTTCGCCAATGTGTGTCAAATTGCGCCAAGCTCCCATTCCGACAGAGTGGTCACACTACTTGAAGTAACGCAGGCGGCGACTCCTCTGCCCCACGGATTAGTCAGTCAACCAAAGGTGTTCCTGACTTTGGAAGAAAAACGCTGCAACACTATGGCTTCAGCAAAAGACCGTGTTTGCCAGCACACTGTGTATGGTGCCTCGGAAGAGCCGGCCTATGTCAATAAAACCCTTACAACCAGGCCTGCAGGACGGGCGCGTACACCTGAGCCCTCACAAGGTACCAAAGTTCATCCACCACCGCAGCCAAAAAACAATAGAAGTTTGCAAATAGCCTCCACAGCCATTAAAAACCCGTCTATTTATCGCAAACAAGGCTGCCTGTCAGGAAATGCCGCGTCGCTTCATCAAGTGCTCCTAGAACGTATAGACTCAACTGACGATTTAATTTTAAATCGGCACAACGTCCTGTGGCTATGCCACCTGGTACCGACCCTCAGAAATATTGAATCTGAGGATCTCAAAATTGTGGAATTCATAAACGACAACAAAAATGATGCCGTGGTACTACACTTACAATCGAAGCTGATAGCTGACACTCTTCTTCAAGCAGCTCCGGTTCTCATGTCCTTGGGCTTCGACATATCCCTAGCACCAACGCACGACAAAGAAAACCCGATACAAGATGATTTCATTCTACATAAAACGGACGAAAAAAACCAAGTGCGCAAATCTCCTATAAGGTCTACTGCAACACTAACATCTTCTGCACCCCTTACCACCGGTCCAGAAATCTCGCTTGCAGCAAGAAGCATAGACTGTCTCAAGATTACAATACAAGGAGCGGCCCAAGCGAAGACCAATGGGGTATTAACTACCCAATGCTCGTCTGAGGCGTTGGACGTTAATGATTGGTCGTGGGTCGCTGCCTCGTTAAGCTCAAAGAAATCATGTTAACGCCAGGATCCTAAGGACCGTTTGACACACACTCTAGGCTCCTGGAACACCAGGGGCTTTAGCCACTTGTTTAACGTCTCGTGGTCAGACGGGCTGGACATTATCTGTCTACAGGAGACATGGATATATGAAAGTCCTATTATGGAAGACTTTGAAATTGCTTTTAATCCTGCCATTAAGCAGAACAAAGGAAGACCCATGGCTGGTCTTGTGGTTGCCGTCAGGATCGCCTCAGGCTACAGAATCATGAGCTGTGCAAACATCTCTCCCTTCATTCAGGTGGTCACGGTCAGCTTGGCGGACGCCGAACATGTAATGGCTTCCAACCTCTGTATTATCAATATTTATTGGAACCATAAGGCCACTGAGGCTAAACACTTCATTGATGAGATAACATCAGTCATTGACGACCTTTTAGTGAAAGAGCCCACACAAGACTTAATCATCTGTGGTGACCTCAATATTGACTGCATTAACCATTTAAACACCTCCGGTCATAAAAAGATCGTAAACAAGCGTGAACAAGAAGTAACAACGCAATGGCGTATGGAAATGGATCTTCGAGAGATGACGTCCCTTAACGGGCAAACGACCGGAGACATACCAGCGGCCCCTACCTGGAGAAGAGGAGAGTCAAAATCAACATTGGATTACATTCTAGTATCTAGTAACCTTCATAAGAAAATCAGCAGTCTCGTGGTAGTGTACATGACCCACAGTGACCACGACATGGTAACCCTGACGTTCTCTGCTGAAGCCTATACATGCCAAGCCCCTTGGCCCCACGCTGTCAGGACTGGATCTGGCCGCATTCGGCTAAACCTGGACTCTAATGACATGGATCAGATTGTGTCGTCCTTCAAAGCATCAGGAATGGTAGAGTATGCACACACCCTGACTCAATATCAAGAAGTGAAGAACAAAATAAGACATACTCAATTCACAGAAAAACACAAATTTGATCTTGCGGTTCTCCAACGTAAAAGGCTTCTTCGTCGTGAACTGAGACATATAGGGAACTTAAATTCCAGTGACTCCACCACCCAAATACGCAAGATCAAACAGGGATATAAGAACTGGTTGAAGTCACATAAATCGATTATGCTCCAGAACGACGCTGAGCTCATGATGTCCAAGATGAAGAGTACAAACCCAGCCGATTATTGGCGACTCATTAATGACAACTTGACTCCACAACATGCCCTCCAGGCAAACTTAGTCTTAGAGGCCGAATGGGTAGACTTCTACTCCGACCTCTTTCAGAAGACCAAACATTCCACCGTTTGGGTTCCGCCAAATATAACTCAATGGGACATCGTTTTTGACTTCGACGACATCGTGAGAGTCATAAAGAACTTGCATGCCTCTAGGGCCCCTGGCCCGGATGGACTCACGAATTTTACGCTCAAACAGCACCCAGAAGAATGGGCAGCCTTCTGTGAGACGTTATTTAACAGGATCCTCAATAGTCGTAAGACCCCGGCCTCATGGAAATCGGCTGTGATTATACCCATCTTCAAAAAAGGAGACCGCAGAAACCCCAAAAATTATAGACCCATTGCCCTACTTGACGTCCTAGGGAAAGTGTATGCCTCCCTCCTCCAGCAACAACTTCTTGAATGGTCCGCCAAGTCTAATCGGGTCGACCCAAGACAGACTGGCTTCGTCAAGGGCGTGGGGTGCGGTGTCAACTTACTCCTATTAAATCTATTGAAAATGGAAGCTCTTCGAGTAAACTCCAAGGTCTACCTTGCACTAGTTGACCTATCGCAAGCATTCGACAGTATCAATAGAGAATTACTTTGGGAAAAGATGAGCAAGTGGAACTGTCCACCAAGCCTGTTAGCTGCCATCGCGGAACTCCATACAGACACCTCCATTAAAATTAGACTAGACTTAAAGGGAACTCTAACAGCTCCTATTGAGACATCAAGAGGCGTCAAACAAGGCTGTCCTCTGGCGGCAACAATCTTTAACTTGTTCATCTCTGACCTCAAAGACTCCATGATTGGCTTAGCTACGTTTCCACCCAAAATCCACGGCTTGCATGTTGACTACTTAGTCTACGCGGATGACATCATTCTCCTGGATTCCACACCGATAGGTCTCCAACGCAAACTCATCGCTGTGGAAAAATACCTGACAGAGAACTGCTTAAATATCAACAAAGGCAAATGTGAAATCATGGTATTCGAGAACCTGCGTGGAGCAAAAAATAATAAGAAAAAATTTATTTGGTACTTGAGTAAAGATCCAATCACGATCGTGCCAAATACAACATATCTAGGTATGAGACTAAGCGCAAGCAGAAATGACGCGCCCTGGCTGGAATCTGTAAAATGCAAATGTCGGACGCTGGCTTGCCAAGCGTCATTAATTAACAAAAGATTTGGCAAATTCTCCTTAAAGCCTACGATAAACTTCTTTCAGCAGAAAGTAGTTCCGTCCCTGATCTATGGTGGTGAAAACGCGTTTGGATGTGGGAACGAAATATGGAATTCACTGGAAAACATCTTTTGGTCCAAAGTTCTACACCTACCTAAAGGGACCTCAACATCATGTGTAAGGTATGAGCTTGGATACATTTCGATGCAAGCCAGGGTTGCTTGGAACCTCCTAAGTCTGTTCAGAAAAACTAAAGTGTCCAATCCAAAGCCACAAATTGAAATTCTTCAGAATTCAGACATCAAGAAAACATCCACTATCTTGTCTCAATGGAATGAGTTGTGCCATGATGTCTTGATTAATTATGACATCTCAATCCAAATGTTAATAGAAAACCCTGATGCTGCGAAAGTGAAATTGTGGAGAAATGATTGGATACACACTTGTAAACAAAGATCGACTTCGCGCACAACCCGGGAAGCCCCTCCTGAGGCAAGAGCGTATGGCACCACTCCGACCTACTTGTCTTGCTTCCCGGACGCATGGTCGAGAAAGCTATACCTACAGTTTAGGTTGAATGTTCTTCCGACCAAAGAGCGCCTTTGTTTTTGGAACCTGGCATTGGCTCCGGACCCCATGTGTCGTCTGTGTAAAACTGAACATGAAACACTCAAGCATTTGACGATGAATTGTCCTGGTCTAGTGAAAGAAAGGAACATTCTCTTCGGGCCTGTGACAAAGAACTATCAGTGCCTGTCCAGGGACGAATGGTGGAAAGCCCTCTTTGTAGAAACTAAAAGGCCACTGCTACACGCATTAGTCATCTTTCTTCGAGCTGTGAAAAATCGATTGGACAGCCTCGTGTTATCTTAGCCGGAGGAGTCATCCGACACACAACTTGGCAATCTTGTACACAGTCCCGAGGCTACGCAAATGAAATAATGAGATGTGGTTTCATGCTGGTTGTAAAAATCTTAAATGTGTCTTTGCTTCTTTTTTAAAGGTTTAGAAAATAAACCATATAAAATAAAAAAAAAAAAAAAAAAAAAAAAAAAAAATTACAATACATGGAGCGAACCAGGGTTTTAAGCACAGCTATTATTCTAGATAAACAGTCCCTACCATTTAATTAATCAGAATGTATGTCTTATTCAGTTGCAAGATTACCTTTAGCTGCTAGACGTAATGTTATGGCTCCGGCAGTAGTTCTAACTGCACGCACATTAAAGAGAGGTTTTAAAAATCCATCTTCTCAAGTTGCCATAGTGCGGGCAGTTCAAAACAAAATGTACCATGGCCCCCCTTTCATCACGGCAAAAAGGATATATAGAACAAACATTATGAATCCATTTACTCATAAAAAGGGGCCACATGAAGGATGCCGTGGCAGGCTTTAATAAACAGAGATGTCATCGAGATGTCATCTGGTTGGAATACATTTGGTCTAAATCATCCTCATAGCTCAGGGTCTGCTTTAATGTCTAATATCTTAAAAACTGGTTAGATTGGGACAGCCTTGCACAAATTCCATCCTCCCTTATTACCCATAGAGCATTAGCAATACAGATTTTAAAATCACTACCGATTGAGTCAGGATTGGCCCAAAAATCAAAAAGCCCAAGGGCCATGAACTCTTTTTTTTAAATACTGGAACTGTGGCAAATACATGGCTCCTTCCTGATTCAACACTTCCCTTCCTGCCTGCCTGCACTTAAACTTTCACTGGTCCAAACTCTTGGCCAATAGTACAATGGCTTGGCCTTGCAGGCTACTTCAATGGGCTGAAGGTTCAATTCAAAGCTGACATGAAAATTTGGTGCAGCGATAGGTAGACCCAAAAGAGTCTTTTTTGACCATGGCCAACGGAGCACTGTTAGTCCAACCCCAGAGCTCAGCACCATAAAGTGCTGCCTGCCTGGCCGGGGATTTATAGGCCTCAAGGGCAACCCTCACGGCACCACCCTGTGTGCTCTGGTAAACTTAGCCAAAACACTGCTTTACCTTGCCAGTGTAATCCTGGCCATGCCCATTTGCTCCTTCCATGTGCACTCATCCTTTAGTCTTATTCCAAGGAAATCATAGGCAGAGACTTGTTCGATCGGGCCATCTGCTAGTCTAAGTTTAATTCTAGCATGTTTCCTAACTGTATTCCCACTAAATATCATAGTCTTGGTTTTTTGAATGGTAGTGTGCTTGACAAAAATGTGCGAATATTGCCAACTTGCAACGCAGTCCCATTGGTGTAAGTAAAAGCAGGACTGTGTCGTCACCAAACTTAAGGACTGGAATCCTATCACCTGCCAACATGGGGACATCTGTCGGGACCTCTATGAGACCATTAATTGCCCCATTAATGAACACACAGAAAAGTATAGGGGTCAGCACGCATCCCTGCCGTACCCCCATCTCTATTTGCACTTTACGGGCGTAACCTCATGCACTGGTCCACATTACTAGTTCCCATTTGAAAACGCGCCTGCAGGTGGCTCAGAACCCCACCATCCTGCACCCATTCCTCAAGGTGCCTCCAAATGGCTTCAACAAAGATATTTCCCCACACATCAAGAATGGCGATTGGCCTATAATTCGTTTGATGGTTCCTGTCTCCCTTCTTGAAAATGGGCACTATGACTGCCTGTGTTCAGGGTTTTGGGACCCTGTTCAGAGACAAAGCTGCATTAAAAAGTCTTGTTAGATATGGGACACACATCAAGGGTTCCTCGACAAAGAAATCTACAGGGATTTGAAGGTTTTAATGGCTGGGGAGTCGTCTGGGAATCTGACATTACAGGCCCTTACACTAGCTGACACCATTAAGCTTGCCACTTCCTTCGAGTTTTTATATTTCCTCCTTGGTTTGGCAGCCACTAGTTCCCCTATCCTCTATACCACAAACTCTATCCCCTTCTTCCAAAATATCAGCCATGATCTCTAAAGGCTCTTACTGGAGAATGAAGTCGCCCATGACTAACGTCCTTTGGGCGGCTTCATGTCTAAGCCTCCAGTCATCAACACAATCTTGCAATTGGTAAAAAAGAACAATCTCCCATGCACAGCCTCTAAATATTAATTAATAGACTATTTTAACCATCAAGGCAAGTCATGTGGAGTTCCAAAATATCCTGTGGGACAGTTTCGATGACACAAATGTCGTTATAGATCGATGTACAGACCCAGAAGAGTAAACCCCGACTGGGTCTGCCACCTTTACCCTGTATTGCTGGAACATAAAAAGAAGCATGCCCTTGTATATTAGGGGTTTCGTGGAAACCTATAATTGCATGCTTGTGTATAAAATATATCAAAGCCTCATCCTCTTAAATGCCTATTAAGTCCTGCTATGTTCAAAGACAATGCCTGCACCTCCAGTCATGGTATCACAATCTCCTAGGAGTTCTCAAATCATCTAGTTTGACAAATTGGTGATCCCCAGATGGAAATATTCAGATGGAAATATTCCAGCTGCGGTGGGGTGCAAAACCCATCAATCAATCAATCTCACCCAGTACTAAATCGTCCCCTCTCACAGGAATATCATTTGACACAGCCTGCAGTGGCTCAACTGTAGTACTTACACAGTGGCTCTTTGAGGAGGCTGTGGGGCAAGTAAGGTCAGCAATTGTGCTTGGGATAGGTGTGGAGTACCTCCCAAGGTTGAAGATTGGGGGCCTACCCCAACCCTACCATGGGTAGTAAAGGGGGCAGTACTCTGAGCCAGCCTTCCATCTCCTAGACGCCTAGATCTTCCACCATTTGTCTGACCAAAAACCCCTCCCTTCCAATACGGGTACAAATGGCCATCTCCACCAATGGACCTGACAGACTAATTGCAATTTCCAACCGCAATGTGGAAGTGACCTCTGCTCCATTACCAAAAGGCCCTCCAACAGGGAACCTGAAGCCAAATATGCCTCAATGTTATCTGTTTCTGAGGAGCCTGCCACCCGCTGGCAAGCTATAATATCCTCTCTTATAATTGTGCAGCAGCCCCTCTTTGCTCTCGGCCAATGTGTCACCTTATTTCTCAGACTGTCCTCTGATTCTCTATGCTTAGTTATCAACTTTGGCACATTAAGCAAAAAGAAACAAGGTCCAGCATCTCGGGCACTAATAGAGGGGTGCTTAATGGACTTGGCCATAACATGTGGTGGTTCAGCGGAACTCGTTGGGGGTTTTCTATACTTATAGGCCCTCATTACAAGCATGCCGGCCCAGAAAAAGGTACCTGAAACAACGGTTACCAGCACCTTTTCTAGACCGGCATACTTCGGGTCTGCCGGTAGGGGCAGTGAATGACCAGCAGGCCTGATCTGCTGGTAGTCCAGGCCCCTATCGGCAGATAATTCACTGAAGCACCGGCACAGTTAACAACGAGGCCAGTGCTTCAGTGGTTCCGACCCCATAGAGTCTTCTGGGACCTTACCATTCCACCGCTGCCCGTAATATCTGAGTAATACTGGGATATCGGGCGGCTGAAACGGTAAACTGAGGTTGCCGGTAAGCTTCTGGTTCTACCGGCGGCTTACCGGCAACCTCATAATGAGGGTTATAGTCTTTAATTACCTTTGTGATACTTTCCACAGGATCCCCCATGTGCCTTACGTTTGAAGATAAAAAACAGCTTTGTCTTACTCAGAGCAGGAATAGAATTGGGCACTGTGAGGGGACAGAAATGAGAGCCGGACACAAGGTTGTTATGTTTGAACCAAACAATATTTATTAAAAGAAAAAGGGTTGGAAAAATGCCTCTCTGGCCCTATGCTAAAGAGGAGTTTCCCAGCCTAAAAACCAAAACTAAGGATCTGTCTGCATCAGGATTTCAACTACTGAAAAACCATCCTTGTGTCCAAAACGTCCTATCCTGCCCCTCACACTATAAACAAATGACAAAGTGTACAGAAAATATCTTCAACTGGCCAAAATGTGTACACAACTGAAATAAGTATAATTTAACAAAAATGTTCTTCAAGGCAGAATCCCTTGGTTCCATTGGGTGGATCCCTTCCCCTGTCATCTTAATTAAAAGAAGAATAGTCACTTTGTAAACATTCCCTTTGTGTCTTGTTTGGACTCACAAGATTCATGTTGGAGCAAGCACGTCTTTAACAGTATTTCTTTAATACTATTTTCTCCTCAGTCTGGATAGTAATGTCTTTCTTTAACATTCAACTTTCTAGCGTTCAATAAATAAATGCCAATCTTTCCTTTAATTATTCTTGGGGCTTGCACACAGTTGCCTGGTTTACTTCCCTGCCAGGTTCCTCTATGCAATGCCAACTGCCTGGTGTACTCTCCTGCCAGGACTCATTCTGCAACAACAATAGCCTGGTGTACTTGCCTGCCAGGTCTTCACTTATGAGTTTCACTTGCCTGGTATTCTCATCCAACCAGGTCTTCATGTATGAGTTTCACTTGCCTGGTATACTCTCCTGCCAGGACTTTTACATCTATATCAATTGCTCACTGTCTTGCTTTTCAGGATTTCTCATATAGTTCACTCGCCTGGTGTCTTTGGTTTACCAGGACTCTGCATATGTTTAGTTCGGCTGGTGTCTTTCTTTACTGGGACTCCTCATATGTCTTACTCACCTGGTGTCTTTCTTTACAAGGAATTCTCTGTATCATCAATATTGTACGTATGGGTTTGTGATATAGTCCATATATTTACAGTTCATTGGGGTTTGCCTTTTAGCTTTCTGGTATTCAAAAAAGTCCTTGGTCGTATTCACAAGGCTATAATGTATAAAATTCTGATGGTGCGGTCACCGGAACGCCCCTGGGGTCCTCACTCGCTTTGAGCTTTCTCGCAGCTCCCGGCGTCTCTGTGACCTTTCAGTCTCTGACTCAAGATCTCTCCCGTGGTGGCCTCCTCTGCTCCAGCACACGGGTACCTGATGTTTGCATTTGTGAACTTTTGAATAGGAGCCAATGTTTTCTTCTGCACTGCTTCCCCGAACAGTGCGCTTGACAAGTTTAAATGTCCCATGCACAGGTGCTTTAGAAAAACAACTAGACTCTCTATTGTGGTTCAAGTTCTTGGTATATGGTTCAAACTCCAGCATCCTTCTCATCTCATTACGTGGGAAATTCTGGGAGTTGAAGTTCATAAAGGTTGTTAAACACATGGCATTTGAATTGTTCTTCTTACTGGTTTTAGGGAAAAAGGAACTTTAAAAGATTAAAGTGTTATGTTTGAGTAGTGTGAGTTTGTCTTATGGTTCTGTGTTTGGCCATAAAAAAATGAAGAAGAGGGTTAATTTCTCCAACCACTGGGAACACGTATCTGACAGTATGCCATGGGGGTCTGGGGCATCAGAGGGTCTTCATCATGGAAAACGGTATTGGTATTAGGGGATTTTCCTTATGGGAAAGCGGGAGATACCATGTCTCGCCCAGTGAAGTCATAACATCTCTCTGGTATCTGTCTCCTCCCATATGATCCTTCCTTATGAAACCACCCCCAGGGACAGGATCAGGTAGCAGCTGCATTTCCCTGGCCACATGGGATGAGGCTGCCACCGGGGAATCCGTGATGACTTCACTGGATTCATTACAGCACTCATGGCCCTATCTTGGACCTCTGAAGCTCCCTTAGTTCTCCTACAATGGACTTTAAGTTATTAATTTCGGAAAAAAGGACTTTGTAGCCAGCTTGAAGTCGTTTTACCACAGACCCTACATGGCTGCAGTTCCACCATTCAACTGGTCACATCCAATTGTCTGATGGCCCCCCTACTGGTTGTTCACTATTATCCTTGTCACCAGAAATCAGTATTGCACCCTCTGTTTCACTCAAACCATTAGAAGACATGCTAACTAAATTTATCCAAGGACTAAACCTGTTTGAATTAGAAATATTTAAAACAGGCCCCAGAGAAAAAGTCACCAAATCCGGGGGGCTCAAAAACTTCAACAGGGTCACAGTTATTTATAGATTTATTGGTTTTCTTCCCTACTCCCCCCAAAGCAGAGCCATTTAATTAAATATGGATGTTATATATTTTCCCTTCACACTGTGCTGGCAGATTAGGGACTTCATATCCTGGTAGGATCTTGCCCACATCAACGAGCACAGGAAGTGAGGCCTTCAGCCTGTTCAGGCTTTCAGGTGCTAGCTTCTCCATATTCACTATATCCTTGCAGTCAGTACAGGGCCACAAGTCCACACCCTTAAGCGACTGAAGCACACAAGGAGTACATGCTAGAACGTAGAAATGATGGGGTATTAGAGGGAGCAGTTGAAAAATTGCCTCATGCAATAACAAGGAATTGTGAGGAACCAGAAATGAGACAGGGACACAGAGGACTCATAGTGGTTGCTACAAACATGTATTTAAATAATATAATGGCTGGAAAAAGCCTCACTATCCATATTCTAGGAGGTATTTCCCTACCTCAACCAATAACTAAAGGTCTGTCCTGTGCCAAGTTGTCCAAAGCAAAAATGTACTGTGTCTGAAATCCTATCCTAGCCCTTGCATTCTAGAAACAAACTCTAAGGCAGTGAAGGGTATGTCTTTGGCCTTGAAAGTGCACAAATGTTCAAGTTCAACAAAAAGATCTAACTCCAACCAACGTGGATATCGTTCACAGTTCCAGGGAATGGCTCCCATCCCCAGGTTTCTACACAGCAAAACAGAGTTTGAAATAAACAACTTCCCAGTAGCCCAAAAGGACACCTTCCTCTTGTTGTTGTCACAATTCACTCGAGGGGAAATGACTCCCTTACCCCGGCCTTTTATGACATTCAGACACCTGGTATACTCTCCTGCCAGTTTCGTTACTCGTTTTCAATGCAATTCCAACATCCTAAGGGCATGGGTTTTCCTTAGGATTCTCCTTTTACAATATGCAGTTCTCCTTACACACTCGAAGACACCTGAATACTCTCCTACCAGGTTCTTTATTTGCATTTAATGCAGTTTACTTTTACTCACTTGACTTTGCCTGGTATATTCTTCTGCCAGGGCTTTCACACAACTCTATATGGATGGGGATCCAAGATCTGCTCTTCACCTGTGTAGTAGCCAAGAGCGGGCCCCTTCCCATGGGCCAGCCTAAGCTTGCAGCAACTAAGCAATATAAGCAAATAAGGGGAGGGACACAGACAGGTGGTAAATCAAGCATCTTGTATTAGGCAGCAAATACACATCATACAGAGACAGTATCAGCAGGGAAGTAGGAGTTCCAGCAGTTTGGCACACAGACTCTCTCTCTAGGGCCTCCACCCTAGAGTGCTGGTTTATATAGCATATCATGGGAAAACACTAATATGTTTCTGTACTTTCATAATGGTGGTGTTACATGGCACGGTATTACAGACATTTTGCAAGAACTGTTGACATCTTACTTGCGACCGTATGACTCAGCCCTGCAGGGGGCTTCGTGTTGTATTATGACTAAAGAGCATTTGCAGAAACCGCTTCAGTTATCTCCCATGTGTGGGGCTAAGGCTAAACTTGTAGAGAATAAGCAGAAGGGAAGGTCTGACGTGTCCTCTTCCTTAGGAGGGGTTTGGGCCTGTCTGGGGTGCTGCGTGTAGAGCAGGCACAGGGAGGCAGAGGGAGGTGACATGGAGGGTCTGAGGCCTAACTGTATGGGAGAGCCAAATGTAGCATACCGTAGCAAAGCATTGCATAACATAGCATAAGAAGAATCCTACATACCGTTGCATAATAATAATCCTACATAACGTAGCCTAATAATAATCCTACCACATCACCTGGTATACTCTCCTGCCAGGACTTTAAACAACGCACTATGCACAAAAACCTAAGAGGTATGCGTTTTCTCTTTATTTCACCCACCTTTTCACAATATTCTCTCTTGTAATATTTACTTTACTTTATTTCCCAGTTTGTCTAATACTGGGACTGTGAAGATTACCAAGGAGGCACAAAGGTGATATCTCATTTCCAACTCTAAATAGCAAAAATAACCTTCATTGGGCTCACCGTTATTGTGTTTCGTGCTCTGCTTCACCTGCTCTTGTACGGGTCGGTTTATGGCTTCCGTGGAGCTTGGGCAGCTTTCCCCAAGCAGAGGTACGGTCCAAAGCCTGTCTGCGTCGCACGCTGGTTTGGTTAACTGTGCGTCCCCTTGACAGCACTCTCCAGCAGCAGCACAATGTTGCTTTGGCACTCCAGCTTTCCACGCTGGTGCAAATCACCTGCATCGGCTTCTCATCTCACCACAACAACTCTGGAGCCCTATGTGACACGTCCCTAGTCCGGACACCGTCTTCTCCCTGCTTGCACCTTCTTCATTGGACTGCACACCATGCACCGACCTTACAGTCGGCGTCTGGAGGAAAACACTTCTCAAAACCTTCTCTCCAGCTGTCGGGAGCCACCTGCTCCTTTTGGCTTCTCTCTCCCCTCCTTTCTCCTTTAACTGTCACGATTTTAAAGGTCCTGGCAATGTGTGTTTCTTTCCAATGACTAGAGTGCAGCGTTGGCTTCCGCGCTCTAGTGATCCTCATAACTCCATTCTTCTTCCTCGTCATCGTATTTTCAAAGGCTTCATGTACACAGGTTTGAAACTCAGTTCTTATCATTCTACTGATTACAGGATTTGGAAGGATGCCATCAGCAAGTCTTGTGGGTTGTGGAAGGGGATTGATACAAAAGGCCATTAAGGCATGAGGGATGGATGGGACACCCCTAAAAGGAAAAGGGGGATACTGTGTCTCATCCAATTATGTCTTTTCCCCTCCCCAAGGCTCCCCTCCCTTCGTTTGATCCTCCCTCATACAACCACCAGCAGGGTCAGGGTCAGGTAGCAAGTGCCGTTCCCTGGCCACATGAGGAGAGGCCACTTCCGGGAAAGGATTGATGACATTAAATTCATCACAGAATGCAGTCGCCAAATGGGAAGATGTAAGAAAAGTTGCTCGCAATAATTATAGGATGCAGCTCGACCACCTTGGCATGATCTTCTTGCACCCATCGGCTCCAAGCAGCATATGACTAACAACCAGGGACGTCTCTATGGGGGGGCAAACGGGGCACGTGCCCCGGGCCCCCCATCCTGGTGGTCCTGGAGGGGGGCCCCCGGCCCCTGGTGCTGAACACGTTGTGTGTGTTTTTTTAAAACTTATGTGCGTCTGCGTGCAGGCAGTGCAGCCCCGGCCCCTGAATCAACATTGGGAATCGAAACCACGGCTTCACAGATCACAGAAATGTCAAGATTCAGGAACAGGGCCCCTGTTCCTGAATCTTGACACTTCTGTGACCTCTGAAGCCGTGGTTTCCATTCCCAATGGCAATGTTGATTCTGACTGAACAACAACAGTGGGGGAGGGGGAGGAGAACGACGCAGGACCACGAGCCGTGCGTTCCCCTCCCCGCATGGAATACGGCACGTGCCAGCCCACTGGGCTGGAGTGCGCACTGCTGCGCAGCTTGCAGCCTCCTCCTCACCTTTAGAAAAACAAGCCAGCAGCAGCAGGCAGCGACACGTGCTGACTGAGCTTCCGAGGCTAAAATTGTGTGGCTAGCTTCCCAGAGCACGCTTCTTCACGGTTTCACCAGGTCAGTGTGTTATGTTTTGTCGCAGGGGCGTCGCTAGGGGGGGGGGGCTAGATGGGCTATAGCCCTGGATCATTTGCCATTTGCTTGTAGCCCCGGATGAAGATCACGGGACTACAAGCAAAGGCTAGCCCCGGGCCGAACATCTGAAGTTCTTTTCTGCCGCCTGCAGTGCTGGAAAGGCGGGTGGGCGGCACTGTGCACACAGCAGGTACGTAGATGCAGCAAATTAATCATGCAGGCAGGCCAGGAGGCAGCGCAGCAACGTTTGTTCGTGTCGTGATTTGAATAAAAAAAATGTCACTGACACGATTCGAACATAGCTGCCTCCTGTCCCTGGGCTGCTACTCATGCTCATGATAACAGTCTGTCTGTGCTTGTGCAGCAGGGAGCTGAGCCACCGCCCAGGCACAAACGCACGTGCCCTGGGTCTTTCCCTGCATGCGCACTTGCGCAGAATAGATCAATCCAGTAGCATCGCAGGTCACGCCCAGGCCCATGCCTGCACTGAACGTGAACTGCCATGAGCGAGGAGTCCGACGACACCAGTTGCCAGTGCCACTATTTACTCTGTGTGACCTGGGCCCACAGTCATGTCACCGCGCCCCCCCCACCTCTGTGAAGCTGCCGCCGACTCCGGGACCGAGCCCCGTGCCGGCGACATATGCACCCGGCAGCAGCTAAGGTAGGTGTCGTCGTTGTCGGTATTGGTTCAGTTGACGCCACGGGCCAAACCGCTGTCTGATTGCATACCCACCGCCAGCAAACCCCGCTCACAACCAACTGACCTGTCCAACATCAAGTTCCTGGGCCCTATTTCAAAAGCTTTGCATTGATCAAGTGCAATTACGATGCCACACTCCCAGCATTCTCTGTAATATGCAGGACACCCTTTTGCTGGCATACTATCAGTCCTACAGCCACACCAGAAGCATCCTTCCTCGTCCTTTTTAATTTCTCTTTTTCTGCCTAGCACATTTGCGCTACTCCTTCGAACAGTACGCACAGCACCTTCATAATTTGGACTCAGCAGAATTCTCATAGCTATTTGCTGTGATACTCAGGGGGATGAGTCTCAATGCTGAGTCAGGGCAGCAAGAAGCGGGCAGGGGCCCTCTTGGTTTGCACCCCCGGAACAGTCGGCCATAGCCATAGCACACAGACCCAAACGGCCTAAGTGGAAGGCCAGCAGCAGAAGCCCCAGCATAGTGTGCCATGCCTAGAAAGCGGCCCATGAGACAGTCAAGGACCTCTGCCCCCCACCCTCTCTTGAAGCACGCTTGCACTACTCCTCTAAACAGTGTACTCGGCCTATTCCTCATTTGAAGCTTTCCTGAAGACCTGGACTGGCTCAGCATAACACTCTAACTTGCTTGGTGGTACTTGTGCTTACTAACAGTATATTCTTACAACAGACTTCCTTGCATTTTGTGACTAAAAAAATAATGATCAATTGGTCACTAATAAATTGCTCAGTCAAATGTTCAAATCCACAAGTTTTTAAAATGGATACATAGGCTTTCCTAAGGTCATTATTATGGAACATGTATCTTATCAAATGCATGCCTGGTTTCTCCAAAAAACCTGCCACCAACCACTTGCTAACCACTGTGGCAAATGATCTATACATGTGTGCGTCTGTCCATCATTGATCAGCGTTGCAAAATGTGTGCTCAGGAATGTACCGATAGTTAACTTTTCTGTACTATTGTTGTGGTGCACCTGTCATTAAAGATAGGAGAAACAGGGTTTAATTTCCAAATCATGTCGGATCCGGGTGATGTGTGTAAATAGCTTGCATGTCCATCTTGGCAGAGTCACCTTTTCGGTGATAATTCCTCCAATTGTTTTTTGGCGACTAGGTACACATTCGCGCATGTGACTGACACACAGCTTTGCGTCCTCGTGGTGGGTGCAGACCAACATTGTACTGCGGTGCGTGCCTCTGCGAGGTGCAGGTGGATGTGGCTCGAGCAAAACACAATGTAGGTTTGGCACCCTCACCAATGCCTTCGCGTGGTGCTCGGTCCCTCTAAACTGGCAAGGGGCCTCTTGCGCAATGCGCATGCAGGGCAGTCAAAATGCGCAGCATCTTCGGCAACATCCTGCCCACCATGCCACATTTAGCAGTAGGTCACAAATTGCAGCGTGCAAAAAAACATATTTTTCAAACGCAAATGTTCACTTGATCAAAGGAGTTGGTCTAGGGCAAACATCGCCCTCCAGAGAAAAATGCATTGACGGTATGTTTTTTCGCAATACGGCATCGCACTGGGGCAAACGTTTTGCCCCGTATATTTGCCCGATCCTGCCACCTCGCTGGCACCTCGCCTAACTTCTGAAAAGAAACCAGCTGCCTGTCACAGCTGTATAGATTACTAGCGAGGCTCTTCCTCTTCGTGGCGTTTCTCTGGCATTCTCGAGTCGATGACACCTTGTATTACACTATTATTGGTTAAAGGTGAAAATAGGTGTATGAGAAACGTTCGGTAATGCACCCAACATATTCCACCATTGCATTTTAAATAATTGTCACCTTACACTAGCTTCCGGTTTAATTCCCCAACAATAACCCCAGTAAGCCTACTACTAATAGTACATCACATAAGGTATGCTGAATTTGACGGCAGAAGAGCAAACTTGTCCATAGGGCAAATTTATTATGCAATTATGCAACACCGGCCCTGGGCTGTTTTACCCTGCTTTGGACCACCAGAGGACATTACAGGGGATGCATGGTCAGGGGTGGACTGGGAACCAAGAGACCCTGGAAAATGTTTTCAAAGTGGCTCCATATTACACATTTTCAGCAAGCCCAGCCCTCCTATGAGAACATTTGGAAATAAAATAGTTTACCAGACAAAAGAGGCACAGTGTGCAGAGGCCTACCAGGACATCTCCAGAGTTCCCTACAGGCCAGTCCACCCTGTGCCTGATCGAGGTGGGCAGTATGGCTATGTCCTCAGCACTGTTGCAGCGATGAAGGTGGAATGTTAGGCAGGCTCTTTTTGGTCTGTGTCAAAATGTGGTATTGTGGGCCACTGTGTGAGACCATTTGGCTTTGCTGGTGTTATTAGCCATTCTGTGGCATCTTGTGTCTATTTAACACACTGCCACGTGCATCCTCTAGTGCCAGGAGCTTCTGTCTCCCTGCACTCCTTTCTCCTTCACCTGCAGGACCCATTTTTTTCCTCTCGCTTGGAGGGTGTGAAGGCTGCATGAATGCGCACAAGTCCCAAAGAAATAAGTGGTGGAATAATGAGCATTCAGAATCCACATCAACAGGATGTCGCACCAGTGTGTGAAGTCGTACCTGTTTAGCATGTGGTGTACCTAGCCCAAGGGCAAAGCCATGTAGAGGGTGCTAGGAGACTCATACCCCCCCAAATTCCTTCCCAGACACAGACAGGATTTGTTTCAGAAGCTGATACCATGCCAGGATGTGAAATGGTAATGACTGGTGACCCATCTAGCATCAAAACTTCCTTTACTTCGGCCTGGTCCCTTGGGTTAAATTCACTCACAGTAGTAATCTGCTGAGGAAGACAATTTGTCAACGTTACTAGGTTTATTGCAATTCAAACTGCTACCCACTAACCTAAACTCATCCATTGACCTTTCAGAGCTCTGCAGTTGATTGTTTTTGCAGGTCCTGGGTTTTAATTCGTCATTTTAATTCCTCTGTGTAGTGTTTTCTTTTTTCCCAGTAACGTGTAATCCTACAAGTACCATAATGCAAAGTGATGTGAGTTTTTAAAAGCGAGAATTTACTGAACAGTTTATACCTGACAATGGACATCTTAACCTTATTTTAATCTGGCCTACTTTAAGACTAGCTGTGCGTTTAGTCATTCTTTGTTGTGGGCATGCAGCTTGTTGTGAATGATTATCCTAAATGTACAGTTGGTTAAACAAGCAATCATCATGGACATTGAATAGACTGCTTTTAACATCCTATTATTTGTTGTGTCTTGAATGCAGATATTGAGCAGCAAATAGTGTAGGGGTTGGCTTTGAGAAGCTACTGTGAGGCATGGCTCAACCTCCAAAGAAATGGATGGGATGGCAAGTAATTACAGCCCAGCATGTGACCCAGAGTAGGGCTCCTTTGCTCCACCCATTCTCACATAAATGGGACATCCTCTTCTACTCCCTAAGGAAGGGGATGTCGTCCTCTCTAAAAATAGTACAGAACTTTGTCCATTTGCATGTGCCGTAGGCTTAGCCCTTGCTGCATACAGGTACCAGAGATCAGATGTGAATGATGAGATCCACATTTATTGGTCCATGCTCACCTAGGGCACTATTACGATTTTTCCGCTATCACTCGCCACACTCTTGCTGCTGTGTCTATTTATGCCTCCTGCAAATCTCAATCTTGGCATCCTGGACAAAGCAGTCCCATTGAAGATGGTTGCCTTGATACCAACTAACCAGATTTCCCCAGCAGGCCTCATGTCCCTGGTCAGCAGAGCACGAGCAGTCTGATTTTTGGCCCTACCCTTCCCTTATTGCATTGGCACACCATGCTTTCCAGATTGGACCCTTCCCCTTACTGAGCGCCTCCCACAAGGCTTGTCTCCCCTTCCCTGCCACCCCGACTGTCCATCATCATGAGTCAAACCGTAGCAGTCGCGAGGTTTCAATGCCACATGGCAATCACTGGCTATATTTAAATGGACAATCATATTATATGCTATGATATGGCATTTATAAGGCGCCATACATAAGGGTTTCAAGCCGCGACAGGTAGAAGCAGAGTGATGGTGTGTGTTATTATATGGCACTTGTGTTTCAGTCAACAAAGTGAAATGTCCTTAATATGGCATCCTATTGGGGAAACAGATCACAGATGTATAATGTTTATATTTTATTAACAACTAGATACTCCATTTAAAGCTTAGAGGAGTATCTGTTGAATTAGACTCGAGATATGGAGGGGGCATGGGTGTCGTGTCGCGGGGTGACATGGGTTTGGAGGGCGTGGGAGTAGGACATGGGTTTTGGGGGGCAACATCGGTTTCGGGGTGGTGGGGGGGGGCCCAAGGCTGTCTGTGCCCCGGGCCCCCAAAACTGTTAAGATGGCCCTGCTAACAACACCACTTGCCCTTTGGTTCAATTACCAGGATAGCACCAGGTGGAGCACAGGGGGCCCGCCTGACCAGCTCGAGGGACTGGCTTAGTCCGACTCAGCCCTGCCTCCCTCTGTCACTCCAGAAGATGGTCCTCACAAATACTGCTGCCAATCAGGTCTCCCACTATGGGTGCTGCAAGCTGCCTCACAACAGTGCTTGCTGAATGAGAATTAATCTGTGGACTTACAGTAGACTCCAAATTGCAGCAGGGTCAGGAGAGTAAGAGTTGCACTCACCAGTCAACTCCTGATATAACACACTCCCACCACACGACACCCTTCCCCTCATGCAGCTCAAAGTCTAGGGGGCATGGCCAAAACATAGTATGGCACCTGCTCATTGGAAGGCAATTACGAGCCACCGGACAGCTGGCACCCTTCCCCTCACGGGTCTCACCGCAAGAGCAGGCAGCCCTTGATTTTGTGCAGCTCCAAGTCCAGGGGACGTGGCCAAAACACGATACAGCACCTGCCCAATGCAAGGCAATTAGGAGCCACAGGACAGTAGGCACCCTTCACCTCACAGGCTTCCCCGCATAGTCAGGCAGCCCTTGATTTATGCACCTCAAAGTCCTGGGGGACGTGGCCAAAACACGATACAGCGCCTGCTCAAGGGAAGGCTATTATGAGCCACAGGACAGCTGGCACCCTGGGCCTCACAGGCTTTGTATTCAGTATTGCTCACGGTTAAGGACAAACTCTGGCTGTTGGAACTTTGGGTTCCAGAGGGCTGTTTGTAGGAACACACATCTTACTCTGTAACTGCCATGTTGCCAAGCTACAGGGCATACAATGGGTGTGTCAGTAGACAGCGCCAGCAGAGATATACTTATGGACAATACATTTTTCAGCATGGAGCATTATGACAATGAGCCTGGTTAGCAGAGATCACTTTCGGAGGCAGAAATACCAGCTTGATTTTGCGTTACCAAGATTAAATAAATGCTCAGGATGGCCTACCTGTGTGGAGATGGCATTCTGTCACAACTGGTACTTCCTGCTAGGACCCTGGAGGTCGGCCTGCTCCATCGTGATCCTTGTTGTGATAAATCCCTCAGAGGCTGAAGACGTTCTAACGCTCTAATGCAAAGCAGAGCCTGTTTGAAGTGCTTCACTGAGATGGCTGTGACCTGCGTTAGGCAAGCCCCAAACTGTGTTCAGCCTGTAAGTTTGCAAGAAGCATGGTTCAATGGGACCTCAGCCAATTGGTCTTCAGTTGTAGATGGGGACCTAATACCTGTCAGACTGTCCCAAGCGTTTAGCTGCCTCAATGATCCCTGGTTTCTTCGCTCTCCAGGCCTTCTCCCAGAATCTTGCTCGTGGCCTTGAAACCATGGCCTGTTGAATCCTTCACTTGTTCGGAGGAAGTTTGTTTTGGTTTCATTTGTGCTGGATTCCCTGTGAGCTATTGGGCCTTCTCAGAGTGCGACACAGAGGGAGATAGGGCAGACATCTTTGGAAGGACAGGAGAGGATGAGCCCCTGTGTATGGACCCTCCAACTTACTCTCAAAGTGAGACATGAGTGCCCTAATCCAACTTTCCACCTTAGCGGCTGCTCTCAGTGGGGTCGCCCCCTCTTGCTACTCCTGATAATACCAACTACTGACACCAAATGACCAGAGTGGCCGTGGGATCAACATGCGATCGGTCAGACGTGTGTTTCTTAAATGGCTTTTTATTTTAAATGATAAGTATAACCATCCCCTAGGCATAACAGACTCTATCTCTTGATTATAACACCAACCCTCGTAAACCCTGAGACGGGGGTTACATTTCATTGAGGTACTTGGGGCAAAAGGGATAGTGTCCTGGAACACCTCCATGTGGTGAGCCTCTGCCCTGGGAATGTTAGGGTTAGCCAAGAGAACCGCCCCAGTCAGACCCTGGACCCAGCATGACATGGCGTGTGGGAGCACGCAGCCCCCTTGGGCAACCCCACTGTCCACTTTCAATCTAAGACAAAGGTCTTCATCACACTGGTCTCTACATTGCCCCAGAAAATGACGATGGTAGTTTAACAATGCAATGCCATGCCATTGGTGTCACAGCCTTCCAATGTATCCTGCCCCATGATCATTTTGATGCCAGTTTCAATGTCGCTTGTAATATTGGCCACATTTTGAATCTGGTTTACAACATTACCCCCAACTATTGGGATGCCATTTAATCGCAAAACCATGTCAGTGTTGCCTCAGTTAAACACATTAGCATGCTGGTTCCTACACTGCTCCAGAAGCCTAGAATAAGCAGTCCACACGCACAGACTCTGCCTAATATGTGGTGGGGGTACCCGAGAGCCAGGTATCCCCAACCCTCTACATCCCAACCCCGGCACTTGTCCCAGCCACCGAGTCATGGAGTGAAGCCACTGGTCCCATTCATATCGGAGCCCTAGCAGACTTACGAGTTGAGTCAGACTTATTCTAAGGAATGGTGCATTGAATGTGGATTTGATTTTTTTTGCATTATTTTTTTATTTTTTTAATCTTTGATATTTAATTCATGATTCTGCATTGTTGGTTGATTTCTTGTTTAAGTCAAACTACTCCCCATCAAACTGATGCATCCAGCTAGAATTGCCAGGGCACGGCGGCGCCAGGATCCTTCTCCTCCTTCCTTCTACCTGCTCGCTAGGTGACATCTCCTGATCTGGCTAGGTTGCACAGTGATGACTGCACATGCAAACAACTCTTGTGCGGCCCGGGTGGATGGAAAAAGCCTTAATGTGGAGCCTGATGCACAGACTAGAGAGAGGTCGGTGCGGCGCAGTCTTGGCTATGAGAATCCATGCCAGGCCTTGTCCCTTGGGTCAGTGGCAAAGCGGAGCCCGAGGTGGGATCTGTAGTCCAGATTCTGGCTCATCCTTCTCTCAATTTTAACGCATATGATATCACCTCCACTCTCTCCAATGTCTGCCCAGACCCTAGACAGGTTGTGGCGCGTTCAGTAAATCGCATACCCCAGATTTTTTGGGAGATCAGATGGGGGAGATTTGAAGAATCACTGAGGCTCTGGGGGTGCAGAAACTATAGTGGCAAAAAACAATTATTTGGGCTTGGCCTATCGAGGCCCTTCCCTCTGCCAGGGTGCATAATGAAATGCCCATGTGTAAACAATTATCCCGCACGTCAAAGAGTGGCGCAGTTAAGTCTGGCCACCTGTCACAAATATGCATGATGACTGGCCAAGCTGTAAAGCTAGTCCATTGAAAATGGGGTACATTTCATGACTCGTTGCAACCATAATTTATAACTGCAGTTATCACATAACGACACTCCTACAAATGTAACTTGACTCTACCAATAGTTCTAAAAATATAGTGGCCGTTGTCTTGCTCTGTACTCGCTGGTCGTTATCGCCGTGGTGTGCACGGATTTCTACCGCATGTTTCCGTCTAGATGCGCTGTAGAGATGTTTTGCTGCACGGCTGTGCTTATCGACACCGTGTATTGACACAGCCTCGCCCAGTGCACACACTTCTCCCAACACTATGCAGGATTGCTGGCAGGGGTCAAATCCTAAAAATAAAAGTGCGGGGGCTCATCGACAAATGAATGGGATGTGACGTCGCCAGAAATGATCAACTCAAGGTGAAATATGCACATTTCATTAACTTGGCTTTGCAATCATAACCACCCACATTGCACAGGACGAATGGCATTTGCCTTTCATAAAATCAACACTCACACAAAACCAAGAGGATATTTTCTTCTAATAGTGTTTTTGAAAATGTTAAAAGGTGTGCTTGTTTTAAACTCCAAGAACCAATACAAATATTTTCCCTGGGACTTTGTAATAAGGACACGTGGTAGTCAGGTAACTTCGTTATGTGTCTTTATTGTCTCTTATGTTACATCTCAGGTAGTGTGGAAGAGACCTGGAGGAGACATTGGCAGTCCCACCCGGCAGGCAAACTCCCAACCGTCCACTCACGAACCCCACACGTCATTCCCACACACACCTTCCAACTATAGGAACGCACGTGTACTCGCACTAGATAACATAACCTTAGTTACTACAGACTTGCAGTGCCGAGATGCGACATTTCACCTTTAGTTGCTTGTTATTCTTCATCCGGTTCCATAGTGCAGTGGTGAAAAATCCTGACCTCGTGGTTTGATCCCTGAGGTTGGCTTTAATTCATAAATTCAAAGAGGACATTCAATGTTTCTCATTTTTGCTGGGGGGGGGGGTGACTGAGTCCACCCTCTGAATAAAGTGGGGACTCCATCCCCCGCGTGTACCCTCGACTTGAGCCCTGATTGCTGGGCGCTCAGTGCTGCGTGTCTCAGTTTGGATTAGGCCTTCATTTGCACTGTGGACGATCTCTTATAATATATAATAGTCACAGGTGTGGTGGCCCGCCTCCGGTCACCGGGGCGGGCCACAGATGGTATCGGGACACCGACCAGATCAGGACGCTGCGGGCATGCAGTGGTTAGGGGGTTAGGGATCACCCTGCACCGGCTGGATCGCCGGCTCCAGCAATCCCAGCTAAGGGGCATCGAGCTCAGGTCAGCAGTGGCGTGGGGGCACCCAGACCAAGGCTGACAGCCTAGGCCACGAACACGTGGCAAGGCCCACAACCAATAACTCCACACAGACACGAGTTGCCGCTTCCTGGGGATCTGCTGCACTGCCCTCTGCGTGCCAGCAGAGCCCCTTTTATTAAAGGAGCGTCATGACATAGTCATGGCGCTCACGTAAAGGAAACCACTAGACCAACACACAACAAAGGGAAACCTTTGGATTGTCAAAAACCTGATTGCTTTTCCTGATTCGATTTTTCGTTACAGCTTTTGTGCTTCCTTAAAACAACTGTTACTGGTTCAGCGATCATACCTCAAACTTTTTCTACCACAATTTAGTGCGGCTCGTTCCTGAGTCGCCGCTTAATCTGGAAGCAGGGACCCAATAATGTGTAGATTTACATTGATGTCCATGGAGCCCAGGATAATGATCTGGGGGAATGGATTCTTGGGAGACGCATGCCAGTGTCTTTGGTTCATGCATGTCTGGATGAAACTGGTCTGCTAGTAGTGTTCATGAGGGGTACAAAAGACTCTGAATTCCCTGCTTAAAACCAGCAACCAAGGAGAAGGTCTGGACTCTGCAGAGCGCCTGCTTCGCTGAGGAATGCAAAACCAAGATGGCCGACAGCATGGGACTAATCTTGGACACCAAAGCCGCGCACAGATCAGAAACAGACATGCTAGTAAAAGATTGCCTTGGTACTATGTACGGAAACATATATATACTCAATTATCAGTGGTGCATGCACAAAAAGTAAAACTCTACAAAAAGGTAAGTAATACTAAGTACAGATAAATAAATAGCAGTGCTGTTCAAAAGGCAACCCACTATCAAATAACAATCACAATGTTATACCATGGTGCATATTTTAAAATGGGGAAAAAGTAGCTAAATGTAAAACACAGCCTTAAAAATCAAAGGTAAACAGTGAAATTCCACCGCCAGTCAAAGGAAGTCAAGCTCAGGTTTCTTTTGGAATGCCCTGGCTGACTGGGAGGTACATTTTTACAGTACTTTGTGGGACTTCGAAACAGCTTGGGAACCGCCTACCATAGAGATAAACGGTACAAAGGTGCAACGGTTCAGACGCAGTTATTGTGTCATTACAGCCAGGATATCCAATATAGATTTTTGCATTAAAAAAAATGAAGTCAGTCACTGAACTGGCGAGTCAGGAGGACCCCCCAGAAGAACTGAAAGCCCAGGATCCACTACCAAAGAGAGGGATGGCTGCATTAAGCCACCGCCGAGCCCTATGGCAGAGGTCTGTAACTTGGTGCTCTCCAGTTGTTTTGGACTACCAACTCCCTGCATCCCTCACCGTTCAGTATGCTCTGGAAATGTTATATCCTGCGGGGACCGCTAATGAGAGTGCCGGGACAGCGTCTGTATGCAGCCACGTTTCCGTGACTGCACAGATATCAATTTGGTTAGACAGAACATAATCACTGATTTCCGTAGAATGCCTAATTAGCGATCGAGTATTTAGCAACAGGCATTTCAGGGTCCTAACAGAACGCCCAGCTACAGATCGCGGACCACACATCACTGGTCCACAAGATGTACCGAGATCATCCTGATATAATGTATCGAAAGTGGAGGAGGGGGGACATGCGGTACAATTTTAAATTTGTCAGGGTCAAACAACCAGTGGATTCTCTATGTGGCGTGTCTGAGCTGACCTGCTGTAAGTCGTCTGAAGTTATTCTGACCCTGAACAAATCCTGCCCCTTGCTACAGCAGGATACAGGCTCAACACCAGGATGGTTAACAATCAGGCTAGTTGAAAAAGACCAATCCCCAGTGACCAGATTGGTCACAACTCCCTTTGCATTATTCCAAGGGAGCAAGGAGGCATTTGCAAAGGCACTGTCAATATTACAAGGTAAGAGAGCCATTATGCTATATTTTTCCAGGATAGCCATCACTCTGCTGCTTCTGGGCTTAGGATCCAAGGCTGAGTGCAACATGGTAAAATATATAGCAGGAAAAAGTTATTAACACACAATAGGAACTTACAAATTGTCTTCTCCAGCGAGAATTGCGACTACGCTAACCAGTCATGATCTAGATGTGAACCGGTGGAAACCGGCCTTACAAACATGCAGGTGCTAACGCACCACAAACAAAAAATGATTCACTTTGCCTGATGGGAATTGTAGTTCTCTCAAACTACTCAGGGTCCACAATCAGCTAGCTAAGAGCTGTTGGGGCAAAGTTTAAGCGAAATAATTAAAAGTACTGCTCTAGCAGTGTGTCACTGTCTATGTCAGTGACAGAAATACAAATAGGTACAATTTCAGAATTTTGTAAATGCGCAATCAAAAGATATTACAATTTCACACAACACACGCCTCAAAGTATCATACCATCTCAGGTTCATCACAACAGGAGCCAACACTCAGGATGAAATATCATAGTTGCCAGGTGATTGAGGGAAGTCCCAGCAAGTCATGTAGAATGGTGAACCAACCGTGCTTGCATGTTCAACGGGTGGATTCACCTAATCAGGCTTCCCCTGCTCTGCGGAGAGACAGTGCTTTGCCTTAAGGGTGGCAGAGCCGGCAGAAAAGCTGTAGGTTGACTTTCTCGTCGCCCCATGTTGTCGTCTCAGCTTCTGCAGGATCAAATGCAGATGTGAACTGCAGAGTGGCTCCAAGTCCCAACGTCAGATACACAAAACAGGCCCAGTGGGTCCAGCTAGCCCTCCAATCATTAGACGTGCCACATTCAAAGAATGTGCGGCCAGCCAATATCCTCTTGTGACATCATGTACTCGTGGGTTGTAGGTTTGGGTGTTTGGCAAACCCCTACACCTCCTAAAACGTTTCTGTCATACAGATACTCTTTGTAGGCTGTTTGTAGAGCCTGGGAAAGAGGAGGACCATATATGGTACTTTCTGACTTCAAACGCGAGGAAGAAGGCCAACACAGTCAGTAGTTCACAAAGACAGGGCTTTGGAAAATGAGGTAACTATTTTGGCCACCATAAGGGTGAAATAAAAAAGAAATACAATGCCACTAGCTTGTCAGGAACATAGTACCTGGCTGAGAAATGTATCTAGAGTAAGAAAAAGAGTGTACAAAGGTACCCCCGCTCTGGTAGACCTAGAGACTACAAGCGCTCCCCATTAAATAATTAGTTCAAAAATGTAAGTGCATCTTAATCATACTAATGCACCAAAAAGAAAAGGTTCAGGGCTTAGAAATGCTTGCAAAAATACTGCTGGGGGAGTGCAGAGGCTCATAAAGTGAGGCATAAAAGCAGCAAAATCTGTCCTTACAATATGGCTGTAGGCTGCCAACACCAGGTATTGCTGGCTTCTCGTAACCAGATGCTTGCCATGAGGAGATCAAATTAAGGGTCTCCTGCTGAGTGCACACTGTCAAACGGACCTGGTGTCAAAAGGCAAATACCATTGAGATTGCGCCTCCCTGGGGCAAAGTTCAAAAATGGAAGATAAGAACCAGACCAAGGTTCCTCAAGAACTCTACTAATTCCCACCCGCAGAAGAGCAAAGTACGAGTCTCCCGAGGATTGACGGCTTTATTGCAGTGACCTCTGCTGAGCACCCTCCGAGGCCTGCAATGTGTGTACAGCCAGAGGCGTCTTTCTTTCTATTCCATGCTGTAGCCCCACAGAGGTCTAATGGCACTCCTCTCATGGTCCGCCAGATGGCCCTCACCCAGCAGAGGCATCAGTCCCAACCCACCTCTTAAATCCTGTCCCTGTCTTCATTTCTTTGAAAATGAAAGTAAAGAACATAGAAAAGTGGCCGTCAGTTGTGCCCCCCCCCCCGCTTGCTTTCTCCTGGTGCCTAGTGCACCCCCCAGCCTCCCGCTGGCTCCCTATTATCATTGGCGTATTTAGGCTTTCTGCTGCCCTATGTCCAAATGAGTGCATGCACCCCCACCAACTTTACTCCACCTCTGCCAGACACCTTCACCAGATTCCGGCCCTTCAACAAATTCTGTTGCGTTGTCCAAACTACGCCCCTTCACCCCCCAATTATTTCCCCCATTTTGGTTCCATAACATTGTAAGGACGTTTTTAAGGTTGCAGGGATTCGAAAGTTATTGCTTCCTGTCAATTAATTCAATCCTGTCATTTTATATGTTATGTTGGCTGAAAGAGTTTCAGGTCTCTGCTGGCCAAGATTTGGAGAAGGCAGTAGGCCTCATTATGAGTTTGGCGGTAGCTGTGCCTGTATAACAGGCACAGCTACCGCCAAACTCCCTCCGGGACTGGCACCTGCGAATGGGCTATTACTAGGCCATTACGACTGCTGTGGCCCAGTAATTGCCCATTCGCGGGTGCCGATAATGCCGCACTCCCCATTCCCATTCTGCCCCATAGGGCTGTATGGGGATGGGGAGCATGGATGCTCCTGCACCGTTGATAACGATGCCGATGCATCTGTGAGTTATGCTCATGGGTGCCCCACAGCCCACCAGGTCAGACCTGGTGGGCTGTCAGGCACCCACGAGCAAAACTCATATTTTGGCGCTACGGTGACAACGGTGCCGATAAGCTTACCGGCACCCTTATCACCATACTGCCAAACTCCTAAGGAGGCCCAGTGTGTTCTACAGTTGAGTGCACGAGAGGTAATTGTTACGGCCAATTGTCTACTTTCAGGTAAGACCGAAAACAACCCTTTAGAAGAAGTGATAAGAACATAAGCTGTCTGCCAACTGCACACAAGTGAGAGAAGGTTGGAATGAGGAGTTTTGGTTTCAATTATAATATGTCGTTTCTCTCACAAATTGCCTGCTGTCACTCTATGAGAAGCACCTAGACTGGTCTGTAATATTAATGCAACATAACTAAATGTCTACATCTTGTCAAATGGTAAAGTTTACATATGAAATATATGCAAGTGGTAGAAGCGCATCTTATAAAAATGTTGAATGAAAAGAACGCACCCCCCCCCTACTCATGGTTACAGTCCTGGTGTAAGCACAGGGAAAAATGAAAATAAGGTAAGTTACCTGCTGCAGCCGATGTACCTCCAATCCCTTGGGCTGGAATGTCATTAAAATATGGCAAAAATACAAGTGAAATTTGTGAACTCTGCCTGGGCAAAAAAAACTCAATAGAGTAAAGACAGTTGGAGAAGGTTCTTGGAATATTTGGCTTTGCATTGTCACGGTGGAGTATTGGGTAAGGGCGACCCTGAACATTCATGTGTGGGAAGCAACAGCTTTCCACGTAGCTGCATAAGGCAGGCACCTTTCATAACACACAAAGTGGTACATACTGTTTACACCATTGCTGTTTGTGCAATTGTTATGTTATGTTATATGAATTTGTAAGAGCACACATACGGCCGAAGGCATCTTGGCACTGAGCAGTAGGATAAGGAGTGCAAGAGCTAACAACACCATCAAAAAAGAAAGGTCTTGAGGGACTGCCAGAAAGCAAAATGATTGGAAGTTGCACGCAGTGCCAAGGGTAACTGATTCCACGCGTTTGCGGCCACTACCGAAAAAAGCCCTACCTCCCATCCGTGACCGTCTAATACAGTGGACAGAGAGAAGAAGGGCAGACTGGGAATGGAGAGGGCGGAAGGGAACATAGTGAACAAACATCTCCTGAAGGTATTCTGCTCTGCCCTTGTAAAATGCTCCATGAACCAGGCACTGAATCCGTTTTTCAATGGGGAGCCGGTGCACCTGTTTCAAAAATGGAGAAATATGTGTTTGTGTTGGGGGGTGCAGAATCGCCCTAGCTGCCGCATTCTGGAGCATTTGAATGCGGTTTAACAGATAGCGAGGTTGGCCATAGTACAGGGAGTAGCAGTAATCAATTGTACTAAGGACCAAAGCCGCAATCACAGGGGAATGAACATGGCAAGGAATAAAAGGGAGAACCTTCCGCATGGTACGTAATTTAACCTGCTCTGCCATGGAAAGAGAGGACGAGAATCTTACCCCCAGATTTGTCACTGAGGATGACGGGGTAGGGAAGGGTCCAAGAGAGAGAGGCCACAAGTCAGGAGTCCAGAAGGAGAGAGGAGAGGTTGTGCCAACCAGCAAGACCTCAGTCTACTGCCATTTTATTTAAGTGAGTATTTTGCCATCCATGCACCTAGATCCTCCAGACAGCTCCTAAATCGAGCCGGGGTTTCAGGATGAGATAGGTCCAAACGGACCAAGATCTGTGTATCGTCCACATAGGAGTAAAAGCGGAAATCATGTGACATGATGAGAAGAAGAAGAGGACATATATAGATGTTAAACAGGACCAGCGAGAGTGCCGATCCCTACAGGACTCCACAAGACAGTAGGACAGATTCAGAACAAAAAGGAGGCAGGAATACTGACTGGGAACGATCCGCCAAAAAGGTGGTGAACCAGTTTAAGACCTGCCCCCCTAGGCCAGGGGCTGACAAACGTGAGATCAAGGCGGAGTGATCCACTGTGTCGAATGCCGCCGAGAGATCCAACAATAGAAGAGCTCTGACCCCGCCCTGATCTACTAGGGGGGTCAGATCGTCAAGCACAGAGTTAAGCACCGATTCAGTTCCTCTCCCTGGTCGAAAGCCGGAATTGAAAAATATCCAAAAAACCAGACGTCTCCAAAAACGAAGAAAGAAGGGGGGAAACAAGACTCTCCAGAACCATCATCAAGGATGGAAGAAGAGAAATGGGTCAAAAATTCGACCAATATAGCCTGATCCAGAGAGGGCTTCATCAAGAGGGGGAGCACACAGGCGTGTTTCAAAGGATTAGGTATAGAACCCTCTTGAAACGATAAATTCACCGCGATGTGTTGAAGAAGATCAAATCTCCAGAAATATTTTTGAGCACTGACAGCGGAATTGCATTGGCAGGAGAGGCCGATTAAAGGCCATGAATAGCTTCAGAGATATCTTGTTCAGAAAAGACAGGAAAGGATAACCAGGAAGCATTAGGGGTTGGCAATTGTTCAAAATACCTAACACACCAAGAGTAAAATTGAGCAATGGGTCGGGTGTTCTAGCACGATATTACCTTTGTGGCTGTTTTTGAGGCTATGGGTCTTGCCAACTAGAGTTTAAGGTAATTTAAAATGTTTATCTCCGTAGAGTTGGTTGGACTGCACACTACCTAGGAAGATTTTGTGATGTGTGGGTATAGAAATAGATGTCCTGCTGTCATTTGAAATATAGTTTCACAGTAAAAGTCCTACCTTGTATTTAAAATATAATTAAGGTAAAGATTACTTATAAGCATTACATTCCCGCATCCAGAGCCCTGATTCTCTCTAGGCTGAACTACTACAACAACCTTTTTCTCAATCTTCCCACCTCTACTCTCCACCCACTATAACTCATCCAGGAACGAACCTCCACACTTATTCTTAGCCTCAAGCCCAGTGACTGCATCTCTCCGGCGCTGAAATCCCTCCACTGGTACCCCGTAGCTGCTAGGATCAAATTCAAGGCCCTCGGCTTAGTCCACAAGGCTTTCTGGGGCAGGGCCCACACTATGTACAACACTCTCTTCCTTAATACCCTCGTACTAGAGCCCTCCGCTTGCCCTCCTCCAACTCTCTGCGGGTGAGCCGTTTTTCCAAGCAGAGATTTGGGAGTAGATCTTTATCCTCTGCAGGTGCCTTCCTCTGGAACATCCTGCCTCTCTTCGCCTTGAGCTGGAGTTCCTTAAGTTCCCGAAACTCCTCAAGACTTTCCTCAACTCTTCCGCTTTCTCTCTCCCTCTTCTCTGATTACCTCCTCCCCTTTTCTCTCCTGCCTCACTCCTTCTCTTCCTAACTATGTTCAGCTTTTGCTGACTGGTCGCCTTGTTCACCTCCAGATCCTCACAGGCGCCAGGTTCCTCTGCCAGTCTCTGCATTTGCCTCCGGACCTCTGCACTATGTTCAGCACTATGGCAATTTCAGCCTATGATCCATGAGAGGGATAACCTCTCTGTACTTAACCCAGGGCACCTGCACAACCTGAATTTACTAGGCCTAGTAAGTTCTGTCCTGTGGCCCCTTATCTCCCCCTCCCAGTTTGGTTGCGCCTGAAACACTCATTCACTTACACTAGGAGAAATGCCATCAGGCCTAGTGCGCTATTTACTTTTTATGATATTTCATTCGGAAATTTCAAGGCCTAAGATTGACTACTGTATCTCCCTGCTCCCTTCCCACTTTTAAGCGCTTTGAAGCACTTCAACTGTGTATGAGTGTTGCTCAAATAGAAAATTACAATTACAAGTACAGTTATGCATTGTGTGACCCACTTTGCAGTTGGTTCTCCTGGCAGTACTGAGCGTGCATGCAGAATGTCATCAAAGACACATGATAAACCAAGCAGGGAGGCCATTTGCCTGTTTAGCACTGAGCAGCTTCTGTAAAGATGGCTGAATGGATAGTTTTACGGAACTTTACAGCTGTGAAACAGTGTGTGTACCTTTGGCACACAGTTTTTCATTTCACCTTTCTATGGCTTTGGGTATCCTTTCACAGGTTTCTTGATGCACTTGTGCATTTAGATTTGCTCTTTGCCATTTTAACTTCTCTATGATCTATTTCATGTGTGCACCTTTTGGGCGGCCACGGACCTCTGAAATGTGGGGACTGGAAGGGAATTAGTTCTTGCTTCTGAAGATCATTTTAGTGCCACCTGTGGGAACTCTGTGCGTGACTTAAGCATAGGCCTGCATTCAATATTGTAAAACGATGCATCATTTTTAACCTTTACTTTTCTGAAGGGAAAACCCTAATTTAGGCAGCCGTTTAAAAAATGCATGTTGTGCATTTGAATATAAAAGTGATTGTTTAGCACAGTGTGTGTGTGTATTGATTAGAAATAACTGCACAGATGATGTGAAGTGGAACCAATAAACCAATTAGGTTTTGGCTATTTTACTTATTAAAGAGCATTTTGTGAAGATAAAAATTACCAAATAGCTTTATATCTGTCATATAAGTCTTTGAGAGTTGTATGACTGATTCATGAAATCCCTAAAGCAAGCTGGGTTTGGTACGTGTGCCCTTTTTTAATTTTGTTTTTTAAAACGAAAAGCCACCCCAACAATAAAGCTTTTGCAAATATCAAACTAATATACAAGTTTGGCCATCAAAGACTTTATCTGTCAGAGTGGAATGACTGCTAACAGCTAAAAGTTTCTTAGAGTGTTGTGGATTAACCTGGTTTGTAGAAACTAACTTATAGTTAAAAATTGGCAACCAATAAATTGAAAATAAACTGCTAATATTCTGTCCTAGCCCTGTGCCAGGTCGGATATATGATTATTTTGTTTACCAAAATTACGAATTCGAAGTTTTCGTAAATTAACAAATCACGAACATTGCCACCGCCCGCCATCCACCCTCCCCCCACCCCTTAACCATCCTATACTTAACTCTGGAGGTGAACTTACCTGTGCTCCTTGACCCCTATGCTCACTCTGCGACGTTAGTTCTGCCTCCCCATTCAGAGGTGGAGCTTCCGCCGCAGGGTCCTTTTCTTCAAAATCTTTATTTGTCCCCTGCCTTCCTTTATGGATGTGGGGGATACCCCTCACAACCCCCGAATTCACTTAATGTCGAGCAAGGGGAGCGGGGGACATGCCTACAACCCCCGCTCCCCTTATTCAAAACATTTGTTTTCGTTCGATATTTTTTTTTGTTGGTATTTTCTGCAGAAACCGGCCAAGTCGGCCTTGTTGTAAATATGTAAAAGCCTATTAGCTTCTCGCCCACCTCCGCATCAAAGGTTTCCTTTGCTACTAGTGACCATTCCACGTGTAACCACCCTATGGGGACTGTTGAAAGGGTCTGATGTACCATCAATGTGTTTGCAGTATACTGCCCGATGGCTTTGGGCAACCAGGGTTGTTCTGTGTTCTCTGACTCAGAAGCATGGCACAGAGACATCGCACCCTGGGCCACTTGCCATGGGGTGGAGCGGTCTTTTTCTGGACATAGGTGGTAGGGAAACTGTTGCCTGTGCTATAAGCTGGGTGTGACTGACGGGTGAGGGTTCTGCTAAAGGGGCGAGGACACATGAGAGAAGGGTTCACTTCTTCTTCCTTCTTGCAAGCCAATGTCAAAATGGCACGAAGGGGTAATGGCAAGCTTCACAGACCCTGTCACAGGGCCCCCTCCTCAAGGGGAGACGGGAGGAGACCCCAATCCTTGCTGGACCTGGAAGCAAGTCTTTGATAGGCCTGTGAAGATTCCCAAGAGAGAGACTTGGCTACATAGTACCAGCAGAGCCTTTCAAAGGGAGCGAGGCCTCAGACCAGGTGCTGCCAAAGCGCCAAGACAGAGGCAGATAGAAATGGACTTCAACCAGATGGTGGGGAAACCGCAGGGCCCACATTCCTGCTCACCAATGACCTGGTGTAGTAAACTCTTGCACAGATGACAGGAGGTGTGATTAATGGCTGGATGTCTTTTATTGTATAAGGGACATCTGCCGCGAACATGTAAGTATTAAAGAGCCAGGCGGCTAGGCAAACGTGCCTAATAATTGCTGCAGGACTGTGGGACTGAAATGTCTCGTAGTATAAGCCCCCAGGCCCCAATCTCGGAGGAGCTGGCAGGACGCGTCTTGCCGCATCCTCTGCTGCTCCCGTACTGCGCGCGAAGCGCGCGGGGGCGGTCCTCGCTGCCGTGGCGAGATCTCACGAGTGTTGGTAACTCTCGCGATATCTCTACACACCTCCCTTTGGTGAGGCAAAGGAAGTTCATTGCAAAACATAGTCACTGTATCTCACCGGTCTTCTGTGCTCTCTTCTAGGTCGGTCACCCTTTCCAGTGCAATCTTCCTGTTGCTCCTGTTCTGGTTCTGGCATTGGTGATTCCGGTTCCATCTCTGTTTCTTCCCTTTCTCTGTAGCTTCTCTCGGGCGCACGTTCTTCCCTTCGCTCATCGTCTATTCCTTCTTCAGCATGTGATCTCTCCGGGGTTCTTGCTCTTTCTTGTCTCTTCTGATATAGGGCTACTCTTTCCAGATTCCATGTGCGCCCATCCTCGGTGCGGACATGGTTTGTTCCCCTGTGAATCACTTTGGTGGGTCTGCTGAACGGAGAGCCCGTGATTTGGTCTTTTTTCGGTAGTCTTATTTTGACCCAATCTCCCCCTCCAATGTCTGACGCTTGCCTGGTTCTTCTTCTTTGGTCACTCCACGTTTTCATGCGTGCCTTGCTGTTTTCAATTCTCCACACCACTTCTGACATGTCCACTGCTTCATCTTCTCTTACTTTGGATAACCATGGTGGTATGAGCGTGGAGGCTGCACTCCTCCCTCTCAACATTCGAAACGGGGATATTTGCGTGATTCCGTTTCGAGTGAGCCTGTGGGCCGCTATGGCCTCCTTAGTGGTTTTTAGGGGGTCCATTCCAGAGGCCGTGGCTAGTTGGATTGCTCCCTTAATGAACCTGTTGGCCCTTTCAACAAGCCCATTGGCTTGGGGATGATACAAGGCCGCCTTCTTTTGGCCTATATTGTGCTTTCTCAGGAATTGTTCCATGTCCCGTGAGATCAGTTGTACCCCATTGTCCGTTACTACTTCCTTGCGGAGGCCTTCCCTTTGAAATATTTCAGTGAGGACTTCAATTACAATCGCGGTGGTAATGTTTGGGACAAACTCAGCCTCGACCCACTTGGATAGGTAATCAACCAGCACTATGCCGTACCGACGTTCTGGTGCCATCGCTTCCAGGGGTCCTATAAAGTCTATGCCCACTTTTGACCACACCGCTTCTGGTACTTCTGTGGGAATTAGTGGGGTGAGTTTCAATCTTTTGTCGCTATTGAGGCACTCATGACACCGCTCTTTCATGGTGCGAATCTCTTGGTCCATGGACGGCCACAAGTAGGCCTCCCGGACTCTGCGACGGGTCATCGTGTTTCCCAGGTGACCAGCGTGGGCTCTGCATAGAATGGTGCTCCTCATGCCTACGGGTGGGATTATCTGGTCGGTCTTCATTATTATTCCGTCCGTTTCAGATATCTCTTCGGCCACCTTCCAATAGGGTCTCATGCCTTCTGGTATCATTTTTTCACCTGGCCACCCTTCCTTGATCCACTCACGGATTTTCGCCATAGCCGAGTCTTTTCCGTCTTCTTCCAACCAGTGTTTCTCGCTGAGTTCCATATAATCAGGTGCTTTTATATCGGTGATGGATGCCACGATGCATTCTCCTTGTAGAAACGTGGTGGCCTTGTCTTTACCTTCTGGCAATCTTGAAATGCAGTCTGCCTGCGAATTCTTCCATCCTGAGATGTGCTGCACTTCAAACGTGTACTCCTGCAGTTTTGCTGCAATGCGTGCCAATCTGGGTGTGGACACTTTAGTACCTCCCGGGCTGAGCATGTGGATGAGGGGTTTGTGGTCTGTCACCAATTTGAATTTCGTGCCCCACACATATGTTCTAAAATGTTCTACCGCCCATGCACATGCCAACATTTCCTTTTCTATGGTAGAGTAGTTCTGTTCTGCCGAGGACAAGGCCTTCGAGGCAAAGGCTACCACATGCTCCGTGTCCCCCTTCTTCTGCGTGAGAACTGCTCCTAGTCCGTATGCACTGGCATCCGTGTTGATGATTGTATCCCACTCTGGGTTAAATGGCTGTAACCACGGCGCTTCCATGATGTGCCGTTTTATACTTTCAACCGCCTTCTTCTGGGGTTCTTGCCACAAAAATTCCGAAACTTTTTTGAGGAGGTCACGGAGTGGTGCTGAGGTTTCTGAGAACTTGGGGATACATTTTGCGTAATACTCCGCCAGTCCAAGAAATGATCTTACTTCGTCTTTGCTGGTGGGTTCCGGTGCTTTTATGATTGCATGCATCAAATTTTGTTTGGGACTGATCCCTTTTTCTGAGATTTTGTACCCCAAGTATTCGACTTCTTTCGCTTTGAATACACATTTTTCATGGCGTAGCCTCACCCCTGCTTCTTGCAGCTTGATCAGGACAGTTCTCAATGTGGCATCGTGCGTTTGTTCATCCCCTGCGTACACAAGGATGTCGTCCTGGAAATACGCGACATTTTTGACCTTTCGTAGCAAGACATCCATCATGCGTTGAAAAGCTGATGCTGCCGACGATAAGGCGAATGGCATCTTGGTGAACTGATAGGTGCCAAACGGTGTGATGAATGCTGTGAGGGGTTTCGACTCTTCATGCAATTGCATTTGGTGATATGCGTTTCTCATATCCAGTTTTGAGAAAATTTTGGCTTCCTTCATCAACAGAATGAGTTCATTTATGCTCGGTAGTGGGTAGTTGTCGGTGATGACCTCTAAGTTTAAACTGCGAAGGTCAATACACACCCTTAGCTCTTGTGAGTTCGGTTTCTTTATAAGCACGACTGGGCTCAGCCATTCTGACGCTTCAACTTCTTCAATGACACCCTCCGCTCTCATTTTGTCCAATTGATTCCTGAGAGTGTCTCTTGCGGTTGCTGGCACTGGCCTCACTCGATGTTTGACTGGGACGGCATTCTTTTGAGCATTATTTTATGGACAAAGTCCTTGATGTGACCCGCTCCTCCGAGAAAAGTTTTGGGTAGTCACTCTTGACAATGGGCCCATTCCTCGCGCAGACAGACAGTACCTGGTCTTCTGTGCTGGGGTCCAGTTTGATTTTTAGCTTGTCTTGGTCGTCCCATCCCAGTACTGCTGGGCCTTCGTGGCTGAAATAAACTCTGGTGGTGGTTTCTCTTCCTTTAAACTCCACCTTCCCTTTGATATATCCCAGTAGTTCAACTGACGCCCCACCAAAAACTGTGGGTTTGTGTCGTGTGGTGAGAACTTGGACCTTTTCTTTTCCCACCATTTCCTTGTATGTCCGTAGGGGTATTATGGTGAGGTCCGAACCAGAGTCCGCCATAACTCTTGTTTCTCGACCGTCAATTTTGATTGTGCAATGGGGCTTTTCTCTTCTTGCCCTTGTGCTGTTTACCATAATGACTGTGGGTCTCCCCTCATCTTCTGAGGACGATTCTCGCTGCCTGTTGTGATCCATATTTACACTAGTAACTTTCTTGTTTCTCCACGGACACACCAACGAGAAATGGCCAATGCGTTTGCAGATGGAGCACTCTTTGTCTCTGGCTGGGCACTCCCTATCGAACGCCAGGTGTTTCGTGCTGGTGCACCTGTGGCATTTCAGAGGTTCTTTCTTACCTCCTCTCCCCTCTCTCGTGTCTGGTGTCTGTCTTTCTTTCTTTGAGTGGAATGCGACTGCTTGGATTTCACCGGAGCTCTGGATTCCCATGAGTTCTTTTCGTCTTCCCGCTGTTTCTTCGACCGCTCTGGCAATTTCAATCGCCTTCTCTAGTTGCAATTCTTTCTCCACAATGAATTTATCTTGTACTTTTCTGCTGTTGGTGTGGACTGTCAACATATCGCAGATGAGGCTCTCAGCATTGTTGCCGAAACTGCACAGCGCCGCCAGTTCCCGCAGCTTGGTGACGTAGTCGTCGACTGGTTCAGATATTTCTTGTCTGCGGGTGTAAAAGCGTATTCTATGCAACACCGTGTTTTCTTTACTGGCAAATCTCTTCACTATTCTCCTAACTGCCTCCTTAAAGACGTCATCGTTGTCCCCTGCCACCGGGATCGGGGTGAGACTCTCAAACACCCTCTGCCCTTCCACTCCCAGGGCATTAAGTAACATAGCCCTACGCCGTGCCGCTGAAAATCCTGCCCCACCTAGCGCCTCTACATACGTCGTGAAAAGGGGTTGCCATTGCGGCCACGGGATGGCAGGTCTACCTGGAGTTTGCAGGAGGGGGGGTGGCGGCGTCGCTCCTTGCATGTTCCCACGTGGGTTGCAGTGGTGATCCTCGTCGCCAATTTATGTAGTAAACTCTTGCACAGATGACAGGAGGCGTGATTAATGGCTGGATGTCTTTTATTGTATAAGGGACATCTGCCGCGAACATGTAAGTATTAAAGAGCCAGGCGGCTAGGCAAACGTGCCTAATAATTGCTGCAGGGCTGTGGGACTGAAATGTCTCGTAGTGTAAGCCCCCAGGCCCCAATCTCGGAGGAGCCGGCAGGACGCGTCTTGCCGCGTCCTCTGCTGCTCCCGTACTGCGCGCGAAGCGCGCAGGGGCGGTCCTCGCTGCCGTGGCGAGATCTCGTGAGAGTTGGTAACTCTCGCGATATCTCTACACCTGGCCTTTTATAAAGCCAAGTTGCTAAAAGCAAAACCCCACTTGCACATTGCCTGCCACCCATGAAAGGGGGGATGTGACAGATCTCCCACAACAGATTTTGATTGGCTACAAGGCCTGTCTGAACAAGTCCTCCCACGAATGTTCTTCAATGGCGGTGCCTGTCCCAGGGATTTGGGCAATCTCCTACAGAGGAGGGCATCTCCCTCTGTGTATCCTTCCTTCCATCTTGTGCTGGAACATGGTCAAGATGTCCTCATCTCTCAGAAGAGAAATCGGAATTAAAAGAAAGGAAAGTGTAAACAGCTGATTACAATTACGCTGCAGAATGCAGCGCTGTTTATGAACCTGAATCAACAGTATTAATAGGCCAAATAATACTGAAGCAAATACATTTTTTTTATTTATTTGCATTTTTAAAGCACTCACACAGCATGGGGGCATCGAGGCGCTGTTACAGGAATTTTTTGTCGTTGTCTTAGTTCGTAACGCGCCTATTATCCAGAGCTTTCTAAGCACAGACCCGGGGATCGAACCTGTGTTGCTTCGTGTAATTTTGTTTCCAAGGCGAGCACTTTGCAGTTGAGCTATCCTGTGGGATGTGCTGCTCTTCCACTTGTGTGTGAGCATAGCTCATTTGACCTATGTGTTTATTCTGTACCAAGGTGTTTATATGTCATTTATGGCCGGGGGTTGTTCCGATCATGTGTAGTTCCCAGGGGGTCAGTTTCTGCACCCTTGCTCCGATGGAGGCACTATTGCATTACACATAAATGCATCCGAGCTGGGCCGTAGGTATGTGAAGAGGGCTTGTAGGCCAAGGCCACACAGGTGGACATGACCTTTAACCACTCTCCTGTGGCAACATGCAGGTAGCACCAGTGGCGTCGCTAGGGGGAGAGCTGGAGGGGCGGGCCCCCCTGTGAAACCCTGTGCCCCCCTGTTGCCCCCCTACCTAAGACGAGCAGTGACCATGTTCTCCGTCTACTTTTGTCTGTACCCCCCCCCCCCTACTTTTGTCTTTGGCCCCCTCTGTGCCCCTCCCAAATTTGATTCCTGGCGACGCCACTGGGTAGCACCATCATTCATTCAAAATAGGGTTCCATGCGGGCTGCGTGAGATGCCTGTAGGCAGCAAGCAGACATGAATAGCAGACATCCCTGAAGAGAGATTCCTTTATGGGCCCTCCCTCGGATGCGGAAGGGCTTAGGATTGACTTTTTTTGCATGGCCTGGGATGTGCACTCACCCCAATGAACATACTGCTGGGATGAAGAAGATAATGATGCAGTGATGTTGTATTATATTGTTTTTGTTAGGTGGTCTATTTGTTTATTCACAATGTGTTGACTTTCCACTTTGTCTGTTCATTAATGTCTGCTGTTTAGGAGACTGTTTTCTTGTTGGGTCTGGCTAAATAGAGCTTCAGCTCTCGACCTCAGCTCTTGAAGATACATATTAGAGGGACCCAGGTGTCAATCTGCTGCTCTGTCATTGAGAGAGCGCCCACTGTGATGAAATGACTACTGCTCTGCAGGAGTACAGGGATGAGTAGTGGTTTCTAAACTCCTACCCAGCCCCACACTATGATTTAGGCAGCAGTGATCTCACTAATAAATGTGAAACAGGCAGAGCATGAAAGGTACACCCATTTGTCTCATTCAGGGAGTATGGACCCAGCCACCCAGGGCAGGCTACACTATTCAAGAGGGTGTGAGCCAGCATGGAAGTATCCAAACAACAATAGTGCACTGAGTACCAAAATAAAAGACACACCCAATCAATGTTCTATGAAAAATAAGACTTTAGTAACACTGAAAGAAAAAAGAAAAACGATGAAAAACTCTAGCAACCCATCCACGTAATGAAATACATAGATAATGCAGACTTTTGCAGAAAAGGGGCATTCTGATTAATGATTAACAGGGGTCTGCAGGTAAATAGCCTTTTTAGCAAGTTGACATTCAGGAATACGTCTTTAAAAGTATACACTGGGGTCTTAATTGTCTCTAAGGGCCCATAGAACAATTCTAGGGGACAAAACCACTGTATTCACTTTAACGTCTTCTTTCAGGAGATCAACAGCATTGAGACGGTCTTCTTGGCACTTTCTGGTGAGTCAAGTTGGGGCTGAGTCAATCTAGCTGGTTTGATGGTTTCCAGCAACGTGGACCAGTTCATCAAGCCGCAACGGCTTGAGGCACAAAGAAGCGCGGGCCAATTAGTGAGGTGCAGATCCATGCAGTTCGAGGTTTGTCAATGGCACAGTGTGGCAATTCAACTTCATCAGTGAGCTGCCTCAACTGGGTTCAACATAGCGTTGCGGTCAGCATTTATGATATGATATGGCATTTATAACAGGCCTATACACAAGTGTTTCAAGGCGCGACGAGGAAAGAGAGGGGGAACAGAGAGAAGACAGAGACAATGATCTTACTAGGCCAGGTGACAATGAGATCGCGCAAGTGCAGGGGAGGGGGAAGGGGAGAAGTGCAGGGAGAAAAGACGCGGGGGCAGTGCATAGGATAACAGTAAAGTAAATAAGACACTAAATAAATAGGACACTAAATAAATAAATGCTTGAAGGTTGAGGAAGCTGTGAAATAGGCAGGCGATGATGAGCTCAAAGGTTTGGAGGTGATGAAAGCGGCTCAAAACATAAAGTGCGAAGCACAGCTGTGATGGGTTCTTGCAGCAGCTCAACGGATCTTGAAGGTTCTCGAATTGGCTTACAGTGGTTTGCTGATGCAGGGAGATCGAGAGGCAGCTTCCTTTGATCTTGGGGTGCTATAAGACCATGTCCATGATCTCTGTAGAGTGGAGCCCCTGTTCGGCCCTTCTGAACCTGGAAGCTAGCCAGGGATGCTATGGCAGCAGACAGAGTCCTGGATACCAGTGTTCCAGCAGCAGTCAGGCTTTCCAACAGCAGGTCACTTCAAATGTTCCCTTGAAGTGGTCATGCGGGAAGGTCTGCACCGTCATTGGAAATCCTTATTTTCACCCCTTTGGCTGGGGACTTTGGGCAGTCTTTACACCCACAATGTTCCAGCGAGATATTGCAAGAAATCTCAAGAAGATAGGTCTATCAAGATTCAATTCGGGGGCAGAAGAAGATCTAACCACTTATATAGTCATTTTGCTACAGTGAATTGGTCCATTCCAAGCCTTCGCTAAGAAGACCATTCTTGCTGTTCTAAAGAAATGTGAGCGCACAGACTGCCTGGTCTGCAGGAACTTAGGACCGGTCACAGGAAAGATTTTCAAGATGGCAGGACCTCTTCTGGGTACAAATCCCCTCCTCATCTACACTACATCCCTCCCCTCTCCTGAAGCTGAGGTAAGAGTGCAGCATTTATCCCTGTTGTGCGACTTCCCCATTGTTTGGAGCTATATGGCCTGTCATCCTGGGAAGTTGGACAGCATGCTATCATCTAGCATGTGAAAGTGAGTAGTCCCCACAAAATGCTATTCAAACTCCCCAATGAGAGTCAATAATGGAACACCCCAGGAGGGAATGAGACCAGGATCAAGTGCGGGTGAAAGTAAAAGTAAGTATCTAAAACCAAAATAGTGCAAGCAGAGAACTCTGCAAACTCCGAGAGCGCTCTGGCCAATATCACTCTGACAGCACTTTAAAGAGGGTTACAACATCCTAAATTACGACATTCTATAAGTTACAGAAGTTACATTTTCATTGGTAGAGTCACAGATCCAGCATAGCTGTGTAGGAGCCGCCCGCCTCCAGACGATTGGATAGTTGCTTGGCAGGAAAGCAGACTTCACGTGCATCAGCCGGGCTGGTCAGTGTGTGGTGAATGGTATGTTGCGCCGGATAAGGTGATTGATGCTAACTCTCTAATCTAAACACTACTTCAAAGTATGCAATAAAAAGACACTCATAAAAAATAACCATTGACATGAAAGTTGTGGGGAGAACCATATATTTTCCATGTTATGTATACAGACATTTGTCTTGCGTCCCTGAGAGGGGGAAAGGTAAGGGGGTCTGTGCGGGCCTAGTGGAAGTAGGGGTGGATACATTTGTTGCATTAAGGCATTCAGTGAGACATAGACATGGGTCTTCGGCCGCAGCACTATCATAAGGAGGAAGAAAGGTGGGGGCTGTGCGCTCTTCGTGCATGGCGTCGCTGGAGAGGAGAGAGAGGGCCCTTTGGCTCTTCAAGTTTGGCCCAGTTCGATTAGTGGAATTATAAGTAAACCATTGGAATGGGGTCGAACGTGTTTACTGTCACTTCATTTACAATAAATAGAAAGCAGGTTCTGACTATATTGTGTGCTCTGTCTTCACATATACCATGGTCACCGGTGCTACAGAATTGCTTTTATATGCATTAGTCTCCTGGCCGCACCTTTTATATTGTACACGTGAACCCTATAACATCTTAACACATTTGCGAGTATGCACAGTACTGAAAGAGAAGTGAGCATGTGGACCATACATTTTACATCATAACATAAGAGTCGCCTAGCATCTAATACATTTGTAAGAGCATTTGGTACTGAAAGACATGTAACCCGTATTATAGAACACGAACATGTAGATCATGATAGCGCATTCATTGTAAACAAATTAGATGGATTAAGTATTGATCGTTCTGTTACATCTCATATGGACAGCTCCCTTACACGTTAACACAGAAGAGAATTTATAGCCTCAGGTGGGATTAGCGTTTTGGATGAAACTAGATGGCACACAGTCGTGGGGCGTGCATCTGCCACATCAAAAGGGGTGCGAGGTTGGGGGTTATACACGTTATATATTTTAGGGGTAGCGTCTGTAAATAATGAGACATGTTTGTGGAGATTAATGTTTTTTTCCAGGCTCAGGCTCTTGCCCGGTCATGCAGAAGGGCAGTGATGTAAGGAGGAAGGCGAGAGATACAGTGTTAAATTTGTAGCTGTTCGCACCTAGTCTTCCGTGAGAACAGGGCAGCTGCAGGGACACCAGAGGGGTGGAGATGGGGGGAGTAGCTGGCTTACTGTGCCTGGCGCCAGGGGAGAGCTGCAGCCTAGCTTTGCTGTGAGGCCTGCTTTGGCATGTACAAAATGGAGTCGGGATTCAGTACAAAATGGAGTCAGTAACCAGCCCCCTTCAGCCCTCTTATGGACGTTGCACCCATATGTGTTGTCCCGAGGATGTCTGGCACCTCTGGCCACAGGTGCATGGGCAGCCGTGGGATGAGCATAGTGTGCATGCGTGAAGGGAATGGAGGATAGGGGGCCTAAACAACGTTTCCTCCCATAGACATGCAATGACATATATATGTGCCACCTGACCACAGGGTGCTTCCCTTACACCGCAACACTGACACACCCCTTCGCGTTACACGGCAACCATGCATGCATCCACTCAGAGTGTGCACCTGAAACAGGCCCAAACCATACAGCCATCCACTCTCCACCAATACACACACCATGCACTGAACCACACCTACACAGAAAAGAAGCCGTCCCGTTGGCTTTGCCAATGCATGTTTTCAAAAGTCTTGTTCACTTTCCTAATGCCCCTCTTTTTCCTTTGTAGGATGTTCGGAGAAACAAGAAAGAACAAATGAAGATGTTTAATCAATTATGCCTCCATAAAATGTAGACGGGGGTGGTCTAGGCATCCCAAGTTAAGCGCACGTCTACTTTAGACGTGGCGCACTTTCTCCTAAAGGTTTTACTGAATACAGCACGTGCTGTTCTAGGGAGCGATGACGAGTATGCAGGACACTGATAACCACAGCATGAGCTCTTGCCGAGGGAGTGCACTGCTGTCCTTAAGAAAATGGAACACGTCAACACCGAGTAAACTACACGGAGCTGGGCTGGGTTTCATGTAAAATGTATGCAGGAAGTCCTGTTACGGAGGAATTCTGCCGCACCTATATACACACAGGGCAACACAGCAAACGGGACAATCCTTTTGTTCAAAATGTTAAAGACTCAGCCATGAGCCTCACTGGTGAAATCTCCACCGTACACGGTCCTCATGCAGTTGGCCTTCTGGACTATTTAGTGATGTTTGCTGTTTTATTTGAAAATGCTTTATTAAGAAATAAAAGTATTTTTTACAACGAAATCTCACTATCGACTTTCAGCCTTGAAAAGCGTTGACGCTAAACTGAAAACTGAAGAATATAGGGAGGCACTCCCTCTGGTGGTAATGAATGGGATTTTCTAAGAGCATCACACATTTGGCAAAGCAAAACAAAACTGGGCATGTCTTGTTGCAGTATAATTAGAGGCATTTCCGCGAGGAGTGTCCGAGGTTTGAAAGAGGCATGCCATTGGCAACTTCACCCCTCTTCCTTTTACTTTTGAATATTCTTTCAATAGATTAAGACCCTGAGATGGCACAGCCAATCAGGTTCCAAGGATCTAGGGCTGAAACCTCTTATCTCAGCCCACGTTCCAAGGAAACTGCCCTGCCCCCTTTACCTGATTGCCTTCACTGCCTGCGTTTTTCTGGCCACCATGGTAATGGAAGAGGGGCTCCGCTTCCTTCAACCATGGCAGCCATCTTAGCAAAGATTTTTCTTTCATTGAACAGGATGCACGCTGCGTCCCATTCAATGAATGAAATCATTTATTTAGCTCCCCAAAATACTGCTTCGATAACCCGGGATGCTAATGTCGTTATGCACCCATTCCAGGGGCAACATTAGGGGGTAACGGCCTGGCGCCACGTTATCTGTCCTCGCTTGGGCCGTTAACTTGGGACCCCCCTAGTGTTGCCCATGGAACGGGTGCATTATGCCACATAACGCCACATTATTGTCCTCTGCCAGTGTATTGTCTGTAATGGGACTGGCAACGTTCCAATGTTCTAATGTAGCATTAATCAATGCTTTGGGGGCAGGCTGAACCTCTCATGTATTTGGAGTGGGGCCCCCACAGTAACTAATCCCCCACACTAACGTGAGATGGGGGTTTAGATTCTATTAAAGACAAGGAGGCGATTATTATGCATTACAATCTTTACTCTGAAACCACAGCAGCAAAGAAAATACTTTTACAAACAAAAAAGTTTCCACAACAGAACTAGATAGAGTTCAATGTCAATGTATGGGGAACTCCCCAAACCATCATGGAGGACAGGTCATGCCCTGCAGGGGACCAATGAGCAGGGACCCTCCTCTACATATGTCCATTACTCTAACCCCAACCCCTCTTTCTGCAGCTGTCTTGCACCAGAAGTCCAATGAAACGGTTGAACTGCGTAGCGCGGAGAAAGGATCCATCGAAACTGGAGATCTCCACCTTCCCGCAGCCTGAATCTATGCCGAAGTTCTTCTGGAGAGGACTTAATCACGCACTCCACAACTTGTAACTGCGAGCCACACTCCTGATCAGAACCTCAACTCGTAGCTGTAAGAACAAGCAAGAAGGGTGGGTGGTTGGGAAGAACAACAAACCAAAGAATGTTCTTACTTGAACCACCTGTGTACATGCGTATCACAATTGACATATATCATATCATATACAGAGTGGGAGGGTGGGATAATAATCGCCTCCTTGTCTTTAATAGAATCTAAACGCCAATCTCACGTTAGTGTGGGGGATTAGTTATTCTATGACAAGACAAGAGGCTCATATTATGCAAGTTCAAAGCCCTTGCATCTCATTAGTACAACATGATCCATACAATAGAGCCAATAATAAATAAAATAACTAATAGGAAAGGAAACATTTTAAAAGCCTTTATTAAATTAATCAGCTGACCGCAAGAGGATTGCCTAAGACTAGGCTGCCCGAAAAACTGTCTTATAAGGCAGTCAAATCCTGCAAGAAAACAAGAAAAGTGCCAATTCCAGCGTTCCTTACAGGGCACCAAAACCAACTGGTTAAAAGAGGGGAAAAAACATTGAACAAAGTTCTCCTATACTAATAGGTTAGGACAAAACTCATCTGAAATAAACGCCTCCTTTGTCCAGTCAAACATTTAAAACACTTAAATTCATACCATCTTTGGGAACCTGGATAGTGTACCGAAGAAAAAATAATAAGCACCTAACACTTCTAGAGATAAAGAAAAGTACCCCATAGGGGTGAAAGACTTGTAGGATCCATCCCATGCATTAAAGGAAGATATCGCATTGGAAACAGGGCATGTCACATCACTACACTGGGGAACCAAGTGGGAAAGACAAATCTTCAAAAGGTAAAATGAGAGTAAAAAGACATTTTGTTAACTTGTAATAGGTCAACCCATCCTGAGCGGAGCTGAAAAGCAATAGACTTAACCCACAATTGTCTTCAGACATATGTGTATACTAAGGAGGGATGACTCCTGGAGCAGAATGGAAGAGAGGGGCCCACCTGGGAAGCTAAAGCTGTCAAAACGCCAACACGGAGACCTACCGACCTCCCGAACTCTTGAAGGAGGACCTAGCTACCATGACAAAAGGCAGATATTTACAAACCTGATCCTTAAGAGGCCAAACTTGGCAAGGAGAAAAAATGTATCTTACATCCAATCGCCACCATTATAGTGATATCTAAACCCCCTTGTAGATATACCCGGTGCTTGAACCTTGTTCTCCCTCCCTGGGTGAAAAAATCCCCATAGGATCAAAAACTAACCGAAGGAGGACACCTAAATGCCAACGTCTTAGCCAGACTCTAAACTGTAAAGCTCTGAGCACTAAACAGTTAAACTGAAGTTGCCCACCAGAAGAAGTCTAACCTCTATATCAGCCAATTTTGAAGATCCATGAAGCTCACAGCACCCTGAGCTGGCACCTTATTACAAAAACAAACTCTTGTGAAAAAAGCAGGTGACTAGGAGAACCAAGTCACTAGGTAAACATACATATCCCAGCCCTTTGAGAATCGTACTGGCAGACACCTTCTGACAGTTAATGTAGAGACGCTGGAACGCATCGTGATAGAGGGTCTTAATAACTTGGATGGGAGATTAGTATCACTCCCAGACCCCTCTATCCCACCAAGGGATTTTAAGCCTTCACAAATGAGGAGAACCCTCCACTCACTTATCCAAGGGAAAACCTTGCAACCTAGAAGAAGGCTATCCTGAGGACCATTAAGGCCCCACTTTACATCCTTAAGATAAATAAATACATTCTAACCCCTCTAACCAATCCCCTGACCGTGGACAGGCTCCGCTTAACTTATTGAAATACCAGGAATTTGCGCAAAGGAAAAGAACTGGCGAGAGGGAAATGCACAGTGCGAGTTTGCACAGGTCACGAGCCAGAACTCCTGTAAAAAGGAAACAGAAACCATCGGGAGCAACAAGAGGTGTATATCATGATGCAATCTCCCCCAGGGATGGCGAGAAGGGGAATGAGGGGGAAAAAGACTCCTGTATAATTATTAATGCCCCGCAAATGTAGGGCTGTGAAAGAAAATCAGGGACACTGTCCCCACAAACCCTGAGGTCTGAGTTGCTGTATTCGTGTGAGGGTGACTGGCCACTAAGGGAATCAGATGAAGGAAAAAATTAAACACATTGTCCATAGCAAAACAGTACATATATAGTACTACGAACCCACAGGTATACGAGTGGTGCTTATCACTACTATGAACGGTGTGGAGAGAGGTGTTCACTTATCGATCTCAGCAGGATAAAGACTTATTCAAACCTTTCCAAAATTAGGAATCTGTATCAGTAGGGTCAGCATTAATATGAAAAACAGCACTCTATTCGCTGCACTGTAGAAAATTATATATATAAATATATATATATATATACACACACCGAAAGAGGTCAAGCAACGCTCTAGAGGGTACAGAAACCTGCTTAAACTCCTCGAGCAGAGGAGAAATTGCAACACACTGTTAGACGGTTAGCTGAACCATAGGCCAAGCTTTGGGAGGAAACATGGGCAGGTGCCATAAAGTTATTATTTGGCCATTCGGCTATCCAAAACCATCAAGTGTTTCCAAACACTTCCTCCAAGTAGAACATGGTTGCTCAAGTTGCCATACAACAAACTGAACAGTTACCCTCGAGCTGACCCTGTCTCCACCAATAGTCCAATAGAATAATGAATGTCCATGGGACACATAGTAAGGGAAACACGTCCCCACTAAAGAGAGCCTCGAGCCCTGCAGACCTCAATAGAGGCAAATCGCATCATCTTTTCATCCTTATGTTGGGAGAAAAATACTGCAGCTTAACCAGCCCCGGTATTGGGTGGAGCAATTGATATCGGGGAAAGCAAACCTAAGGAAAGGACTGAGTTGTCCGGCAACTAACTAAGGTAAAGGGCGACAGAATTTTAACTAAAAGACGAAGGTTAACACCAGAGTGATGGCTAGAGAGGAAGGTAAGACCCCCCATTATGGGTCTGTGTACAACAACCTTTATACACTCTTTTTTTTAAAGTACTCAATAAATAATATAAAATATATAAAATATATATATAAGATATCCAAAGAAGAGGGGTTACGCCCTCACAGGGGTCCGGACCCCCGGCCTTTATAGAAGCTGATACCTACTGAGCTATGCAGGCTACAGACCTTTCTGAAGATGCCAATGTGTTCCAGTCATCACTTAAACATATCGTTTATCAAAGTACACTGAGTTAGTGCATCTCAACTGCTCACCCTATCAGGGTGTGGCAACGAGCAGTACACGAGGGGGCACCTCGCAGTAAAACTCAGGCAAAACCTGAAACCGAGCAGGTTATGGTATGTTTACAGAAAAAACAATGACATCCGCCATATGCAGCACTTAAACAAAGTTGCCAACCTTAAGGGAGGAAAAACACTGAACAAGTGCACCTCCAACTGCTCGCCCGAGCAGGGCGTGATAACCAGCACTACACGAGGGGTAACCTCGCATTAGAACTCAGGCAAAACCTGAACTCGAGCAGGGTATGGCACATACCAGTTACTGTAATCATCAAAGTTGCCAACTTTAAGGGAGGAAACACTGAGAAGTGTACCGCAAACTGCTCACCCTAGCAGGGTGTGGAACCAGGCGTATACGAGGGGCCACCTCGCAGCAAAAAACACAGGCAAGACCCGCCCCCGAGCAGGTGACGGTACTTAACCTGGGAGAAAAAGACATCTGCCACCAGCCGCCCTTAAACAAAACTGCCAAGTTTAAGGGAGGAATACACTGAGCCAATGTACCTGAAACTGCTCACCCCAGCAGGGTGTGGAAATCAGCAGCAGACGAGGGGTTAACCTCGCAATAGAACTCGGGCAGAACCTGAAACCGAAACAGGGTATGGCACCTACAGTGAAGGCAAATCACCCATGCCGTGAGCCGCACTTAAATAAATAAATAAAACCAGCAGAATGGCAGCGTATGAGGCTCTTCCGTAGGCGAACTGGTGTAAATATAAGCTGAAAATATCAAATTAAAACATGACATAAAATATCCACTTTTAAATATATATATATATATATATATATATATATATATATATATATAAACACATGTAACTACATATACATATAAATACACATCCATATGTGTACACTTGCAATGGCGGGCAGCGAACCCAGCTCCCTCAGTATGGTAAACCGGCAACCTTCCCCTTGAGCTATGTCGCTTGTGTGCTGTATATCAACGAAATGAGGGCCTAGCGAACTGCCTCCCAGCCGGGTCCCAAGAACATACCTGACCTGTGTGCATTTGGTTTCAAACGCGAGCAGCGTATAAAAGAAAACCACACACACACAACGCGTGTGAAGAGAAATGAAACTACACGGAGCTGTATTGCCACCGTGACAAACATATGGGCAATGCGCACTGGACTTGCCATGTTATTATTACACACAAGTTAAACACCGAAGGTAGGATACGAACCCGTGTAACAGGCCATGTTATTACCCCAAGCTGGATCCTAGTGCAGTGAGCTATGCGAGAGAACCCACACTTCCCCTGAGGGGAAAGAATGTTAAAACACACGTGGGCAGGGTGCGCTGGCTCCGGAGACTGGAGGCAGCCGCGCTAAAATAAACAAACCTCCCCTGAAGGGAAAGTATCCCACGTGTCGCCGCCTGAGATTTATGAGGCAGGTGACTGTGATTACACTGAACACGGCGAAAACGCCACTGACTGCACTCAGCCAATTACTCATAGTACAAGAAAATACAACACTCTTTCACTGGTACAGTGCAATAAATCACTTTCAATATACATAAATAACAGAAAATAACACTCTAAACTCCATAAATTCAACACGAAGTCAAGAACTAGGAGGAGTGACTTAGCTTGTGGATTTCAGCAGCAAAGAAAGAGGGGTTGGGGTTAGAGTAATGGACATATGTAGAGGAGGGTCCCTGCTCATTGGTCCCCTGCAGGGCATGACCTGTCCTCCATGATGGTTTGGGGAGTTCCCCATACATTGACATTGAACTCTATCTAGTTCTGTTGTGGAAACCTTTTTGTTTGTAAAAGTATTTTCTTTGCTGCTGTGGTTTCAGAGTAAAGATTGTAATGCATAATATGAGCCTCCTGTCTTGTCATAGAATTAAATGATCGAGCAGACACTGAAAGGAAAATGCAATATTCTTTGTTCAATGCAACAACACGCACAAGTTTCCGCTTGCATCTTTTCCTCCCAGTCTCTGCCACTACCCTAATGAGGGACGGGAGTGTCCTTTAACATTAGACACTGCTTTCCTTCAGAAGATTTAGGGGTAGCTTTTTGTGCCAGAGCCGCTTTGTTTCTCCCGTGCACCCAGAACTCACTAGATTGTCTATTTACTCATGCTATCCTAGTTAGACCCTCCCCTTCCGTTCTCCGCGAGGGCTCAGGCTGCGTCACCAGGAGCGGAAACCTTTCTTTAAAGACACAACATTGCCCCCTCATTTCACTTAGTGCAGAGTCTCACATTTCTTCTAAGAGTCTTTGTGGTTCCTTTATGGCCTGCTTCGGTCTTCCTCTTTCTTCGCGGTTTCTTTTTACCTCCTCTGCATTGTTCACGTCAAAAGGCATAATTGACTCTTCAATCCACAGAGGAGGACTAGAAACATTTTGTCTGGCGGGCAAGTTTACTTTTCTGGCCCATAGGGTAAGGCCAATCCCACAGTGCAGCACCCCCAGCATCCAGGACAAGTAATCTCAATACAAACCTCTCCCCTTCCCACACATTCTCTAATATATATAGTGGACATTATTGCAATTACTTTCCATTGATGCAGATTTTTCTGTTATGTTTGTGGTTTCTAAGCGACCCGCACCCCTGGATATTCTCCCATTTGCCAAACATAGTACAGTTATTTCACCAGGATAATATAATTAGTGAAATAGGAAAGCTGGGATTTGAGCACAGTTTTCAATGTGCCACAGTTTGTAATTTGACCGCAGGCTACACCTCCTCCCATCCCATCTCATCTTTAGTTTAGAACAACATAAAGAAGTGGCAAAGCTAGATAATCCATTGGTAGAGCACAGTCATTGCTGAACCAGGGGGGTCTGAGTTTACTATCGGAGCCAAACATGAACTGGCATGGCAGAAGACCGATTGCGGGCACCCTGCCACCTCAGCCCACAACACAAAACCCATACCTGCCCCCTGTGTACCACCCCATAACATAAGACCCTCTCCTGCCATGCTGCCTCCCAGGGGAGTTGCTAGGTCTGGAAAAGACCCGGGGCTAAGCTAATGTCGGAACTGTTGGGACTGGGGGCTAGCTAGCCTTTTGGCTGTAGCTCCTGAGATTCTATCCGGGCCTACAACCAAAAGATCAGGGGCTATAGCCCCATTAGCCCCCCCCTAGCAACACCCCTGCTGCCTCCTAACCCGTATGTTTTATATACATTAAACACATTATTTATAGAGTAACTCTGTAGAGTATAAACGCATATGAGTGAGGCTTTCTCTACAGGAGCTATGGAAAATAAAAGGCAGTGATGAAAAGTGATTTGCCCAGGAACACTACGTATGAAGTGTGAAATGTTTGAATTTGAGTCCTGTCTTCCTGGTTCCACCATTTTAAATTCAGAAATCAGGGGAGACTTCATCGTCTCCTATTCGATCTTCAATATTAGAAACAAAAAAAAATGCTTCCTGCAAAGTTGTTATTGAAGGGCTATAAATATGGTTTTCAAAGCACCAATGTATCTACAAGGGGGAAGCCTATTAATCATTTGTATCCTAAAACAAGTACATCTGAGAATCAGACTAATATAATTATAATGAAAACATACTATAATTATAATCTTAGTCTGTACAATTGTATGTACTTTCATAGCACCAGATCAGATAATAAAGCAACCTGAAACAATCATGTGCAGTGGCATGTAGGCCACATATAGATCTCAGCAACAGTCAACCTACTGACCTACCATTCCAGATGTGTACCTCCATCTCATTTACCCTATTTTCCTTAACCATCATCTGCTGGTGTCCTTCCCTTGCACCATATTCTCAATGCCCCCCTGTTTCTTGCAATTAACTTTCAGACCTCTGGTGCCCTTTTGCTCCCTCCTTTAACTATAATTCAGTCCCTCTTCCCTTATCTTGCACACACCCCCTTCCTTGCTCACATTGCCCAGTCACTAATTCCATGCCACTCACGCCGTTTAATTGCCCATCACACCAAGCCCATTCCTTGTCCCACACCGCCTTCCATTGCCCTGGTTTACAATTAGACAGTAGATCACCTTGATTTGCGGTCAGTCTCTGCCAGACATGACAAGCCGTGGTGGGGGACCTGCTGGTAATTATGGCTATGAGGTCTGAACTAGGATAATGCAGAGCAAAAGACGATTCGGGGACATGGCTTTTTTGTGGTCCAAGTTGTACTTTCTTGGAAAGTCGGCTGCATATTCCAACTCAAAGAAGCAAAGAGAACTGCACGAGGAATACTCCTTGGACCTCGTGATGGAGAGGAGCAACAGCGACATATTATATGTATGTGTGTTTTCAAATCAGGTGGAGTGTGTGTGTGTGTGTGCGTGTTTCAGTTTCTGTGGCTGGATTTATGTGTGTGATCGTCATTGTGACAGTGTAAAGTATAGGTGGAAGGATGTATCTGTGTATCTGAATCTGGGATTCATTTGCGTGTGTGTCTTTTGTTGGTCACATAATGGAAAAGTGTTCTGGACAGGACAAAGAAAAACAATTGCAGACTTAGGGGGTCATTTAGTGCTGGGTGGTAAAATCATCAGTATTTGGCAAATACCATTGATTTTACCATCTACCAAATTATGCGTTTGGTCAAATACCATTGATGGCATTCCATGGGACTACTGGCAGTGGCATTTTAGGCAGACTTTTTGCAAAATATCCACCTATTATTACCTCCATCTTGAAGGATAAATATGTCTTTTTACTGTACAGAATGCAAGCACAGGTGCTTCCCTTCAATAGAGTGAAAAAGTTATTACCAATGGCCATGTTGAGGGGCTAAAACTGCGTGCTTCTTTTTGTTAATTACCTCCTCTAACCACCTTACCCATATAATGCATACAGGGGCCAGAAATGACCCTTTTGTGCATAAAGTAAGTCAACAGCAGTGATATGAGCCATTACTGTACATAATCCATGTCTCGCTTCATATAGAGGCTGAAAGTAAATGTTACAAGAACCTTTCTACATTACCGCCATCAGTGGTGGTATTTCTAAAATAGCACTGGAGGTATTCCAGAAATCAAACCTCTGCTGGTGGGAAAATTTGAGTAGGGCAGATTTCCAGAAATACCACGGTCGCAGCTAGTAACTTTCTTCAGAGGTATTAAAAAAATCCGCCCAACTATGAACGACCCCTCTTAGTTTGTAGTCTTGTAATAATTAGTACCTAAATATTACCTATTTTTATGAGTGTTTTTCAACTGTGTCCAAAGTAAGTGCCACAAACAGTCCAACAGCCATTTCTATAACCACTACATAAGTAACATCCATGGGTGCTTTTTGGGGTGCTATTAAACTGTTTTTGTATGAACACACTGGTGACCAAGAAATTCCCCAGAACATAGGGGAAGCATTCGGACAGAATCACACGGAAGACAAACACTAATAAGATATGCACCCTTACTTCCTTGTCGTGATAAGCTGCTGTGGATTGCAACAGACCAATACTGTTTGCTGAGCAGCGGTGCCAACATTAGCATCCAGAGTCACATCATCTGTTATTGATTACATACATTGCCAATGGGTGGTATGAACATGCCCCTGCAGGCAGCCTAGACTCCTCTCCCTCTCACTCGCTGTGGATGCCCATGTGTGGGGGTCATCCGGGCACATCTACAACATTGCTGAAAGCAAGACAAGTGCTTCGCCCCATTTAATTTTAGCAGGCTTTGCAGCGCTAGCTTCCTTTGTGGCAGGCTAGATTGTGAAGGACGTTGACTTTTTTTCAGTGGTCGAAGTGGGTGGAAGCAGGTGTGAGCGGTGCTCTTCTACTTAAAAAAAAAAGTTGAACGGTTCCTAAACTTTGATTTTAAAAAGAAACAGTTCTGGAATGGTTTAGTTTTAAAATAAGTGTCAGAAGAAGTTGAAACCTGCACTTCAGTGAACCTTCCCTTAAACAGCAGGGGTGTTTGTTTGGGGGTTTGGTTAGCGCGTGGGAGCGGGCCGCAGAGATGGGGTTTGTTGGGAGCAGAGGCAGGCAGCAGGGAACATAGTTCCACTATGTTTTTGCGCACACGTCGATCACGTGTTTTCGATTATTGGTTTTACATTTTGGAGCGCAAGTCCATGGGACAACATCCCAGGTGGCATGGGGGGAAATTGCTCCATTTTCCCCCTTGCCAGTCCACCCCTGTTAGCCCCATGGAGATGAAGAGCGTCTTCCTCTATGCTCAACGATCCTGCTTCTGTGTCCCGACTTATGAAGTATTTGAAATCTGATGCATTTCTGGTCATTTCCGTCTGTCCAGATGTGACAGTCACATGTTCCTTTTTGTTGTGCTACTTTCATGGGAGTGGCTTCATACCATGAGTCTGACTTCTTTGCCTGTTTTTGCCGAATAGTAACGTCTTCGCTTACGTTGACATTTTGAAGTCTTGCTCCTCTTTTGTGATCATCTCGCAGCTCCGCATCTTGTTTCTTTCTACTGTCCCTGGTCCTACTCTCATGGTCCTTCTAACACTCGGATAAAAGTTTGGTAATCGAGTTCTTCAGGGGTATGAAATCATCAGTTCTGTTGGGGGTCACACCCGTTGAGTCATGTGATGTGATACGATAATGGTGTAACATACAGCATAACGCTTGTCGTAGTGACATGTCTTCATTGATCGCTTTCTGTATTGTCCTCTTAATGGGTGACTTGAACTTATTTCGACATGCCATTGTCTTGGGGCCATAGCGGCGTGAACCTTTGGTGATGAAAACCCATGTGAAGGGCCAACCTTCTAAACCCATTACCATTAGACAGCAGTCCATTATATGCCTGCACAATGTGCAGAATCCTTAATTCACTGAAGAGGTAATCTAGTACCACCACTATTATTTTTGGGAATCTTGCAAATCAATGGCTACCAGTAGGTGGAAGCCATTTGCTAGGGGTTGGTAGAAATCCAGGGCTACCGTATGCCATATGCTCTCTGGCAGATTGGAGACTTGTAAAGGTGCTGAGGGTTCTGCGGCCCATATATTAAGATGTCCTGCAATGCTTGATGATCTCTTCTACTAGCACGCCCATATATGGGAACCATACTTGATTAGTGAATAGTCTCTTTGTATTTACTATGCACCTTGCACTCTGCGCCTTGGGAAAATCACACTGATCATCCCGTAGGATGACAATCAGGCATCTCGGACCCCTCGCTCGTGGTTGGCACTACAAGTAACTCTAAAGCACAGGAGGGTGGGCCATGCCATCTCATGTGAGCATGAAATGGGGACATTGTTTTCGCATCAGAAGGAAATAGGGACGGCAATCTCTCACTCTGAGAACCTCTCAGAGGGTCAATATTATGCATTTATCTAGGACTTAGACCACCTATGATATGTAGCACTGCTCCTTGTACATAGATGGAACCAGGGAAGCAGACATTGTTGTTTGTACAGCTAACCCATTTCTCTTCTGACATACAGCACCTTCACAACTTAGTGGAAGGCACAGTCTCACCACACACTCTCTGCACTCACATATCACACAAACACTATTGCACATCACCACTGCCACAAGAATGAAGCTATTTTTAATGACACAATTTCGAACTGTAGCTTCCCACATAACTCTCTTATCTGCTAAACACAATCCCCCCTTTAGTCCATAGTATACCTCTGCTGCACCCCTACACACACCATTTAGACATGGGTGACTAGCAGGGTCTTGGTCACCCTCGCATAACTTTAATGGCTGAAATGTACACACGCATAATAGCACCTCCCAACTTCTCCCAAATGTTTGGACTCGGGTTCCTCCGTGGACGTTCAATCGAAAGCGCGTTGGGACCATAATTATGGCGATATAACAAACGACAAAATGAATGTTACAGTGATCTTAATGAGCAGTACGAACTGTTTTCCCATAAGCTTTTTGGAACAACCAATCTGTGTTCTCGCAGCATTACGTCTTGCCTGATGCCGCCAATGCAGGAGGCATCACTGCCATCCTCTAAAAACCTTGCTCGTGTGTTTCAGGGTGTAACAGCTGTGAGCTTGACACACTTTTCATTTGCATTTTTGTTAAGGAAGATAGTAAGATTCTTTGTCTGCTCTTCAAGAGATGCTGAGATGAAATTATTTCCTGACGGCACTGGAGGCTATGGCATATTGTATATATTCATCTGCCTCGTTCCACAGTCGTCCATCAGGTGTAGATTTTGGGCATAGAGAGGTGTAATCAGCAGGACTGAGATATTTTCCTGGTTGACGTATGATGTCGTAGTTGTAGTGCTGAAATCGTATGCCCCATCTCTTGCTTTGGGGATGCAAAAAAAAAAAATACGTTCTTCATGCTCCGTTACAAGTGTAAATCATTTGCCTATTGCAAAATATTGAAAATGTTTGCATGCCCAGACCGCAGCTAAACTCTCTTTCTCTAGCTGCGAGCAGGCTGCTTCTGTCTTGGAAGGTGACTGGTTGGCATAGGCAAATATGTGTTTTGGGGTGGTCATGCCCTCCTCAATTTGTGCCAAAATGGCTCCTTGGTGCAGGGCATCAACCGTGATTTCGATCTGTGACACAGCAGATTGAAATTGGCGAAGTACTGGGCTGACGATAATGCCATTTTTATGTTGAAAGATTGTTAGCAGGCCGGCTTCCACTGAAAAGGGAGATCTTTCCTTAAAAAAGGGTGGAGTGGTTCTGTAAATGTTGCAGGATTTGAAAAGTATCACACGCAGTATCCAGCAACTGCAAGGACGGATGGAGCCTGTGCCACTTTACAGGTTGGAAGTCATTTATATATTGTAAGCGCTTTGTCAGGATCCGGTGTCATTACTTGGTCTGGAAAGATGTGCCCATAGAGTCGAAGTGGCCGTATGTTGATCTTTCACTTGTCACCATTCAATGTGAGGCCTGCGTGTTGGAATGCATGGCATTGTTGCGTCTTCCTGTGAATTCTGCCCTCCACTCCGGGTGTCCCTTCCCTTGCTGCTGCCCCCACAGGATCACTGGAGCTTTCCTCTCTGTTCAGCATTTCAGCACTGTTCCTCCTTCGCCCTCTGCCTGCTTGGGGACCTAGCTCCTCCGGCCCTCGTGTCCAGTTTGGCGTTCTCCCCTGTCCTTTCCGGTTCCTAGTCTTTCTTCTATTCTGTGGACACCTTTATCTCGCTGTCAGTCACTGCATGAAGCTCAAAAGAGAGAAAAGACAATACCCCAATGGCCGTTGAGTATGTGTTGCTCAGTGGCCTTCTCCACGTATTTTGTATCCCATTTTTCTTTCCCAGCAGTGCCTGTAGCACATGGAGCTGCGTGCTAATAGCAATATTTTATTTATTTATTGCACATTTATATGGTGTCTATACACAAGTGTTTCCAGGTGCCACAAGGCAAAACAAAGTGTCAGGGTGGGGGATGAGGGAGGGTGGAGGGGGGCCAAGGAGATAAGAAACAATAACGTTCCTATACTAGGCCTTGTGACATTCGGATCGTGCAAGTGCAACATCAGAAAAAGTGCAGGAGGAAAGGTGTAGGGAAGTGGGGGTTGGGGTACAGGGGGAAGGCGAGTGCTAAGAGGAGCCCAGGAGGGCTCTTAAGAGCCAGGGGGGTGACAGGAATCACTGTCAAGTGCAGGGACGGGGATGGATATGAATCAGGAGGGGTGCCTTCCTTCCAGGCTTGTTTGGGAGGGGTCCGGAAAACAGTGCTAGCAGGGTGGGTGTGCTGGGGTAGAATGGACGAGTGCGGCCTGGTGTCATGTAAGATTCATAAGGGACCAGGATACCAGTCATAGCAAGCAGACGGGGACATCAATAGGGGGGGAAGGAAGTAGAGAAGAGCAGGGTCTTAAGCAGCTTCTGGAACTTCAGGAGATCCGGCTCAAGTCTGAGAGAGGCAGAGAGGCCATTCCAGAGGGAGCCTCCTGCCGAAGATAGAGATCTACTCCCCACTCTCTGCTTGGAGAAACGTCGGATCTGCAGAGAGTTGGAGCTAGAGGATCAAAAAGTTCTAGCAGGGAGACATTAAGGGAGAGAAAGTTGGATGTAGTGGGGCCTAGGCCCCAGAAAGCCTTGGGGATGATGCAGAGGGTCTTGAATTTGATCCTTGCAGCCACCAGGAGCCAGTGGAGAGATATTATGGCTGGAGAGATGCAGTCCCTGGGCTTGTGTCCAAGGATACATCTTGCAGTCCTATTCTGGATTAGTTGAAGGTGGCGAAGAGAGGAAATAGTCAGATTGAGGAGGAGGCTGTTGCAGTACTCCAGCCTAGAGAGGGCCAGAGCTCTGGAGACATTGAGCTTCTGGGTAATGTGAGGAAAGGGAGAATGCCTCTGAGGAATTGAAGCTTAAAGTTGGCCTCCTTGGCAAGGTCTGTGATGTGAGGGGAAAAAGAGAGAAAGGAGTCAAAGATGACACCAAGGTTTTTTGCCTCACAAGAAGGTATGATATGACATGATATGATATGGCATTTATAACGCGCCTATACACAAGTGTTTCAAGGTGCGACGAGGCAACGGAGGGGGAAGAGAGGGAAGACAGACAGCGATCTTACTAGGCCAGGTGACATTGAGATCGCGCAAACAGTCAAATAAATAAGACATAAAATAAATAAAAAGTGTGGCCAGCTGGTGGCAAGTGCAAGGGTAAGTGCAGACATCAGGTGTCAAGTAGGGGGCTCTAGGGATACAGATACAGTCCCTGAGTGCAAGAGTTGCCAGGCAGGCAGTGCAGGTGCGCAACTGGCAGGGAGGGGCCCTAGGCCCGAGATCAGAGGGTAGCCAGGTAACCTGTGCAGTTTCAGGTTCAGCTAGGAGGTCAGCAAGGGAGAGAAAGCCGAAGCAAAGAGGAAGGTCTTGAGGTGCTTCCAGAACCGGAGATGGTTCTCCTCAAGTTTCAGAGAGGCAGGGAGGCTGTTCCAGAGGGAGGCCCCAGCAGAAGAAAGAGATCTACCACCATCTTGTTGCTTGGAGAATTGACTGACCCCCAAGGAGTTGGAGGTGAATGAGCAGAGAGCTTGAGACAGAAGATATTTAGGAAGAGAGAGTTGAAGGTATTGAGGCCCCAGGCCCCAGAAGGTCTTGTGGACAATGCAGAGGGTTTTGAACTTAATCCTCGCTGCCCCTCCTGCCCTATAGCCGGGTCTGCACTGCAGGATCCCCCCTCACCCACACTGGGTCCCGGTGGTCCTGCTCTTCTGTTTTTGCCCCTCTCTACTACACAGGGCCCTCACAGCACTCCGCACATCTCCCAACCCATCTCTACTCTGTGGAGTTCTATGTCCAGATCAGATTTTGGATCCTACCCTTGTTTGCCTCCATCTACTCCTGATACCAGCGTTAATTCCTCTTGGGTGTCTACCTTCCCATCCATTGTCCTTTGTCTCCTGCGTTGTGGTAGCGCTCTTTACTCTACTCTAACTCTTCCACCTACTGCGGTCCGCTGATCTTCCCAGCCACCACTTTGTGTACCCAATCCTTATGACTTTCTGAGCCCCTCCTTGTTATCCCCCTGAACTAGTTCTGTAACCCTGGTACCCTGTCACTCAGTTGTAATGGTCTGTTTCCGCTATTCACTTTCTTGCCTTAGGCGCCATTCCTCTTTCATCCACGACCTAGAGTCCCTACTCCCTCTGACCTTATTGCCTCCTGCCGGTCATCCTCAGTACTGAGCCCCTGACCTCCTTCCTACAATTCGGAACTACCTCCTCACTTCCCTGCCTCAAGCACCTGGACTTCTCCTACTGCAGTCTGAATCTCTTGGATCCTCCCAGTTGTCTCCTACCACTGTCTCGAGTCCACCTTGGACGCCATCTCCAATTAGACTCCTCTTATCGAATCCCTATTTCCTGCTTCCACTGTTCCCATGCGATCCAACATATCTTTCTTGCAACTCACCCTCCCCCCTCTCCCATCCCTTCCCCCTCCTCCTCCCCTTCTACTCTCCTCCTTCCTCCTTATACCTTGGCCCCATCACTATCCTCTCCCCCATTCCCCCTACCACTCCCCTTCTCCCTCTCACCGTCCTTACCTTCTCCACCCCCCCAATGCTAAACATGCTGCCCTCATGAACATAGCTCTTTGGAATGCCAGATCCATCTGTAACAAAGCCGCTGCTACTCTAGATCTATTCTTCCGTCTTAACCTCCATTTCCTCTGCCTCACTGAAACCTGGATTCCTCCTCATAACACCTATGTCCCCGCTTCCCTCATGACCTCCTCTTCCTCTTTCCTCCATATCCCCGTCCCACTGGCCGTGGTGGTGGCGTCGGTCTCCTGTACCACTCCAAATTCATCTCCTCCTCTTCATCTCCAACTCTCCCCTCTTTCCCTTCCTTTGAATTCCTCTACAAGTCTTTCTCGTCTCCCCATCCTATTTCCTCCCTGGTCCTCTATTGTCCCCCTGGACCTCTCTCCTCCTTCTTTGAAGACCTTGATCAACTCCTCTCACTTATTTCTCCCTCCCCTTCTCCTCTTACTGTACTTGGCGACTTTAATATTCATCTTCCTTCCTCCCCCCAATCTTCCCCCCTCCTCTCCATCCTTGATTCCTACCTCCTCTCCCCCCTTCCTTCATCCCCTACGCACTCCTCTGGTTCAACTCTTGACCTCATCTTTAACTCCTCCTACCCCTCCTCCCCTGTCTCTGATCATACCTTACTCTCATTCTCCCTTTCTCCTCTCTCACCCTCCACTAATATTAATCCCTCCCCACCAATCTTCTCACATCGCGACTTGCGTAATTTCGATCCTACCCTCTTCTCCCACACTTGCTCTTCTTCTCTCCCATCTCACCAAGACTTTGCACTGCTCTCTCCCGATGATGCTCTCTCCTCCCTTTCATCTTCTATCACAACTACTCTTGACCAACTCTACCCGCTTTCTCTCTTCCGCCCTACTCAAAAACCTTCTCAACCTTGGCTTACTTCCCATCTCCGCTCTATGCGGCGTCTTCTCAGGCGAATTGAGAGACTTTGGCTCAAAACTCCCTCACTCTCTAATCAAACCTCTTACTTCTCCTACCATGCACTTTACAATTCTTGTCTTGCGACTGCCAAATCCTCCTACTACTCTAACCTTCTTCAGTCTCAAGCCTCCCATCCTCGTCGGATCTTTCAAACTCTTTCCCGTCTTCTCTCTCCTCCCACTCCTGATCTCTCATCCAATTCCTCACTTTCTCCCTCTGACTTTGCCAATTACTCTTCCTCTAAAATCATCTCTCTCAGGCAAAAAATTATCTCTCTCTCCGACTCCTCCTCTATTCTTTCCCCCTCCCCCCATCTTCCATCATGTCTGTCTTCTCATCTGTTTCCCCTTCTGATATCTCCTCCCTTTTATCTAAAGCCCACCCCACGTCCGCCCCCTCCGACCCTCTCCCCTCTATTCTCATCCCTAAGATCTACCCTCTTATTCTCCCTTACCTCACCACTTTCTTCAACTCCTGCCTATCCTCATCTACCTTTCCCTCTGTTTTCAAACATGCAACGATTATTTCTATTCTTAAGAAACCCTCTGCAGAACCTCTGCTCACTGCTAACTACAGACCTATTTCTCTTCTGCCTTTCCTCTCTAAAATCCTTGAACGCCTTGCCTACTCTCAACTCTCTTCCTTCGTCTCTACTTCCTCTCTCCTTCCTCCTTTTTCAATCTGGCTTCCGTTCTAAATATTCCACTGAAACTGCTCTCACCTCCATTCTCAACTCGCTCCTGTCTGCTCGTCACGCTAAGCAATCCTCTATTCTTATCCTCCTTGATCTCTCTGCCGCTTTTGACACTGTCGATCACCCACTCCTGCTCCATACTCTCTCCTCCTTCGGGTTCAAAGGCCCTGTTCTAAAATGGCTATCCTCCTACCTTTCCACCCGTTCTTTTACTGTCTAATGGAGAGGCCAGACCTCTCCTTCCTTCCCTCTAACTTACGGTGTTCCTCAAGGCTCTGTACTTGGCCCTTTCCTCTTCTCTCTCTACACCTCCCGCATTGCCCCTGTTATCTCCTCCTTTGGCATTTCCCATCATTTTTATGCGGATGATACTCAACTCTTTCTCTCTTTCTCCTCCTTCACACCTGACATCCATCTTAAGCTCTCCTCTTGTCTCACGGCCACCAAGAACTGGATGTCCTCCCGCTTTCTCTCTCTCAACACCGATAAAACCGAAGTCCTTTTCTTCCCCTCTAATACTCTTCCCCCTCCTTCTCCTCCCCCTTTTATCCATTTTCCTCCTTCTGATCTCCCTATCTCCACCCATGCTCGCAATCTAGGCGTTCTTTTTGACTCCTCTCTTAACTTCTCGCAACACATCTCACTCACCTCCCGCCGATACCACCTCTACAACATTTGCAAAATCGGTCCCTCCCTAACTTTCCATGCTACTAAACTCCTAGTCTCCTCACTCATCTTTTCCCATCTCTTCTACTGCTCCACTCTTCTCTTCGGACTTCCCTCTTCTCATCTTGCCCCTCTTAAATCTATTTACCACTCTGCTATTCATACCCTTTGTCTCCTTACCCCCCGTGATTCTATCTCCTCTTCGCTCTCTCACCTTGGCTGGCTACCTTTCCACCTACAACTAAAATTCCACTTTCTCTGCCTTATTTTCAAATCCCTCCATGGTCTTGCTCCTCCTTATCTCTCCTCCCTTCTCTCCTTCTACACCCCCCTTGCTCCCTTCGTTCAGCTGACCACTTCCTTCTCACTGTACCCACTTCCCCCTGCTCTTCTTCCCGGTTCCGCTCTTTCCATCTTCTTGCCCCTCTGCACTGCAACTCTCTCCCCCTCCTAATCCGATCTTCCACCACCCTCACCTCATTTCGCACCTCCCTTAAATCCCTTCTTCTCCATCCCCCTCCGTGAAGCCCCCTCCTGACCTCTCGTATCCACCCCCCTGACTTCCCCTCTTCAATTCCTCTCCCCCCTCTCCCTTTACTCTCTCTCTCCCTTCCTTCTACACTTTTTCAATCCTTCTCCTGGTCCCCTCAACTCTCCAACTCCCACTCCACTTCTCCCCCCTCAAGTAATTGCTCTTTACACTGTTTTATGAAATGATTCAAGTTGTAATTTTTTGCTCACACTGTTAATTTGTTGTTATTTCTGTGCATTTGTTGTTCCAATGTACAGCGCTTTGGTGCAAAGCGCTCTATAAATCAATCAATCAATCAATCAATCAATCAATCAATGGGAGCCAGTGCAGAGATTTCAGTCCTGGAGAGATACGATCCCTGGGCTTGAGGCCAAGGATAAGTTTCGCAGTCCTGTTTTGGATGAGTTGCAGAGGGCAGAGAGTAGAGGCAGGCAGATTTAGAAAGAGGCTGTTGCAGTAGTCCAGCCTAACGAGAACCAGAGCTCTGGAGACAGTGAGCTTCTGGGGGAAGGAGAGGAAAGGAAGAATACCTCTGAGGAGGTGCAGCTGGTAGTGTGACGTCTTAGAGACGTCAGAGATGTGAGGAGAGAAGAAGAGTGGGGAGTCGAAGATGACCCAGAGGTTTTTACCCTCAGAGGTGGGAGCAGGGAAAGGGCAAAGAGAGGCCGGCCATAGAGTGACAGGAAAGGAGGGAGCAGGTGTGCCGATGAAGAGAATCTCAGTCTTACTGGCATTAAGGCAGAGATCATTGGTGGCACATCACTCCTGGATAGCAGACAGGCAGTCATAGATGAGAGAAGGGGAAGAGGTTGGCGGAAGGGAGCCTGAAAATGAGTTGAGTGTCATCCGCATAGCACTGAAAGGTGAGACAGAGATCGGCAATGCGGTGGGCAAGAAGTTCCAGGTATTGGTTGAACAGCCAGGGAGAGAGGTTAGACCCCTGGGGAACACCACATGTAGAGATAGAGATAGAGGATAGGAAGGACCCAAGTTGGACCTGGGAGGGTCGATCAGAGAGGAAAGAGGTCAGCCAAGCCAGGGCCTGGTCGGTGATACCCAGGTTATCACGGATACGGTTGAGCAGGATGTCATGGTTGACCGTGTCAAAGGCAGAAAGGAGATCAAGTAAGATGAGGACACAGGGGGTGTTGGATTCAATGTTGGATAGCAGATCTTCATGAATGTTCAAGAGAACAGTTTCCGTGCTCCTGGCAGCTCTGAAGCCAGATTAATGGTCAGGGAGACAACCAACAGATTCAGTGTGAAGATTAAGCTGCGAGATGGCCAGCTTTTTCAGGAGTTTGCCCAGGAAATGAGTGATAGAGATTGGGCGATATTTAGCCGGGCAGGATGGGTCAGCAGAGGGTTTCTTAAGAAGAGGGTGGACAAGGGAGTGCTTCAGGGGAGAAGGGAAGACCCCAGTGGCGAAGGAGTGGTTACATAAATCAGCCAGAGCAGGAGCCAGGGTGTCAATATGGTCCTTGATGGTTTTGGAGGAACAGGGGTGAACCTGTTTTGACAAGACTTTCATAGATCTGACTTTTCTAGAAATCTCATCTGGGGAGGACTGGGGAAAGGCAGAGAAGGAGGGAGGCAGGGTGGCCACAGAAGGGCCAGAGGAAGAGCATTGAGTAGAGGGAGGAGGGGGAGAAAAAGAGAGAGAGGACAGGATGTCCTGAGTTTTAGAGATTAAATGAGAAGCCAGGACTGTGCAGAGGGCCTGGAAGGGGACAGGAGAGGTAGAGACTGCAGCAGCATTGGCTAGATCCTTGCAGATTTTAAAGAGTTTGGCCGAGTTGTTAAATGCTGCAGAGACGTGGGCTTGGATGTGGGCTCTCTTCTTGGTGCGGACAGAGGTGGTATTGCCTTTGGAGAGGGGAGGGGACCCAAGGAGGCTGGCCAGAGAGTGGGAGGGAAACACAGAGCAGGCGCCCCAATGAGAAGGATCTTGGTCTTACTGAAATTAAGGCATAGATCATTAGCCGTGCACCATGCCAGAATAGCAGTCAGGCAGTCAGGTATGAGAGAGGAAGGAGAATAGGTAGTGGAGGGAAGTTTGAAGGCGAGCTGTGTGTCATCAGCATAACACTGGAAGTGAGGAGAGAAGGTGGAGATCAAATGGGCCAGAGGGGCAAGGAAGCTATTGAAGAGCCACAGCGATAGGATAGAACCCGGAGGGACGCTGCAGGTAGAGTGTGATGTGGAAGAGAGCAAAGGGCCCAGTTGCACCTGGGAAGGTCAGTTAGATAGGAAGGTCAGCCAAGCCAGTGCCAGGTCCGTGATGCCAAGGGTATCATGAAGACAGTTTATGAGGGTGGCATGATTGAACGTGTTGAAGGCAGAGGGAACGTCGAGGAGGATGAGAAAAGAGGGAGAGTTGGAATTAAGATTTGAGAGCAGGTCATCATGGGTGTTCAGGAGTACAGTTTCCGTGCCTCTGGAAGCTCTGAATCCAGATTGGTGGTTGTTTAAGACAGCCAACCGATTCACTGTGGTAGATCAGTTGGGGGATAACCAACATCTGCAGGAGTTTTTCCAGAAAAGGGGTGATGGAGATAGGACGATAGTTAGCAGGTCAGGAAGGGTCAGATGAGGGTTTTTTAAGGAAGGGATGCACAAGGGAGTGCTTGAGCGGTAGAGGGAAGGAACCAGTGGCAAGGGAGTGGTTACAGAAATCTGCCAAGGCAGGCTGAGAGAGGAGATGTTGTCCTTGATTGTTCTCGAAGAGCAGGGGAGCCCCTGTTTGGAGGAGACTTTAATAGAGCGGACTACTTCAGAAACTTCATCCGGTGAAATGGGAGAGATGGTGGAGAGTATTGGGAAGGGAGAGAGGGGGGCAAAGGAGGCAAGAGAGGTGGTGGCCTGGGGGGAGTAGAGGAGAGTGAGGAATGGATGTGCTGGGTTTTAGTAGTGAAGTGGGAGTCCAGTGCGGTACAAAGGGCCTCGGAGGGAAGAGGAGAAGGGGAAGCTTCAGTAGGATTGGCAAGTTCCTTGCAGATTTTGAAAAGTTCATTTGTGTTGTTGGTGGCCCCGGAGATGCGGGCTTGGGCATGGGCCCTCTTCGTAGAGCGAAGGGAGAATCGGTATTGCCTTTGGAGCAGGTGGCAGGACACTTTGGCAGAGGGTGTGCTTGAGGCCTGCCACTTCCGCTCAGCAACTCTGCATTTGCGTTTCAGAACAGCCAGGTTGGAGTCATACCAAGAGTTGCGCTTGGATGCAGGCTTCATGCGGATCCTCAATACAGTGGCCGGATCATGAAAGTTAAGATTAATGTTGAAGTCTCAGAGGAGGAGAAGCTTGGAGGAGGAGGTCATGAGAGAAAATGAGAGATAGGCCCATTCTGAGAGGAAGGGGGGATAGGTCCAGGCCACAGATAGATGGTGGCGGGAATGAGGGAGAGGATAGGAGAGACACCAATCCTACAGACAAGGAATTCAAAGGATGAGTAGGATTGATTGGGTATGATAGTAGCAGGGATTCATTCAGGGAAAATCAGGGCCACTCCACCCCCAGACTGGTTGGACCTGGGATTGGAGAGGATATTGTAGCCCTTAGGGAGAAGAGTGTCAAAATCAGTGACAGAGCTGGCCTTGAACCACGTCTCAGTGAGTGCGAGGACGTCAAGGTCTTCAAGGAGGTGACAGATGTGAGAGGAGTGTTTGACAGCACAGTGTGAATTGAGGCTAGCTAAGTCTAGCTGGTTGCCACCTTTGAAGGTCTTCCGAGGAGGGGTACAGGAGTGTGGTACACCCCTTGGAGGGGGCAGAGAGGCCAGAGGGGTGGCAAAGGGAGGTATGGCAGGAGAAAGGAGGAAGGTAATGAGAGACGTGTGATGCCTATCCAGAAGGAGGAGATTGGCTGAGAGCCCAATGCCACCACAGTGCCATTCTGGAAGACATTAATGATACACCTGTAGGATGGAAAAGGAGCCAAGAGCACTTCCCTTATGGTTCCACCATCAATGGGCGAGAAAGAGGAAAGGACAGAGACCATATGGGGAGTCCCTAGGTCCAGAGAGGCAGTGACAAACAAGATGTCAGGGATAGTCTGCCTGGATAAAGCATTGATGCAGGTGTCAGCAATGGGTAGGCCTGTATTCGAGGCCAGGAGACCCTTCTTAAACCTTTTCCTTCCAGACTTCGAAAAAGAGAGGGAGGGTAGGTGATAGAGTAGCAACTAGAGTAGATAGGGTAGATGGAGAGAACCATGGAAGAGAGGAGAGAGATACCAAGGAAATAGAGGGGGGGCAGTGAAGCTGCACAAAGCACAAACAAACTCCCCAGGTGGCCTAGTAGCAAAGACAGGCGTGAAGACTCAGGAGCATGTCGTCCCAGAGGTCGCTGAACGATTTTGAGGCTCCAAAGGTGCTGCGCAATACAGCATTTTATAATCCTGTAGCCGTCTTTATGCACCCACACTTTTCTCAGGCACATAAGTCAGGCTTGCGGGCTGATAAAATACCATAATTGCCTACAGTTAAGGGTGATATTGCTTAAGGAATCTTTATTATACATAGAGCTACTCCTCCTCATCACTGTCCAAATTCTTGAAGGCAATCCGCCTTCCCCCTGTCGTTCTTCTAAACTATTTTTCCTATTTGTTTTAATTTGCTTACTGCCCCTCCCACCTCAGGGTATACCAGTACCAACCTACCCACAATCCACCTGTTCCAATACCAAAAGAGCTGGGGTGATTGGGAACTCAGAGGAGGTGTAGGTGGGTATCAGGTGGGTCAAGACCAGTAAGCTGACCTTGACAAGAGGGGATGGAGACCCATCTCAGTCTAGGGTGGAAGGCCTACAAGGGTGGAAACCAGAGTCATTCCTAACTTAGATGTGGAAAGTGGCAGTTGGAAGGCCCCCAGTACCTATCCCCTCACTAAGTGCCCACATGTATGTCAACAGTACCTTTGTGGAGCACCCCATACCTCTTGAGCTCAGTGCTTGCCAGTTTCTTTCTTTGGCTTTTAGCAAACAACAACATGCATCCAGAGTCTGGTCATACTGTCTGCAAGACAGCAACCCACCAAGGACCTTTCAGCCAATTACTTCAGTCATTAGATCTTTACAGCCAGCAAGAAATAAGAGAGACACTAAGCCCAGCAGTGGGCAATATGCACAGCCGTCAGGAGTCAGGAAAAACGTGCACTGCTTACCAGTGTACGCCACCCGCCAACAACTGTAACCTAGCCTGCTCACAGCAATTGTTATGAACTCTCCACATACCGGCAGTTGAACGAAAATGAATTTCTCATACTTACCAGAGACTTCCGACAGTGCAGTGCCCTAATACGAACCAACTCGGGCCACCATTATTTCAGCACAGCGGCCTCCTGTGGAAGAAAAGGTGTTTTTCATCCATTTTAACACCTCACAGGAAAGTCAGGAGGAGATTAATTAGGGAAAGAAGACCAATGGGAGAAGGAGAGGAAGGATAAGAAGGAAGACAGCAAATAGGAATAAGTGGGTTTTTCGGGTGAGGTCAGGGGATGAGGAGGTGGTAGACCAAGAGACCAGAAGGACAAAGGATAGTGGATTGGAGGGGAGAGGCATTTTGGAGAACAGCTGAGCTATTCCTTTCCAGAACTCAGTACATTCTGTCCTCACTCTCCTCTAGCCCCTCCCTCCTCCCTTCCCAGCTATCATGCCTTCCTTAATTCCCCTTCCCATTCCCTTCCTCTCTGCTCCTTCTCTGCCGTAGCACCGGATGAGGTCTCTAGACTAGTCCTCTCTATGAAAGTCTCCTCCAAACAGGTGCTTCTCTATAACTATCAAGGACAATATTGCCTCCTCTGTGTCTTCCCTGGTAAATTTCTGTAACCACACCTTTGCCACTGGTTCCTTTCCTCTACCTCTCAAGCACTCCTGTGTGCACCCCGTCCTTAAAAAGCCCCCCTCTTACCCGTCCTGACCTGCTAAGTATCGTCCTATCTCCATTATCCCCTTCCTGGGCAATCCCTTCGAGGAGCTTGCCATCTCCCAACTGACTCAACACTCTGATTCTGTCAGCTGCCTGCATGACCATCAGTCTGGCTTCAGAGATGCCAGAGGCATGGAAACTGCTCTACTGAACACCTGTGACAACCTTCTTTCTAATCTTGACTTTAACTCTCCTTCTGTTCTTATCCTCCTTAATCTTTCCTCTACCTTTGACACGGTCAATCATGCCACCCTGATAAATCGCCTCTTTGACATCCTTCCTCTCCAACAGACCCTCGCAGGATCAGCCGGGCCCTTTCCCCTTATCACACCCTCCACCTGCAGCGTCCCTCAAGGCTCTATCCTCTCACTGTGGCTTTTCAATATCTGCCTTGGCCCATCTGATCTCTTCTTTCTCTCCTCACTTCCAGTGTTATGCAGATGACACTCAGCTCTCCTTGATTGATTGATTGATTGGTTGATTTGTTATTTATTATGCGCCTATACACAAGGGTTTCAAGGTGCAACAAGGCAATGGAGAAGGAACAGAGGGAGGACAAGACAACGATCTTACTAGGCCTTGTGTCATTGAGATTGTGCAAGTGCGCAAACAAAAGAAGTGCAGGGACGGGGGACAGGGAGAAGTGCACCTAGAGCACAGGGCTCTGAGTTAAGTGCTGGGAGGCTGGGACTCAAAGTGGCAATCCCAGCCTGGTATTGCAAGGTTAGCCAGGAGGCAGTGCAAGTAGGGCCAGGAGGCCAATGAAGGGGGACTGGTCAGAGGAGGGTCTGATGTCAGTAAGATTCACAGGACAACCAGGCAGCCAGTCAGCAGACAGAGCAGGAGCAAGGGAAGGTTAGCAGGGAACTGTGAAAGAGAAAGAAGAGGAGAAATGGTAGGTCTTGGGGAGTTTCTGGAACTTAAGGAGGTCCGGCTCAAGGCAGAGAGAGGCAGGGAGGCCTTCAAGAGGGATGCTCCTGCAGAGGAGAGAGTTCTACACCCAAATCTCTGCTTGGAAAAGCGACTCAACTGCGGAGAGTTAGTGGCAGACGAGCGACAGGCTCTACGAGGGAGTTACATTGGACGAGAGAGTTGAAGGTAGTAAGGGCCACTGCCCCAAAAAGCCTTGTGGATGATGCAGATGGTCTTAAACCTGATCCTTGCAGCCACCAAGAGCCAGTGAAGGGATTTCAGGGCCATAGAGATGCAGTCCCTGGGCTTGAGGCCAAGGATAAGTCTTGCTGTCCAGTTCTGGATGAGTTGAAGATGGCGAAGAGTAGAGGTAGACATATTGAGAAAGAGGATGTTGCAGTAGTCCAGCCTACAGAGAAGGTGAGAAAAGGGAGAATACCTTTGAGGAGGTACAGCTGGAAGTGGGCCTTCTTGGCAAGGTCTGTGATGTTTGGAGAGAAGGAAAGTGTGGAGTAGAAGATTACTCCAAGGTTTTTTGCCTTACCGGAGGGTGAGGGTGAGGGCAGGGGGCCCAAGTAGGGTGGCCAGAGTGAGAGAGGGAAAGTAGGAGCAGGGGTCCCAATGAGAATGATCTCAGTCTTGCTGGTGTTGAGGCAGAGGGCCTCATTACACGGTAGGCGGTAGCCATGGAGCTATTAGCACCATGGCTACCCCTTACCGCCTTCTGGGTCCTGGTTGGTGGTATGGGGACTTACCGGGTCATTCAGACCCTTGAAGACCCAGTAGGTCCCCATACCAATTGCCATTCCCCATTCCCATTCGAGCCCCCATAGGGCTCAAATGGGAATGGGGAAAGAGCTAATAACGGTATCGCTATTAGCGGTACCGTTATTTGCTCTGGAGTCCCTCAGCGGGTCCCTTCCTTAACATGTGGTCTGACCACATGTTAAGGACGGGACCCACTGAGGGACCTCGTAGTAGGGCGGTAGGGGATTACCGGCACCGGTGCCCTTACCGGTGCCGGTAATCCCTTACCACTTTATATAAGGCACAACAAGCCCCTTTTCAAACCTTCTCACACGGTCAGGGGATGACCCAAATATATTAATATGTAAAGGAGATCATACACCATATAACATTTTTCTGATCTTGTGCATATGTGTTGGTGTGTACCCCACAATGCTGGTACCTTCAGTCCTGATAAAATAGACCCGGTACTTATTGTTTCTGTTATAAAAAAGTTGTTTTAGTTTTTAATCATTAATTCACAAGCATAAAAACACTTATAAAAGTGTTTGGTATGAGTCAAACCCAACCTCACACAGCATGGTTATAAAAAACAATACAAATCACAAATTACACATCCATATATCCACATACAATGATAAAAAGAATTACAAAAACAGACAATAAATGGATTCAACAATTTTCCAAAACCTGAGTGTACTGACTCAGGTACAAACAACTCCTGACATGTTTCAGTTCTTAGTTGCTCAGATGCATGAACTTTCTTCAGGGGAATATTTCAATTTCAAGGTTTCCACCATGCAATCCAAGGTCACAATTATGGGTTCTCACACGCTTCCTCTTCAATTGGTACCAGTAGCGCCGGTGTAACTACACCACAATTTGGCCAGTTGACTCCAACAAGTCGAGTCTTGGTTACTCAATAGCTCCCTAGTAGCTGTAGGTCAACTTCAATGCTCCTTTTCCAATGTGTGCCGTGTCATTATATATCCTGTTCCTCTTAGAAATGGATCAAAATTGCTGTATTAAAGTATCCAAGGCTAAATACCTGTGACATGCGTAGCGAAAAATGCTCCGGAATAGCCGTGTCTGCCGTGCCGTCTGGTAATCCCTTACCGCCATCCGTGTAATGAGGCCCAGAGACCGTTAGAGGCGCACCATGACTAAATAGCAGATAGACAATCAGGGATGAGCAGGGAGGAGGCTGAGGATAGCCTGAAAGAGAGCTGCATGTCATCCGCATAACACTGAAAGTTAGAGGTGGAGGTGGTGATCAGGAGGGCCAAAGGGGCCAGATAGATGTTGAAGACCCAGAGGGAGAGGATAGAGCCCTGGGAAACACCACATGTAGAGAGAGAGAGGTGGTGGACAGAAAGGAACCAAGCTGGACCTGAGAGGGTCGGTCCAGGAGGAAGGAGGTCAGCCAAGCCAGAGCCTGATCTGGGTTGACAAGGGTCTCGAAGAGACGAGTAATCAGGATGGTGTGGTTGACAGTGTCAAAAGCAGAGGAAAGGTTGAGAATGGGTACAGAGGGAGAGCTAGAGTTGAGAGCAGATCTTCAAAGGGGCTCAGGCATGCAGTTTCCATGCCTATGGCTGCTCTGAAGCCCGACTGATGGTCATGGAGACAACCCAAAGATTCAGTGTGGAGGGTTAGCTGCGAGATAGCCAACTTCTATCTTTGCCGGAATGGAGGAGTCGGCAGAAGGCTTTTTTAGTAGGGGGTGCTCAAGGGAGTGCTTGAGAAGAGAAAGGGAAGAGCCAGTAGCGAAGGAGTGATTACAGAAATCAGCCAGGGCTGCAGCGAAAGCACCAATGTTGACCTTGATGGTTCTGGAGGAGCAGGAGGTCACCTGTTTAGATGGGACTTTCATTGACTGGACTTGTCTGGAAACACCTTCAGATGTTACAGGAGAGAAAGAGGGGAGAAGGAGAGGAGGGGGGCAAGGCAGGCCTGAGAGGGGTGGGGAGAGAGAAGAAGTGGTGAAGAGTGGTGACAGGGTGTCCTGGGTTTTAGTGGTGGAATGTGAAGCCACAGGCATGCAGAAGGCATGGGTGGGTGTAGAGGAGGGGGATACTGCAGTAGGATTGGCCAGCTCCTCGCAGATTTGGAAAGGTTAGTGTCATGATGCCTACCCCCGGGCATCCGGATCGAGTCCATCAGCCCCGGGAGCAGGCACCCAGATACTTGTTAAAAAGCCAGCAGCCCCGGCTGGGGGCTGTTTGGGTTCAGTCCTGGCGCCTTAGGCGCCAGGCTCATCTTAGAAACCAGTCCTGGCGCCATTGGCGCCAGGCTCATAGACATTACTTACCTCATGCAGACCATGCTGCAAATGAATCCAAGCCAACGTGAGGCCTGGATGGGACTATTTTGTTACAGGGACTATTTTTTACTCGGGTGTGGTTCTGGGGAACTTCTTACCTGGAACTACTTTGGAGGCTATTTAAACCACGCCCGAACAGCAGCACACGCTTTGCGTTATTCTGCATCCTGCAGCGTAACGCTCACCGTGCCTGCAAGTCAGCATCCAGTCTCCTGCCAGGCCCGCCTCGAATCCGGAGCTCCTAGAAAAAGGGGTAAAAGGGAGAAAAGGTTAGATCACTGACATTATTTTAATTCCTTACCTGATTCCGGATCCAGCACGTCTCCGAGCCTGGAAAGGACATTATTCCAGCACGCGTTGCATCGCCAGCAGCAGCGCCGCGTCATACTCACCAGTCCACAGCATCTTTCGACTCGGCGCTGCCTCCATCATTTTCTTCGCCGAACTCCAGCACCTGGGGGAAAACAAAAGAAACCATAAGGTGAGCCAAGAGAGCCGACAAATACAATCTCTTACCACCATAGGCTTACCTGATTTACCACCGGAGGCATTACCCTTTAATACGCCTCATCTTCATATGCCACACCTATAAAGGGAGAGAAAACAACAAGTTAAACTCATGCAACTTTTACCAGACAGTGTTGGGTAATACAGACTCTTACCTGAACGCCAACAGCTACCTCCAGGCAATATTCTTTTGAACCAGCTGCAATTCAACAAGGGAATGGAACAAGAGTGAACATCAGACATATTGAACTCTTTGAACTTTATAAACCCCGGAGTCAATATTCCTCCGGAACTCCTCCAGTACCTTCAAACCAGTGAAGTAACTGGTATCTACGCGCCCCTGCATGCCATGCAGGATGGAGATCTCATCATTTAAAAACATAAGGTGAGGTTACTAAAAGGGGATATCGGAGGTGACAAGTGGGGAGAACGAGAACAGTGGGAGGGGGCCATCACTAAAATCCACGGGTGCCTAAAACCCTTTCTCCACTTGCAGGAGAATACTTCTACGGATCAAGCAGACGAGATTAGATGGACCAGTCCAGACAGTCATCTCGGCACTACGCATCACGTTGGTGGAGACCGCAGCTGTCTCGACACCCCTGTGGGAACCAGGTGAGCGTAACAGAACGCAAAGCCTATCTACAAATCCCCACCTGGGCGTAATGGAAACCTCAGAAACCGACCAACTAGCCCTATTGTTAGGGGAACTTAGGGCAGAAGTGCACTCCGCGCGCCAAGAAACGAATGCCCTAAGGAGAGAACTGATTGTGTTAAAGGAGCGCACTGATGATCTTGCTAGACAATTGCTGCAAAACCAAGCTGGGCAAACACCACTACCTGGACCCGGGGGGAATCCAACTCCCGTTTCATCGAGCAATCCTGTGCAAGTGGTTCTACCAGGGAGCATTCCTTTAGCTCCACCCGAACGTTTTGCTGGGGACCCGAAAAAGTTCACCGTGTTTATGAACCAATGCCACTTGCACTTTTTATGCAGACCTGGAGCTTTTCCAAACGACCAAGCCAAAGTAGCCTTTGTACTATCATACCTTAGTGGCAGCGCAGCGGATTGGTCAATTCCAGTAGTCAACAAGGATGACCCTCTTCTACGGGATTTTCAGGGTTTTCAATTGAGCATGGACAGACTATTCGCCAGACATTCACAGGGACAGGCCCGGGATAACGAACATTTATCCTTACGACAAGGTAACCAGGATCTAGTAACCTATATCGCAACCTTCAATAGGTTGGTGGTGGAAACCGGATGGCCAGAGGTAAAACGAATTACATTATTTCATCGTGGACTTCGGGGTGAACTCAAAGATGTTTTGGCCCAAGTTGTGAACCCACTTCAGGATTGCGCAGAATGTATTGACTTAGTGGTCCAGTTAGACCACCGACTTCATAATAGAAAGGCTGATCGAGCTAAGTTCGCGAATCGGGTATTGGTTAAACCCAATGTTACCCCCAAAGGAACAGATGCATCAGAACCGATGCAGATCGGGGGTGTTAAGGGACCCTTAACTCTAAAGGAAAGAGAAAGGAGACAGCAGATGCAATTGTGTCTGTACTGTGGGGCCTCAGGACATTTTCTACGGGGTTGCCCTCTAAAACCATCCAAGAAAGTAGTCGGAGTTGCTGATAGAAATCAAACAGAGCCTGATTCGGGAAATGACCACGCCCGACAAGCGTAGAGGTCCGCTTGCCGAGCTTGAAGAAGGATACTCAGACCTCGCACCTAATCATACCAATGGTCCTTATTGATCCAAGGCAGCCATCACGTATGCACGCAGTAAGGGCATACATTGATAGCGGGGCCGTAGGAAACTATATGGACCATGAATTGGCTTCTAGGATGAATCTACCTCTCTGCAAAAAGATCACTTCGGATGTCATCACCACGGTCGGTGGAACTGAAATTGCCTCGGGGCCTGTAACTCATTCCACCGTAGAGATAACACTGTTGGGTCAGGATGGGCATCGAGAGACTATTGTGTTTGATTTAATCAAAGCCCCTCAGTTCCAAATAATACTGGGGATACCTTGGTTGGAAACACATAATCCTTGTATTGATTGGCGAGAGAAGAGAATAACCTTCCCGGATTGTGCACACACCTGTTACCCGGAAAAAACCTTGAACAAAGGCCTGGCCACAGTCGCTAATCCAGTCGTGCAGTTACCTCAGGAATATCAAGAATTCCAGGATGTTTTCCAAAAAGAACAGGCAAACACCTTACCACCTCACAGATCATACGATTGTCAAATCGACCTCATACCCGGTGCACAACCTCCATGTAGTAGGATCTACGCCCTTACGGAACCCGAAAACCTTCACCTATGACAATACTTGGACCAATACCTTACTAATGGATTCATTCGTCCATCCAAGTCCCCTGCATCCTCAGCTTTATTCTTCGTGCCTAAAAAGGAAGGTGACCTCAGAACGTGCATAGACTACCGCGCATTAAATCAGATCACGGTGAAGAACCGATACCCATTGCCTCTGATCCCCGAATTACTAGACCAAGGAAAGGACGCTTGCATCTACACTAAATTAGATCTCCGAGGGGCATATCATCTGGTACGTGTAAAGAAAGGCGACGTATGGAAGACTGCCTTTCGCACCAAGTACGTATTATTCGAATATCAGGTGATGCCCTTCGGGTTGTGCAATGCACCAGCAGCCTTCCGGTATTTTAAGAATGATGTCCTTCGTGAACTCATTGACGTCTGTGTTGTCGTATACATAAAGGATATTCTAGTGTACTCCTCCTCAGAATCAGCCCATGTTAAGCACGTTCGTGCAGTCCTCGAAAAACTACGCCAGCACAAGTTATATGCAGAATTGGAAAAATGTGTTTTTCACGCTACAGAAGTTGAATTCCTTGGATTTACCCTGACTCCAAAAGGAGTCCGAATGGACTCTCGAAAGGTGGACGCAATTCTCAAATGGCCATCACCCAGTTCAGTTAAAGGGGCACAAAGCATGCTTGGATTTGCTAATTTCTACCGCAGATTTATTCTTGGCTTCTCACATGTTGTACAACCTATCACAGCACTTTTGCGAAAACACAAACGCTTCTTGTGGACCGAAGAGGCTGAAAAGGCCTTCCAAGAGCTGAAATTGAAATTCACGTCGGCACCTGTCTTAAAGCATCCACGCCCCGAGCTCCCATACATAGTTGAAACCGATGCATCCAGTTTAGCCATGGGGGCTGTCCTGTCCCAAAAGGATCCTGAAACCGGTCAACTTCATCCAGTAGCCTTTTGGTCCAGAAAGTTCTCGGCTCCCGAGTTAAACTATGCGGTTACCGATAAAGAGTTGTTAGCCATCAAATTCCGCCTTCAAGGCTTGGCGGCATTCTCTTCTCGGTGCCAGGCACACCATTACTGTAATCACCGATCACAGGAACTTGCAGTATTTAAAAACAGCCAAGACCCAATCATCGCGTCAACTTTGATGGGCATTATTCCTTGCCGAATTCGATTTCGTGATCACTTATCGACCAGGTTGTAAGAATGGTAAGGCAGATGCTTTATCCCGAATAGGGATGGGAGAAGCATATTCAAACCCAGAACCAGTGCCTATAATTCCAGAACAAAGAATTCTTGGCATAACTACTCTAGAGACTTTAGAAGATATTCATTTAAAAATCCACCAACTTTTCGATTCAGCAGCCCTGCAGGACTGGGTGAAAAAGGGCCAAGATTATTCAGTCATCAATGACTTACCTTACTATCAAGGGCATCTATTTCTACCACACAAGGAACTACAAGAACTAGTCATCTCCAATAACCATGAGGCTCTGATGGAAGGGCACCCAGGTATTGCAAAGACTGAAGCTAAAATTAAAAGACAATTCTGGTGGCCCACCTGGCGAAAAGACGTAAAGTCATTTGAACTGTCTTGTGGCATCTGCGCCCAAAACAAAAGTCAGAAGAAAAAACCAGCTGGTCTGTTACAACCTTTAGATATTCCACCCACACCATGGCACACTTTGTCTTTAGACTTTATTACAGATCTACCGCCATGTAATGGATTCAACACCATTCTAGTTATTGTGGATCTTTTTTCCAAGATGGCCCACTTTATTCCTTTGAAAGGATTACCTTCCGCTTCAATTTTGGCCAAGGAATTTCTCGAAAACATTGTTTGAATACATGGATTTCCTTCTGTATTAATTTCTGACCGAGGTAGTCAGTTCATTTCACAATTTTGGAAGAAATGTTGTCAATTGGCGCAAATCGACGTAAGGTTATCAACCAGTCACCATCCCCAAACCAATGGTCAGACGGAGAGGACCAACCAGACTCTTGAACAATACCTACGCTGTATGCTTCATCAAACCGAAGGTAATTGGAAGGATATTTTATGGATTTCTGAATACGCATACAATAACTCTGTACATTCAGGAACCATACAAAGCCCCTTTTATACCATATATGGACATCATCCTCAAACCTCAGAACTCGATTCACCCAGCACTTAGAAATGCTGGCAGTGACCCATCTGCACTCTATTATTACACAAGCCTTTAAGGAGGCAACAGAACATTTGAAACAGGCAAAAGAAAAATACAAGAAAAATGCTGATCAACATAGAAGTGAGACTCCACCACATCAGATTGGAGATCAAGTTTGGCTGGCTACAAGACACATACCTCTGAAAGGAACTCGGACTTTTAATCCTATCTATTTGGGACCTTACACCATTGAGGCCATTATCAACCCGGTGGCCGTCAAATTAGAATTACCCTCTAATATGCGAATTCATCCTGTCTTTCATGTCTCACTTCTAAAACCAGTTCAACCTGGGAAAAGATTAACCAAACCACCTGACCCCATCCTGATAGATGGAGAACCAGAATTCGAGGTAAAAAATATCCTGGACTCTAAAATGGTTAAATCAAGACTTTTTTATCTAATTGACTGGAAAGGTTACGGACCACAAGAAAGGTCATGGGAACCTAGTGACCACGTTCATGCTCCTCGGTTGGTGAAAAAATTCCATCGGAACTTCCCAGACAAGCCAGGACCAAGGGGAAGAACAGTTTTAGGAGGGGCCTTGGGGGGGAATGCTGTCATGATGCGTACACCCGGGCATCCGGATCGAGTCCATCAGCCCCGGGAGCAGGCATCCAGATACTTGTTAAAACCCCAGCAGCCCCGGCTGGGAGCTGTTTGGGTTCAGTCCTGGCTTCTTAGACACCAGGCTCATCTTAGAAACCAGTCCTGGCGCCATAGGCGCCAGGCTCATAGACATTACTTACCTCATGCAGACCATGCTGCAAATGAATCCAAGCCAACGTGATGCCTGGATGGGACTATTTTGTTACAGGGACTATTTTTTACTTGGGTGTGGTTCTGGGGAACTTCTTACCTGGAACTACTTTGGAGGCTATTTAAACCACGCCCGAACAGCAGCACAAGCTTCGCGTTATTCTGCATCCTGCAGCGTAACGCTCACCGTGCCTGCAAGTCAGCATCCAGTCTTCTGCCACGCCGCCTCGAATCCGGAGCTCCTAGAAAAAGGGGAAAAAGGGAGAAAAGGTTAGAACACGGACATTATTTTAATTCCTTACCTGATTCCGGATCCAGCACGTCTCCGAGCCTGGAAAGGACATTATTCCAGCACGTGTCACATCGCCAGCAGCAGCGCAGCGTCATACTCACCAGTCCACAGCATCTTTCGACTCGGCGCTGCCTCCATCATTTTCTTCGCCGAACTCCAGCACCTGGGGGAAAACAAAAGAAACCACAAGGTGAGCCAAGAGAGCCGACAAATACAATCTCTTACCACCGTAGGCTTACCTGATTTACCACCGGAGGCATTACCCTTTAATACGCCTCATCTTCATATGCCGCACCTATAAAGGGAGAGAAAACAACAAGTTAAACTCATGCCACTTTTACCGGACAGTGTTGGGTAATACAGACTCTTACCTGAACGCCATCAGCTGCCTCCAGGCAACATTCTTTTGAACCAGCTGCAATTCAACAAGGGAATGGAACAAGAGTGAACATCGGACATATTGAACTCTTTGAACTTTATAAACGCCGGAGTCAATATTCCTCCGGAACTCCTGCAGTACCTTCAAACCAGTGAAGTAACTGGTATCTACGCGGCCCTGCATGCCATGCAGGATGGAGAGCTCATCATTTAAAAACATAAGGTGAGGTTACTAAAAGGGGATATCGGAGGTGACAAGTGGGGAGAACGAGAACAGTGGGAGGGGGCCATCACTAAAATCCACGGGTGGCTAAAACACTTTCTCCACTTGCAGGAGAACACTTCTACGGATCAAGCAGACGAGATTAGGCGGACCAGTCCAGACAGTCATCTCGGCACTACGCATCACGTTGGTGGAGACCGCAGCTGTCCGGGTCCGATCGACGCCCCTGTGGGAACCAGGTGAGCGTAACAGTTAGGCCGTGTTGTTAGAGACCGTAGAGATGAGGGCTTGACTGTTGACCCTTCATGCTTCCTTCTACTTCCTCCTCCGCCTCCTCTCTCATCCCTGACTGTCTGACTGCCAGGAAGTCCTGGTGTGCTGCCAATGATCTCTGCCTTAATGCCAGTAAGGCTGAGATCCTTTCTATTGGAACCCCTGTTCCCTCCTTCCCTCCTTCTGGCCACCCTCTATGGGCCCCCTTCCCTCACCCAGAGGCAACGGACCTCACTAAGAAGTCCCACTATCAACTACACCTTCTCAGAGTTATTCTCCCTTTCCTTACCTACCCGCAGAAACTCAATGGGCCTCATTACGAGGTAGATGGTAAGGGATTACCGGCACCGGTAAGGACACCGGTGCCGGTAATCCCTTACCACCCTATTCCGAGCTCTCTTAGCGGGTGTCTTCCTTAACGCCTGGTTTTACCAGGCGTTATGGAAGGGACCCGTTAAGGGACTTCAGAGATAATGACGGTACCGCAAATTGCGGTACTGTTATTAGCTCCATCCCCATTCCCATTGAGCCCTATGGGGGCTCGAATGGGAATGGGGAATGGTTCCCGTATGGGGACTTACCGGGTCCTCCAAGGTTGGAATGACCCGGTAAGTCCCTATTTCGGGAACCCAGACCCGGAATGTGGTAAGGGGGTAGCCATGGTGCTAATAGCACCATGGCTACCTCCTACCTCGTAATGAGGCTCAATGTCTCCAGAGATCTGGTCCTTTCTAGGCTTGACTACTGTAACAGCCTCTTCCTTAATCTTCCTTCTGCCTCCCTTCATCCTCTTCAACTTTATGCAAGACTTACCCCTGGCTTCAAGCCCAGGGACTGAATCTTTCCAGCCCTAATTTTTCTCCACTGGCTCTCGGTTGCTGCTAGGATCAAATTCAAGACCCTCTGCATCATCCACAAGGCTTTCTGGGGCCTTTCTTCTGCTAGCTCCAACTCTCTGCAAGTCTTTCGCTTCTCCAAACTGAGAGTGGGGGGGGGTGGGCAGATGTCTCTCCTCTGCAGGAGCCTCCCTATGGAATGGTCTCCCAGCCCCTCTCACAGCTTGAGCTGGATCTCCTTAAATTCAGGAAGCTCCTCAAGACCTTCCTTTTCTCCTCCTCGTTCTCTCTCCCCTTCCCTGCAAACCCCTTCCTCCTCCTCTATGACAGGCCTCTTGGTTTCCTCTGAGTCTTACCGGGTTTCAGGCCCTCTTTTGCCCAGTCCCCCACCTCCCTCTGCTTACCTGCTTTCCATGGTACTTGCCCTATAACCTCCCCCTTAAATCCTCCCTTCCCCCTTCCCTGTGCTTACCTGCTTCTCGATGGCACTTGCCCTTTGGCCTCCCCGTAACAACTGCACTTCACCCCTTCACCTTTCCCTTCCCTCCTTATCAATTATTGGCCACTGACCTGCACTTCTCCCTCACTCCCCCTTTTCCCTCGCACTTCTTGTTCTGCACTTGCACGATCCAAATGTCACAAGGCCTAGCAGGACCGTTTTTGTACCTTTCTCCCTTGTTCCCCCCGTTTTGTCTTGTGGTGCCTTGAAACACCAATTGTTGTATAGGTGCCTTACAAATATCTAATGAAGAAATACATACATTGGTTGGTGAGAGGAAGTGGTACTGTGTTGTGAGTGTGCGTGTAAAGTGGGAGAGTGAGAGTGTTAAAAGAATACAGGGGGAGTGGAAGGTGGATGAGAGACTGAAAGGAGAGTGACTGAGTAGAAGGTGGGGGAGTAGTATTAAAGTGGAGAGGGGAGAGTATTAGACAAGTGGGGAGGGGAGAGTAGTGTTAGGCAAAGATTGAATGCAGTACCCTCTGGGAACACTACAAACAACTATGACTACAGGTATAGGCAACCCAACCCTTGACATAAGATTGCACTACACAGTTTCGGTAGTGTGTTGAGGAGCCAGGCTTATCTCAAGAGGGGAAATGTGAGCTGTAGTGGAGTTAAATAAAGATTCACAGTTACAGGTATTCAAATAAACTCTTACACTCAAGGTTTCTTGCATAAACAATTATTAATGTATTTATCAGTCAGTTATAAAGCCTTCTTTAGAAGGGAGCAATATACTAGTAACATGCAAATACACTTCAATACTGTACACTATGAGTTTCTGAATCAGACAAGACCCTTTTGGGATGGCCCACAGACACAACCTACACCCACAGGTGACTTCAATGAAAAGGGTGCTGGGGACATTACTATCTTACTGTTGGCATTCAGAACACTCTTAAAAAGTTGGTAAAAGGCAAAGTTTATTAGAACACAAGAAATGACAAATATTCATAGGTAGGGAAAATACTTTCAGATAGCAATTAGAAGAGTCATTCAATTCAATAGTCTAAGCCAAAGTCAATAGGCAAAAGTATTTATATAGGATGCAGCATTTCAGGTAAGTAAATGGAAAAGTCTTTGCACAAGTTCTTAGGAGTCTTCGGTGAAAAGAAGAATCAAATGTAGGGCCACAAGCTGTTTAGACTTGTGAGTTGTGGTAGTTACAAGCACTTCTACCATAAGAGGTAAGTTCTCTTAGACTTATTTTACAGTACCTTGGTAAAGAAGAAAAAGATGCAGCTGATAACTTTTGTTCCTGGGCAGCTCTGCAGATCTCACTGTTCCTGGGCCTCAGTCATGGGGACAAGAGGGAGGACGTCGGGGGACTCCTGTTCTGCACTGGGATGGTCAAAACTGGCAACCAGCAAACTTCATTTCCGGTGGCAGTTTTGCGTTTCAGCTCCTTGAGGTACAGCAAATAGCAATAAGCGCGGTTCCTGGCTGTCAAGGTGGACTGTTCTTGCTTCTGGGGTCCCACAATCAGCTGAAGTGGCTCAGGCTTGGTCAGTCCTGCTTCGTGGGAGTCCTGAGGATCTTCCAAAAGCTTTAGGCCAGCTTAAAAGTAACACACACAATCTGGTGTCCCTCTCCCTGGCTATACGATTTCCTGCAGCAACTCTGAGGAAATTCAACCAGCTCTGAGATGGGTGTCCAGGTGGCTTACTTTGGAGTTGATTGGTCCCACCAACTCATAGGGAGAAGTCGTCCTTGCAAAGGCTTCTCTGTCAATGCAAACTTGTCAAGTAGTCACTGAGACTAGGCACAGGGAGTTTCGGGCACCTCCCAAACTTCCTGCCTACCCCAGACACTCGGGCGCCAGAGGCGGGTTTCTCTCAGAAACCCTGCCAAAGGTGAAATGAACAAAGAGACCAAACCTGGTTTGGCGTGCAGAGAAACTCTCTAGAAGGACCTTCCCACAAAGACCTGGTGAAAAAAGAAGACCGGGCACCATTTTAGCAAAGATGGGTGGATGCCATTTTGAAAAAGATGGCTCCCGTGGTTAATTTACCAGAGCCGCGAATGGTCGCGGTAAATGCAAACCAAGGTAGTTCAAAACAAAACCACTGCCACCAGCCAGTCAATTGAGGAAAGGGTAACATATAATATGCTACACAAGAAGCTAGACAAAGGATTACTAAGTAACCCCTCCAGCACTCTATTGTAAGATAATGTGTGCTGAGTCTAGAAAGTTACAATGCGAAGTAAAGTCAATTTCCCTTTACTGCTCTGGGAAACAGTAGTTGAACCAAGAGAAGGTATTTAAACCTTGGGAAATCTGGAAGACTTCCCTGTGGCACTGTACTGAAGGTGCTTTGTGACACAGTTGTAAAAGGTGATGCCTATGGAGTTGGTTAGACTACAAACCCAAAAGAAAAAAACACAGAAAACAAATAGAATTAAAGGTAGAAAGTCCCAAAGTTCAGCAAAAAAGCTGGGGGTCTCTAAGGTAGAGAGGAACTAGCACATTTATGAGGATTCTCCCTAACAAGTAGGAGTGGAGATGGTAGAATAGTAGACAACTTTAGAGGGGAGAGTGACAGGAGCGAGTAGGAAAGAGTAATACTGGAGGGCAGAGGTAGAGAGTAGAGGAGATATAGAGACATTGGAGGGTTAGGAGAGATGGTGGAAAGAGAGAAGGTGTGTAGAGCTGGAAGGAGGAGAGTATTGGGAGGAGGAAACAACAACAGTGAGCAATAGGGAGAGGAACATCATGGTGTGAGAGGAAGAAGACAGAGTGGTGCCTGAGTGTCTGAAAGGCAAACCCGTATTACCCCTTAGAACTAACCAACAATAGTGTAAGGTCATCCTAGAAAGTCCTGTAAGAGATTAGGTAGATAAGATGATAGCCTTCATGCCCTCCCCAACAGAAAGGTAGAACCTATACAGTAGAGAGCAATAAGCTCTAGACTCCAGGCTGTGGACTAAGGACACGTGGTTTAGGGAGACAACATGATCTTATAAATGAGAGAGAGCGAGGGACGGCCTATAGCGCCCTAGCAAATATTTTAATAAAAACCTGTGAACCATCGCCGGAAGTTGGCGTGTTCTTTAAGCCATCTAGGACACCAGCCTGTTACAAAGAGGTGTAGAACTAGTCCCATTATTACCAAGAAAGCAAAATGAAGCCATCATGTTAGAACATCCCAGTAGACTGTGAATGCAATGTCATGGTCAGGTTTCCCAGCAAGATAAAGATGCTAATGGTCCATGAATGTGCTCAAAGTAGTCCAAGTGGCAGCCCAGCAAATATCTAAAAGGGAAGCACTCTTTGCCTCCACACAAGAAGTGAATATCCACCTGGTTCATCGTCCATAATGATGTTGTGGATGCAGTGTCTGATAAACGCTGTGGATAAGCAAGGTACATGGCTCCCTTAAACCAATGGCTGATGGAGCTGGAGGAGGCCCTGTGGCCTTTGATTGCTTCCCCAAAAGTAACAAGAAGGCTGTTAGAGTTTCATAATGTGGCGGTCCTATCTTAAACCTATCCAAGTTTCAGAGAAGAACACAACAGATATCGCGGGAAGACAGGCGCCCTTTATCCCTGATTGGGGGAGTCCCTTGGAAGTGCAGGGTTGACACTGTCGTTGGACAAATAAAATCTACAGAACACCTCAAGCCAGAAAGGTGGATCACATCAGAGAGTGACAGCCTCAAGTGACAACACCAGGTTGGGGAAATGCAGAAGAGTGCTCTTCGCTCACCTATCCTCTTGGCCGAAGTGGTCACAACAGATGAGATGGTTTTGAATGCAAGGTGCTTTAAATCCACCAGGGGAGAGGTTTGAAGAAAGGGGAGGCTGGGCTGCCCTGAGCACCAGGGACAGATCTTAGGGAGGATTCAGGGATTTTATCCTGCGGCATGAGATGGAGAAGCTGGGCAATTGCTTGGAGATGGTGTTGTCATTTGGCATGGTCTCAGCTCAGGGATATTGAGCCCTAAAAGAAGAGTGGACCAGACCCAAGTCATAACCCTCTTGGTTAAATTGAGCTGTAGCCAGATGACCTTGATTGAGGGTATGATGCTGCTCTTTCTACACCAGGCCACAAGCCTCTTCCAGTGATAAGAGTATGCTGCTGAAGTGGAAGGTCGCCTGGAGCTCTGAATCATTAGGCTGAGGCGGCCTGAGAGGCCCTTTTGTAGGATGCCTGTCCTTTCAACGTCTATGAAACGCATAGCCAGTTGCTGATTGGCTCAGAGTTCTCTAGGAGCTGAACTGGGGGTAGAGACCTGGGAAGAAGTGGAGGGGCATCACCATCTGCAGTAGTCTGGTGAACCAGGATATCCTGATCCAGTAAGGAGTTATCTTCAGTATTCACGCCCTGCAGTCCCTGATCCGGTCATGGTATGTTGCAATCAATTATGACAACAACATGCCCAGTTTAATATTAAAGAAAACAACAGAGTATATTTGTATCTTTAGCAAAATAATTGAATGTAAGTGTTTCCAAAAGAGCTCAATCTACACATTTTTTATGCTGTAGGGGGCAGCGATCTGCAGGGTTTATAATGAAATTAAATGAAGCAACCTTTCATAGAAAACAAACAAATTGAAAGCATTTTCTTGAAAATATATTTCTTACGCACTTTGTAAATCTATATTTGAAAAAGGCAATTAGCAAAAAAAAGAGAATTGAAATGGAAAAGGAATTAACAAAAGCAACATACCTCACTACAACTGGAGTAGGCGTAAGGAGGTAAAGGTAGAAGCATCAAACATCCACCGAGGATCTGAAGGAAATGCCAGAAAAGTACCTACCAATGAGTGGTAAATAAGAAGACAAGGATCATTCTTACTAAGGAGAAAAAAGGATGAGAAGTCAAGCTAGTGTACCCAAATAACAAGAGTGAAAGGACGGTACCTGTGAACATCCCCCTTGTACACAGGGGCAAGACTACAAAATAGAACGGTACCCGTAAGTGTCCTGCCATTTTATTGATGCATGATAAAAGTGAGGAGAACAAGAAATGGCATGCATTAAAAAGAACTGAGTAAGTTTGAAACAATTACAAGATAAAAGAACATGTCTGACTGCGAGATGGTAAGAGTATTGGTCCCCTAAACTCTGGCCTCTTGGCTCCCCGAAATTTAGAGGAGGAGTTTTGTGTTGGGGAGCAAACATGTATAGCTCTGGGAGGGTGAAGGGAGCTGTTGGTTCGGGAATACCGCTGATCTGATGGTTATGCCCTCTGATCTTGGAAATACCCTGATTATGTAGTGCCCCTGGGTGTTTTTGATTCCCTGTGACATGCTTTTGTTGTGATCAATAATGGGAGGGCAGGGTTGACAGGGACCCCCCATTTAGAATGTTTGATGAGGACAGACACTACTGTAGAGCGGAACTGATCTGAGGAGTAACAGGAACTGGTCTCTCGAAGTCAGACTCCAGTGACAGAGGTGCGCCTGGAGGGAGCAAAGGTGAAGGTGGACCCAAGGGTGACAAAGCCAGCCGCTGCATCAGATCCTGTATACCTAACCATCACTGTGCCATGACTCTCTTCAGGCAACAGATGGGCAGGCTACCCAGATGATGTACTTGCTCCTTGCCCTAAGAAGGAGTACTTGTCCGCAGTCAGTGTTCAATCGTGCCTTATAAATTGAAGATCCTGGGTTGGGCTCAGCTGGGATTTCTTGACATGTGAACAGTTAAGCAGTTGTGAACCTTTGATAGGCCATACTTGAAGGTTGATCAGATGGGTTCTGGATCAAGAGATCATCCAAATTAGGAATATGATTAGGGTGCCAGGAACATTGTGAACTCACTGGGGGAGATCTCCAGCCGAAGTTAAGGAAATGGGAAATGCTGGTCCTCTATTGCAAATCCCTGAAACCTTTGGTTTGAGGACCTGATAGGGATATGCAGGTTGATCGATGACGACTAGTGATGCAAGCCATTTTACAGTTGATATGAGGAGACTGATCCACTGGAGGGTCACCATTTCAAACATGATGTTGGAGACATGGCAATGCACCCACACTAGGTCACAAATGAGCCTGCAGCCCGCAGATGTCATGGGGACAAGGACAAGGGACAAGACATATTGTGAAGAGATATCTCTGTGCCCTGGAGTCTGGATGGACTGGAAAGATGGGGTTCCTCCTAAGGAGACTCCACATTTTCTTCAGGTTATTCTTGGGCCAGGCTGTGAATCCTGTTCCTGTTCTGGAAGTTGTGATGAAGTAACCTTGTAGTCCTTGACAAATTCAAGGACTACACCTCCCAGAATTCCCCTCAATATCAGAAGAAAAACCAGGACCAGATCCTGAAGAGTTAACCATTCACCCAGAGAGGGCACAGTATCAGGGAATCCTGACCAGGTCCCTGAAACCAAGGGGAATACCGAAGGGTGAGCCCTGAGTGCAGGTTTTCGAGACTCAGCTGGTAAAGCGAAAGGAGAAGGAAAACATCTCCTGTGGTCCCACGCTTCAACTGTGGGAAAACCAGGAATCGAGTAGGAAAGCGCACTTACAGGTTCTGGGCAAAGGAAACTATGGGAAGAAGTGGGCTTGCGGCACAAGTCCTTTCTGGGAAACTATGGGAAGAAGTGGGGTTATGGCACAAGCCCTTTCTAGCCGCTAAAGGAGATATTCTTGGGGAACTCACACCCCTGCCAATTGTTGTAACCAGCCCAGTTGAAGAAAGTGAAACCCCTTCCCAGCCACTGGTCTGTCCCTTTCACCCCCTCACCGTCCCTCCCCTCAAGCCCTATTCTTACAATCCCTAACAACTCCACCCACCAAACTCTATCATGGTAAAATGCGATAAACTGCCTCACTAACCCGATTCGGTCAGTTGGTTGTGGCCAGATAGGGGGATACCTAATAACAGTGACATTGGTTATTACAATGCCTAGTACCTGGTTGGGTAGGGCAGGAAGCACTATATAAATAAGCAAAATATCATTATTATTTTAGTTGTGTGGTGTCCACCAGTTTGCCAAAAGCTCTGAATCCTGCTGAATGTCTGTGGGTAAGGACAGTACGTCCTTGTAAATGATTTAATTTCATTCACCTCTTAGTAACCGTGGGTCCGCGATAACCCAGAATACCCCACACAACTGAATCATATGCGATGATACTCAGGTATATTTTAAAGTATATAGCACTAATCCTAAATTACAGATTGTCATCGCTGTTTGGATGAAGCACACCAATGGATGTTGGGAGAATGGTTTCTCATTCACCAACAGTAAGACAGAAGTTAATCTTCTCAGTCCCAAAGCAGAATTCTGCAGGAGCTTGCACTCCCCCATCCTTATTTGTCCTTCCGTCAAGCTTTGGGGATAAGATTTTTAAAATCGTGTTTTTTCTGGCAAGAGGATCTGGATATGAATCATTGAATTAGCGAAGTAGCTAAATCCTAATTTTATAAACTTTGCCTTCTTCGATGTATCCTCTCTTAATGGATGAAGATTTTGATGCTACTTTGATGGGCTCTCGTATTACCTCAAAATTGGATAATGTCACCGGGCTACACATTCGGCTGCCTGCGTATCAGCGTTCATGCCTTTAGCGAGTTCAAAACACTGCAGATCTTTGGTTTTTGGACTTGCCAGACGTGAACACATTTCTTCATTCTGAGAATTCTTGTACTGGCTTCTGGTCAAATGCAGAATTGCCTCTACAGTTCTTTTTGAGTGTTCAAGTGTTTGCACAGCTTGGCCACAAAGTGCTTGGCTCTAGAGACTTCTGAAAATCAGCTACTTCTAGAGGTTCTAAAATCAAGTTACAGGTTTGGGGTGATCATAGATTCTCCATTGCTGCCCTTTAACTGTGGAACAAACTACCCATTGCTTTGTGCTGAATGTATAATTACTTATTCTTCCACTACTTGGCACTTACTTGTTGCCTTTGCAAGTGGCTCTCTGGCACTTACCTGCTGCCTTTGCAAATGGCTCTCTCGCACTTCACCCCTCTGCGGAACCTCTAGCACTTACCCCCTCCCGTGTCCCTTCTCTCTCCCTCTCTGCACTTCCACGCTCCAAATGTTCACAAGGCCTAGTAGGACTGCTTTTGTGTTTTGCCCATTACTTTTAACATATTCCATTGTCTTTCTGTTCCCTTGTCCCCTTCCCGTTGCTCTGTGGGCTCTTTGAAACACACTTTCTTGATGTCTGAGCGGCTTACAAATGCCTAATAAAATAAATAAATAAATTAGAGGATCCAGATGATTGAAAAAGGCTCCTGACACAGTTGTTCTTCAACGCAACAGGTTCATCAGATCCTTCAGTGATTGGATCTGCCACCTGTTCCTGTGGATGACATTTACAGATGAATTGTGGGCCTTGGTTTGGGAGAGACTCCCAAAACCTGGCTGATGCATAGAAGCCCACCACTCTATACCCTAAGCCCACTTTTTTTTTACAAAATGTTGGTCGCACTTGCTTTTGCAGCATCCAAAGCCATGTGTACCCTTATGAAATGTATGGAAACGTTTCTTGCTAATCTGAACTTCGTCAAGCACTTTTTTGGACCATCCTTAACTGGTAACCTATGAGTGGCAGTCCATCTGCATGCACCAGCTGCTGTTTGGGCCCCTGGGGTCTGGCACAGTCAATGCCCAGAGAGGTAACACTGCTACCTTAACAATGTAGTGTAGATTGCACTGATCTACTTGTCCCATTGGTTTGACTAGCGACTATTGCTCAGAACGCATTGGCTGGGTCTCCCAACGGTTTCATGTCATTTCACCGACAGGCATTTTTAAGTCTTCCTTTTTAACGTGGACACTATTATGAAAAAAGTAATTGGGCCTCATTACGAGTTTGGAGGTAGCCATGCCGTTTTTTAGCGGCATGCCTATCCCCAAACTCTGATCCGAGTCCCGGAAAATGGGAATTACCGGGCCATTCTGACCTTTGCGGGCCCGGTAATTCCCATTTGCGGGAGCCGGACCCGGTACATCCCCATTCCCATTGAGCCCCATAGGGCTCAATGGGAATGGGTAGGATGCTAACAACGGTCCTGTTAATGACGGGACCGTTGTTAGCATCCTGTTCTGCTAGCGGGCGCCGCTCTGCACGTCTGGTCTGACCAGGCGTACAGGGCGGCCCCGCGAGCAGAACTCGTAATGAGGCGTTGAGGCAACAACGGCGCTGGTAGCACTACCGGCACCGTTGTTGCCTTACCGCCAGGGTCGTAATGAGGCCCATTGACTTTTTTGGGGGGGGTTACCCCCAAAGTCTCTCACCTATTTTTAACTATTCACTACCCCCCAACCCCTTATCTTCCCTTTCAAACCCCCACCCAAAATGTCGAGGACTTTTTCGTAATTATGTCCACGTTAAAAAGGCAGTCTTAAAAATGCCTGTCGATGAAACAACGGTATACCCTCCCGATAACCAATGATCATCCCGTGTACACTTGCAAATGCTAATGCCTAACTTTGCCAACACTTATCTCCTACAGAGACAAGTTGATCTTGGCTTGTGCATCCTGCACACGCCTTCCCAATGCTACACAGATCTTCTGAACACCTTCCATTTGAAACGAGAAAGGGACTCAGACATTTTGCAATTTTGATAGCCAAACACAAAATGTGTGCTAGAGCCACTCGATAGTTAACCTGGCAGTCGTTCAGCAAGTTGCTAGGTCAATTGTTGAGAATCTGGACTTTTGACCAGCTTTATGACTGTAATGTATTAGTTTTATGACCAAGGGAGTCCTTTGAATGTCCACTGCTGTTAGTGTTGTGAAAACACCCGGAGGGTGATGGCGACCTCAACAATTCTTTCCCTCCAGTTGATTTGCCAACTTCTAGTGCTCCAACGTGGCTCAGAGTGGTTCTATATCCTAAGTTCCCCAGTGGTCCGTATAAAGTACTAGTGCCTTCCTACTCACTAGGATCCCTGCCACTGTTACCAAGAGGTTATCCCCAGAGTTCAAGCGTATGATAGTAAAGCTCCCACTCAAGTGTCCCAGTTTATAATCTTAGGGGAAACTCCTACATACAGACTTGTTCAACTATATTTCCACCTTTTGTCTTATACCCTCTAAACCACATCTAATTCCAGGCTTAGTCTCAGTGTATTTTACCACTATTGTGACTGGAGAGTGTAGTTGGAACATACAGGACTTCATTAATACTTACATCAAATGTACACCTAGCTTGCCAGGTTGGGTTACACTCCAGAATTTCCCTACCATTTCATCCTGTGAATGTGCCGACACCGATTGCACCTTCAAATGCAGAGCCGATACCACACCCCATCTTTTCAAAGCTCAAAGACATAGGGCCTCATTACGACCCTGGCGCTAATGGGTTAACGGTGCCGTAAAAGGCTGGTTTTGGTTGCATGGTTTTGATGAAATTGTCTAAGCAAGTGAGGTGCATGGGTGTACTCACAAGGCTCCAGTGCTTTAAGTGGGGTAAGAAATTGAGGGGGGGCCCTTGTTTGGGGGCGTGGCTTTCATTGTGGGCGTGGCTTAAAAGTGCACAAATCATAGTAAGGTGCGCAAACAAATATATAAATGTATGTGAGCATTTATATGTTTGTATGCGTACTACTATGGTGTGTGTACTTTTCAAGCCATATTTTATAAACATAGCAATGTTACATATTTCTATGTTTATAAAAGGTGGCTTGAAAAGTGCACAAACCATAGTAAGTTACGCACACTTGTGTGCTTACCTTACTATGGTTTGTGTACTTTTCAAGCCACCTTTTATGAACATAGATATTTGTAACATGTTTCTATGTTTCTAAAAGATGGCTTGACACGTAAACAAGTCAAGGCATCTTTTATAAAGCGTTGATGACGGACAAAACAAACCGCAAGGTGGCTTTGTCCGTCGACAAAGCTTTATAAAAGATGCCTTGAATTGTGCACGTTTCAAGCCGTCTTTTATAAACATAGAAATATTTCTACCTTTATAAAAGATGGCTTGAAACGTACACAGTTCAAGGCATCTTTTATAAAGCTTTGCCGACGGAGAAAGGCACCTCGGGCTCTGTGATTTATCTGCTCAGAGCACATAGATCACTGAGCCCGAGGCGTCTTTCACCCTCTGCGAACCCGCGGGCTCCGTGATTTAATCTGCATATTAGATCACGGAGCCCGCGGGGGTCAGTGACCTGGGGAGGGAAAACAAAGGGACAGTAACTTCCTCTGATGACCCTGATGAGGGGTCATCAGAGGGAGTTACACTAACTGACAGAAGTGCCGCCAGCCTCAGCGTCGCTGTGGCTGGCTGGCACTTCTGTCAGCTTGGCCGACATACTGACGGGCGCATCTCCCGTCACGGCTGCGGCCACGGCGGGATAATGCATCCCCCCAATGTTGTGTGGGACGGGGGGCCCCGGCTGGGCCCCGGCTCAGCCCCACTTTATGGAGACTGCCGGGGCCCGGCCCCAGCAGGCCCCGGCCCACTTAAAGCACTGCAAGGCTCCCATGTCCTGTCTTGTGGACCATACCCCTTCCAGTCTACTAAGTAGTATAATTTGGATCTGATGTACTTTGAATCTAGGATGTCCTTGACTTTGAATTCTGGCTCCCCGGCGACTACTACTGGCTGCGGTGGCGTTGCTACCCGGGTCTCAGGTTGAACAGGTTTAAGGAGAGACACGTGGAACACAGGATGAATCTGCATGTTTGACGGCAAAACTAGTCTGACCGCCACAGGATTTATCACAGAGGTGATGGTGAATGGACCCAGGTATCTTGGACGGAAAGTTCGGGTTCCTTTAATGGACACGTGTTTAGAGGCCAGCCAGACTTTGTCTCCCACTTGGTAGTTGGGGGCCTTTGCTCGGTGTTGATCAGCAAACTTCTTTTGGTGATTCTTAGCTTGAAGTAGGTTTTCAGCTGCCCTTTTAAAGGTTTGAGAAATGGTCGTGTGCAATGTTTTGACTGCTGGCATTTCCAGGGTTGTAGGAACATCCAACTCAGAAGTACGTGGGTGCCTGCCATACATGGTATAAAAGGGTGTCTACCCAGGGCTGGCGTGTAGGGAATTATTGTAAGCATATTCAGCTATCCATAATAGGTTGAACCAGCTTCCTTCAGCTTGGTGTAACATACAACGCAGATACTGCTCGAGTGTCTGATTTGTCCTCTCAGTTTGACCATCCGTTTGGGGATGGTGACTGGTGGATAGCCGGATGTCGATCTGGGCCATAGAGCAGCATTTTCTCCAGAAGTTAGATACGAATTGAGTACCTCGGTCTGAGACCAAAACTGAAGGAAACCCAATGAGCCGTACGATGCCTTCAAGAAATACCTTTGCCAGAGTGGAAGCATTTGGGAGCCCCTTAAGAGGAATGAAATGTGCCATTTTTGAAAATAGGTCCACGACCACAAAAATAGTGTTAAACCCTTGACTGGGTGGTAAGTCAGTAATAAAATTGAGGGACAACGTGTGTCAGGGTGCTGGTGGGATTTCCAATGGTTGTAATAGCCCAGCTGGTTTCTGCTTGGATGACTTGTTTTGAGCACACACTCCACAAGATAGGATGAATTGGATAATGTCTTTACGCCACGTGGGCCACCAATAATTTCTTTTTACCTTGGCTAGGGTTTTAGCGATTCCGGAGTGGCCCTCGATCAAGGAATCATGATAACCGGAAATGACTTGTTCTCGTAGTTCTTGGTTTGGTAAGAATAAACAATTCTTGAAGTAGGGCAACTGATCTTTTATCATGTAATGTTCTCCTTGTGCACTCCACGCTTGTAATTGCTCCGGACTCATCAGGTTTTGGATTTCTTCATGTAATTCTTTCTGAGTTATGGTTGCTGTGATTCCTAGGAGCTTGTCACTCGGGATAATTGCTATTGGGTCAGGGGTCTGATACCCTTGCTCTCCCCCCCACCATACGGGAAAGGGCATCGGCTTTCCCGTTTTTCACCCCTGGTCGAAATGTAATCACGTAGTCACGTAGTCATATTCAGCAAAAATAGAGCCCAACGTAGTTGTCGTGAGGATTGGGCCTTTGCCGTTTTTAGGTACTGGAGGTTCTGGTGGTCATTTATTATGGTGATTGTGTGTCTGGCGCCCAAGAGGTAGTGCCGCCATGCCTTAAAGGCTGACTTAATGGCAAGGAGTTCTTTGTCTGTGATATCGTAATTGAGTTCAGGGGGTGTGAATTTGCGCGATCAGAAGGCAACAGGGTGTAACTGGCCCGTTTCGGGGTCCTTTTGTGAGAGGACGGCTCCCATAGCCATGCTTGAGGCGTCCGTTTCCACCAGGTATGGGAGATCAGGGCGAGGGTGGCATAAGATTGGGGCAGATGTGAATCTTGCTTTGAGTTACTCCTCAGCTTTTGTTGTCCGCTGGAACTTTTTGTTGCTTTTCCTTAGTAATGACGTGATGGGATGCACGATTTGTGAAAATCCTGGGATGAACAGGCGGTAGAAGTTTGCAAAACCCAGCATACTTTGAACCCCCTTGAATGAATTTGGGGATGGCCATTTCAGGATAGCATCTACCATGTGTACATCCATTCGGATTCCATTTGGGCTGAGAATAAAGCCCAGGAATTCCACCTCAGAGGCGTGGAATGAGCACTTTTCGAGCTTGGCGTAGAGCTGGTGTTGACGGAGTTTCTCCAATACAGATCGGACTTGTTTAACGTGGTCCTGCTTTGATGCGGAATACACTAGGATATCGTCGATGTACACTGGAGCACAGACATAAATCAATTCCCGTAGGACATAGTTCATGAAGTATTGAAATGCAGGAGGTGCGTTGCAAAGGCCAAAGACCATTACTTGATATTCGTACAAGCCGTATTTGGTGCGAAAAGTGGTTTTCCATTTGTCCCCCTGTTTTACGCGAACAAGATGATATGCCCCTCTCAGGTCTAGTTTTGTGTAGATTTGGGCATCTTTGACTTGATCAAGCAATTCAGGGATCAGTGGCAGGGGGTAGCGTTTTTTTACGGTAATCTGATTCAGTGCGTGATAGTCGATGCACGTTCTCAAGTCCCCCTCCTTTTTCGGTACGAAGAGAAGAGGACTGGCTGCTGGAGACTTCGAGGGACGGATGAACCCGTTGGCCAGGTATTGGTCAAGATAGGCCTTCAGGTGCTGGTTTTCTGGTTCCGTGAGTGCGTAAATTCACCCACAAGAGATTTGTGCGCCGGGTATCAGGTCGATGTGGTAGCAGGGTATTAGCCTGTTCTTTCTGAAAGACATCTTGAAAGTCCTGGTATTCACTTGGTAGGGTGCCGATTGACACAGTCGCAAGCGTGGAGGTTCTGGTGTCTATTGGTTGTTTCTCTTGGCGATAACATGTGTGGGCGCAAGTCTCGGGAAAGGCCAATTCTTTTGCTCGCCAATCGTTTCGAGCATTGTGAGCTACCAACTGTGGCATTCCCAAAATCAACCGGAACTGTGGTGCCTTAATGAGGTCAAAAACGATAGATTCTTGGTGTCCATCCTGGCACAGAAGGGTTAAAACTGCAGTGCATTGGGATACTGGACCAGAAGCTATTTACGTGCCGCCGACAGTGGCAACAGTGTCAGTGGTTGATTTAGGGTGTAACGTGGCCCCTACTGTCCTCCTCGGTGGCTTCACAGGGCACTCTTTAAGGAAATGACCTGACCTTCTACAGTACAGACATAACTGCTGCTGTCTCCTTTTATCCCTTTCCGCTTTAGTCAAGGGGGATCTGACCCCCCAATTTGCATTGTTCTTCTGAACCTTATGTTGTTCGGCAGTATTGTCCTTTGAACGCACATACATAGGGCAAGGGTCCGGTCTGGTTCGATCTGCTCTTCGGTCCTGCAACCTATGATCCAGTTGAGCAACAAGGTCAATTAATTCTGAGCAGTCTTTCGGGGGGTTCACTACTTGTGCGAGAACATCCTTGAGCTCCCCCCGCAACCCCAGATGAAATAACGTGGTTCTCTTCTCCACTGGCCATTCTGCTTCAACTACGAGTCTATTGAACGTGGCTATGTATGGCTATGTATGTTAATAGGTCTTGATTCCCTTGGCGTAGGGAAAGAAGTTTGTTGTCTAATGCCTGCCCATGAGTACAACGGGTGAACAGCTTTTCCATCTCTTGCTGAAAGCCCCTGAAGTCATGCAGCAAAGGATCGTCTTGGACCACAAAGGGTACAGGCCAGTCTGCGGCGCTACCACTCAGGTAGGATAGCACAAAAGCGACCCGTGATTGGTCATTCAGAAAGGCCCCTGGCCTACAAAGGAATTGCAGGGGGCACTGGTTCATGAACGTTGCAAACCCCTTGGGATCCCCCGTAAATCGTTCGGGCGGGGCCAAGGGAACTGCCCCAGGAAGGGTTATCTGAATGGGATTGGCTGATGGTGCTGGCATCGGGGGCACGCTTCCCGGCAATGGTGCATGCCCTGCTTTGACTGGAGAAGTTGCCGGCTTAAATCATCAGTGCATTCTTTGGCTACTATCAGCTCTCTCCTCAGGGTGTTGGTCTCCTGCCTGGCTGCATGTACTTCGGAACGTAGCTGCCCCAACATGTGGGCTAACTGGTCGGTTTCTGATGTTTCCATGACGCCCAGGTGGATTGTGATGTGAGGCTTTGCTTTCTGTAACGCTCACCTGGTATCCACGGGGACATCACTCAGCCTGTTCTGACCCCTTATGACCTCAAACCCTTCCCTGTAGTCTATTCGTCTGGAGACTGGGCCTGAAACACAGGATTGGTAGAGTTTAACTCCCTATTGTCTCTGTGTGCTTGAACCCCTTCTTCCCCGGGGTCCAACCCTTCCCTTTGATCCACAGCTCTTGTTTTCTTGGATAGTGTGCTCTCCGTCCTGCTTTCAGCGCAGGGGTGCGTTGATTGATGCAGGCTCGTTGCTGCCTAGTTACTTCACTGGCAAGAGTCCGACAGGTAAGTATAATGAGTCTTTTGAACAGTTCTCTAACTTCGTTCCTTTCCTTCCTTAGATGATGGCCGGCATCCGGGGATGGCGGCGTGCTGCTGAGATGAGTAGCGCTGAAGGTGAGTGAGAGCGCGATGCACCCCTTTCGTATTTGTATTGAACTGAGTTTTTTTTCTGTGTCTTTTAGTTGCCGCGACGTTTTCAGCGTGGATGCCGGTTATGAAGAACAAATGCAGTGAGTAAGCACGGTATGCGGCGCCTCTAGATGTTTCCACGCTAACCTGGAGTGTCTTTTCCCTCTTGCAGATGGATGCAAAGTTCCGGAGACAGAGTTCCCCCAGAGCGGCTGGGATTCAGGTAAGCGTTTGAAGCTCGTACAGTCTTTAAAAATAAGCGAAGATTTGCAGAATGCTTACTAATGCCTTTTTTCTGTTCTTTTCCCTTTTCCTTAGGAAGCTGCGTGCAGGGATGGGAATGACACCCCCGAAGATGCCTGCAGAACAGAAGGAGCGATGAATGATGGGCAGAAGCGCCGCAAGGTAAGGCTGTTCCTAACGGTGTTCTTGTTCTTGCAGGAGCTGAGCCCAGAAGAAAGATGCAGGCCTACTGGAGACCGATTCGAACACGGTGAGTGTCACGCTGCAGGTGCAGAAAACGCGAAGCATGTTTCTCAGCCTGGCCGTGGCTTAACTAGTCTCTGGGTATCCCAAGTGTCTCTGGGCTAAAACACACCCAAAAGACTAGACTGCACATGCAGTTTTGGGAACCAAAACATGTGGGGGCATCCATCTTGTCCCCATCAATGCACTACAAGTCCAATCCCCAATGTTATCCTATGGGAGTGAGTGAGTCTGGTGCCACAAGCGCCAAGTCTGACTCCAAGTGGGTCTTTGGAGGGATGGAGAGGCCCTTGAGGGCCATTTAGGTGATCGTGGCCTAGCTGCAGCCTGACATCTTGGAGGGCTGGGGACATGAGGGGCAGGAATCATGACAATCACAAAAACACAAGGGCAACTCCAGCAACCCTACCAAAACATAGATGATGAAACAGAAGAATTCATCAACCCAACCATCAACCTAACAGACCGCCTTAACGAAGATGCCGACTCCACGGATCAGCAACCGATCTACGACAACACAGAAGCGCTCCAACTAAACAACTGTAAGACAAAACAAGGCCAAATAACAAACCTAACCACATCAAAAAGATCCATTGCAATCTAATAAATGCCAGTTCAATGTCCAAACATGCCACAGAAATATACAACCTACTGTGCGACGGTGGTATTCACATCTTATTCATAACCAAAACATGGCTAGACGACAACTGCAAAATCACACTCCATAACTGCCTCCCCGACAACTTCAAGGGCTCACAAGCAAACAGGAAAAACAAAAGAGGAGGAGGACTGGTGATAGCATACAAAGAACACCTGACAGTTGAAGCAGAAGATCCACTAATCATTGAAAACTGCTAATCCCTAGTCCTCTGCCTAACAGCAAACCCAAAGACAAACCTCAAACTCATCCTGGTATACAGACCACCAACATACAATGTAACGTTCTTGGACGCCTTCACTAAAGCCATCACCAACCTAGCCATAGAACACCTGATAATCTTTGGAGACTTCAACATCCGGTTTGATGAAGAAACCGCGAACACCGAAAAATCACTAGCCAAACAACAGAGGACAATGAAACTGCATCAGCTAGTCAAAGGAGCGACTCACGTGGCAGGACATACACTTGACGCAATATTCGCCAACAAAAACCTCATCACTAAGGCGCCACCAATACAAATCCTCTGGAGCGTCCATCTCATCATCCCCTTCATGATCACGGTTGCCACAACAACAACCAAGTAACCTGACAAACTGCCGACTATCAGAAAAAGAAAGTGGAGGACCGTTAAAAATAGCAACCTAGTAGACCTACTGGAAACAAACAAACAACCAGCAACGACTCTGGATGAAGCTGGCCGTGACAGAAAAACACAACTACTGCCTGAATGGATCATCAGAGCCATAAACGAGATTTCCAAGGAAAAACCTTTCGTCCCGTTGCGCAAAAGAGCAACAGCAAAATGGTTCACCCTGCTACTCAGCACCATGAAAAGAAAAAACAGGAAGCTTGAACTGGAATGGAGGAAAACAAAGGACCTGGTGAAGAAACTACAATTCCAACGACACATCCACTGATACAAAAAGGAAATCCATAAGGCCAAAAAGAAAAACTATCACAACAGACTTAACAAAGCCGCCAACACCCAAAAATAAGCTGTTTAAAATAATAAACGAAATGAGAAAAACCCCTGGCGGCAGCAACACACCAATACCTTTGGCGAAAATATGCAACAACCTTGCAGACCACTTCAAAGACAAAATCAGCACCATCCAACAAATCATACAAAGCAAACCAAGCAACATGCAACCTACCCAGCCCTCCGAGGGTCTCCAGAACAAATATCAGCAGAGACATTCGTCAAGCTGGTAGGCAACAGCAACAAGCTGGCTCCCCCATGGACCCCGTCCGGCAAATATATGGAAATCAATCCTCACTCAAGGAACACCCATGGAATACTACAGAAACCTTTTCAACAAATCACTCTCAATAGGGAAAGTACTGAGATCATTCAAATTGGCATACATCAAGCCGCTCCTCAAGGAAACAGCAGGAAACATGGAGCACCTATCCAACTACAGAGCCATCTTAAACATCCCATACCCAGCGAAACTTCTCGAAACATACATCTACAGAATCACACGTGAATTCATAGAACACATACTGCTGGATTAGGCAAAAGTAGGCTTCAGACCAATGAGAGGAACGGAAACAGCACTTTTCTCAATCTGGGATGATCTAAACACTTATGCAAACTCAGACAAAAGCACAGCTCTAATACTCCTGGATCTCTCTGCAGCATTTGACACAGTCAACCATAACATCCAATCGGGAGATTGGAGGAAATAGGAATCACTGACCTAGCCCTACAATGGATAAAATCCTTCCTAGCAAACAGAACAGAAACTGTATGGATCAAACCTTTCAAATCAACGCCAATCGAATCAACCAGTGGAATACCCCAAGGATCCTCATTATCCCCATTGTTTTTCAACATATACCTGGCACAACTAATCAAGCTCATGAAAAAACACGGCCTCAACTATGCTGATGATATACAGATCATGTACAAAATACAATATACACAGGAAGGAAGCACAGTGCTGGAAGACTACCTACAAGAACTCTATGGCTGGATGAACACCAACAGCCTCAAACTGAAACTGGACAAAACAGAAATAATGATCATATCCAAAAGCAGGGAAAACAACCACTGCATCCCATGGCCGACAGAACTTTGAACAGCACAGACTTCATTGACGATAGTAAAAAACCCTGGGAGTCTTAATGGATAACAAACTAACACTTGAGCTACAAGTAAATGCCATAATCAACTAATGCTTCTTAATCCTACATGCGGTAAAAAGGATCCTACCATTCCTTTTCCTCACCCACAAAACACTTACCATCATTGCACTCATCATGTCCAGAGTAGACTACGCCAACAGCCTACACCTAGGAATGCCAGAATGACTATTAAAGAAATTTCAGCGCATCCAAAACACTGCATCCAGACTCCTGCTCAAACTACCACTAAGAGAACACATTACCCCAGCGCTGGAAATGCCACAATGGTTACCAATAAAACAGCGAATAAAGTTCAAAACAATGTGCATAATGCACACAGAACAATACACGGCCAAGGAGCAGAGTTCCTAAAGGAGAAAATAACCATCTACCATCTGGCAAGACCACTCCGATCAAGCAATGACATTCACTTAAAAACAATAAAAAGACATTTGGAGGATCATCTTTCTCTCACCTGGCAGCAATAACCTGGAATGACCTACCAAAAAACATGCGCAACACAAGGAATTATTTGGAGTTCAGGAAACTACTCAGAACATGGCTCTTCACTGCAGAACCAGAAGGAAACAACTAGGAAGCATGCACCCAAACAGAAACAAGAACCTTAAGGAGTAACCCATGACCCTAAGTCAATCTCCCCTAACCCAGGGCGGGGGGAGGACACCCAAACAACCCTTGCCCACACAGGAAACTAAGGTAGGCAAGGACCCCAAAGGTCGGGTAGGCAGTGATCAGAACCCTCTATCCCAATCATTGCAAATCCAGGCAGGGAAGACTCCAACATCAGCCAGGTAGACATGCCACTTGGGTAACACAGAGGAAAACTGCAGACAAACTTCCGTACCAAACACACAGGATAATCATGGATGTTAAGCACAGAAACGCAAAGACAAAGAGGTAACGAAAACCTGCTAACCCAACTCTAAAACCTCAACTTTCTGCATGCACTTCCCATACAGAAACTCACACAACCACATCTCTGCACAGCAGTACGCACATACTTCACCACCCTGCAACAACAGACTAACAACACATAATCCCTCACAACAGCACATGGGAAGGCGCCACGACCCGAACACTGCACTAAAGGTCAGCGAACAGTGCAAGCTGAACTGACGCTGCCAACATGGAAATCACAACTCTCACTTTTCTTTTCCCACTAACCCTACCAACCCTCTATCCCCCTCCCTTTTGTTCTTTCCACACCCTCGTTTTCAGATCCGCCAGAGCGCCTGGGGACCCCTCCGGTGGTAATGGTGCACGGTACAAATAGCTTTAACATTACCATTAACATATCGATCTTCTCAGGAAAGCATCCCTTACAATTGCATTGGTGTTGGCTTACTTGATCCCTGAAGCTTGGCACACCACTACCCAGCCTCAGGGCCGTCACGAGGGAGGTGCAGGGGGGGCAAACTGCCCCGGGCCTCGCGCTTGCTGGGGGCCTCGCGGCCCCCTCTTCTAAGTGGAAGGCAACACAGTCTCCCGTGTCCTTTATTCACACGGGGGACTGTGCTGCCCCTGCAATGATTTTGCTGTTTCTTGTGAAGCCGTTTGGCTCCGCAACAAACAGCAAAATAATGGGAGACAGCAGGGCTCAGAAGTGAGCTCTGCTGCCTCCCGTCATTCAGCTGAAAACGTGGACCCTCTGACTGACAAGAGAGGACTCCTCTCCTGTCAGTCAGTGTGTTCACGTTGCTCATCGTGACCACACTGACTGACAGGAGAGGAATTCTCTCTTGTCAGTCAGTGTGTTCATGTTGTCAGTGTGACCACGCTGACTGATGGAAGAGGAGTTCTCTCTTGTCAGTCAGTGTGTTCATGTTGTCAGTGTGACCACACTGACTGATGGGAGAGGACTCCTCTCCTGTCAGTCAGTATGTTCATGTCAGCGTGATCATGCTGACTGACAGGAGAGGAGTTCTCTCTTGTCAGTCAGTATGTTCATGTTGTCAGTGTGACCACGCTGACTGATGGGAGAGGAGTTCTCTCTTGTCAGTCAGTGTGTTCATGTTGTCAGTGTGACCACACTGACTGATGGGAGAGGACTCCTCTCCTGTCAGTCAGTATGTTCATGTCAGCGTGATCATGCTGACTGACAGGAGAGGAGTTCTCTCTTGTCAGTCAGTGTGTTCAAGTTGCTCAGCATGACCACGCTGACTGACAGGAGAGGAGTTTTCTCTTGTCAGTCAGTGTGTTCATGTTGTCAGTGTGACCACGCTGACTGATGGGAGAGGAGTTATCTCTCGTCAGTCAGTGTTCACGTTGCTCAGCATGACCATGCTGACTGACAGGAGAGGAGTTCTCTCTTGTCAGTCAGTGTGTTATGTTGTCAGTGTGACCACACTGACTGATGGGAGCGGAGTTCTCTCTTGTCAGTCAGTGTGTTCACGTTGCTCAGCATGACCACGCTGACTGACAGGAGAGTTCTCTTGTCAGTCAGTGTGTTCATCTTGATTAGAGAGGACTCCTCGCTTGTCAATCAGTGTGTTCACGTTGCTCAGCGTGACCACGCTGACTGATGGGAGAGGAGTTCTCTCTTGTCAGTCAGTGTGTTCACGTTGCTCAGCGTGACCACGCTGCCTGATGGGAGAGGAGTTCTCTATTGTCAGTCAGTGTGTTCACATTGCTCAGCGTGACCCCGCTGACTGATGGGAGAGGAGTTCTCTCTTGCCAGGCAGCATGTCTACGTGTCGGCTGCGTGGATGCTTTTTAAGGGTGCATGAGGTAACGTAAGTGTTTTTTATTTTAAATTAAAAGTGTGTATGTGTATTTAAATTAAATTAGTATGTATATGTGTATGTATGAATGCATGCGTGCATGTTGATGTTTGTGTCAATGCTGTGTTTGGTTTTATGTATACATGCATGTATGGAGTTGTGTAACTGGTGGTTGAATGCATGGGTGAAAGTGTTTTTTGTGAGTGTGTGTTCAGCACCACCCCTAAATGTAGCGACCCTGGGGGCCACTTCATTAAGGGGTGGGCTCATGGCATCAGAGGTGCACCTAGGCTAAAATGTCAGGGGGGAAAGGGGACTAATACTTCAAATGTTGGGAGAGGTGCTAACGTCAGTAGCTGTGAGGAAGGGGCAAACTTCCTTGTGTGGGGGCACCTAAAATCTTTCCACTTTTCGAATGAGACTATTCTGGTGAAGCTTCAATGTTACAAGCAGCTACCTCTTGCCTTCATTTCTGAAACATCACACTTAAGGACTGCTGTGAGAATGAGATGTCTCATGTCACCACTTCCCTTCTAATCACTCCCCTAGCATGCAAGTGCTAACCCCACATCACGATTTCAATTACCTAAAAGTGTATGGATATGAATGCAGGTGCTAACAGTGAAATGACTTCTCATGGCCATGCTTATCCCTATGGCATTCTCACCCAGTCCCTGTCCTCCCCACCCAAAACAACTCCTCACTGGAACTCTTTGGGCTAGCTTTAAACATGGCTAGCCATCAAACTTTGCCCTCAATGTGCCTGCAAGTGTTTCCTCAAAGGAGTCTTCTAAGAGTTCTTGACTTCATTGGAGTTGTAAACACGTAACTGGTGTAATATAAATGTCTTAATCAGGTCTGCCTTTGGCCACTCAATTTAAAAACACCCTGCATGTCTTTCGCTGAAATTCTTTTAAAAATAAGCATTGGCAAAGCCAACAGTTTTGACTTATGTATAAGTATTAGGCATTTACGAGGCACTGCTATTAGCTGCTCAAGTACTCAAACCATTTTGCACTGGCACTATCAATGGCCAGCTAATACCAATACAGAAGTGTCTCTGCCATGCCTACACAAATGCCCAAACTGTTAGCATTGCCAGTGCTCTTTTTGCTTTACCCTTGATGCACAGGACTATCCATCAAGGTTAAAGCAAACATACTACTTGGCTAAATTGGCCCACTTTGAATGTAGGCCAATCTAGCCAGTAATAACACTTATGGTACACAGTCAGCCTGGATATACTTTCTGTGGCATGGCATTTTTACTGGTTGGGAATCCGTACATGGTAATAATGGCAAATATTGATGCAGCCTGCTTCAACATAATTAGAACAACCAGCATGAATATATGTTTATACTAGCATATCCCGTGTGGAAAGGCGGCATGAAATGTATTGGAAAATGTTCCTATGCACAATTTGTAATTTGCAACTATTGGGAATTTCCATGTGCTTCCATACAAAACCAATTGCAAACTGTGTGGATTTCTACCCAATTTTGCAAAGAAAGTGCTATAAAATGCATACTTTTAACCCAATGTTTCAAACATTTTCTTGGGAGTGAGAACCCCCCCCCCCCAAGCCACCCTTTGGTTTGGGCTTCCTCACTGTGCTCTGTTGATCCTGACTAATTGGAACAAACATTTAAGCCTCTTAAGTTCAGAAATGTACCAGCCTCCACTGTACATCATTTGTCACTGTGTATTATGTGTGTTTTAATGCGCAAACAGGGGCAGGGTGCTCCTTAATTATATGATATGGCATTTATAACGTGCCTGTACGCAAGTGTTTCTAGGCGCGACAAGGCAAGGAGGGAGAAACAAAAGAGTAGGACAAAACACAGATCTTACTAGGCCTTGTGTCATTCGATCGTACAAGAGCAGGGAATGGGGAGGGGAGAAGTGCCGAGGGTGGGGTAGGATGCAGAAGTGCAAGAACAAAGTAGAAACAAGAGTGCAGCCAACTGGTGGCAAGTGTGAGTACTCATAAGTGTAGCCGACGGGTGGACAATACGAGCAAGAGCGGGGACTGTAGGGTTACAGATACAGACCACAAGTGCAGGGGAGCCAAGAGGCAGTGCGGGATTGCAATAGGACGTACAGGCAGGGACCTGGGCCCGAATTCAGAGCTTGACCAGGTGACCAGTGCATGGATCAGGCAGGTGATCAGCAAGGGAGAGGAAGAAAGAAGGCAGAAGCAAATAAACAGGTCTTGAGGTGCTTCCGGAACCGGAGATGGTGCTCCTCGTTTTTAGCGAGGCAGGGAGGCTGTTTCCAGAGGGAGGCCCCAGCCGAAGAAAGAGATCTGCCCTCAACTCTTTGCTTGGAAAAGTGATTGACCCTCAGAGAATTGGAGGTGGCGCAGTGGAGAGCTCATGCCATCTTATATATATTTATTCATATGATAAAAAGTTAGTCTGGCATGAACCTTTCTTCAGTAGAGAAAGTAGTAATAAACCATATTTGGGATCCTGCACACAAACTCAAGGGTAGATTTCTCAAGTCTCCTGTGTGCGGATATGCCGCCGCTGGCCGAGTGCAAAAAACTGTAAGGGGGCCTCACCAAATGTTTTGCCCCGGGCCTCACCACATCTTCTGACAGCCCTGCCCAGCCTTAAACTAAAACATAGAATGCAGTACATCTCCTATGGAACGCCGGCGTTCTTGGAAAAGGTGAACCCATACAGGGTTAAGCTAAATCACCGAATGCCCTGATTAATTCCAGGAAATCAGACTGACACCTGTTATGCAAGTCTGAGCTTGTAGAATGCAGTAGAATGCAGAGGGGCTCAGGTTGGTAAAGTTCGTAATATGGCAGCTGGGAGCCGTTGCAATTACACTGTAACCGAAGTGGCTCCCCACCGTCAAATTTTCCTCATTTACACTGCAGGGTGCACGTTTAAGGAACAAAAGGCGGCGTACAAGCGTGAATGCCACCTTTTGCCCTTTACGTTTGAACTCCCCAGTGTAAAGTGAATAAATGCTGCCAGGCAGCGTTTACTTTTGATTGTGGGTGCCACTTGCCATGCTTGAATGTCGGAAAGGGAACACTGCTTAGCATACGTGCATGGAAAGCACCGTTCCCAATGGAAATTAAAACCCCATTTTGGCGGAGGGTTTAATTGTAATTGTACACGCTCGTTGCATGCTGGCATGGCGGGGAGCGTGTATAATGGTGCATAAAGCAGGCAGAGCCCATAGGAATTTCCAGCATCTGTGCCGGCATGGAAGTCCATGTCGGCACAAATGCTGGACAATGTATCGCGGAGTGGAAGGAGGTGGCGGAAACACAAGTTGTGTTCCGCCCCTCTGCCTTACAAATGATGAATATGAGCTGTAACGTAAATGCAAGGCGTAAAAGCCTTACACCGGCCTTTTACGCCTTAAATTCATGTTACGTGCTCATAAAACATGAGCCCCAGAGTGTTTCTAAGAGCATGAAAACTCTGCTCTAGCCACTTCACCGGAATCTGCTCCAACAGTGTAAAAAGGGTTCGCCTAGCAGGACTAGAAACGCAGCTGCATTTGCTGGCAGTGAGCACTGTTCTCCCAACAGCATTGTAGTAACTTTCCTAGTTGTATGAGGCTTCGTCCAGGACTTCCACTGTGTTAAGCACTGTGATAATCTATGGCATTGGCACATATATCTAAATAAAGTGCTGTGATGGAAAGTCAACTTCGAGGGTGAAATAGCGAGAGCTTTTTTGGTTTTTAATTATAATAACTGATGTTGGGTCATTCTGTTTCTGAAATTGATATCTGCCAAGCAGACGTCACTTTAGTAATGCTCCATGCCAAAAAACATATGGGCATCATTCTGAGTTTGGCAGTAAAATACTGCCAAAATCGGTCACCATTACCGCCACTGGGTCCCGTAGATTACAAGTGGTGGTAGGGCTGTGCTATTCCCCATTTTTGGAGTCCATAGGACTCCATGGGGTTTTTGGTGCAATTACCATGAGCAGTAATTCCTCTGCTGATTTTATTCTTTAAAATTGAGGATTTACCTCTAGCATCGTGCTGGAAGTAAGTTCTCCACCTCAGCGCCAAACTCAGAATAAAAACAATTTTAATTCAGTTATCGGCAAAAAAGTGGCAGTAGCAGAACTACTGCCACTTTTTTTTTACCTTTTTTGCCAAACTCGTAATGAGGCCTCTAAAGCACACATTGCCTTGCTGTGACCATCCCCTGACATCCCGAGCAGCTGCCCTGCAGTGGCAGCAGGACAGGTTCAATGGTCACATGTGCATTTCTGAACCTAGCTGCTGGAACCCTAAGTTCCAACCGACAGAGTTGTTTTTCTAACTGCTTGCAACTCTGGTTCACAACCTTAGAATTGTGTACCTCAGAGGTCTGATGGAAACTGTTACAAATTTAAAAAAAAACATTGATTGATTGTTTTTTTATTTATAATGCGCTTATATACAAGTGTTTCAAAGCGCATCCATGCATGGGAGGGGAGGACATAGGGAAGACAAGACAACAATCTGAGTAGGCATGGTACATTCAGATTATGCAAGTGAACAGAAAAGGAAGTTCGTGGGGAGGGGCAATAGGCACAAGTGCGCCCAGTCCCGTCGGAACATGGTTTAAGTGCAGGGAAATACCTCTGTCATGGGTCGGAACCGAAGTGCAGAAGTGCTGCGGCGAGTGCAGAGCCTGGGGGCAAGTGCAGGAGACTGGCGAGGAAAGCTTGGGATCTGTGAGGCTCTGAAGGTACACCAGGCAGCCAGTCAGCGAAACTGAGCAGAAGCAGAGGAGAGAGAGCAAGAGAGAAGAAAGAGGTGGTTAGCAGGGGAGAGGGAGAGAGAAGGAGGAGGCGAAGAGGAAAGTCTTGAGGAGTGTCCTGAATTTAAGGAGATCCGGCTCAAGACAGAGCAAGGCAGGGAGGCTGTTCCAGAGGGAGGCACCTGCAGAGGATAAAGATCTCCCCAAGTCTAGTTTTGTCATGCTTGTTACTGAGTTTGTACAATTATACGGCGACAAGTATTTGATGGCATCAACTTGCCAGCTAGGCAGGCAGTGACATATTCATGATAGAGCCAGGTGTGTATTGAGCTGTCTGGACTGGTTGTACCCGCACCAACCATGTTGGCTCCAGCCCAGCAAGCCTCTCTTTGATCCACAGAAAAGGTCATTTACTTTCCTCCAGGGAATGGGAACACTCGCTGGGAGGCCCCATGGGAACCAGTGCTACAAAGACAGCCCTCTCATTGCAATGGCTACCTCACATAACAGGGAGCTGGTTACTACAGTGATTACTACAATCCTTTTGATTTCGGCAGACACAGATGGGGCCAAGCCAATCCATAGAGGCTTCTCACCCTCTTGGATTTTGGTAGGGCTACACAACATTGTGTCCTCCCTCACCACAATGCACTCAATTGACTATGACTTTGACACTTGTTACAGCAGCCAGCATTAGATCCTTAACAACAGACTTGTTGTGGGCCAGTCTGCTGTAGCATTTAGCCTATATTCGGAGGGGCGATACCATCCGCTTATTTGATTCATCTTTGGATACTGCTTGAAAAAGGATTCACTGAAACCTGGTTGGGAGCACAGTACACTCACACGTCCTCTGCCAGAGAAGTGAAGACAAGGGGCCTCATTATGACTCTGGCGGTAGCCGCCGGAGTCATTTTATTTTACGTCAGGGAAAAAGAAAATCCCCATTGCCATCGAGTCCCATTGGACTCAATGGGAATGGGGAGGAGAACTCATAGTTTGCCGGTGGTACCATTGTTTCTGGACCGGCAAACTTGTAATGAAGTTCCAAGGAAGAGGAACACTATTCCCCCTAACTCCCCGGCCATCTTAACCAGCTGTCTGGATAAATCCTACTGCTACTGAGACACTGATACCCAGGACCCTGTTCACTGGAGGTGCCAGCTCAGACCTGGCGGGCTCAACGGCACCCGCTCGCAGAACTCATAGTTTGCCGGTGGTACCATTGTTTCTGGACCGGCAAACTTGTAATGAAGTTCCAAGGAAGAGGAACACTATTCCCCCTAACTCCCCGGCCATCTTAACCAGCTGTCTGGATAAATCCTACTGCTACTGAGACACTGATACCCAGGACCCTGTTCACTGGAGGTGATCAAACAATGCACATGCTTTCTGCAAACCTTCCTGATTGGGAAGTGCATACAAAAGGATTAACCTTGCCCCTGAGAGCTTGCACTGGGTCTCCTAGCAACCAGAAGTCCAGGGAAGCAATCCCTGGCTCTCCCAACATCTTTAAAATGCTTTGATGCTTGCTTGGACAATGCTAACGCCCTCCAAGGTACTGCAAGTGAACCGCCAGAGTCTCCTCTGACCTTGATGCTCGAATGCCTCTGCATCTCCAACTTTTGCTCGGCTCCGATGCTGAAGCTCTGCTGTTCATGCATCTGACACCCGGTGAGTCTTTCACCATCCCTAACTCGACACCGCCAGCATGATACGGGCCACTTTGAGCTGAAGTTGAGCCTGCTCACCAACAAAGGTAAGTCTCTTCTTCTCTGTCCCAAGACCACAAAGTCTTCCGGCACCGCAGACCTGGCATCGGCTGCTGTTTGCCTGCATCTTCGACCCGCAAGCCATAGTTGCTGCGGAACTGTACCGCATTCTTCGATCCACCTGACACCGCTCCCTGACTCAACCCCAGCTCGCAACCAAATGCACCTAGATTTCCAATTTGACTTTGAAAATCCTGTCCTGTTGCTGTTGAGCCCTGAAAGACAAGAGTTAAAGGTATTTGAAGTGGCGCCGGCCCCCTCCCTGCCCGTCGTACAAGTCCCTAGTACATTTTAAGCCCCCTTCTCTACATGAATGCTTTCTGTCGGCGACCAGACCCTCAACAGTTTGTGTATGTCCTTGACATGCACCCATGGGTTTTTGAGCAGGCATTGCTCAAGAGACACTTCCCATCATAGACGAACGAGAAGGGGCTGCTCACATGAGACACACAACTCTCAGGTTGTTTGGAGAGCAGGCACAGATAATGAATCGAAAAGATTCAGGATCCACCAGCATGCCCGATGTTATAATGCATAAGGGCAGGCAACCCTCCATGGCGTCAGGCAGCTTGGCAAACATCAGATATGCGGGGAGGTTGGATGGCTGTTCACTGCAATATGAGTGTCCTCCCTTTCGGCAGGAGTGGTTAATATGGTTTACACTATTTGGCTTTTGCCCATGAGGGTTCCTTTCTTCTGCCACCCAGAGGTGTACTTGGAGTGGCTATTAACTGCGGATGGCACAGCCTCAGCTCTGGCAAGGTATGGGCCTCGGTCAGGATTGCTAGAAACTATCAAGACAAAATGACCTGGACATTACATAACAGAACAACAAATATAATTTAAGTTCAGCAATGACCATGGGTTTGGAAAGCTGTGGCAGATTCACATGGGATGGGCCTAAGCAGATGTCCATGTTGCTTGGGTCACGACTAGATAAGCATGAAAGCAGTACACGAAAGGGTAGCGATGAAGTAAATCCACCCCATTGTAGAGGAAGGAGAGCAATTAGCACAACTAATCTAACAGGCAATAGTTCAACAGCTGTTGAATTTTTAGCTGAGCTGAAGCAACCGGCAACTGCAAACTGTACCTGCGAATTCAGGTTTAAAATGGAGTCAGACAGCATGCGAGAACCTGCGAGGCGAGAACCCCATCCCTCAGGCAGATAGAAGGAACAGACCTCGGCGGATTATGCATTGTCTCTATGATTCCTCCAGGTGTAGGGCAGAGAATGTAAACCAAGGATATGTAACTCAGGAGCCATGACAGGTGTGGAACTGAGCCCGGCGGTGACGTAGTCGATGAGCTGAGAAAAGGTTACATGGCTGGTGATCCCTTCTACACCTACACATGCGCCTGTGTGATCCACATTATTGGGATATGATTGCACTGTGGCTGCAAGGTGTGTGGAAGAGCCACTATGACACCTGTAGGGATTCTTTTCGTGAAACACCTATGTAGCTGAAGATATAGCAGAGGGTACTAAGGTCTCACAGGTCTGGGCATGCTTGTGGTCTCGTGCAGAAGGGATGTGACCTAGCAGTTCAGGCTGGACCGCCCCTTTTGGGGTGGGACCAGGCCTGTGTTTTTGCATATGGTATTTCCCCTTCTGTAATGGCTTGGCAGGCTGATAGACGATGGTCTGGAGGGTTGCCCAGAGCTGTGCCCATGTTTCTGATTTATTCAGAACAACTTCTGGTTTTGCTGTAAACCCACCACAGCATCTTATCGGACAATATTCGGATTAGTGTGGAGAGACTGATTCTTTCATCTTTAGGGACCTGGCTTGGACCCGAATCTAGTAGAATGGCATTTCTGAACTTACATTCAGTGCTGTATGTCTAAAGGCTGATCTGGACACGGGAGAAGTAGGTTTCAGTGGGCTTCCTGGAGGGATTCTCATCTGGCCTTACATGCAGATTGAACTTTAACTCTAGATAGGTGTCTTATGGCTGGAAATCTTTACCAACAAGGCATAATGTAGGGGTAGCTCATGTGGCAGCAACCACCACCATACTGCTCCTTCCAGACCCTGTGCACTGTTTTGCAATCAATTTCATTCAGCCAACCTGACTACTGATTTCTTAGAAGTAGTTATGCATTTTGCTTTTATTTCGTTTATTGTCTATGTTTTTTGCACATTTTATCAATCACAATTTACCACTATGCTGTGGTCTTGATATTTCGATGGCGATTGTTGAAAACATACAAAATGACCCAACAAACCCGTCAAAAGGTCATGTGAAGTCATGTGAAGAATTTGCTGTGATTTCGAGGAGTCACTTCCATGACGGCAATTATTTTGTTTTTTTAATTTTTTTATTTTATTCATTTATACATTGCACAACAGCCCTCGGGCATCGCGGTGCTGTTACAGAATCCAGTTTCTTGTGTCCACAACTAAGTCATGATAACGTCACATAAATCAGAGTACAGGTTGCAGCGTGTATAATTCGTGGTACTAGCATAGGGAACATCATACTTAGGTTATACAAAGAGGCATGTCTTGAGGGCCTTACAAAATGCCCCATCGGAAGGTTCAGTTCTCAGGGTGGGGGGCAGAGAGTTCCACTGCTTTGCTGCAGTGAAGGAGAAGCCTGTGCCCCCTGCTATGGCACGTTTGACTTTTGGTAGCAGGAGTTGGTGGGCATAAAGTGATCTGGTGGGTCTGGCGGAGCAGGCTCTCACAATCTTCTGGGAAAGAGGGTGGGGTTTATGTGTGATGACCAGCGTTTTGAATAGGCAGCCAGTGGACTTCCCTCCTTGCTGCAGGGATGTGTTCCCTTTTTGGGATGCTTAAGGCTGCTCTGAGTGCATTGTTTTGAATGACTTGTAGTTTTTGGAGGTTTTTGGCTGATGTGCCGGTGAAGAGGACATTGCAGTAATCGAGCCTTGAGCCTATAATAGCTGTGACAATGGTGAGGCAACCATCCGTAGACAGGAAGCGTTTGGCTGTGTTCAGGAGTTTAGTAGCATAGGCAGCCACAGCCGCTATGGAGTTGACTTGGCGTAACATTGAGAGGGTGGTGTCTAGCTACACCCCTAGGGTCTTGACAGAGGGCGAGACGGGGATCTGTATGTTATTGATCTTGAAAGCTGCACATTGGGTATTGAGTTTTATTTAGTACACCTGGGGGCCCTACCAGCAGGATTTCTGTCTTGTCCCCGGTTAGACAGAGGCGGTTCATTGCCATCCATGCCTGAATGGTGGAGTACGCCATACTTAGTGCCTTAGAGTCTACTTCATAGAGACCTGTCAGGGGGAGGAGGACTTGGCTGTCATCAGCATTGTTAGTGTAGGCTATGCCGATGGAATCTAGGATGTCAAACAGCGGTCTGGTGAAAATGTTGTAGAGTGTTGGGGAGATGCAAGAGCATTGCAGGATCCTGCATGGAATGGGGTTAGGGCTGCCCTCACATTCCCTGCAAACACGCTCATAACTGTCCCCTCCAGGAATGATGCGATCCAGGAGGTTGCTTCAAGTGGGAAGAAGGCAGAGGTAGTGAGATGGTGGCAAAGGATTTTATGATCCACCAGGTCAAATGCAGCTGATAGGTCCAGAAGGAGGAGCAGGGCTGGCTTACCCTGGTCCCGGATCTCATCCATCTGTTTTTTAGCTCCAACAGCACTGATTCAGTGCTGTGGCGGAAGCCAGATTGGCGTAGACCTAATATGTGGTTGGTTTCTAGGAAGTGTTGGACCTGCAGGTAGGCAGCTCTGTCCAGGATTTTCAGTAGGTAGGCGACAGTCGTGATATGCCTGTAACTGTTGGGGGCTATGCGGTCTAGCAATGTTTTTTTAGTAGGGGGAGTACCCAGGCTTCCTTGAGGCTAACCAATCCCGAGTCGAAGGAGGCATTAATGAATGCAATGATGACCGGTGTGAGGTTTTCAGAGCAGTCCTTGATTATGGCAGCAGGACAGGTATCGCCTCTGCATTTCAATGGTTTGAGGTTTTTCATGATGCCGAGAACTTCTAATTCAGTGACCTCCTTGAAAGAGACACTTGGGGGTTCTGGGGTAGATGAGACCCTAGTAATGGCTGGAGCGGTGTGGTTCGGAGTGAGCAGGTTGTTCTGATTGCTGTGTATTTTATGTGTGTAATAAGTCGATTTTGTTGAGCATGGCAGTGTGGACATTTGTGCACCAGACTTCATCCTTGGGGACGGTTTGTGGGGTGGTGGTCGGGGTCTATAGTTCCTTGAAGATGGTAAAGATTTCCCTTGAGTCTGATTTAGCATTGGCAATTTTCTGATTTAAGGGGGTGGCTTTGGCTAGAATGATGGCCTGTTTATACACCTTGGCTACCTTAGTGAACTCTAGTCTAGTGGAGTATGAGATTTATTTTTTGCCAAGAGGATTGGGCATGCCTTTTTGTGTACCGGAGTTCTAGTAACTCAGTGGTGAACCATGAGTTGGAGTGTCCGATGGGTTTCGGTCTTTGAGCCATCAGGGAGGTAATGCCGTCCACCGCATTGGCAAGGATGGAGGTGCAGAGGTCTGGGAGGACGTTAGGATCCTAAGAGAAGCAAGGCTTGAGAGTGGGACATACAGGAAGGGCAGTAAGCGTTCCTTTGTCAGCTTGTGGGAGCTGCGTACTAGGGCAAGCGGCAGTTGTGTGGTCAGGGACCTGTGACCTTTGGGGTAGGGGATGGAGAAGTGGATGATATGGTGGCCTGACCAGGGGCATGGGGCAGTGGTCCGGTCAGGGGCCTGTGACATTTGGGGTTGGGGATGGAGAAGCAGATGATAGGTGGTCTGACCAGGGGCATGGGGAGTTGGATATGATGGATGGCGGACAGTTTAGGTCGGCTATCCAGTCCAATGTGTAGCCTTTGGCATGGGTGGGTGCATTGATGCGGTGCTTGAAGCCTAGGGTTTGCAGGGCTATGGCGAGTGACATGGCATGAGAGTCAAGATATTTTAACCCCAGATTCAGGTAGTCCATTCGGATGATCTTGGACGTGTTCTTGATGTTTTCCTCTAGGACGTGTAGGAGGTTCTCGTGGAAGCTGGATACCATTTTGGTGAAATGGTTTGTTTCCCAGCTTTGTCCGGTTGTGTGAGTAGATGGATGTTCACAAACTACGAAGCAGTTGACACCGCTGGGCAGTATAAATATGGCGTTGCCTTGGTCTTCTTCTCCTCACAGATAATGGAATGAAACCCTTCTACACCAGGCCCTCTCTTTCCATGAAAGGATACATCAACACACAAAAATGGTTTTACCTTTATTTCTTATGATGTCCCCATTGCACTTACTCCTGCTGAAATTCTGTGAGTTGTCCCCTGCATTCGGTGGGGATCTCCCCATTCTGAGTACAAAACACATAAACGAAGTGGCCCATGGGAGGGCAAAATGGCATATTAAGGAAGACAAAGAGCTAAACTTGTGCCACTGGGTAAATCTCAATAGTCCTTCTCATAGTTTTTCCTCTTGGTCCTTGGCATGGCTTGAGCGAGGAGAATCACACATTCTGCTGAAGATGCTGCTGATTCTTAGGGCCATGGCCCTTCCAATTCCTTCTCATACTTCAGCGAGGTGATGATAACCAGCACATAGAGCCAAACAGACTGGCCTCTTTGGTGCGCGGCGCCTGTAAAGACAAAGAAGAATGTTCTGTTGATTATTACGTCAACTGGGCTGGAAGCATTAACTTTTCCCATATCAGTTGTGAAGCGGGGGTCCAGTTCTGATATCTGACATTGCTTTACTATGCTGCTAGCTTTGCTTCCCCATCCTAGAGTCGACAAATAACACAATGCAAAGACAAAACAGGCCTGCAAGAGCTTATTCCACCCCATCTGTCTTGTTCTGTTTTTATTTTGAATTCATGTATAAATGCCTGTTTTGTTTAAATTACAATTTGGTTAGTACTATAAAATGATTTATAATTGTACAGCCTCCCCCTACCTCCAGGGCAGGGCTGTGTTATATAAGGTTTTTCCGAATAAAACAAAATCATACTTTATTCTTTGCACAAGCTATATAGTTTTGTGAAAACAGCAAGACAGTATTTAGATGGCTATTTACAAGCATCCATGTACAAATAGGAGGTAAGCATATTTTACTGGCTATTTTGGGCAGTTGTGAGTAAAAGGATTTTTCAGGAAGTAACCATTCCCGTGTGACATATTTCTAGGCAACTATTATATATATATATATGGAAAAATAAGGAAAGGTGCGCACTCCAATTCTCTGCATGACCATCCAGGCCACTGGTGTACTCCTCCGACCGGTTTCTGTGCCAATACACGTCATCAGGGAGGCTGGGTGGACTTGCAGCTCACCGCAGGTGATAAAAATCTGCTGCAAGGGCTACTGGTAAGATGTAGTCATCTGGTCAGCAGAGAAAACGCTCACGCCCAATCCCACAGTGGAGAAAGGGGGGGAGTGTAGCCTCAAGTGGGATTGGGCGTGAGCGTTTTCTCTGCTGACCAGATGACTACATCTACCAGTAGCCCTTGCAGCAGATTTTTATCACCTGCACCTGCGGTGAGCTGCAAGTCCACCCAGCCTCCCTGATGACGTGTATTGGCACAGAAACCGGTCGGAGGAGTACACCAGTGGCCTGGAAGGTCATGCAGAGAATTGGAGTGCGCACCTTTCCTTATTTTTCCATTTTTCGCAGGACTTGAGGGGTGGAATCCTCAAGACCTGCCAAGGTGCCGCACCAGGGTTATATATGCGCGGCTTTGGAGTGCCTCACTTGAGGCTACACTCCCCCCCTTTCTCCACTGTGGGATTGGACGTGAGCATTTTCTCTTTTTCTTGGAAAGAGTCGAGTATTAGACATAATTTCGGCCGCGAGGCCGACGGCCCGGTGTCGTATGCCCGACACCTTTGGGGTTTCAGTCAGCCTCGCGAGCAGCAGAGCTCTAGCCGCAGCTGTGCTCACGGCCAGCAGCCCCCTCCCTTGGGGAGGAGGAGCCGGCGCCCGTGAGGTCCGCAGCGTGCCGAGCCCACAGCATCAAGCTCGTAGCCCCCACCTGCAGGTGGGCGGAGCTAGCGCGCAAAGCGCAGAGCTTTGCGCTCCCACAGCATAGCCCCCACCTGTGGGTGGGTGGAGTTAAACGCGAAGAGTCACGTATTACCGTCACAGAAAGTGCCGGCGACTCCTCTATACACGGCTGACAAGCGGTCGTAGGAGTCGAGAACATTGTGATCTTAAAACGAACGTTAAGAAGATTACAGCGATCATATAGTCGCGTGATTCGTGCTTAGCTAAAACACTGTCCCTGCAGTTCAGCAGCCCCTCGAACTCAAGGAGGACACAGGTCTGTAGACCCTAACACTGCCGAGGAGCAGTAGATTGACGCAGTGAGTGCGAGGTCCCTCACAGGAGCCGGAAGGCAAAGTACAGACGAAGGTGCAGCCACTGGATATATAAAAAATAAAAAAATAAAAAGATGAAAATAATAATAATTAAAAATAACATCATAAGAGAGCAGTGGGCGTGCTTGAGACACCTGATCAAGGTATTTTAGGCACACAGCACAGAGAGGATGTCTGAATTTGAATGGAGTGAGGAGGAGCAGTCCCATGACCTCGCTGCCAGCTTTAAGCAAGTGCTGGGTAGCTCTCTTACTGATGCAGTGGAAGAGGGGGTGAGACCCCTGCAGGAGAGGCTGGAGACATTGGAAGCTATGCTTTCACAGCCGAATACCAGCACCAAAGTCGATAAGCGCACGCCCACAGAACCCTTGAAGGAGGGACATAAGGGGAGTAAGCTGGCCCTCAAGAGGAAATCCTCTGACGACCCCCGGGGCTCATTGGAAGAGGCGACAGATATGGCCTCCAAGGTGCCTGACGCTTTCGCGAAGCTTTAAGAAGCTTATCTACAAAGGCAGGCAGTGCCGAACCTCACGACCCCCGCTCCAGGGGATGACAACATCGGAGAGGACCCTGGCTCGGAAGAGGAGCTAACTGAGGATCAGGCCTCATTCGGGGAAGAGGAGGCCGATGAGGAGGACTGGGCTAAGCCCAGTGGGGGTAAGAGAGCAAAGAAGGAAAAGCACCTCCTAGAAGCACAGGATGATATGTTCGACCCAGACACCATCCACAATCCAAGGTCCACCGAGTGGCAACCATCCCCCCGAGTAACTCAGTATATGGCGGCAAGGCTACGCAAACCACTAGACAAAGAGGTGAGGCAGCGTCTACGAGCGGAGTGCCCGCGCCCACAACTGCCAGGGAAGGTAGCGGAAGCCCCCAAACTTGACCCGAAAATGCTGACTTTTGTGTCAAAAACGAGCAAGGACCCCGGCAAGGGCATCGATAGATCCTGGAAGAGCTGTCAGGAAAAGGTATTAGATTTGGCAGGACCTCTCGCCAAGATTATGGACCTCGCTGAAAGGGAAAAGGACACAGGGGAAGAAGTTGACCCAGAAGCCCTCGCAGGGTGGGCTCAGAGAGCTGTCTGTCTTCTCGGAAACGCAAACTGTGCCATCGCATCGGAAAGACGTAAAGGCCTATTACTCAAAATAGATTCGAAGCTTAGCGATTTATCATCGTATGAAGCGGGAGAAGGAGCCCAAGGCCTACTGTTCGGAGAGACCTTTGGAAAGGAGATGGGCCGGTTTGTCGGAACTTTCTCTTCCCTAGAAAAGGCTGAAGCATCAATCCGAAAAATATTCTCTAGTAGGGTTTTTGGAGGGTCCAGCCGCTCCAGGGGTCGTGCAGCTGGTCGCAGTCAAGGAGGGAGAAGACCCCAGAACCCCAGAGCGCAATACTGGGAGAACAAAAGTCAAGACTCCTTCTTCCCATCCAGAGGGAGGTTCCAGAGAGGCCCCCGGTCCAGAGGTTCAGGACGAGGTCAAGGATTCACACCAGGTGAGAGCGATTCACTATGCGCCAGTAGGGGGGAGGACGCGCATATTTTTAGAGAATTGGCGCGAGCTTTCAAGAGATTCCTGGGTGTTGCAAACCGTCAAGGGCCTACAGATAGATTTTATAGAGGCTCCGGTACAGCAGCGCAAGCCGCAAAGGCAGAAATTAGCACAAGCAGAACAAGGGTGTCTGGACAACGAAATAGCGCAGCTAGTCATCAAGCAGGCGATAGAAAAATGCGAGACAGCCCCAAAGTTTGTGAGCAATATGTTCCTGGTGCACAGGAAAGAGAAAGTTCGACCGGTGGTAAACCTCAAGGAACTAAACAGCTGGATTATATATCGACACTTCAAGATGGAGGGCGTCCATCAACTCAGAGACTCCTTAAGAGAAGGAGACTGGCTGACACGGCTAGATCTGAAAGACGCCTACCTTACGGTTCCTGTTCTTGAGGAGTTCAGACCGTTCCTAGCTTTTCGCTGGCGGAGTCAATTTTGGCAATTCAAAACAATGCCATTCGGGCTTGCTTCCGCACCCTGGGCATTCACGAAGCTGATGAAGCCAGTAGCAGCAGCAATCAGGGAGAAGGGCGTCAGGCTGATTATTTATCTGGACGACCTCTTACTTATGGCGGAGGATCGAGAGGCACTAGTGTACCAAACGAGATGGGTTCAAGACCTTCTGACCTCTCTAGGTTTCCTTGTGAATACAGAGAAGTCGGATACCACACCAGCGCAGAGGCTGGACTTCCTGGGGTTTGTACTGGACACCAGGAAGGCGACACTGGAACTTCCACCTCGGAAGATGGAAGACATCAAGAGAGAGATCAGAGTATGTTTAGAGAAACAACAAGTATCTCTCAGAACATTAGCGAGGATAGTAGGGCTTCTAGCAGCCTCTATCCAGGCCATATTTCCGGGCCCCTTGCACTACCGAGCGCTGCAGAGATTAAAAATAAAGCACCTGCAGCAAGGGCTGAAATACCATCAGCAAGTACCTCTAGATCAAGATTCCATTACAGAACTAGAGTGTTGGTTAAAGAATATGGATGCTTGGAATGGGCGCGCCATATTCGGGGACAAGCCAGATCTGATTATAGAATCAGACGCCAGCCGGAAGGGCTGGGGAGCCAGATGTGGGCATCTACAGACCGGAGGCAAGTGGAGCGAAGAGGAGCTTCGGCTGCACATAAACTGTCTGGAGCTTCTGGCAGGATCGTTCGCGATCAAAGTTTTTACAAAAGAAAGAGTAAGATCTTGTGTCCTGCTGAAGATGGACAACATATCAGCAGTGCGATACATCAACCACTTAGGCGGGACGAGGTCCAAGATGTTAGCGGAGCTAGCAAAAGACTTGTGGCATTTCTGCCTACAATCAGGGACATCAGTGACGGCAGAGTACCTGCCTGGGTCACTGAACGCAGTAGCGGATTGGAACTCTCGCTACCTGACGGACTCCAGCGATTGGAAACTGGATCCAGCGGTGTTTCAGAGGCTGAACACAAGATGGGGACCGTTGCAGATAGACCTTTTCGCCTCCCGGCTCAATGCTCAGAAGAGCCGCTATTACAGTTGGAGGTTAGATCCGGGAGCTCTAGGAACCGACGCGTTCCTTCAAGAGTGGCAGGAGGCCCGCACTACGCTTTTCCTCCCTTCGTGATGTTGAGCAGAGTGCTAGCGAAATGTCGGAGGGAGAGTGCGGAGCTGGTATTGATAGCGCCGTTATGGAAGTCTCAAGTGTGGTTTCCCACCTTAATGGAGCTAGTGACGGACATCCTCAGAATTCTCCCCGAAGGAGAGGGACTCCTCACGGACCCAGCTGGGTCGTGTCATCCTCTGAGAGTAAGAGGGACACTCCCGCTAGTTGCGTGCAGGATATCAGGAAGCGTTGGGCGCTGCCGGGAATTTCGGAACAGGCTGCACAGCTCATCGCGGAATCCTGGGCTCCATCCACTAGGAGGAGCTATGACGCAGCTTGGGCGAAATGGACAAGCTGGTGTAAGAACAGAAGTGTTCATCCTGTTTCTGCACCTGTAGTGGAAATTCTGAACTTCCTAGCGAACCTATTGCAGAACGGGAAAGCTTTTCGTACGATAGGAGTGTACAGATCGGCAATCTCAGCCGGTCACATGCCAATAGATAACGTCCCAGCAGGAGAACATCCCGCGGTGGTGAGGCTCATCAGAGGTGCAAGATTTAAAGTACCTCCAGAGCCCAGGTATAAGACAACCTGGGAGGTAGCTACAGTATTACATTTACTATCAAGTTGGCCGGCGGATAGGTTCCTATCGCTCAAGCAGTTATCAGGCAAGCTAGCTATGTTACTATGTTTGGTTTCTTGCAAAAGAGTATCGGACATAAGAGCACTAGAGATTAATAGATGGTCCTTCGGGCCGGACGGTGTTACGTTCTCTATAGTCAGAAGGACCAAGACGGGAACATCTACAGTGCACTATCCTTATTTCCCGAACAACTCAAAATGGTGCGTAGCACGATGCATTAAGGAGTATGAGAATAGAACCGCTGAGAACAGAGCAGCGAATACCACTCAGTTATTAATAGCGCGCAGAAAGCCCTTTCACGCAGTTACGTCAGCCACCATCGAAAGATGGGTTAAGGAGATCATGCAGGCAGCAGGTGTGAATGTGGACATGTATGGAGCTCATTCAGTGAGAGGAGCAATGGCCTCGTCAGCCGCAAGAGCGGGAGTGCCTTTGAGCGAGATAATGCTAGCCGCAGATTGGTCAAGCGAGCAAACGTTTAAAGAATTTTATTTTAAGCTAGCTGAGAGTTTAGCTAATACAGTGATGGGGAAGCTTTGAACAAGCATAATACTCGCCTCCAGTCTTGTCATAGAATAAAGATTACCCCTGCTAGCTGCGCAGGGAGTATTAATTCTATTAAAGACTAAGGAGGCAAGCATTAAATTCCCACCCAAGTTTCTGTACTGGTATAAAATGTCATTGCATTATATGAACAAGTACGTTCGTACACACCACCCTAATATCTCCTATTGTTATTTTTTCGCATAGGAGAAGACCAGAAGAATAACTGAAAGCAGTATCGTAGCCGAGAGCGACAGGAGTCCGGGAGTGCACCGGCAGTTGAGTTTAAAAGTTCAGCAGGACCTTCGCTACGTTGGCAAGGACAAGTTAAATACTATGAGAGACTGTCAGAGCAAGTAAAAGCAGAGGAGGAGTCCAAGCACAGAAAGTGGGTTGTGACTGGTAGAAGGAGCATGGACTACAGAGACTCATGGGGGTTGTAGTTTTAAAAAAGAGAAAAGTTTTTTCTAACCCTTTTCACAGTTGTTATATGTGTTTTGTTGAACTGCTGAAGAGTAGAATAAATGAAGATGAAGCATAATGCTCGCCTCCTTAGTCTTTAATAGAATTAATACTCCCTGCGCACCTAGCAGGGGTAATCTTTATTGTGCAGTGCATTACAGAGCAACCCAAAGTGGGAATGTAAACACAGGAATTTCCTTATCATCCGTAATTCTACTTATGAAGCTGTTTTTGAAGTGCAAAGCACTGATGGGCCAGTTGATCCTTAATTCACGCTTAATGTTTTGATTTTTGATTTTTAAAGTGCACAGTGCAAGTATGTGATATCACAAACATAGTTTGCATAATGTATCTCTCTCAGTTCGACCAATATATCGGACTACGTAACTGAGTAATGCAATGTTAAGTGTGACTGGTACTCTGCAATATTAAGTATACTTAAATGACATACTTCAAAAACATAGTTAAAAACATGTTTAAAAACATGCTTAAAAAACAGCGCATAGTTTCCTCTGATATTCTAAAGTGCTTAGTGCAAACAGCATTAAACCACTGTTCACCTATGTACTTTCCAACTCACATAATTAATATATAATATATAAAATATATGTATTTTTAAAGGCATTTTGATTGTGATCCAAATAGTCTTTGTAGCTAGAAATTACCGTAAATAAACATAAGCATTTTCATCATAGACGATGTCTTTGCATCAGGCGGCAATGTTGGAGTGGTCCACTTTTTGGACAGTGATGCTCATGCCACTGGCCTGGACACATCACCTGAGCAATGCTGGTGGGCTAAAGGCTCAGACGAATGCATAACTCCATATGCATAATAGGCCAATACTCACAATTTCTCTTTGTTGGGAGTATTGGCCGCATTTTAGGGTATAAAATAGGCAGGCATGCTGCATTTGTATTTGTATATGTATTTTGTAATTTATTTGTCTTTTAGAGAGTGCCTTAAGCCAAAGCACTGTACATTAAACATTAGAACACAGTACAATAACATTGAATAAACAATTGAATCCAGATTTCCAATCACTCAAGGATGTTGAAGTAGGTGTGTATTTAGAGAACCACAGAAGAGAGAATAGACAGTGATAGAGAGAAGGGAAAGTGGGAGAGCATTCAAATGGAGTGGAGTTCAAAAGATCGAAAACGAGACTGAGTTTAGGGAGGACGAGGAACCAGAAGTCTAAAGTGGGAAGAAGACCGGAGAGGGCGAGAAGGAATATAGAAGCATATGTGTTCAGTAAGATATATGGGAGCAAGGCCATAAAGAGATTTAAAAACAAGACAAAGAAAGTTACATTAAAGTTGAGAGTGAAAGGGTAGCCAACGAAGTGTTGTGAGAGATGAAGAAGTAGAGTCCTGATAGGGAAGAAGACACAATAGATGGATCAATGAGTTAAAGACTGAATTTAAAGGGGCCATGCGAGATCTGGGAACGCCAAACAGAGTAGAGGAACAATAGAAAAGTCGGGAGAAAATCAGAGAGGAGATTAAAAGTTTGGATGCTTGAAAAGTGAGAAATGGCCGAGCTTTGCGGATATTGTGGAGCTGAAAATGACAGGAATGCAAAGTGAAGGAGATATGGTGAGAGAAAGAAAGATTTGAGTCAAAATGAAGACCGAGATAATGAGTTGTGGTTGAGATTAGAAGCTTGGAAGGTGGAAAAGATATAAATGGAAGCGGAGGATAAGGAGGAAGAGTGTTTGCGGGGATGAACAGAACCTCAGTCTTTCCTGCGTTGATAGAGAAAATGAGAGGACATCCAGGGTTTAATAGCAACAAGACAGGCACAGAGAGTGTGATGGATATCCGGGGAAAAGGAGGAGAAAGAAAGAAATTGTTGAGTGTCATCTGCATAGAAGTGATCTGACCAAAGGAAGAAATAATAGCAGCAAGATGTGATGTGTATAAGGAGAAAAGGAAGGGGCCTAGAACTGACCCTTCAGGCACCCTGTGATCAAGCGAAAAGGGTGTAGAAGTCTTACCCACCCAATAAACCGAAAAAGTTTGGTTGAACAGGTAGGAATTGAACCAGGACATAACAGAACCTTTAATACCAAATGATGAAAGTGATGCCAGGAGTAAAGAGTGGTCCAGAGTTTCGAAAGCGGAAAAGAGATCTAGGAGAATAAGAAAAGAAGAGAGTTTAGAACAGAAACCAGGGCAGTTTCAGTAGAGTGGCAGGGATGAAAGCCAGATTGGAATCGAGGAAAAAGAGAGGAGTCAGTAACAAATACAGACATTTGAGTGTAGACAAGACGCTCTAAGAGTTTAGAAGGATATGATAGAAGATCGATGGGACGGAAATTGGAGGCAATCAATGGGTTAGCTGTGGATATCTTTAAGATGTGAATAATAGATGCATGTTTAAAAGATGCAGGAAAAATAGATGTAGTGAAACAGATGTTAAAGAAAGAAACAAGATAAGGTATAAGAAGAGGATAGACCTTAGGAATAAGTACAGAAGGAATTGGATGAGTGGGAGAAGCAGTAGGATAAGCTTTAGATAGTAGAAGAAGAACATAAGCATTGGAGACTAAAGCAAAGTGAGAAATAAAGGTTAGAGGAGTAGAAGTAGAGGAAGATGGTGTGCCTGATGGAAGAGAAGCTTCAGTATCACGACAAAGAGAAAGAATCTTTGAAGAGAAGAAATGAGCAAAGTCAGAGGCAGACAGAGGTCGAAGTGGGCGGGAGTGGTCGGGAGCGGTGCTCCTATTCTTTTTAAGCTTCAGTGTTCCTATACTTTTATTTTTAAAAAGAAACCGTTCTGCAGTGGTTTCATTTTAACATAAAAGTGTAGGAAGAAGTTGAAGCTTGCACGTCAGTGCACTGCACTGAATAGTCCCTTAAATAGCAGATGTGTTTGTTTGGGGGTTTGGATTGTGCATGGGAGGGGGCATGGTGATGGGGTTTGTGGGGAGCGGAGGCAGGCCAGCAGAGGGCATGGTTCCACTACTTCTTTTCGTACACTTCTACCACTGGAGGCAGACAATGTAGAGTTAAGAGAGTAATCAGGGGTGGGAGGAGAAAGAAGTCGTGCAAGTGTTTGGAAGAGACTCCTATGGTGGGTGGATTGAGTATGTTGAAGATCAGAGGAATAAGCATGCTTAGAAGAGAGTAGGCCTTTATCATAGAGAGCATGATGGGAAAAGTAGGAAGAATTAGCAGGTGTTAATTTAGTTTTAAGTCAGCGCCTTTTGAGTCAGCAAAGAAAACGATAAATAGAACGAAGGTGAGAAGACAGCCAAGGTTGAGATGGTTTCCAGGTAGGGTGAAAAGCAGATAGAAGGTAGAGTTGATCTAAAGAAAATGAAAGAGGTGAGGAAATAGTGGAAGCCGCCTCATCAGCATTGAGGGCGGCAAAGAAGGAAGGGCAGAAGTACAGGTAGCACTGAAAAGTGTGGGATTAAAATTTTGTAAGTCACGTCAAAAGAATGTTGTTGGGAAAGAGAGAGCAGAACAATTTTGAGAAGTTGGGGGGAGCAGTGACACTGAAAGTAAATAATGATCTGAAAGATGGGTAGGTAAAGCTGACACTGAAGAAGCTGTGAAAGTTGAGATAAAAATGAAATCAAGAAAAGAACCAGATATATGACATGAAGGAGTTGCAAGAGGCAAAAGAAAGTGGGACTCAAGAATAGAGATAAAAGGAATAGTATAAGATAGGTGAAGATTGAAGTCGCCTAGTAATACGACAGGAGTAGGACTAGGCAAAGGTGAGACAAAAGGTGGTCAAAATCTTCACAAAAGGAGCCAACTGGACAGTGGGGCGATAGACAATAATGAATGAAATAGAGAAGGGGGCAGTGAAGATTTTATAAGTGAATTCAAACGAACAATAAGAGGGAATAATGACTGGGGAAGGGATAGAAGAGAAGCAGGACCGGTAGAGTAGTCAAAACATTGCCCCAACTTCGCCCCGCCTTCTCCTCCAGGCGGATGTTGTAGCCGGAGGGCATAATGGGAATGAGGCAGGGGGCGTGGCCTTGGTCATTGTGTTATCTCCTCAAGCTCCAAAACCAATAAAGCAGGTGGCTTTTCAATCCAAGGCAAAGGTAGTCTTGATAAGTACAGGCAATCAGAATAACAGTAGGCTCTCTTACCTTGTCTTCAAATGCAGTGTGGGTATTAGGGAAATACCTGAATCCCCCTCTCCCCGCCTAATGAAACAGGCGTGGAGTCGAGGTGTCAGGGAAACCCTTGGTCGGGGAAAAACCCTGGTAGCTGGCGATCGTGGATGTTTCTAGAAGATGGCTGTCGAGTCTAGCGAGCGTCGAGAGTCAGCCACAGAAGGCACTAATACGTCGAGGGTGTCGGTGTCCGTGTCTATGCCTCTGACTGTAGATACAAATTAAGAAAGTTAAGTGTTCTGGGTTTTAAAGTAGGGGAAACTTAGAAGTAGGAAAGAAATGAAAACTGTACCTTGGGTGGAGTTCTAATGAGTTTCAGGTGTTGGTGACAAGGTTGCTGGCATTCGGCCGCCTGCGAAGAGGTGACTGGAATGCCGAGGTACGTTCTGTGGATATGCGAGATAAAGGTAAGAACAGAACAGTACGGCTGATCTAAGAGCGGGATGTACATGTAGCGTACCTACCCTAGCATGCAAAGGGTTGTACTTCCCTCCACGAGAAGACGTAACATCAATGGAGGAAGCAGAGTCTGGGTACTGTAGTTCTGGAGGGATTCTGCCCTTGCTAAAATGGAGTGAAAGAAAATGGGTTAACCACAGATCCAATGAAAGGGAAGAGTTAGGGAAATCGCGGATCACTTACTGGAGAGCAAATGCTGTAATGCCTAAGTAGGAGACAGGAACCGGGAGGGACTGGTCTGGGAATTCGTCTGCGAGGAGACTGTATAGGGAAACGAGAGAGAGATTTATTAGGGAGTAGGAAAGAAGAGGTTAGTAGAGCGGTCTGGGATATCTAAATGATTCCTAGTTACTCACAAAGCGTGGCTCACGATAGTCGTAGCAACGTGCTGGTCCTTTGGGGTTGATGCCGGAAATACCCTTCCGTGCTGATGAGGAGGAGTCACAGCCTCTCGATCCGATCGAAGAACTGGACCAGAGCACGAAGGAATTGGCGCCATCTTGGAAGGATACCTTCGTACCCCGTGTACATGCCGCCAACGGCGCCACACAGACCAGTTCCGTGTCGCACTCGTGACACATTGCCTGGCATTGCCAGGCAACAGGACGCTGTTGTATATCCTGCAAGCTCCGGAAGAACGGGCCCGTAACAGAATGATGTCTGTACTCCTGTACAGTAGAGTCACTCGTGCCCTCACAGTCCGGGCAGATGGAAACAGAAAGAGCTGTCAATATAGCCCCAGACAGCAGGCGGCAACTTTTCCCCAACTTCGCCCTGGATTCGCCTCCAGCTGGATGTTGTAGCATATAAGGAGCCCTGGCTGATCAAACCAATATTGATTCATTAGACCAATGTTGATCGTTTAAAGTCAAAACAAAATTTAATCAACCCAAGTTCCACTGGTAACAAATCTTGGTTCCGGGATAAAAGATCCACTTCCGATTTTCCAGAAAATAATAGCAGCAATGCATTCTTGGTCACAATGTTTTATCTCTTCTTCCAATAAGTTTGCCAAAGTTCCAAAAGAAAATGTAATATCCCCACTGTTAATTAGACACAGTTCTTCATCAACAGTTAGGACTTCTTCAGTTCCAGTCTCAATATTTATATTGGTATATTTGTCAGGATGATTTCTCTAGTGCTGCTACTTCTACTTCAACAACAACCACACTTCTTCTGGTGTTACTATTAGAACAGCCATTTTGTCGCATAGTACTTTACTTGTTCAGACCAGTGCAATTTTACATCCACTGATATACCACTACGGTTTCAGTACTTTAAACTACTGTCATGGGATCTAGCATAGGGGCCCACTCCTCACTGGCACTACCACATGGGGGAAGGCGGAAAGCACAAATAGGGGCTAAATGGGTAAAGGCCTGCCAAGCAAAACATTCATTGAGGCAGCCATAGAGTGCACCTCATTCACAAAGCCTTGTTCTGGCATAGCCTTTATTTTCCAGCTACGTCCTGTACCTCTAACATGGATACCTGTGTAACATCCAGGAACTGTGTGGAATTGTGTAGCACACTCTAGTGTCTGGGTATGGCTGCCTAAATAAGCCACGGCCAAGGACTAGCCTGTGCTTCGTGTGCATTCTGTAGCCTTGAGCACACGTTCACTGCAGGCCAGAATTCCAATGGATCCTTACCTGTTTCCGGCTTCACCGCAGCCCGGACTTCCATTGGATCCTTACCTGTTTCCACTTCACCGCAGCCTGGACTTCCAGTGGATCTCTCACCTGTTTGTTCTTCGTGATCGAAGCAAGCTTCTCATCTGCTCGTCACGCCAGCGATCTGGACCCGACCTGCAAAAGAAAAGGAATAAGTTAGAATCAGTAAGCACACGCATGCAACTAATGTCTCTTTCTCCCGCGCGACCAAAGGTGCATCCAATCTAACTTACCTCTGTGTGAGAGCTGAGCGGAATACTCCTCACCGCGGCCGCATCCAGTTAGCTGCTATGTTTCTCAGACCTGCAAAGACAAAGAACTTTAATTAACACTCAGCGTATTCACAATCAACAACTTACCTTTCGCTCCACAACACGCACGCATAGCAAGTGAAGTAATTGGCCATCATTGAACTTACCTTCCGCTCGCAGTTGAACTTACCTGCAGCTGCTGCTTCGTGGTCTCCAGGAATCAAGCCTGTGAATAGAACTTGCAAACAATTCCCAGTGCTGTAACTGGCCAAATACTGCAAAGAGCGTGTTTCACAGGAAGGACACCCTTCAACCAGAACCTAGTGAAGCAACTAGCCCCAGACCCCCAGACTACTGTGCCCCTGCAGATGCAGGATGGAGAGCGTGCCACACTAAAGCAAAAGATGAGCCACGCCCAAAGCAGGGGTGTACACTGCACTTGGGACACAGGGAGGGCGGAGGGAGGGTTGGAGTACCTTCTTACAGAAAACCCTCTAAACACCCATTCTCTAGGCAGGTCAGCTTCCCAGCCCAGGGGTAACGAGAGGAAGAGACCGGAGGAATCCATTGCTCCCACAGAGACCCAAGTGAGCGTGACAACTACTATCACAGCTTCAATACTTGGAAAGGTTAGACAGACTTCGCCAAGACACACTTCAACCTCTTCAGGTAGGTAAGGCACTCTTCCTTTGGGACAGCTTTCTTCCAAAAAGAGGCAGGCTCTTTTTCTCTCCTGTCTATCTGCCATAAAACATGCCCATAATACTCATGTCTCTCTGGTTTCCACAGTCTTTGGTGCCACAAGTTATGTCTTCTTTACAAGCAGTTAGTTCCCGTTCCCCAACTTTACCTGCACATTTCCGACAACTATCAATCCAAGTAATTACCCAGACGCCTTGATGCCGCTCTCTCAACTTCAGGTAATACTTGAACACTTGTATCTCAGGCTCTTTAAGTGTTAATAACTTCACAGTGCAGCTGGATGCCTCTTTAAATCTTAGAAAGGCTGGTTTCACTATTAATAATGGGAAGCCTCTTGGCTTGGGTAATGCGTGTTCTCCTCTTCAACAGTTTATATTCCTTACTTCTTAGAAATTAAAAGTATGTCAATTCTAGATACATTACAAGATTCAGAGTTTAAAACACAATTAGGCATACGCTACCTCATTTCAAGGTTTAAAGATAATTGTATTCCCGTGTAAAGGCAAAGGATACAGTTCTGCCCTCTTTTGGGAATCACAATTAGGTACACGCGACCTCTTTTTGATGTAGTTTTCACACTTTGTAAATTGTAACTCGTGTATTGTCAAATTTCGGTATTCGGGAATGGTTTGGACAGCATTCCCTTTCCCTTATTAGGGATACGCCATCACTCTGTTATACAGCAAGAGTCTTTAAATGATTAAACAATGGATTTCAGCAACTTTAGCTTCTTACACTGGTAAAAGGTTTTTCATGTTATATGCAAGTGCTACATTTCCATTGTTAACAATACTTTGGAAGCCACAAACAACTTTTACTTGCATAAAGCATTACACGAATTAACAAGGAGCTGGATACTGTTACCGGCAAGGCTCACGCAATGTGTTTTAACGCTGTGCTTCACTCATCGGCTTCTTAGACTCTTGCTTTGTGGGTTGCACTGCTTTCCCTACTTCCACTACAACTTCTACTGCTTCTGGCTTTCTAGGGACCCATACCCTTCTCCTAACAGGTGTCTCCGGTGTGGCCACTTTTCTTGGGAGTTTCCTTTTCTCCCGAGACCCTTGGCTTGCCACTTGCTTCTGGCCTTAGTCTCCTGCACGTTCACAGCTCGACGATCATGGCAATCAGGCTCACATGGGGAAAACTGTTTCTCCTACATGCCTTTCACTGCGCAGCCTCTGCACTTTAGTTTTTGGGACAACAGAACTCTCTCAGAACTTGCAGGTGAAATCTGTTTCCATGTTCCGGCTTCCCCCTTGTTCTTCCAGTTCTGCATGGTTTTCCAGCCTCGTGCCTTTCTGCTTCTACTACTTCAGCGTGTACTCCAGCTCACTGTACAGCTCCTTCCACTCCTTCTCTCAGCCTGCACCTGAGGAGGCCTTTTATGCCTCCCAGGTTCAGTGATAATTTTCAGGCGTGGGCTATTAGCCTCAATTGCCTGACTACTGCAATGACTAACAGGCTTGACTGCCTGACTTTGACAACTGCATGGCTCCTCAGCGCTCTTCCTCATCCCAGTACCTCTAGGATTCTGGGACTCGTAGTTTCTTTGAGTAAAGTTAGTTATTTCAATTTCTGAATTACTTGCAAAGGTACATTTAATCCCCTTATTGTTTTTAAGAGAGGGGCTATGAGAATGAGCTGTTACAGAAGAAGATGGTTTCTTAAAGACAACATTTCCATACTCCTTTACATTGTTCCATTGGGTTTGAGTAAGGTGTTTGGTTTGGGATACATCCTTTAGTAAAGTTTGCTCAGATATTATAATCTTAGGGTTCCCAACCCTAGATCTAATATGAGGTTTAGAGACATTACAATTACAATAGCCATTACCTCTTTAGGTACATTGGGCAGAGTCTTCCTGTCAGAGGAAAAATACTGTGTCTCATCCCACAGAAAAATCTCCTCACCACCCTGGGCCCTGTCTCCTCCCAGGTGATACTCCAGCAGTACACTGCCCCCAGGGTTGAGATAAGGAAACATCTGCCTTCCCCTGGCCTCCTGGGAGGGGACTTTAGGCAGGGTTTCAATGAGGGATCTGTAGGATTCTTCACACCGCCTATCCAAAGATGGCCCCAGTATTTCCTCTTTGGTGGTTGCCAATCACAAGATGGCCGATGGAGTCAACACGCAGAGTGAAGATGCTGTGACGTCAATTCAAGATGACACCCCCAGTTCGTAATACGATGTGTTCTTGTTACTGAGCTCCATAAAGGAAGGGGAGACCAGTGGGACAGTGCGTTGCAATGTACAGGTTAGTTCTGGGACGGACGCTCTTCTCCCTTCTCTATTCCTGGTCCTTTCTGTTCCTACTTAAGGCAGCCGGTGCCCTGTCTATGCCTGCTGAGTCTATCCTTCCTGGTGCCCTCTGTCTTATTCTGCTGAGACATCTTGCCTACCAGCTCATTATCATCTCTACTGCTTTCCTAAGAACATTAGTGGTTCTGCCTGCTTCAAGCCATGGCCAGGTTATTCCCCCTGGCCTTTCCTCTACTCTGGAACCTACAAAATCCTTCCAGCTCACCTAAAGGGTTTTTACCACATCAGGTTTTTTCCCTTGGAAGAGCCATTTGGGTTCATCTGTCCCTCTGTCCCTCTGTTCCATCAGATGGACTGCTGATTCCATTTTGGAGACGGCTGCACTGCATCCAACAAGATCAACTCCAGTACTTAACAACAGGCGCAAGACATAAGTCATTTAGAGACATTGGGCCTCATTACGAGTCCGCCGGTCCGGAATGCGGTGATTCCGTGACGACGGTGATACAGTTTCCGCGTCCGCAAGGTTGCGGAAATAGTGGCAGATTACGGCCTGTTGGTCGCATGCACCACACCGACGCGGAAACGGTGTCACCATCGCCATGTAAACACCTATGGAAATTGACATACCGCCCCCAAAAGCAGTGTAAAAATCATGTCCGCTGCCGTCCTCACGGACATGGAAGCGGAAATGCCATGACCGCGAAAACCGGAAAAAGAGAGGCTGCCTTTATATAAACCACAATCCACTGCCATCCAGAGTCAGCACAGGCCAAATCACCACTATGAGAAGGCAAAAAGGACCACCACCATGGCAGCCAGGATCCCTGCACAGGGACAGCAGAAACAGCGCTTCAGTGAGGCAGAGCTGACTGTACTAGTGGACCACATTGTGCAGCATCCCGAAATGCTGTTCAGCGCTGACCAACTCCGTGCAACCCAGCAGCGTAGAAAGGAGGTGTGGGCAGAAGCTGAACACAAGTGCACAGCTGTGGGTGTCACAACACGAAGCGTGAAGGACTGCCACAAAAGGTGGGACGACCTCAGACTGAGGGTGCAAAACCTAATTGCTGCACACCGGCAGCACAGCAGTGGCACAGGTGGAGGGCCTGCTTCACCACTAAGACTGCAGACATGGGAGGAGCGCTGCAGCAGTGTCCTCCACCTTGAGGCAATACATGGGGCCTCATTACAACCCAGGCGTTAAGGGTTTAACAGCGCCGTCGGCGCCGTTAACCCTTAACGCCTGATTACCATTTTAACGCCTGCTTTTAGCAGGCGTTAAAATGCAAGGCGCTAACCTGCCTTGGTGCCAATTACGGCACCGTAATTTACGGTGCCGTAATTAGCGCCTTCCCCACTCCCATTATGCCCTATGGGGCAAAAATGGGAATGGGGAAGGGTAAATGGGGAATGAGGATTTACCGCCCCACTCACCTTGGAATGGGGCGGTAAATCCCCCATCCACCATGGTGTAAACAGAGTTTACACCATGGTGGTAAAGTAGGGAACTTACCGCCTGGGTTGTAATGAGGCCCATGGAATTGGCGATGCAGAGGCAGGAGTGAGCCCACCTGCAGATGCTGGTAAGTGCACACATTACAATGCCATGAGTATTTGTTGAGCCCAGGAGTGACCCAAAGTACCCATTCACAACCCCCCCCCCCCCCCAGTCAGTTCACGAGTGCCCCAAAGGACCCATTCACACCCCCCCAGTCAGTGCAGGAGTGCCCCAAAGGACCCATTCACACCCCCTCCACCCCAGTCAGTGTAGGAGTTCCCCAAAGGACCCATTCCCAACCCCCCACCCCCAGTCATTGCAGGAGTGCCCCAAAGGACCCATTCATGACCCAGACGAGAAGCAACACCCCCACAATACATGGCCATCAACAGTCATATGCGTGTATATGCAAATGCGCACTGATCGACCTGTCTGATGCATGTGATGGACCCATCAGGTACCAGCACACAACTAATAGCATGCCCTCTCGGCCATTTCAAGTGACAGCGACAACGCCCAACAGGCGAGGCAATGTGCACCTGCATGTGGACGACCCAGCACCCCTGCCCAGTTGGACGACGCAAGCTGCTCTGCAACTCAGCCACCAGCTGCATCTGGCACGAATGCACCACACCAGCCAACACCACCATCCCCATGCTGCCACACAAGTGCCACGCCTACCCATCATGCCCAAAGATCCCATCCCTGAGAACATCTGCACTGTGGAGGAGGCTGCAGGCAGTGACAACAGTGCCCCAGCCCTGCAGGCTGATGTAGGGCCACAGGGGGAGGTGCCCAACCTAGATGACCTATCATCCCTCCAAGACCTCCAGTTCAGCCCCCCATCGCTGCATAGTCCCATGAGGTCGCCAACCCCCTCCATGGCTGAGCTGAATGCCTGTATGCAGCGGATGGAGGATCAGCAGGCCACCCGAACCAGCTAGTTGAAAGGCAGCTGGAGGAGTCCAGGCTGCAGCGGGAGGAGGCCAGGCTACAGAGGGAGAGTTATAGTACATCTGTGCATCGGATCTCCAGGGCCATTGGACGGTTTGCCACCACCATTGTGACCTTGGCACGCCATGTCTGGGAGGGCAACAATAACACATCCACCATAGGAAGTCCATGTTGCTTGCCCAGCAGGCGTATCTGGGACATGTGCCAACACTGACACCAACAGTGCCGTCCACAAGCATCACCCCATCTAGCTGCACCACTGCCAGCCCACGGAGGCGCTCAAGTCGCTTGACAGGGCCCTCAGGCAAGGATGCCCATGTGCAGGAGCACACACGCAAATAACGCCATGTGTGTTTGGCAGTGCAGGAGACATACATGGACAAAAAGGGTGTAAGGGGGTGGGTACGTTTGGGTGGTGGGGGAGGTCCATTAGGTGGTTAGTATTTTGGGGCCTGGTTGGGGTGGGTACGTTTGGGTGGTGGGGGAGGTCAATTAGGGGGTTAGTATTTTGGGTCCTTGTTGGGGGTGGGTACATTTGGGTGGTGGGGGAGGTCCATTAGGGGGTTAGCATTTTGGTGCCTGGTTGGGGGTGGGTACATTAGGGTGGTGGGGGAGGTCCATTAAGGGGTTAGTATTTTGGGCCCTAGGTGGGGGTGAGTATGTTTGGGTAGTGGGTGGGCACGTTGTACAGCTTCCCTACCCAATGCACCTTCTTCTCTGTTTTGTTTAAAATATATCATCTTTGAGAAAATCATTAATGAGTGGACATCCATCATTTCATTTGCAGTCAATTTATTAACTGGCATCGTCATATCCATGCAATGCTGTCAATGTGTAGTCTCTCAAAAGTAAATGCAAATGAGTGTATCATGTGCTTGTTGGCCTTCTTGTGCACCCCCGGGAGGAGGTGGAGCCATCCCATCCCCATCACCATCCCCATCCCCATCTTCAGCTCCATCATCATCCTCTGTGTCTGGGGGCAGCGGAATGTTCCTGCGCATGGACAGATTGTGCAGCATGGCACACACAAGCATAATTTTACCCGTCTTCACTGGGCTGTAGAGCAGTGATCCGCCAGATCTGCTCAAGCAGCGGAACCTGGCCTTCAGTAGGCCAAATGTCCTCTCCTTGGCCCCCGTACAGGCGTCATCAGCCATGGCGTGAGTGCATACCCAGCATCACTTACATGGGATGTAAATGTGGGGGACATGTCAGTGTTTGTGGTATCATGTCTTGATCAGATGCAGTGCAATCTTGTGTCATCATTCAGTTATCCATATGTGCCAAGCAGTGGTTGGACCGGTGGGTGATTACCATTGCTGGGTCATTGTTGTCGATGTTGGCATTTGTACATTGACCAACGACTTGCTGTGGATATGTAGTTGCCCTTGCGGACAATAGTGGTTGGTAAGTATGGCATTGTGCAGTGATGTACACACATGGCAGGGTCAATCAATTGACTGTGATGATGTGGTCGATGCAGGATGTCTCATGTGCAGGCATCATGTGCATTGGGGGGGCAGTGGTGCATAGTGTGGGTGGATGTATTGAGTGGCTCCAGTTGTATGGGCTTGTGGTAGTATTGGTTGTGTGTCTCATTTGGCAGGGTGTGTACGGGAACACTGTGGCAAACTGTCATGTGTAGCTTTGTGATATGTGGGTTGTGCTGACTGTTCATTACATGTGCAGGGCGGGGGTGATGCATGTGCAGTTGTAGCAGCCCACTCACATAGGTCATTTCCCTGGACACACACCCCCCTTCCACAGGGCCTGTGCATTGGCAATTGTACTCACCCAATAGCCATGTACTTTGTCCAGCGTAGCGTTCCATGTACCGTGGCAATGTCGAATTCCGCAGGACCATTGAGTCATGTGTTGAGCCCGAGAAACGTGCGCAGCAATTTGTTATCACTTTTCCGGCATCACATACCATCTGTACATTCAGTGAGTGGTACAGTTTCCTATTGCGGTACACCATCTCGATTGCACGTGGTACTGTCAGCTCTATGTGGGTGCAGTCTACTGCACGTATGCAATTTGGCATGCCCGCAATGGCATGGAAGGCCAACTTGGTGGCAATGACCTGGGAAAGGTTACGGGGTATGGCGATGTGTTCCGACACATGGTGCAACAGGGCATCCAGTAACTGTCTGTTACGCTCACCTGACTCCCACGGAGGCGCAGGTCTGGTTTGGAGTGTTGTTGCTTCTTCTATGGTGAAGCGCAGGACCCGGAAGATGGACTGGACCGGACCTTCGAATCTGGCTTGTCTGGCTCGCAGGAATATCTTTCTGTATGTGAAAAGGGAGTATAAACAATCTGCGGGAGAAAGTATAAGCCTCCGGCTCCCTTCTCACCCCTCTACGAAACCCTCCTGCGACCCCCACGTGAAGTCTCACCTTAGGGTTTGAAAGGTTGAGCTCTCCATCCTGCTTCTCATGCAGGGGCGCGTTGTATCCAGTTACTTCACTGGGATTTTGATTGTAAAGGGTTCAAGTTTTGTTTTCCCGGTATAGTACCGTAAGGATTCTGTTAATGAGTATGATTCCGCAATAATAATTGTTCGTTGTCTCTTTTTCAGGTGCGGAAACTATTCCGAGAAGAGCTGTGGAACCGAAGAATGAGACTCTGGTGAGCTTGATGAGAGTTCTCTCAGTGTCCTTGTATCAATGCGCTCACTAACGCTGATGTCTTTTTTCCCCATAGGGGCCGGGGTCCGGAAATGCCTGGATGCGGCACCGACCCGAAACGAAGCTCAATCCAGAAGAAATCAGGTAAGTCTTTAATGGGCGTTTGGGCAATGTCTTTTCATGCGCCCACTAACGCTGATGTCTTTTTTCGCCATAGGGGCTGGGGTCCGGAAATGCCTGGATGCGGCACCGACCCGAAACAAAGATCAATCCAGAAGAAATCAGGTAAGTCTTTAATGGGCGTTGGGTAACGTCTTTTCATGCGCCCACTAACGCTGATGTCTCTTTTTCCCCTTAGGGGCCGGGGTCCGGAAATGCCAGGATGCGGCACCGACCTGAAATGAAGTTGGAATAACCCAACAGGTAAGCTTTGTAATGGAAATTAAGGTTTCCTTGTTTTCTTTCCCCTCTCACCTTTATTCTTGTCTTTTTCTCCCTAGGCGCGGTGATGTGGCTGCGAGTCCAGATGTCGCCGTAGAACGTGGTGGTACCTTGTACAGGTGAGTGAGATGCGGCGCTGCAGCGATCGATGCGATGTGCTTTTAAATGGATGTCTTCCTTTTCAGGACCGTCGGCGAGATGTCTCCGGAATGCGGATTTAGCAGGTAAGGACTCTTCTTTACCCTTTTCTCTTCTCTTCTCTCTTTGCAGGTGTTCCAGGATGCTGGCAGGAGTGGCAGAAGACAGAATGCAGGAGCAAACACGGTGAGCGTCCAGCTGCTAGATGCAGAACAACGTGAAGCGTGAGTTGCTGCTTGGGCGTGGCTTAAATAGCCTTCAAAGCAGTTCCAGGTATGTATCCTTCCTCTCAGGTATGTATTCCTCCCCTGACCACACCCGTGTGGTTAAGTAGTTCCAAAGATAAAGTAGTCCCATTCAGGCCTCAGAAGGCCTGGATGTTGCAGCATGGTCTGCATCAGGTAAGTTAACACTAAGCACCTTTAACACAAAGTCCCATTTTATGAGCCTGGCGCCTATGGCGCCAGGACTGGCCCGATATGAGCCTGGCGCCAAAGGCGCCAGGACTGAGTCCAAAGAGCCCCTACTTGAGGCTGTTGTGACTTCCCTTGAAGACATGATGTCTGCCTCTGGGGTAGCTGGGTCTTGTCTGGCACCTTGGAGGTAGGCATCATGACAGTACCCCCTCCCAAGCCCCCTCCCAAGGTCGTCCTTTCCGGGGGTTTCGGCTTGCTTGGGAATTTTCGGTGGAATCTTTGCACTAATCGCGGGGCGTGTGCATGGTCACTTGGTTCCCAAGATCTTTCCTGAGGTCCGTACCCCTTCCAATCAACTAGATAGAAGAGTTTTGATTTTAACATTTTGGAATCCAATATGTCCTTAACTTCAAATTCTAATTCCCCATCGATTTGAATCGGTTCAGGTGGTTTGCTTAGTCGGGTTCCAGGCTGCACCGGTTTTAACAGTGATGCATGAAAAACGGGATGAATTTGCATGTTGGCTGGTAGATCGAGTTTAAAGGCCACCGGGTTAATTATAGCTTTGATGGGATAGGGTCCAATGTATCTGGGATTAAAAGTCTGCGGTCCTTTGAGAGGCAAATGCTTGGTTGCCAGCCACACCTGGTCTCCAATCTGGTACGAAGGTGCTTCACTCCGATGTAGATCAGTATTTTCTTTGTATTTTTTCTTGGCTTGTTGCAAATGAGTTGTAGCTTCCTTGAAGGCTCGGGTTATAGTAGAATGCAAATGATCAACTGCAGGCATTTCCAGGTTTTGAGGAGGGTCTAGGTCTGAGGTTCTAGGATGATGACCATACAAGGTGTAAAAAGGGGTTTGTCCTGTTCCAGAATGTACAGACTTGTTATATGCATACTCTGCGATCCATAGAATATCTTTCCAGCTGTTTTCAGATTGATGCAACATGCACCGAAGATATTGTTCAAGGGTTTGGTTAGTCCTCTCGGTTTGACCATCGGTCTGTGAGTGGTGACTAGTGGATAAGCGTACATCAATTTGTGCCAGTTGGCAACATTTCCTCCAAAAATGGGAAATAAATTGGCTTCCTCGGTCTGAGATTAATATGGATGGAAAACCATGCATACGAACTATGTTTTCCAGAAATTCCTTGGCCAAGATGGAGGCTGAAGGTACCCCTTTTAAAGGGATAAAGTGGGCCATCTTGGAGAACAGATCCATGATTACCAAGATAGTGTTATATCCATAGCAAGGAGGCAGGTCGGTAATAAAGTCCATTGACAAGGTGTGCCAAGGGGCCGGTGGAATATCCAAGGGTTGTAGGAGACCGGCTGGTCTCTTCTTTTGACCTTTATTTTGAGCGCAAACTCCGCAAGACATCACAAAAGATTTTATGTCTTTTCTCCAGGATGCCCACCAGAATTGTTGTTTGATCTTTTCCTCAGTTTTTGCGATACCAGGATGTCCTTCCATTAATGTATCATGATAGTGAGCAATGACCAATTCTTGCAGTTCTTTGTTGGGCAGAAATAACCGCCCCTGGAAGTACGGTAAATCGTTATTAACGGAAAAGTGTGACCCCTTTTGAGTCCATTCTTGCAAGGCTGTGGAATTTAAAAGTTGTTTAACTCGAGTTTGAACGTCCTCTATAGTTTGTAAAGAGGTCAAGCCTAAAATTCTTTGTTCGGGTATAATTGGTACTGGTTCTAAGTTTGAATTTGTTTCATCCATTCCAATCCGGGCTAAAGCGTCCGCTTTGCCATTCTTGCAACCAGGGCGGTAGGTGATTATGAAGTCAAATTCTGCAAAGAATAAAGCCCATCGGAGTTGGCGGGATGATTGGGCTTTGGCCGTTTTTAGATATTGCAAATTCCTGTGATCTGTAATCACCGTAATGGTGTGTCTTGCGCCGAGGAGGTAATGATGCCAAGCCTTGAAGGCGGACTTAATAGCTAGTAATTCTTTGTCGGTGATTGCGTAATTGATTTCAGGAGCCGTGAATTTCCTGGACCAAAAGGCTACAGGGTGCATCTGGTTAGTTTCTGGATCCCTTTGAGACAAGACAGCACCCATGGCCAAACTGGAAGCGTCGGTTTCAACAATGTAAGGGAGATCTGGGCGCGGATGCTTCAATACAGGGGCAGAGGTGAATTTGGTCTTTAGGTCTGGAAAGGCCTGTTCTGCCTCAGGAGTCCATTCGAAACGTTTATTCTTCCGTAAGAGGGCTGTTATGGGTCGAACCACTCAAGAAAATTCCGGGTTGAATCTTCGATAGAAATTGGCAAAGCCAAGCATACTCTGAACCCCCTTAACAGAGTTAGGAGATGGCCATTTGAGGATGGCGTCCACCTTTCGCGAGTCCATTCGGACTCCTTTAGGTGTCAGGATGAATCCGAGAAACTCGACCTCTGTGGTATGAAAAACGCTTTTTTTGAGTTTCGCAAACAGGTTGTGCTGGCGCAATTTCTCAAGAACTGCCCTGACATGTTTTCTGTGTTCGGATTCCGAGGAGGAGTATACCAGGATGTCATCGATATATACAATGACACAAACATCGATAAGTTCCCGAAGAACATCATTCATAAAGTATTGAAAGGCGGCAGGTGCGTTGCATAATCCGAAGGGCATCACCTGATATTCAAAGAGCCCATATTTGGTGCGGAATGCAGTCTTCCATTCGTCGCCTTCTTTTATACGTACCAGGTGATAAGCTCCTCGGAGATCTAACTTGGTGTATATACAAGCATCTTTTACCTGGTCAAGAAGTTCAGGGATCAGAGGCAGAGGATAACGATTCCTAATCGTTATTTGATTTAGGGCGCGGTAGTCAATACATGTTCTAAGGTCGCCTTCTTTTTTCGGTACGAAGAACAGAGCTGAGGAAACAGGAGACTTTGACGGGCGAATAAAACCGTTAGTAAGATACTGATATAAATACTGACGCAAATGAACGTTCTCAGGTTCAGTAAGAGCATAAATCCTACTACAGGGCGGTTGAGCATTGGGTACCAGGTCGATTTGACAATCGTACGACCGGTGGGGAGGTGACGTGTTCGCCTGTTCTTTTTGAAAAACGTCTTGGAACTCTTGGTATTCAACCGGTAGTTGTATCGTGGTGGAAGTTACTGTGGCCAGACCCATATCTGGATTTCTTGGATAACAAGTCAGTTCACAATCAGGAAAGGTTATTCTCTTTGCTCGCCAGTCAATTCGAGGATTATGTGTTTCTAACCAAGGGATTCCTAGAATTACTTGAAATTGTGGGGCCTTGATTACATCGAACACAATTGCTTCCCGATGTCCATCCTGTCCCACTAGTGTCATTTCTGTAGTGGAATGTTTTACCGGCCCTGAGGCTATTTCGGTTCCATCTACTGTAGTAATGACATCCTTGTTAACTTTCGGACGGAGAGGAAGATTAATCCTGGAGGCCAATTCACGATCTACGTAGTTTCCAATAGCTCCACTGTCGATGTATGCTTTTATATCATGCAACCGCTGAGGCTGTTTCGGGTCCACGAGCACCATTGGCAAGACAAAATGCGAGGTCAAAGAGTCTGTTTTCAAGCTCGGCAAGCGGACCTCTACGCTTGTCGGGCTTGACCGTTTCCCGAATTAGGTTCTATTAAATTGTTGTCTGTGGCTCCAACCACCTTCTTAGGTGGCTTTACCGGGCAGTCTCGTAGAAAGTGACCAGAACACCGCAATAGAGACATAGTTGCTTTTGCCGTCTTCTCTCTCGTTCCTTCTGCGTCGATGGTCCTTTAAGACCGCCGATCTGCATAGGTTCTGAAACGTCGGTACTCTTAGGGTTAGCGTGAGTTTTGATCAGCACTCGAGTTTCGAACTTGGACCGATCTGCTTTTCTAGTTTGCAGTCTGTGGTCAAGTTGGACCACTAAGTCTATGTATTCTGCGCAGGCTTGAGGTGGATTTACTATTTGAGCTAGAACATCCTTAAGTTCTCCAGGCAGGCCTCCATGAAATAGTGTGATCCTTTTATTTTCGGGCCACCCCGTTTCTACAACCAGCCTATTAAAGGTGGCAATATAAGATAAGAGATCTTGGTTACCTTGTCGTAAGGATAGTAGTTCGTTGTCAAGGGCCTGTCCCTGAGACTGTCGAGCGAATAATCTTTCCATGCTCGCCTAGAAGCTTTGAAAATCCTGGAGAATTGGGTCATCCTGACTTACCAACGGAACAGACCAATCGGCAGCACAGCCACTGAGATAAGATAATACAAAGGCTACCTTGGTTTGATCATTAGGGAAGGCCCCAGGTCTGCATAGAAAGTGTAGGCGACATTGGTTCATAAAAACGGCATATTTCTTGGGGTCCCCCGCAAAACGTTCAGGCGGGGCCAAAGGCATGTTTCCAGGTAGATTGATTTGTACCGGGTTATTTGAAACCATTGACGAAGCATTACCCCCAGAACTAGGTAAAGGAGTTTGTCCTGCTTGACCCTGCAACAATCGTTTGGCCAGGTCATCAGTTCTTTCCTTGGATAAGATTAATTCTCTTTTGAGAGCATTAGTTTCCTGGCGGGCAGAGTGTACTTCTGTCCTTAATTCCCCCAAAAGCTGAGCCACCTGGTCTGTCTCGGAAGTTTCCATAGCGCCCGGGTGGGAAATTGTAGGTAGGCTTCGCGTTCTGTTACGCTCACCTGACTCCCACGGAGGTGCAGGTCTGGTTTGGAGTGTTGTTGCTTCTTCTATGGTGAAGCGCAGGACCCGGAAGATGGACTGGACCGGACCTTCGAATCTGGCTTTTCTGGCTCGCAGGAATATCTTTCTGTATGTGAAAAGGGAGTATTAACAATCTGCGGGAGAAAGTATAAGCCTCAGCTCCCTTCTCACCCCTCTACGAAACCCGCTTGCAACCCCCACGTGAAGTCTGACCTTAGGGTTTGAAAGGTTGAGCTCTCCGTCCTGCTTCTCATGCAGGGGCGCGTTGTATCCAGTTACTTCACTGGGATTTTGATTGTAAAGGGTTCAAGTTTTGTTTTCCCGGTATAGTACCGTAAGGATTCTGTTAATGAGTATGATTCCGCAATAATAATTGTTCGTTGTCTCTTTTTCAGGTGTGGAAACTATTCCGAGAAGAGCTGTGGAACCGAAGAATGAGACTCTGGTGAGCTTGATGAGAGTTCTCTCAGTGTCCTTGTATCAATGCGCTCACTAACGCTGATGTCTTTTTTTCCCATAGGGCCGGGGTCCGGAAATGCCTGGATGCGGCACCGACCCGAAACAAAGCTCAATCCAGAAGAAATCAGGTAAGTCTTTAATGGGCGTTTGGGCAATGTCTTTTCATGCGCCCACTAACGCTGATGTCTTTTTTCCCCATGGGGGCTGGGGTCCGGAAATGCCTGGATGCGGCACCGACCCGAAACAAAGATCAATCCAGAAGAAATCAGGTAAGTCTTTAATGGGCGTTGGGTAACGTCTTTTCATGCGCCCACTAACGCTGATGTCTCTTTTTCCCCTTAGAGGCTGGGGTCCGGAAATGCCAGGATGCGGCACCGACCCGAAATGAAGTTGGAATAACCCAACAGGTAAACTTTGTAATGGAAATTAAGGTTTCCTTGTTTTCTTTCCCCTCTCACCTTTATTCTTATCTTTTTCTCCCTAGGCGCGGTGATGTGGCTGCGAGTCCAGATGTCGCCGTAGAACGTGGTGGTACCTTGTACAGGTGAGTGAGATGCGGCGCTGCAGTGATCAATGCGATGTGCTTTTAAATGGATGTCTTCCTTTTCAGGACCGTCGGCGAGATGTCTCCGGAATGCGGATTTAGCAGGTAAGGACTCTTCTTTACCCTTTTCTCTTCTCTTCTCTCTCTGCAGGTGTTCCAGGATGCTGGCAGGAGTGGCAGAAGACAGAATGCAGGAGCAAACACGGTGAGCGTCCAGCTGCTAGATGCAGAACAACGCGAAGCATGAGTTGCTGCTTGGGCGTGGCTTAAATAGCCTTCAAAGTAGTTCCAGGTATGTATCCTTCCTCTCAGGTATGTATTCCTCCCCTGACCACACCCTTGTGGTTAAGTAGTTCCAAAGATAAAGTAGTCCCATTCAGGCCTCAGAAGGCCTGGATGTTGCAGCATGGTCTGCATCAGGTAAGTTAACACTAAGCACCTTTAACACAAAGTCCCATTTTATGAGCCTGGCCCTATGGCGCCAGGACTGTGGCCCGATATGAGCCTGGCGCCAAAGGCGCCAGGACTGAGTCCAAAGAGCCCCTACTTGAGGCTGTTGTGACTTCCCTTGAAGACATGATGTCTGCCTCTGGGGTAGCTGGGTCTTGTCTGGCACCTTGGAGGTAGGCATCACGACACTGTCCCAATATTTTTGAAAAACAGGGATGTGAGACCTGTGCAGCTCACCAACTGTGTGCTGATAAGTTCCGGTGCCAAGAAAATGAAGTACTGACACCACCTTCAGGGGGGGTGGGATGGCGGTGGAAATGCCAATGTGGCTGCTGATGTCATCCTCTATCATGGTGATGATTGTTGGACGGTCCAGCGGGTGTAATGTGTGGATCTGTCCTGGGGTCAGGTTCCAGGGTGAGGCCCTGATGCGGGGTATTGCAGGCTGCCTGCGGGGTCGTGCCGGCTCCCCAACTGGGTTTGGCATGGGTACACGGTTTGCTAACTGCCGCCTGCGCCTCCTCCGCTTCCTCCGCCTCATCCTCCTCTGCACCATTACTGCCACCATGTGCAGTGCTGCCTGTTGGTTCAATAGCCCCAGTCCCAATGCTGCTAGAGCTGCTGCCTGCATAGTTGTGTTTGGAGTTAGCCTGGGTGAGGGCCTTTTGTAGGCTCCAAGAGGCCTGCTGGGTCCAGCTGGGCTCATTTGGTGCACCTGTGGCCTGATTCAGCTCATCAGGCACTGTTAAACATCATGTTCGCGGTGGCGGCGATACTGCCACCGTGTTCACGGTTTTTACGCACATTTTGTGGCGGTGTTTCCATGTCCGTGAAACACGTAAGGCGCATGGTGTTACGTATTGCCGGAAACTGGGGGGGGGGGTTTCCCTGCCCACGAAGTTTACGGTGCCTTAATTCCACGGTGGCAGTTTATGGTGGTGGTATTTCCAGATTCCGATTTGGCGATCGCGGAAACAGTGCCGGTATGGTTATACCGGCAACGTTAAGTCCGGACCGGCGGACTCGTAATGAGGCCCATAGTTTTCTTAGGCCTCTGGCAGGAATGTTTCTGACACTTTGCATTACATTTCTGTATTGTTTGCTTTGAACATGTACTGGCAGTAAAGATCCTGACTTCCTCAATGCACTGTTTGCAGTAATATTTCACTCAAATCTGTCACCCGAATTTCTGAAAAATTTATTTAAACTCGGACTCCTCCAAATGGGTTTCATGTAAAAATGTGCAAGGTGAAAACACATTGCAAGAGGCCGTAGGCCGAACCAAGCACTATGCAGGATGTTAAGATTGCCATACAAGTGGTGTTCCCTCACTTCACAGCCACAAAAACTCAAAATTCAAAGGTACTTTCCAAAAGGTAAGAAATTAAAAAAGGTGACCCAAAATGTAGCACACATTTCAGTAAATATGTCACAATAAAGAAACACCTCATCTTCTATGAGTATTTCAGCCAACGTCCCTACTTCAAAGCCAAGAGTATTACCCACCACACAATTCACAAGAAAGGCCCGGAATTCCTCCAAAACAAGCTTACTCCCTACCACCCGACCAGAATCCTCAGATCAGGCACTGCACGCCTCCTGGTAGTCTCTCCTTTCAAGTTCTCCACGTTACGAGGTGCCTGTTTCTCTTTCCACGCACCCACTTTATGGAACTCCCTCTCTCTCGCACTCCCGCTCATAGAGGATCACCTGCCTCAAACCTGGCTGTTCCCCCCCGACTTCCTGATCCCTCCACCTCCCTGTGCCCACTCCCCACCTCTTGCACATATGTTTCATCCTACAGGCCCCCCACCCCCAGCACACTCCCCCCACCTGCCCTCCTGTCTGTTACTATCCTCTTCTTTCCTTTCAACCGCTTTGCTCTGCCACCCAACCTTCCTTCTGGGATGCCAAGCACACATTGAAGCCTCAGGTCATCACTCCAGCAACTTGCACCTGGAATGAATCCTGACATTGGGCCAGGTATTGCACTCATATGGACTTGGAGGGTGGGCAATGCATCGCACTCAAAATGCACCTTAGGAAACTCACGCCGATCTGCCACTCGCTCGTGGTAGGCACTGCATGTAACTCTTAAGCTCAGGAGTGTGGGCCATGTTGCTGCGTGTAATCAAGAAATGGGGTCCTTCCTTTGGCACTAGAAGGAATTGGGGATGGCAATCTCTCACTCTAAGAATCTCTCAGAGGGTATTATGCATTCATCGAGCACTTAGATCGCCTGTGAAAAGTAGCACGGTTATACGTGATTTTATCGTAAAAAAAATACAGAAAATAAAAAACAGTGGTGGAATAACGGAGGTATAATTTTCAGAGCGTCCCTATGCGTACAATGGAATTGGAAATTACATGGTTGAATAAATAAATGCAGCTGCTATCAGCACAAAAGGAACTTGAATCATGTTTACAATTGCAAATGTACATCACAAGACAGAACACAACCATTTGCAAGAGGCATCCAAAATAGAAATTAAAAAGAAAATATCAAAAATGAAAAGCTCTGCCAGAGGAGGAATCGTCAAGTGCAACTGTATTTAATCAAATATGCCCAAAAATGCCTTTTGACATTGCATAGAATTGCGTTTTACTGAAAATATAAGAAATGTGCCATTAATAGTTACTAAAAAATTCTGCAACCACAGGTGATAAGGAATACACATGTAAAATATTAAATTTACCAAACTTCACGCTGTAAATATCCATCCAAGTGTTGCACCGTTTAGGAAAGTTACGTTTTTTTTTCTGATTTTCAAGAAGAAATACACCAATCCAAGAACCATATAACTGTAAAATTTTCCAAAAATCCTGAATAAATGGACATCCAAAGTGGCGTGATGTACTGCAAGTTCTCAAAAGTAATCCAGCGATCCAAACTTAGTATCCAAAGAAAGCATTGCAAAAACCAAAGCATCCAGGAAGAAACTGTGATGCAATCAGAACTTCCCAAAAGTAATCCAGCGAACTAAACACAGTATCCAGATGTAGCATTCCAATAACCAAACAATCCAGCAAAAAAACCTGAAAAAATGTGAGCAATCCAAACACATTATCCAGCAAAAGCATTAAAAAATTCAAATAATCGAGGAAAATAACATCCCTAAACGGGAAAAATGCAAATTTCCAAAAGTAATCCATTGCTCCAAACACAGTGTCCAAAGTAAGCATTCCAAAATCCAAAGATTCCAGGAAAAAATCCATCCGAAAATGTGAAGAAATCCAAGTTCCATAAAGTAATCCAACAATCCAAACAGGGTTCAGATAAAAAAATTCCAAAAACCAAAAAACCATCCAGGCACGTGAAAAAATGAAACTTCCCAAAAGAAATCTGAAAATAAAAAAACAATCCAAAAATAGATTATCCAAAAAATATTCGCAAAAAAAGGCAAGAATCCTGGAAGAACAGGCACTAGAAAAAGTGAAAAAAAACAAGTAAAAAAAAAGAAATCCAAGGCCACAATGAAAACCGGAACGTCTTCACCTGGAGCCATCGCCGGAAATACTTAAGAATGAAAATGGCGGGCGCGGGTAACTGGATCCCAAAAACAAATGAGAAAGCATCTAGTGGACAGAATGGGAACTACATTGGACTGAAATTGAACACTGGCATCCAGTGGTGAAAATAGTGAACTACATGACATTTAAATAATAAATAAATCAGTATTAGACCTATATAGGACATTTTATACACATTTAAAGTATTATATATCATTACATTACATTGTTGATGACATTATTTCTAGATTTTTAAGTATTTCATTAACTATTCACCACTGTTTTTTGCATCTTTATTTGTTATGGTAATATTATCACTGGTAAGTAACCCAGGAAGTAGACATTGTTGTTTGTACAATTAACCCATTTCTCCTCTCGCACACCGTACCTTCATAACTTAGCGGAAGGCACAGCCTCACTCCACACGCTCCGCACTCACATATAACACAAACACTATTGCACATCACCTCTGCCATAAGAATGAAGCTACTTTTAGTGACAAAAATGTTAACTGCAGCTTCCCACATAACACTCTAGCTCCTTAAACACAATCCGCCCTTTAGTACATAGTATATATTTACTGCACCAATACACATTCCATTTAGACATGGGTGACTAGCAGGGTCTTGGTCACCCTTGCATATCTTTAATGGCTATAATGCACACTCGCATAATAGCACCTCACAATTTCTCCCAAATTTTGGGACACTGGTCTCTCCGAGGGGGTTCAACCAAAAGCACGTTGGGACCATAATTATGGTCAAAGACACTATAACAAATGACAACATCATTGAAAGTGGCACATTCACACCTGATCTGACTTTAATCTGCCCCCTCATTAGTAATATGCTTTAACAAATTTTAAAAGATTTTTAGTTAGTGGATACTTGTGGGCCATGCACCATGGACTTTGCACCTCCCATCTGGCACTGGATGCTATCTGACCACCTTCACTTTGGTGTCACTCGAAAGTGATCATTAGCATTGCTCTGCCACTGCCCCCAAAGAGTTGCTGTGGTTGCAAATGGTTGCCAGTTTAGCAGTTGCTCCCAGCCAGCATCTATGATGTGGTGTTAACGTTGGGAATGGGGAGTGACCAGGACGGCAGCATTTTTTTCTGATCTGTTGTCCTTTCGATACTTTATTTTTATGTATGAACAATACATTAAAAGTGTATAAGAACCAAGTCAGCAATAAGTGTCATTTACGCCCTTGTGCACACAGTGGTTGTTGCATCAAAAGACGAGATGAGGACGGTTACTCCCATTGTTGCCACTGCATAATGAAATATGCTCTGCTCTGTGTTATCAAGCCACAGCAGAAGCAGACGATGGCCGTAGCCTGAAATCATCAAAATATAGCCTATAATGAGGGGCTTTCTAATCTCTTTGTATTTGATCAGCATTACTCACAGAGGGATCCACAACATTTGGCTCTCCAAATATTTTAGACTTTGACTCCCATCAGCCCTAGCCAGCATAGTCAATTGTGAGGGATGATGGGAGCAGCAGACCAAAACATCATAAGAGTTGCAGGTTGTTAGAGCGCAACTTTCTCTCCATATGTTACTGTACAATAGTTACATTTTTTATATTTTTATTTTTTATTGTATATGGTTCCAAAGAAACCTTTACAATAATATATCATACATGAAACAAAACTACAAATGTCGTAAAAACTCAACATATAAGAATAGGAAAAATAAGTTCAAGTTGCTAATTACAGAAATACATGTGTGTATGTTTCCAGCATGATCACAACATAGTTAATACACATTCATAAAAGCCCATCATACAAATATCTAAAATAAATTACTAATTCATCTACCATTTATCAAAATCTATCACAATTCAGTTTTATAGAATTCATAAAGTTTAAAAGCGAATACATTGCTTCATTAGAATGTCCACTAATCTAAAAAGACATACAAAATCACAGTCAATACAATCAGGTCTAAAATATTGCAAGCATTTGTAATGGAGAGCTGGACACGTTACAATATGCTTCAATGTTTCTATCCTGGTTTTTGTCATTAGAGTATCTACATAAGATCATCTCCCTATTTAAACTATTTCTTCTAACTAGCACGTCATGAGTAGATCAAATATTTAGATGAAACCTCATGAATGTCTCACATCACTTCTTACTCGGAAAAAGGTGGAGATATATCAACATGGTACCCACCTGTTTATTTTCATAATGTAAGTGGTTGAGAGAACTATACTTATGCATTGTCTCAATAGTTTCACACCAATAACCCTCATACATAACTTTCTTAATTCTTACATACTTAGAAACTAAATCAGCAAAAGGGTAACCCAAGTTCTAAATGATTTCTGTGCACATTTTAACATACTGTAATACCGTTCGATTCTTACCATTCGTTATTAAAAGACACGTGTTCATATAAGGAATTTATCAGTGGCGTAAGAAATTTAAGCTTCAAACATATATATTTTCACCTAAGCCTAATAGAAAGAGAGAGCAGGTCTAGTTCATACCTAATGAAGTAATTGGCACACAAGTCTGAAGATTTAATGACTTTCTCCAAATCAAAGCTTCATAGAATTCAAGCTTTGCACACACCCAAGGCTGCAGGATTTCTGTGCCATAAATCATTTTAGGCACCACTTTTCAAGAATTTCGTACTCTGGAGCCATTTTGCGTTTGTGTATGTCTGTACAGCTAGAACTACTGATGTGAAGAACATCTCTGTCCTGCTGAACAACCGGTGCTCCAGTGGTATATCGTCCAGAGAGTCTTCTGACGCTGATGAAATGTAGTTCCCTCTATTAGCCCCAATTTAATTCTATTGACCTCGTCTTTCTTCTGGCAGAATCCATTTTAGGGAAGTCCTCTGTTTTGATGTCTTTCTGTGGAACTACTAAAGCTGGCGTGTTGATGTTTGCCAGTGAGCATATTCCTCCCCAGTTGGTGGGCAACTTCATATGCCTTGGATCCGCAGCCCAGTAATAATCCATTAATACTCCTGTCCCAACTTTCATGCCAGGAACCTTTACTGTCTGCCTGCATTCACTGATGCATCATTCTGGAAATATAATGCTGCTTTATTTAGTGGTATTATGGGCATTGGTCTATCCTCATTCTCTACCAAGGTCAGTAACTTTGCACTCTTCCCATTCTTTTAGGCATTTGTCATTTTCTTCTTGAACTGTGCCAACATGATATGATATGATAGGTTATTTATGACGCACTTAATAGCCAGAGATTTCTAACCCGGTGATTGAACCTGTGCTGCTCCACGTTGACTTGCTTCCAAGGCGAGCGCGTTGCCCCTGAGCTATCCTCCTGAGAACCGTTAGGAGCCTGTGCGCTCCGCTCCCCACTACTCCTTCTTTCCATTCCTTGGCTGTGTATACTTGGCCATACATAAGCATCTTTGGTCTTTCCCAGCATCCTGGTTCTCCTTATTTATTTAGGTCCCTTCTTTGGACATGGTAATTCCTTCAGTGTTATTGTTTTTGTCTCCCCTTTCTGTGGGCCGCCTGTGATATATTGTATAACTTGGTCTTTTTTTCCAATAACTGTCCATCAAGTCTAGTGTTTTTATGTAGCTATATACGTAAGGGAATGTTGCTTTGGACATCCATCTCAAGGTTGCCGTCTTCCCTTGGAATCTTCCTCAGGTATTACATATTGAGAGGTACATAAGACACTGTGCTCTTGCTGCTGGTATTTCAGTTGCCACAAACATTCTGGAAGCACTCATGACGTAGGGGATAAGAGAGCAGATATAGCTCTCGCCAGCAGTTTGTTTACCTACTCTGGTCATGTGCTTGCACCACATGTTATTGGATACTGGAGCAGTATCAGTGAAATAGAGATCAACCCCTTATATATCTACAATAACACTGCGTCTATCTTCCTTACTTGTTTGGCAGTGCTTTCCTCTCCACCTGACATGATAACCAAACCTGTCGAAATAGGGGTTGTGTTAGTAGGGCTTACAGCTATATTTTCTATAACAAAGGATATTCACCAAAAAATAAGGTCAAAGATACCAAATGAAAAGAAGACACAAGACTTATCATACTTTTAATAATGGCATTCATAACTTACTCGGCTTCAGAACCTTGTGTTGCTTTGATGATGTCTATTGACCGCCTGCAATGTGCTAAAAAATGCATTAGTGTTAGTTCTTTATTAATTTAAGCTCTGCAAATGCGATGTTATGTCATTGCAAGAAGGAATAATTGTTCCCACACAATGCGTCTTCTAGGATCAAAAAGTACTGCAAGTACCAATGGATTTCCTGTATTCAGTTGTGGGTATGTTTGGGACAAATAAGACAGGAAAACATGGAAAAATACACTAGAAGGAAGCCTTTGTATACTGTTAGATCTAATGACAAAGTGGACAAATTGGCTTTGGAAGATCGCTGGGTCAGGGTCTTGAGGAAGCATGGGCTAACATAACAATAACAGTCGCAACTTTCACAATGAATGCTGTCAGCGTGCAGAAAGAAAAATAATAAACAGACAGTGTACGCTCACTCTGGATGTATAGGAAGTCCTTTCCCTGTCTCTCCTGCTTGAGAGCGCGTAGTCATAGGTTGGGCTCTGCTAGGCTGCGATGCCCCTAGGTGATCTCTTTGTTCTTCTGCTTGTGGAATGTTGCCTCTTTTCCTGTCGGTGCTCGGAGAAGCCGCTGCTTAACCGGGCTTGACGTTGCCAATATAGTTTCAGGCTTTTTGTTTTTCAATTTCACTGCTCGATCTATTAGTTCTTCTCCAACGTGCAGTCCCGTAAACCTGGGCTTAAACCATTTTCGGGTGAAATCCCGCAAAAGGGCAGTTTCTCCAGGATAAAGTTGTGGAGTCTTTAATCGTTCTTTGTTCGTTTCTGGGTTGTTGTTTTCTTCTTTTGCTTCGGGCCTCTCCTGTTATCCCTGCAGTTGGTGAGATAATAATGAGGCACCAGCCATCAAGGAAGCGGTGTACTCATACATTCCTTGTCCCAATACATCAGATATTTTTTCAGCATCCCATAATGTTTTAGTGGGAGGTGCCAGGGGAAGTCTCATGAGCTGCCAGGTTACCACCGCATGTGGGGTTAAATGGTGGTCGGACCTTGGTTTGTTGCGCAATGCGAATAAGGCCAATGGGTAAAGAACGTAACCAACTCTTGTTCAACATTTTCATCTCAGCAATACTCTCTTTGAGCAGCCCGTTCAGGTGCTTGAACACCTTGTTTGCTTGCAAGTGATACACACAAGAAAGTGTGTGTTGTATGCCTAGCAAGATTGTGATATGATGAAACATCTCATTGGGGAAGTGAGGGTCAGACCGCAGGACCTCACACAAGCCCCATCATGGTAAAATTTCCTGAACCAGGAATGTTACCGCTCTAATGGCATCAGGATGGGACCAGGGACCAGCTTTGATCCATTGGGAAAATGGGCACACAATCACTATCATGTAGCGGTAGCCCTGACATACTTGGAGCATGTCCACATAATCGACATGAAGGTGTTAGAATGGACCCATTGGGCAAGGTATGGCTCCTCACACTACCCTTAGTGTATGGTCTGCTGTAAATTGCTTGCAAACAAGGCAATTAGTCATAAACATTGCCACATGTTCCGCCAGGTTGGAGCAGAACCATTCTTCTCCAATGTGAGCAGCATGTACATCCTTCCTCACATGGGTAGGATGGTGCAACTGTGTCAGTGCCGTGTGCAATAATGACAATGGCATCACTACTTTCCCTGTGTTGTTTTGCTGCCATAGGGCATCTGTTGGTGATATTGAGAATCACCTTTTCAGCCACAATTCCTTCTCCTCTTTGGGTGAATCTCCCTGCAATTCCATAATTTGTGTCACAGGTAATGTGTTATACTCCTCCTTCAATACCATTGTTCATATATGGTTACGTGCCAGAGATGTAGTGTCCATTTCTATGTCGCCAAAATAAGTGGCGCGTTTCCCTACCACATCCACTGCCTCGTTAACCCTTGAGACGGGATCCTTCCCCCTCTTTTGGGCCTGGCATTTTGCTACTGCTATGCGCAGTGGGAACTGGAGCTTCTCTATTAGTCTGCCCAATAGGAGCGTATGCTTTACCAGTGACCCATCAGCAGGTCGGAAGCCCCTCCTCAGCCAACGTGATAGCCCAGAATGCACTGTGGATGTCACGTAAACTGAATCTGAATAAACTGTCACTTCCTTGTTCTTGCTGTGCTCCAGTGTCAATATCAGAGCCACTAACTCAGCAGCTTGTGCTGAAAAATGTGACCTAAGTGTGCGCTTACTACCATCTCACTTGTTCCATCCCCTTTTAACCCCACTACCGCCGTCCCAGTATGTCTTTCTCCTGACAACTCATCTATTGTTGATGACCCATCAATATAAATCATGTCTCCCCCTTCAAGTGCGTTCTCCTATATCTTCGGGATGTCGTCATGGTTTTATATGTTTGCGGTGCAGTCGTACACATAGTCGTCCTCCTCTATGGGCTCGGCTACAAATGTTGCCACATTCACAAGTCAGCATCTCACTATTTTTAATGCTGGGTTTGACAGTATCACTTCATACCCGAAGCTCTTTGGGTTGTCAATGTGCTTTTGGGCTTTTCTAGTACTGCGAAGAGAGTGTGCTCCACAAAAAGAGTGGTTCTGCATCCCATGGTAAGACTTTCTGATTCCTCCACAGCAAATGCAGCTGCAGCTAGTAAATGCTCGCAAGCGTAGTGTCCTCTCATCACTGGGTCTAATTGCCGCTGTAGTAGGCTAATGTTTTGTGCCCCAAGATTATTGTTTTCTATGTCGGTACTGCAGTCATTACTACTCCATTGGAGTATGAGAATAGGAAGCATTCATCTTGATAGTCTGGGATCCCTAACACGGGAGCTGTGCATATTGCTATCTTCAGCTCTTCAAATGCCTCGGTTATTTCTTCTGTCCACTGTAAGGTGCCCTCCCATCTCTGTGCTTCTTTGAGTTTGCTTATCAAGGGCCTGGTGTAAGTGCTGTAATCAAATACCCAAGCTCTGCAGTAATTCCATAGTTCTAGAAACTGCTGCATTTGTCTTATGGTTGTGGGTTTTGGAGTCTTGCAGATTGCATCTCCTCTTTCTGGTGTCACTTTCAGCCCATCTTGCGATATCAGTTGGCCAATGTACAATACTTCCTTTTGTCAATATTGTAATTTGGCTTTTTCCACCTTGAACCTGTTTTCTGCAAGCACAGTGAACATGTGCAGAGAGTTATTTCTACACTGTGTTTCTGTTTTGCTGAAAATCAAGATGTTGTCTACATATTGTATAACAACACCTTCTAACTGTACATCACCTAAATCCATCTGGAGGACTCTATTGAATATTTTGGAGGGGACTCACAGTACCATTGAGGAAGTCTAGTGTGTTTCCACTTCTTATTTCTATATGGGAACGAGGTTAAAGGAATAGTGCGCTCAAAAATGTTATTGTCCCGATCATTCGGACAAGTCATTATAAGCATACGGTGATCGATAGTAAAAATGTTTCCTGTGCATCTTACCTTAGTTTTCCTCACTTTTATACATGCGAAAACAACGCGTTGGGCGCGGCCATCTTGTGCTAATCTCATCCGTGGATCGATTGCCCTAAATTCAAGTGCACTTGCGGCAATAAATCAAAACACCCGCCCCTGAAGCTGACATCACTTGTCCCAATGATCTGCTCCTCCTATCTCCATTACATTCGTGGCCAGTGTAGCCCAACGTGCCACAACATCACCCACACCCGCAGAAACAGGAAGATAAACACAAGATAAACACAGACATCCAAACATAGAGCGCGCCTTCTCTGTCTTGCCCTAAATAGCATTTGCGTATAGAATATTTCAATAATACATCAACAATAGTTTGCAATGTTGCAAGTGCTTTTATTTTTCAAAGAATGTTCACAAGAAATTATAAACTCCAGGAAACAAATGATTTTTTCATTTTGCAGGTAAATTAGAGCTGACGACCATCCCATGACTCTCGAGCTACACAGATTACGATGAACGCTCAATGTTCTTTGTCCTTTTGTGTCCTTATCTTGCCATATGGCACAACAGCAAAACAATTCAATGACCCCCCTTGACGCTCCGAGTGGGTGAAGACATTTCTTTTTTTCACTTTCAAAGCCCAAAGCTCTTGCTTCTCCGCGTTGCTACATCATGAATGCAGACATGTTGCTTCTTATTGCTGGATGGACATATAAGGCCATATCGATCGTCCGACATAACTCTGTTCGAAAAAACACTGCTTATGGTAATCCTCCAGTGTTGATTGAAGAAGCCATCAGCTGGCACCTGGAAGCTGTGGCACGGGCAGTACGGTACAAAGTATCTGCAAACAAAACACAATAAAAATGCATTTCAGTAGCCGTTCTTTATTTTAATATAACAAGTTACTGTATAACTCATAACTGTTTGAAACCTCATCATAAGCGCAACACAACCAATATTTAACACACAAATTAAAACAAGGTGTACTACTTCAGACCATGAGTTGCGTACAGTTAGAGCGCTGTGAAGTAGGTATAGCTCCCAATGGGATGGAGAACCACATGGAGAAAACGAAGATCAAAAATAGCAACCATTCAGCTTGAACTCCGGACAGATGTCATTGTAACGAAGCTTGCAAGATTACTGTTCCAAAAGCGATCATAGTACACACAGATGTTTACACCACCGTCAATTAGTTATTATGCATACAGCACCCTACCTGTTTTTAATCGCAATAAAAATTTTATGTAAACTTGAACTTACATAATTTCTGGAAATTCCATGGTAAGTATCTGTCGATGAGCAACCGCTTTGTACCATGTATCACACACTTTCACACTAACTCGGCGGTACATGTCCACTCTCAATATATTGAAACATTTTATTTTTCTATTCCCCACAATTTATGTCCTTCGCGCAATTGCTGGCTAGCGTTCAAGCCCAAATTACAATAAGGCACTTTTTCTATTCAAAGGCAGAGACATTTAGCTTTCGATTCCGGCAACGAATGCGGGGAAAATAATGAAAAGGCATTGATGCGGTACAGAGTTTCAGAACTGGAAGGACAGCTTGAAACATCCATGTAAAGATATGTTACGCCACGTTAATGTGTCAACATTCAAGATTTGTGTGTGTTGATGCAACTCACAAGTGTTTATCAGCCCTCAAAGGAAATTCCAAATAAAAGTAACCTCACCCTCCTCCAGAACTGTTTCATTCAACCGAGAGGATTACCTGTTGATGGAAAAACCAGCTCTAGCATATTATTGTGTCTTCCGGAATGTAACTTGTGAGAGTTAGATAGACCTTAGCATTAGCTACATGGAGAGATGATCCCAGCTTACACACACTGCAATCTATAGATGGATGAGAAAAAAACAATTGTAGCCTTCCACCCCCCATGTAATACTGTTATGTACACTGTTTTACCAATGAACAGCGCATGTTCAGACACTGTGTGTGATGTCATTACTGGCGTTGTGGCCTTCCAAAAGGCACCTGGGTCAGCCCTCTCTGTAACCATCATGCAAATTAGGTAACATAGCACATCACTGCGCAGTGTCAACATGTTTTTAAAATGGCAGTAATTGGTGAAAGTGCATGATCGTGCCGCTGAATGAAAAAACAGTTCTTCTTGGGATGTCTGTGTCAAGTCAGGAAGGGGCACGAGGCATTGAAGAATTGGTTCCCACTATTCGAGTAGGGTGTGCCCTTGGCATCAGATCACTTTTCAGAAGGCTGAGCATATCTGGGTGGCACAGGATAACAAAGCCAACACCGAATGTCTCTGTCTGTCTGCTATCCCGGAGCGTTGTGCCTCCAATGATCTCACCTTCATCCAGATTCACTGTGTCAAGAGCACTGGTTCTGTCTAGGCCTTTCCAAAGGCACCAACATTCACCCTGTACTGAGACAACTTTTGTGATTTTTTTTTCTTTAAGAAATCACATACTAGAATGAGCTGGACAATATATTTGTATGATCTAGTGAAATTCAGATACTAGGCACAGTATAAACCAATAACTCTGATGCAGGATATCACATTTAATATAGGGGAGCTTGACCAAGGGGTGTAATATTCAATTACATTTTCTTTTGAATTCAAATTTTATTTTTTGGCATTCATGATTTGGCATTTATTATACCTCCAGATGAGTATGTGAGCACATTTTACAGAGAGCTACACATCATTTAAATCTAGAACTACGCATTACGACAAGTTCAGATTTTGAAGGACAAGGCTCGTTTGCAATGTTTTGTGGCATTGCATGGGTCCTAGGAACAAAATCAGCTTCCAGTCCATGACTATGCATGGCCAACACAGTAAATGTCAGATCTTTGGCAAATTCAAAATCCATTTCCTCGTATATTGGCTTGGCCACCCATTGTTTGCTTTGTTTTGTAAAGGCCTTGTAGTAACGTGGCACCCCCAATGTTCCTGAAGTTCTCGCTTGATCCTTACCTACGTTATTGTTATGGGCAAGTACAGCTGGTCTCATTCTCGCCTCCATACCATCTATGCCAAAGTGCAACCTTTTGGGCCTATACTTTAGGCACGTATTAAGCAAAACCTCTAAATCTCCAGCATGCATGACAGAAGTCAGTGAGTCCCTTCAGATCTCTCTAAAGCATTTTTTCGTACACAATCTTTTCAAGTGCTTTTTGTGGAGGTGAACATGGCACCAACCACTTCTTCTTCTGTTCCTCCTCCCTCGACAACGGTCCATGTGCATATTCGTGGAAATGTTGGTTTTCTGTCCATGCGTGTAAGTTGGTTTAATGGTGCATCAATGAATTCCATTTCTCAAGTAGAATTTCCACAGATCAATCACAAGTTTTGGAGATCCACCAAAGATGGTTGCTGATGGACTGACACAATTTTATAAGGTTTTCCGAACTCTTCTTTTTCCCAGCAGCTGTAATTTTTTTATTTATTGATTTAGCAACGTGCCATACATCAAACTGATGCCGAATGTGTGGTAACTGCTCTTGCATGGCCTTCACTATCGAAACGTGCCTGTCGGTGGCTATCACTTCTATTTCCATTCCCCTGGATTGCAGAAGTTGAATAGAGTTGATGAAATCATGCTTCTCCATGGCAACAGATGATGAACATTCAGACACCTGCACCACAACAGAACTCACAATTTGTTTACTTTCCATGTCTTGAAAGTGGTATGTGCAGTACTTTGCAGAACATTCTGGACTGTCACACTGTCCATCACCAGCTAGCCAGAAATCTTTGCCAGAGAATGTACTGTCCATTGACATGTGTTCAACATTCCAAGCATGGTATTTGTAGTATTGAGTTTTAGCAAGGAACTCAAGACCCACAAATTGACAAAAACTGGAAATCTTGCTGAAAGTCGATCTGCTGACCAGTAAAGCTGCTGATAAAAGTAGATTCCCAGCTGGCACTTTGCCGAGCATCGGATGAGTAGACCATGTAAATGTATTATGGAGGTGGACACAGGTTGCTTGGATTTTCAGGTTGGTGCCTTGTAATACACAAGACATATTCACCAATGGCTCCCCACATATCTTGGCCCCGATTGTATGTTCACATTTGATTGAGTACAATCTCTATTGGGCAGCTATCAAACACAGTGTACTTTTGCTCCTTTAGTAGCCAATCATCCTGCAGTACTGATTTTTGTGAGTCGAAGGTGGTGGACATATCCTCAAGATTTTGCAAGCTGAAGTCGAGATCTTGTGCAAGATCATGAGTCAATTTCATTGAAGCTTCAACTTCTGTCAGTTCATGATGTGATAATTCAACATGAATTGGAGAAACAGCTAACTTCGAATATTTTTTGGGTAGAACATTTTTAGTGGGTGTAGATTGTGTGAAGGGGTCGGCAAGCAGTTGAAATGCATCATCACTGTCTTCATTTTGATGTGTTCGACCTGGCACAAAGTAGCAATGGTCCTGGCTGACTTTGTGGTCGCATGTGACATTCCATTCATTTTCCGGCCATTGGATAAATGCATCACTAGTTTGCTTGTTGACTGGGCCACACTGCGCCTGAGATATTAGTTGCTCCAATGTGAAATCTGTTTGGCAAGCGACATCTTTGGTTTCAAGCGATTTCTGCAACTTTATACTCCTCTTACTTCTGGGCTTCTAAAAGAATAAATAGAAGGAGATGCTGAATGTATTGCACACATACAGAACATACGATATTGCAACTAAAAATGTTGGATGTACTGTGATTCGTGAAAGTGAAATGTGAATAGAAATGCCTCAAGCTGTGGACCTGTTCCAAATGAGGACGAGATAGTAGTCGAAGTTCCACCATCCACCTATAATACAGCACTTGTTTTAATACGGATTAAAAAGCGAAATGAAACAGAAAAAAATGCAATGCAGTAGAAGGTACATACTGAACTGCAATGCAGACAATGGTACACAAGTACACAAACCCATACCTGCCACTTTGTACAAATAGCCAGTACTGCACATAATACATTTTGATATTTTTACACTGAAAGCATACCACATGCAAGTAGTTCAATTGCATACAAAGAGTAGTACAATATAATAACTTGGTATGTGTATGAGGTTGATGTTGACTCCGGAAAAGAAATTGATGCAGAATATTGCTCCTTCATTTTCAGCCCAATGTCCGAAAATAGTACAATGGAAAAAGAAAATTAGAACTTGAAAAGTGGACTTATGCGACGCGATAATATTTCACTTTGTGCAGGTCGGTAGGGCTCACCATTGGGATGTGTCAGTGGTTTTGTTGCTTGCGAGGGTCTGTTCTTCCATCAATGTGCTCTAAGTGAAGAAGGATATATCAACCAACACATTTCCTGAACATAATTTCTAAGGGGCACTGTGGAAGTTTTCATCAAAGGTCACAGTTATTGGTTAGAGGCTCCAGAAAGCGGGGAAAGATGAGTATACTAAGATGAAATATTTGATACTAGTGTTGAATACAGTGACTATGGACAATGGAGTAAAAGAACAGTGATGTAGATAAACAGATGTAAGATAATACTTATTAATGCAGACCATCATCCTACATACCAACAAACATAACAAACTCAACGTTCACTACTCACCTCACCAGCTGCATGCGGAAATTGAGTTGGGTTGCCATTTGGAAGCAATTCAGGAAGAACTCGCAGTCAATGTTTTTTGTGTACCTTGACTGGTCGTACATATCCTGGGTGAAGTGATATGATATGATAGGTTATTTATAACATGCTTAATACCCAGAGGTTTCTAAGTGCGGACACGGGGATCGCAGGCTGCAGACGTGGAATCGATTGGCTCTCACGTCGGCCAAGATTTCCTGGGCCCTAATGTTTCAATCTCGTCCACTTTACAACTGCAATTTCTAAGCCATCTTCTTATTAAAACAATATCCTTTGGGAATACATGCAGGATAGCACCCGGATCTTTGACGTCGCTTGCAGAAGTGCAACCGACAACCACACATGATGGCATTCTTGAAAAATGTGTGAGGTCTGTATAAAGAAATATGAACTATTAGCACGAATAACACAGGATGAATGTGAATAAAGCAATTTGCACCAGAGATTTGTCTTTAAAGTTTAATTACAATAAAGACAGAAAAGCTGTGTGACCTAGCCCAGTTATCTCTGCGACAACTTTATTTTACATTTGTTATACTGCACATTCCACTACAACTCACAGTGATGAATTGTGGTAGTTATCGAGAAGAAAATACCTGAACTAATCGCTAATGCATAAGTCTTTGAGATACATGAACATTAAAATCCTGGGTACATTTGGTGGAAATCGACATAAACGTTCATAGTAACATTCGATGAACATAGGGAATAATTAGTTGACTTACCCTTAGTTTGGCGAAGAGATGAGCAGATTCAGCAAGCAGAGGAACAAGTATTCGGTGAACAGGTAGCTCGATGACGGTATACCTAGCAGATCTCCCAGATGTTCTCAAGGTAAATATCAAGGTGTTTAAAAAGGCTTACACAAGTGGGTGTGTATGTGAATGGATGATGTGTTCATAGACACCCACTCTGCCTCCATCCCAATGTTTCCCATTTGCCATGTGAACCCACCCTGCCGTCTTCCCAGCGTACAGGCATAGGCCTACTCGTACAGCATATAGCGCAATAGGGCCAGGCTTGCAACACAAACGCAGACCTGGTTGTCATCAATGTTTGACAACTTGAGCAGTCAAACCCACCCCGCCCCTTTGGGAGCGCACGGTCATAGGTCCGAAATGCCATTGATACTGGAAGACGGATGGATGGGGACAATGTGAGAGAAAAAGTGCACCAACCAGGTCTGGACTGGGCTACTGGGTACTGTGGAGATTTCCCTGTGTGCCTCTGCACTCTGTGCCTATTTTGTATTTTATTTTCACATTACATCATAGGAAGGGTGGAGCTAGATCAAAATTTGTAATATGGGACCAATTTGCAAATTATTTCCAGTGCCTCTATTCGTTCACAGTCCACCCGGGCAACAACCATTCTAGCATGACACTCATAGACGATTGCGCGTGTTCTTGACTCACTGAAAAACTCAAAAAATATCCTTATTTACTCAGTTGTATTTTATTTAATTGGGTGATGTTGATGGCAACAACAAACTATAAATTGTATACTTGAGGTTGTACATTATGAGAAAATCCCCTGTACTGTCTGCTGTCACTGGGGAATTTGTCGCAAATGGCTCGAACGACACAGGCGTGTATTACTCATAGATTGCGGTATCCAAGCCTCCCATAAAGCCACCATGTAAACGAACGATAGGCCACCAGCCTGTACCACCTCAGAACGAGAAACATACATATTTTAATTGAATAAACCTGATAAGTGTAGCAGCCAACTTCAAAAAGTGCATCTGAAATTCGATGGCATAGTTGCCCTTAGAAAAATGAAGGCGGGAACCCTTACAGCACAAGTCCCCACTATATGCTAAAAGAAATAATTATAGCACACCACAGAGGTTTGATCTACCATCTGCCTTGCTTGGATCCTAGTGATATAGGTGGACCTGTATTGCTTTTGGGAGAATATACTGAAGCACGGCATTAGTGCTGTAGTGGGTGTTCTGGAATTGTCAGTGCAAGGGGGTCAGATGAGTATCAGCATGAAAGCAACTGGGGGGGTCAGAGCTGGTGGGACCCTGGACTGGAAGGGTTGGGGTTGAGAGGGCACAGGCAGTTTAATGGAGCTGAATGTACACTTGGGATATGGTTTGTCACAGTCTCAAGCTCTCCGCAGTGCACATTCTTTCGGTAATGATACTACAGAATTGTAAAAATGGCATGGCAGGACTTTCGTAAGAACAGTGCTCGCTCAGAGCTGACAGGGCAAGGCTATGGTGTGTGTGTGTGTGTGGGCTTGCGGTACGAGGCACTGGGGAAGGTAGAGCTGCATTTCTACAGAGAGATGGATCACAATTCGAAGAAAGTAGGAGAAAAACATGAAATTCATATGGTCTAGGTAGTAAAAATTACAACACATCAAGAGTATACTTACTCGTTACTTGGATTGCGCGGCTGAACTGTTCCGTGAAGTTCGTGCATAAGCACCATCATAATATTCAAAACGGACCTTGTGAGGCAGGCTACCCAAAGTCATGCAGCTCTGTAACGCAAAGCGGTGGTGTGTCTTCTTCGGCAATGTAGACAGAGCATCCAGAGTTTTCCCGGCAGCAGCAGTTCTCCACCTCGGTTGGCATGACCTCGCAATGATTGCAGATACACCATATTGAAACATTTCCCATGCGACTCATCTGCGGTTCATGCTCGGGTGATTGATCTTGCAAAATGATTCTCCATTGTTTCGGCAGCCTTCTCTTTACATTAGTTCCTCCTCTGAATACTCAGGTTCGTACTGGTAGGGCTGACATTGTACGACAAAGATTTAACCAAAACACAAGTAACGAGTGAAATCAGTTCCGCTATTGTAAGTAACGGTTTGCAGGGGCTTCGTACTAGGTAGATAGCTCAACCAAGCAGAAATGAGCCATGGGGGATCTAAACTAAATACAGTGAAACTGTTAACTACGAAACTAATGAAAAAGGGTCTGTTTATACTTCTTGAGGAAAGCAGCGTCCTGTCATTTCCATGGAGACAGGTCACTAAGTTGCGGATCGAGAACGTTGAAACGAGACCTGCATTGGAGTTGCGGAATTGGGCGAATGTGTCTAGTGATGTCAGCTTCAGGGGTGGGTGTTTTGATTTATTGCCGCAAGTGTACTTGAATTTAGGGCGATCGATCCACAGATAAGATTAGCACAAGATGGCCACACCCAACACATTGTTTTCGCATGTGTAAAAGTGAGGAAAACTAAGCTAAAATGCATAGGAAACATTTTTACGATCGATCACTGTATGCTTATAACATCTTGCCTGAACGATCGGGACAATTACATTTTTGAGCGCACTATTCCTTTAAGTCTTATGAGTCCAGATGTAGTGGTTTAGAGGAGAAAGCATTCTTCAAATCTATAACCGTGAAGTGGGTGACTTCCGTAGGAATGTTAGAAAAAATTGTCACTGGATTCGGAACGAAAGGAAATTCTGCTTCAACAATATGGTTCAGAGGGCGCACGCCATGCACAAAATGACGCGATCCCCATGTTGCATTTTTCACAGGCTACAACGCTGTGTTGCATGGTGACTCTGATGGTTTTAAGGTGCCTTGTTCGCCTCCCTCGACAGGGGATGTTGTTTAGCTCTTGGTAAAATTGCTTCTGGCTTAAGTTTTATCTTCACTGTTCCTATTCCTTTCAGAAGCCCCACATCATAGGGACTTGTGGTCCATAAGATGCTGGGGACCTTTGCTAAGTCTCCCTCAAGAAATGTTGGCGGTGCTTGTAGCATCATCGCCATTCTCTGTAGTGTATCTTCACCCAGTTTGTAATGCTAATGTCGAACACTACCTTGTGATCTGAGCGGTTGTCTTTGAACAGTTCTTAATCTGTCACTGTAGTTAACCTGTATCCTTCTCCCACAGCAATCATGGACCTCAATGCTCGCCGCTGTCATCGGTCCCTTGTACTGTTATTCTGTCTTTTCCCACTATTACTGCCTCTAACTCTACTAGGATTATTGTACCATCTTTCTCGTCTAATGGTAGCTCTAGTCTGAACATGTACTCATTGGGAAGGCACACAGTTTTCCCTGGATCCATGCTATTATTATTTTAGCTCCATATCGAAATAGTTCTTCATTTGTTGGCACCCTGCTCCGTATCGTGCGTCCGCAATAAGCTTGAATAATTTCCCTCATGTTTAGAAGGTGGATACCAGGCGTGGAACGCACTATCCCCTTGTCAATGAATGCAATGGTCATATTAAGTTTACTCATTATGTCTCTTCCCATTATGTTTACTGGTGTCTGTCGGGAATAGAATAAGGGTAGAGCCAGGTCATGCTCCCCTATAGAAAGTGTAAGATCGTCTGTAAAAGGAACCAATTCTGTCACCCTAGAAAATCCCTGTGCATTCATGGCATTTCCTGACATTCTATACCTCCCCTCCTGGATGCAGGATCTACTTGACGTTGTATCTACAAGAAAGGAGAAAGTCTTGTCACATATCATCATCCCTATACGTGGATCCTCAGCTGGGTTGGGTGTAATCGATAAGATGGAATACATCAGGTCTGTCTGTGGGCTGTCCTATTGAGGGTATAATGACATTCCGTTCCCTATGAATGGGCTGCCCCCAACCATGGTAGTCCCTCCTAGTTTTCGAATGGGAGCCATTCCCATGGAGTCTGTGCGTGTCAGTGTCCCGTTTCCCTGCTGTGCTAGAGATGGTGGCTGCATATTATTATGCATCTGTGGTAAATCTGGTGCCTGTGGGTATGGTTGTGCTGGCGTCTGCATCTGTAGTGTCTTCATCATCAGTTGGTATGTCTGCGGGTATGTGTTTGATGTCAGTCCTTATTGTTGTGTCTGATTTTGGGCATAGTACTCAGTCTGTTCTCCCTGATATGTGGGCTGATACTGCATCACCCCATTATGTTGCATTCCCCCTCTACTTCTACACATCCTGGAGATGTGTCCTATCTGACCACACACCCAGCACTCGGGTGGTTCCCTCATTGGCTTAGGGTACCCCCTGGAAATCCCTCTTGGCCTTGTTGCATTGGGTGCCCGTACCCACAGCCCCTATGTGCACCCCCTCCTCCCCTGAACTTGTGATGCATGTCGCCCTGCCCCATGAAAACTCCCCCCGTGGGCGGCGGTGCATACTGCGCTTGTGGTGCACCTTGTACTCCCGTGCTTGTTAACATTGCCCCTTCCATGGCATATTTTGACAATTTCTTCTGCACTAACTTTGTTTCATCCTGCTTTCTCTCCTTGCTCAGGCGAACCTTGACATAGTATATGATAGAATAATCCCACAATCTTGTCCGACAGTTCTCGCGTTTAAAGTCTCCATTTCTCTTGGATAGCCTGAATATACTGTTAGGGATCTTTGTCTTCCCATTTTGCGTGCCATGATCGCGCTAATGTCTGAGGTGCCTGGGTACTGCACCCGTAGAGCTTGCCATATGGCCGCTCTGAAGTTGTTAAATGGCAAACCATCAGGCGCGTGTTCTGGGCGGTTACTCCTGGTTATCCGGCCCTTTTCAATACGTCATCGGCAATCTCTCTGAGAATTGCAGACAGTAAACTTTTCATGTCCCCTACCACTAATGTCTGACCTGCTGTTAGTCTTTTCATCTTGTATATCCATTTCGACGCTCCCACGGTCAACAAGAGCAGTTTACGCCTCAAGTTGCCTTTATCTATCTGTTGCCATGGTATGTTTTTAGGTCACCCTCCTCTCTTTTCCAGTAAGGGGAGCTGTGTCAGTCTGGTCTCCCCATCCAGTCTCCCGGCGTTTTTGGTGGGGGGTCACGCCTTCCATGCTGGAAGGTCTCTGAGCCTCTGCATATATGGGGTAACGCTATCTACGCTGAATGATACGGCCCTAGAACAATGTGCCCTCTCATCTTTGTTGCCCCGTAATCCGCCCGTTTCTTTGCTGGCTCCCCATACCGTGTCTCAGTCTGTGCTCTTCCCTATAATCCCTTGGGCAGGTTGCCCCACACCATCATCTTCACTCCTTCTGAAGTCATCATCCGACCCAGCATCTGCCTCATCACTGTCGATATTGTCTTGGAAACTTAGTCTTCACAAGACTGCTCCTTCCCGCTGCCCTTCTTCCATGTCAATCACGCTCCTGCAGTACCCCTTCATGGAGGACCCAGTATTGCCTATGTCCCGCAGCATAGCTGCCCTACCATATCTCCTGCTTTGGTCTGACTCTACTTGCTCTTCCCTCTGCTCGATATCATGAAAACTTGGTAAACCCAACTTTACTCTCACCTCCCTCACAGCACGCTTTTGCTCTTCCCTGCGCTGTCGCTCTCATACGAGCCGCCATACTTCTAACTTCCTCTTATCCTTCTTTATCTGTAATTGATTTCCCTTTCTTCTTTTGGTCTTTTCTTTGCCATATCCTCAATCTCTCTGTGCAGCTGCTTCTCCCGCTGTTCACGCTCTTGCTCTTCTGCCTTCTCTTTCTCTCTTTGCACTCTCTTGTGTTCCTCCTTTTCCTCCTTTTCTCTTCCCATTCCCTTGCTTTGCTCGTCTCCTTACAACCCATTGCTTCTTTCGTTGGTCCTCCCACTTCTCCTGCTGTCTTCCCATCTAATTTAAGCAATATTTGCCCCCAAACCCACTTGTTCGATGCTACATTCTCCATTCCGTCCTGTCTCCCTTCTGCTACCAGGTTGCTCTTCTTTATGTGTGCTTTGATCTTGCTGCGCTCTTTTTTTCGCCTCCTGCACTTGTGGTTCCCCCGGCCGATTGTCCGGCCTCTTCCTGACCCTCGCTTCTGCTGTATGCTGGAGGTGCAAATATTGGATTTTTGTATCCTGCCACTGCTCTTAGTTCCTGTGCTGGATATAATCCCTGGACCACTGCTGCTGCACCTTCGCGCTTATGTTCAGGAGGAGGAGGGGTGGGGGCCAAGGGTTTCTTGCCTGCGGCCTCTTGTTGATACAGCATCCTGTGATGCCGTGCCACATCCCCTCCATCGTCCTGGGACATTATCCACAACTCGAATATTGCCATTTGTTTTCTCAATTTCTCCCCCTTGTACACCTCTTGCATATGTGTATGTAAGGATTGCTGCACAAATTTGGAAAAGCTCCCACCTTTTGTCCAGGGCTTCGACAGTTTACCTTGTGTGCTCCGTGTCCATTCTGTGCTATAATTACAATTGTTGTCATATTATAGCAGGAGGGACCTGCACATATGCTATAGGGGTTTGTCCCCCACGCTGCTTCCATGATACATAACTTTAATACTTATTTGACCCCAAGTCGGGGCTTTCGACATTTCCGCTGTTTGTACAACAAATACACTTTACCTTACGTAAACTTTACATTTTTTCAGATAACAGTTTAATTCACAAGATCTGACATGTCTCTGGCTCTCAACCAATACCTTGGGAGTGCTCCGCGTACCTCCCTTCTGCAAATCTCTGCCTCCTCAGGCATACCCAGCAATCTAGCACATGCGCCTTCCGCGCACTGCCTCGCTGTAACTGTAAATTCTTATCTTATGCCTGTAACCGATTCCTTAAGCGCCCTTCTACCCACGGGTCCGGAGTGCTCTACAAATAAACTAAACAAACAAACAATACCACCACTCTGCCAAACTTTGATTGTAAAATGTTTTGCGCCACCTTGTGCTCTCCGACTCCTATCCACAAACCTCACTGGTGACATCACCTCTATAATGCATAAGTGAAGGACACAAAATTGCCAATACCCGCCTTCTCACAGGATTGCCCAAAAAATGCTTCCCAATCAACAAATACAAACAACATATATTCACGGCCGTCGCCCTGTCTCCTAACCCGGGATACCAATATTTCACGTGCTCAATCTGTACCTACAGTGTCGCCTTGCAGATAAAATGCCTCTGCGAGACTTAACCAGAAGAACTTCCACGATTCAAGCTAGCGTCACTTGCTAAGCCCTGTACATGGGGATACCATTATGCATGACCCGAGCTACAACACCCAATCCACAGGAAACCAAATATTTTCATAACTTTTGTCATCCGTACCCAAGTGCCAAGGACGAGTATGCTCGTCCTTTTTGCATAGACTTGCATGCTAGTCTGGCAGTTAAGGGGTTAAGTCAATCGTCTAGGCTGGCTGCCTCAACCAATGACCTCAAGATCAAATGTTCCCTAATCAAGAACAAATGACATCCACCTCTGCTCCTTACTCAAAATGACTTAACAAAACTCAACCATTCTGAACACCAACACCCAATATTTCTTCTCCACCTCCCCTATTTGCTGTATGGCTGAGGCAATACTTACACTCTGTGATCCGCTGACATCGCTTGGCCACTGGCTTTCCCCAAATCTGCCACTCTGCTCTTCTGGTCTGCTGGGCGTCCCACGGACCACGGGCAGGATTTTCGCCAAGACGGCTCCTGACGGCCTCTGCACTGGGTGCACCTCCATGTGGTCTTCGTTTTCCTTGGGTCAACCCACAGCTCTCCAGGTGTTGCGACGGAAGAGACGGCTCTGTGCCGTACGAACGTAGCGAACCATCCTCTGCTACCAATTTGTAAGGGTATGCCAGAGGACAGGGGTTCATGCTACAAATTCACTGCTTTGCAGAGTATCCACGGCCCAGCGAACCCTCCTCCGGCAATGATGGAGGACACAGCCAAGGGCAAGTTAGAACTGTCCTTTATTTTCCAAACAGACAGGGATCATACAGGAAACACAACAAAATCTCCAACAATCACAGTTCCTGAGCCCATGTCACAAGCTTGTATTGTATTATGACATCACAATATCTGACCCTTCCCCAAAAACCTAAGAGCCCTTCCATTGGGTAGCTTAGGTACTATCAACTATAGGTATCCCCCATATCGGTGGTCTAACTGGTCCTTCCTTGTCAGGTGGGTTTGCCTGAAAGTCCCCAAAAACTATCTATTACATTATTGCATGGTTACAGAATGGCCATTGGCCCTTGCCCCATTACACACCGCCCCAGGATTTGTGCTGCCTGATTGGCTGGAGTGGGTCCCCCCAGGCCTGGGACCCTGATCTCTATTCAAAGCGCTCAGTGTACCGTTTCAAGGTAATAGGAAAGAGTTTGTGTCTCCATTGTTGCTACTGGCTTAGCCACCTAGCCTGGGAGAGTGCCTGCAAGTTGCAATGTTCCTTGGGCAACACATTTAACAATTATGTCTGTCTTCGCTGGGAACCGCTTCTCTTGCCACCACAGGTCAACAGCTATTGTTCGGTTTGGTTGAGTCACATGGGTGAGGACCGCAACACTGAGCTTTTGGTTCTGCAATTAGTGAGGATTTATTCAGTTATTTTGCGGGTGCCTCCCTGACCCGGGAGCCAGGAATGTTCCACCAGCCCTTGTCCTTGGCTGCGAGCACTGACACTGTGCTTCGTGCTGCAGAATCTGCATCTCTTCATTCATTATTCTGTGGCCTGTGGCTTCATGTGAATTCACTACAGCCATTCTATGATTTTCCTACATATATGTATATAGATTTTAGTATTCTCTTTAGGGGTAACTCGTATTCGGCTCTTCCAGGTTCCTTATACGTCCATGAAGTTCCATATGGTTAGTTGCAGTGAAGCGGTTTGCAAGCGTGCTCTTTGTGACTTATTGCTTTCTTGCGTTTCTGAGTTTAGTTTGGCCTGTGAAAAGAAAAAGGCTTCTGACAGTATGTACATGTATCTGTCCTCTATCTACAGAACTGTGTATGCATGTTCTTTGTGTGCGCACGTGCGTGTCTGTGGGCCTCATTACGAGTATGGAGGCAGCCATGCCCTTAATAAGGACATGGCTGCCTCCATACCGGGTTCCAGGTCCGGGTTCCTTCAATGAGGAATTACCGGGCGTTTCCAACCTTGGAGGACCCGGTAATTCCTCATTGAAAAAAACCATCCCCATTTGAGCCCCCGTAGGGCTCAATGGGAATGGGCAGGGAGCTAATAACGGGCCCGTTATTAGCTCCCTGGTCCCCTTGTGGGACCCGCTAAGGACGTCAGGTCTGACCCGACGTTCTGAGCGGGTCCCGCAAGGGGACCTCATAATAGGGCATCCCGTAATGAATTGTGTCGGTCCCGTACCGCCACCGTTCATTACGAGCGCGCTAGGATAGTAATGAGGCCCTGTGTCACCTTGTGCAGGGATGCGAGTTTACTTTGTGACTAACGTTACTATGTCGTGGTGTCGCTAATGATGTCAGCACGGCTGGATATTTATCATTAGTCAACCTGGTCCAGTGATGGGGCAGCTGTATCCGCAAAGACATCAGCTAGATAGGGTTTGAACGGTTGCCTAAGAGAATATCGGCTCATATACGTGGAATGCACCGGTCCCCCTGGTGGTTTGCCAAAGAGCGACTGTCAACTGTCATTTCTCAGTCATGCAAATAGGGGATACAAGGGCCATTCCAGGGACCCTCTCTTCAGTGGTCCTTGTGGTTGCCATGGGGACTGTCTTCACGCTTGACTGCAGCGCCCTCTCTTTTTCAAGATGGGGCAGCTGCACCCCTCTCAGTTCCTGACAGTACGCTCTAGTTGTTATCCTCATTCTGCAGGGATCAGATCTGCTTCTTGTTTTCACTTACGTAACACAGGATGCCATACCAGGACCTTTGTCGTCTCAACGTTAGTTTAGTACCTGGCTCAGCGCTTCCCCTTTGGTTCCTGTATTCCTTGTTTCTTCCCTGGGTCCCGTCTTCCTTGTTGGTTCTCCTTTCTACTTGGCTTCACTTGTTCTTAGACTCCGATGATTCCACGTTCTTGTTCCTGCTTTGTATTTCTATCTCATTGTTCCTCGGCATTCAAGTATCCTCTGCAATTGATCTAGCCGTTTTTCCCTCCGTTCGGAGGGTTTTTCTCCAACAGCCAGGCTGGCGTACAGAGGGTCTCACCCTTATCTTCACAACACCTGTTCACGTCAGAAAAGCCAACGTAGCCAGTCTCCAGTCACTTCGTCTCGCAAGAAGTCACAGGTGAGCACAGCCTCTGACACCACTTTACCTTTGGAAAAGCGAACTAAGGGCCGGACTGAAAATTTACAATATTTTGTATATATCAATCTTGTTTGTGATCCGAGTCCTTCAGCCTTATTCCTCAAATACTCCACAATTCACAATTTCGAGGGTTACATTTTTGGGATTCCTGTGCTGAAACAGATCTACTGTATAGTAATTTCCTAAGACCTACCTGCATAACAAAACATGACAAAACAGGACAAAAAAGTGAAAAGCTCTCTGCAAGTGGTGTAAAATGTCAAAATTCATCCCACACTGTAAGGCACAGAACAGAACGTATATTAAACATCACAGAGACATTAGGTACATGATTGTGGAACAGAACATATGGTTTCAATGACAGTATAGATCTTCTGTGTCACACAGTACAGTGCATTCAGGAAACAGATTAGCAGAATAGAAGCACTGCACCGCCAGTCATCGCTTTGTCCCAAAGACCACTCCCACTCGATATGTTTTCACCTCACTTGAGCACTTTGTCACAGTGGTGTGACATCATAACTATCACAGGACAGTGACTGTGGCCTGGACCATGGCTCACACGTGTTTAAGAGCACAGACAATATTCTGATGTATGACAACACTGCTGATTTTAGAAATCGACTATTTGCTGACCATGGAAGCAAAGAATGTCGACACTCCTCCCTCCCCCCTGTCCTGTCATGGAAACTCTGATTTGATCCCTCAGAGCTTTGAAGGCTAGTCCCATTCCCGAAGCAGAACGGGCACCTGATGGTAAAGCACCCTAAAAAGCTGCCCACCAAGCCTGCCAAGGTGGCTCAGATTAACAAGCTGCTCGGCATTGATCTTAGTAAGCTAAAGCAGCCTTTAAACTCCCTGCTGACCTTGTTAACTTACTCTAGTGTTTTCTGTGTATATTCTGTATTCAGTATGTTACTGGGATCTGCACTATTCTCTACTGCCATTCTCATGATCCCCAGTGTACATGATGTCACCACATGGGCATGGATCAATTGACCAGACACAATAAATGAAATCAGAAACAGTAGGATTTAATAAGCCTTCAATATGATATGATAGGTTATTTATAATGTGCTTAATACCCAGAGGTTTCTAAGCGCGGACCCAGGGATCGAACCTCTGTGTTGCTCTGTGTAGTCTTGTTTCCATGGCGAGCACGTTGCCCATGAACTATCCTCCCGGGATATCTGTGACAAAATAAACAGGGTAGGAATGATGTTCACCTAAAAATCTATATTCAATCGATGTTCAGGATTAACTAAAAGTCCTGTTTTAACTAAAGGTTCAGGGTAAACTAAAAGTTCAAGCGACACTCGATTGAAGTCTTTCTTGTTTCTCCTGCATTTGGATGCAGTCTGGGTTTTCTTGCTTTTTCCCCAGTGGGATTCTAGGGCTTGCGGGTCTGAAAAGGAAAAAAGAGAACTGTGGCTAGAAAGAGTACCGGGATACAGTATGGGCCAGATTCTGAAAAGGCAGCACAATAGAAAGGAGCGCGGAGAATGGGCTTGCTTCATTTGTGCTGCTTTCAGAAATGCTCAGGTCACCTTATTCTCCAGGCATTGGCAGGGCTGTGTTAGAAGCCATTTTCCACATGTTCCTCCTCAGTCATTGGGCCATACTCTCACCATTTCACAATCCAACGCCATATGTGGGAAACTCATTTAAGCATAAATAAGCATTAGCCACTCCCATACGTCATCATGTGTTCAGGCAGCCCAAAACCTTGCGCATGAGCAGTGTGGCTTCCATCTAGCACCACATTGTTTGGTCAGTTTGTCTTTAGGCATATCGATAAATCATCCAGAGGTCACGCAATGCGACAATGCTTCTTGTCAGCATGCAGAAGTGGCATTGCGATTGGGTCAATATTACACATGTCAATGACAATACGGTACTTATACCTGAACAGATATGGACTAGCTGGTCTAGCATTTATTTGCACTCTAATGAGGGTCCTTGCCCTGAGCCTGTGATCTTCTTAGAAGTCCCACGATAAAACGTCCATGCAGATTTGGATCTATGTGATCAGTGTGCCGCTCGTAATTCCGTCAACGAAAATGTCTACAAATACAGTACGGCGCAATGATCAGATGGATCACTTCTGCCCGCTTGCCCTGGCCCGCAATCCCTAAAACAAGAACCCCCCCACTACTTACCTTTACTGCGGCATACTCTTCTGTGTGCCGCTGGCATCCTTGTACCCCTGCAGCGTTAGCTCCTCCCACTTACTGTAGGGCGGTGCTGACACTGCAGGGTGCTTTTTTTTAATCTTATCCCAACCCTCGTTACTGAGCTCAAGGAGAGCGGGGGACACCCCTGCAACCCCAGCTCTGCTTGGGTGCAGTAATGGCTGTCAGGATTTTTGCTCCCGTACTCCGGTGCAATTGTAGTAATGTCGCCACAATTTAGGTGAAATTATGGTACAATTCCTGCAGATTGTAGCTTGCCCTCTGGCGTGTCGGCGCCCCAAAGCTTTAACCTTGGCTATTAAGGAACATTATTAGGTTTTTCTCTTTTCAGTAAAGTATTGCAATAGTTACTAGCTCAGTATCTTACAATCTGGACTGCTACAAAGCTCTGTGTATAGGTATTCCCAAAATTAACATTTTATTTGTTCAATGTTCAGAATGCAGCAGCACGCCTAGTTCTCTGACGCTTGAGGTAACTTCCAGTTCAGATGTGATTTATATTTGTTTCCCTACCAGACGTCTGCAACCTGCGGCACTCCAAATGTTCTGAACTATGATATGATAGGTTATTTATAACACGCTTAATACCCAGAGGTTTCTAAGCGCGGACCCAGGGATCGAACCTGCGATGCTCCATGTCGTCTTGCTTCCAAGGCAAGCACGTTGCCCCTGAGCGATCCTCCCAAGACTATGGGCCTCATTACGCGGTAGGCGGTAGCCATGGTGCTATTAGCACCATGGCTTCCCCCTTACCGCATTCCGGGTCCGGGTTCCCGAAATAGGGACTTACCGGGTCATTCCAACCTTGGAGGACCCGGTAAATCCCCATTCCGGGAACCATTCCCCATTGCCATTCGAGCCCCATAGGGCTCAATGGGAATGGGGATGGAGCTAATAATGGTACCACAATTGGCGGTACCGTTATTAGCTCTGAAGTCCCTTAACAGGTCCCTTCCATAACGCCTGGTAAAACCAGGCGTTAAGGAAGGGACCCGCTAAGGGACCTCGGAATACAGTGGTAAGGGATTACCGGTGCCCTTAACGGTGCCGGTAATCCCTTACCGCCTACCGCGTAATGAATCCCTATGACTTTCATGATACCTCACCATTGAGTTAGCTGGATAGACTAATGGGAATTATCGTCCAAATGTTTAGGGAGCCAAAGGTTGCAGACCTCTGCTAGCTAGACCCATCAAACTTGACTTTCTAACTTCCTTCCTCAGAAATGTACTCACTATGTGCTACCAAGGGCCTTCTTCACGACATGTTACTGCAGTCACATTGCTCCTGCATTTAGGCGAGCTTGCCTTGGTGACTTAGATCACGCAATACCTTTGTGGAGCTTCATCCCTCCTAACATTAGTCAGAGGTTAAAGTGGGTGGGAGCGGCGCTCCTATACTTTTTATTTTCAAGTTTCACTGTTCCTATACTTTTATTTAAAAAAGAACCTGTTCTGGAATGATTTCGTTTTGAAATAAAAGTGTAGGAACACGTTGAAGCTTGCACTTCAGTGCAGTGCACTGGACATTGCCATAAATAGTAGGTGGGTTTGTTTGGGGGTTCGGATTGTGTGTCGGAGGGGGTGTGGCGATGGGGTTTGTGGGAACGGGGGCAGACCAGCAGGGAACACAGTTCCACTATTTCTTTTCGTACATTTCGACCACTGACATTAGTCTAGTTCTTGATCATTTACCATTTCATTAGGCTGTCAAGGCATGACAGTTTCCGTGACTGGAAATTCTTTAGCAGGCAGATTTCTTAGTGCCATGACAACAATCTTTGGAGGCAACTTGCATTTTATGATTGCCGTTATCTAGATAGATAGATAGACAGATGGATAGATAGATAGATAGATAGATAGACAGACAGACAGACAGACAGATAGATAGATAGATAGATAGATAGGCAGATTAATAGATAGGTACATAAACATGCAGATTAATAGATAGATGGAGAGGTAGACAGACAGATAGATGAATAGATCGATCAACAGACAGATGCGCACCCAGGGAAGGGTGCTTAGCCAGCCAGGTGGCTAGAACAGCGGGTGAGAATACCCATTCTCCGCCCGCTGCTTCCAGCGAACTTAGGCCCTTCCCTGATTTATTTTATTTATTTTGAATGTGGGGAGGCCTCACCCTATTGCCTCTCCTCCCCCTCTTACCCCAAAACAATCCTTACCCCTTCCCCAGCCCCTCCCTCCATCTCCACTTACATGCTGGACCAGAGCTTTGTGCTCCTGTCCCGGCACTACTCCTGTCCCCCGGCCACCATAAAAATGGAAAAGGGACTTAGTCCCTTTGCTGTACGGCAGCTGCCATCTTTTTGCCATTCTTTTTTTTCCTCTGGCGATTGGCTGCACAATAGACACCAACCTCCTGAGGGGGGCGGGGGGACCATTTGCAAGCTGGTTAGACCCCAGGGTGCTTACTTTGCTCAGGCCTACCTGGGCTCGGGCTGGCGTGTCCTTAAAGGCCATGTTTGGCCCCCACAGCAGGGGTTAAAGCCATATTGATAGATAGAGAGATAGATAGAATATATATGGATGAATACATGATTTTGAAATACCCAATATGATCTCAACATTAAGTTCATAAAAAGTCAATTCAACATCTTGTGGTTGTTGGTAAGATGGCGATACTTTGGCATGGTTAATGACCTATTAAAAAGCATGCTTTTATGAATTTTTATGGACTACTTGGGCCCAACAGTTTTGTTCCATGACCTGTAGGTAATCACATATTGATATACTTTCACCCCAATTATTGCATTCAGCAAAGCTTGCAGAGTGGAAAGCGAGCAACATTGCATCCTGCATCAATGAAAGACTTCCTTGGAAGGGAGGGTGGGCAGTAAGACCTGCTTTCAGGTTTTAATGCCGACCGGTACATGGGAAAGGCAAAGACACATTGCTGCATACATTACACACTCAACCAGGTACATAGCCCACCGACCAGGAAGCAGAGCCACATTCTAGAGAAGCAGTCATGTAACATTGATGTAATATGTCCACCCCTCCTTTGCAAAAACTGTCAAGCCTGAGAAGTTGCCTGCAAGTAACACTACTGACTTCATACTACTTGGCACACACAGGGCCTCAAAAACCACATTTCATAGAAACGCACAGTTTGTGGCTGGACTTTCAGCTGGAATGGTTGCTCTTGCGGTTGTCGGTGAATCCTGGACATACACTCTGGCTCCATCTAATGCCTGTTCGAGGCTCTGCAACTGCGCGTGACTCAAATGTAGACGCTGCGACTCTGTAACCATGGCAGCATTCTCAGGACCAAGATTGGAAATCTGCTCTGGTGACAGCTCCTTAAATAACCAAAAGTAAACCTTTCAGTTAAGGGGTCAATATTAAAAATCACTGATGAGAGGAAGCTGTGGAATTGAGTGTTTTTTTTTAAATTAACATTTCTTCCATGTTATTCATATGACTATTAATATGGATGAATAATGTGTTCATATTTTATTGGGAGGCATCACAGTGCCATTGGATACATGTTAATGTCAATACAAATCCCACAATTGACTATACTACAATATACAGAGTGGCAGACAGGCCTAAAAGGAACTCTGGACATTTCCTGGTGGGCCTCTTTTGTGTGGACACCCTTGTTTATTGCTCCTCATAAGCCTCCTAGTCATCCCATCCCCCTCCTTCCAACTCTCCTCATCACTCTAAAGCAAAGTATTTGCTATGAAGCTTATAATATGTTATGCATCATTCTTAACCAAGGTTTTATGACCGTTTTTTTAGTCATGGTAAACCACATTTTAATCCCAAGTTATGCAGAGAACTGCTTTACAATTCACTATTCGGATACATTTTTCCAAATTCTCTTGGGCAGAGTACCCCCTCCACACCTACTTAAAGGGGTTCTGCTTGCTCACCACATTCGATATAGGGCCACGTTGAGAAATATTTCCAGGGACTCTTTTGGTTTCTAGTCAGTCCCTGAATATACACAACATACGATAATTTTCCAAATGAATATAAGGGAACCTAAAACTGGGAATACAAAACAGTACATACATTTTAGAATGAATAGGAACCTATAGTCCCCGCCATAAAGCAACACAAACATGAGTTTGAGCATTTATGTCCGGAGGAAATGATATGAAGGGTAAACAAAGTAAACATTGTACTACAGTTCATTTAGAGACTGAACTGCATATATATATAAAAGTGAACATGTGTGAGTTTGTGGCTTTGCTCATGTTACCTATACAATTCCACAATGTTTCACCAATCTGCACCAAATGTTGCACAGTCACCTGTTCGAACCCTCTGGACATTACTGGCTACATGACATTTGGACACCCCACACCTTTCCCTGGATTTCAGCAAAAGTCAACATTTGTTTGTGGGTTTGTTGCTTGGCGAAACACTGTTCCTTATTCAATTCTACCCTGTTTCACCAATCTGCACCACAATGTGCACAGTTACCTGCACCTATGAGGGAATGAAAGCCCGGACAACGCCGGGTATACCAGCTAGTTTTATATAAAGAGAACCGAGTTGTGGGATTTGACCTGAGATAGACAATATTGGCAGGACTCTGCATGGTAGGCTGACAGATAGGAATACTGATACAACAGCTGTTTAATCCACATGTTTCTTCCTGGCCCAATATTTGGCAAACACTAGTCCACAATTCCTTCATTCCCAGCTGGGGAAAAGTCTTCTTCAATATATACTCGCCAGAAAATAGAGATGTGTTTTCTCTAAAGACAAACTATCCTTACAGGTATACCTGTTTTGCTTTCCAAGGTTATGTCCCGACGTGTATGCATTATGATGAGTGGCAATGAACACATTCAAGTACCTATTGACACTGATAAACCTTAATAGGAAGCCTTCTAGTAAGGGCTACACTCCAGCTGGTTGGTCTGAGGCTGCTGTAAAAAATCTATTCTCATGACAAGTTGGGGGGGGGAGCAGTGGTGGTGGGAAATCATGGGCCATGGCACTTCCCTAAAATTCCTTTCCACCTAAAATCGCAGAGCAAGCCTTAGCCTGGTAGACCAAGGTAGCATGATCTGCTATCGACTCCACTCCCTCCCCTAGGGACAAAGTTCTTGTGAAGTGAGACATATATGGGCGTCATTACACGGACGGCGGTAAGGGTTTACCGGTACCGGTATTTTACCGGTACCGGTAAAAACTTACCACCTTACTAAGAGGTCCCTTTGCGGGTTCGAGAATTTAACGCCTGCTTTTTGCAGGCGTTAAAAACCAACCCGTAAAGGGACCAGGGAGCTAATTACGGTACCGCAATTTGCGGTGCCGTAATTAGCACCTTCCCCATTCCCATTATGCCCTATGGGGCAAAAATGGGAATGGGGAAGGGCAATGGGGTAAGGGGGAATTACCGCCCCACCAACCTTGGAATAGGGCGGTAATTCACCTTTCCACCAAGGCGGTGCCGGTATTTTACCGGCATGGACCAAGGTGCTAATAGCACCTTGGTCCACCGCCGTCCGTGTAATGAGGCCCATACACTTGGCCAGACAGGGCCTCATTACGACCCTGGAGGTAACCATGCCGCTTTTTGCGGCATAGCTACCTCCATTCCGGGTACCGGGTCCGGGTTCCCTGAATGGGGAAATACTGGGCCATTCCGACCATGGAGGGCCTGGTATTTCCCCATTCAAGGAACCCGGACCCGGTACATCCCCATTCCCATTTCATCTCCCATAGGGCTCAGTGGGAATGGGGAGGATGCTAACAACAGGCCCGTTAATGACGGGCCTGTTGTTAGCATCCTGGTCTGCTCGCGGGACACGCTAAGGACGCCTGGTTTTACCAGGCGTCTTTAGCGGGTCCCGCAAACAGACCTTGCAATGAAGCGGTAGGAGGATAACGGGGCCGGTAGGTCTACCGGCCCCATTATGCCCCTAACGCCGGTGTCGTAATGAGGCCCAAAGACGGAATTACACCAATACTGTGCCCTCATCACTGCGACCTCCGGAAAAGTTGACTTTTTTTTTATTTTGACCCCCTTTACACCACATGTATATGTGGGGGGTTGGTAATGGTTTATAATGTAAGTAGAGGGAATGCGGGGTCATTCCCGCATATATATCTGGTGTAAAGGGGGTCGAAATTAAAAGGAAAGTCGGTAGATTCGGGGTCGCAGTAATCGTATAGATCCGTCAAAGACATGAACTGTGGTTACAGTCTCAGATGGGATTATAAATCCCCATTCAAATTGCTCTACCTTTGAGGTTTCTGCTTATGCAATGGTCTCATCTCTATTAGGACTTCAGATAGGAGCCTGCCATCGTCTTTTCTATCATGTCCTCTCTGACCATACCTGGCTGCAGTTTGTCAAGGAGTGGAAGGGAAGAGGCTATTTCCTGCATTGTTGTGGTAAACATGGTTGCAGTGTGGGCCACCAAAGAACAGCAATCGTAAACCCATTTTTTTCCCGCAACTCCTGTGGATTTGTATTTCTGTTTATTGTTATTTGTATGTATTTAGTATTGAACAGAAATGACATACAGAGGATACTTTACAGATGGCGGAGATCCTGGACGGGAGCTTTTAGAATTTGCAATGACTTACAGGATGAAAATAAACTAGGTTTTGGAGATTTGTTTGGTGGAGCTTCGACTGGTGACAGTGTCTAAGGCACAGACATACATACATTACACATTGGGGCAGTACACAGTAATTTTACCGAAAACAAAACAGAGTGGTTGGTACATTTCACCAAAGTATATAATACCGAAAAACACTGAAAATATTAATCAAATATATATGGAGAAGTGGGGTAAGGGGTTAAAATAAGTCAGGATAGGGTGGTGTTATAAGGGTAGCAAACAGGGAGCTTGGAGGGGACCCCCCAAATAAAAAAAATAAACATTCTGTGTTTTTCGGTATTATGGTCGCAATGAAATGTACCACTCTGAAATATGGGTCGGTAAAATCACATATAACACATTGGGGGCTTTTACCAATAATTACATGGGTGCAATTTACATATATATATATTCATGTGAGGCATAACCAGTAAAAGGCAGATAGGCGTAGGCATCAGTTGGAAAGGGGTAGCATGGGGGTTTGAGATGTGCCCATACCAGCTAGTAAGTGGAGCCTAAGCCGGGACTCACACATTTCCAATGATGGAATGGCCTTGATGGGAAATCATTCCGGTGGATCGGGGCCAGTAAACAGAAGGAGCGAAAATGTGAGGCATTGGGGGCAGTGGGGCGAGGAACAGTAGTTTGTCAAGAGAGGAGGAGTGTAGAGGCTGAGAAGGGGCGCATAGGAGATGTAGTCCCAAGGTCACTAGTTCGACTAATGACTGACTAGAAGCAAGTACGGCCTGAGATGAATGAGGCGCTGGTGCCTGTTGTCAACTGTTGTTCAATAACATGTTCCAATCTCAGTTTCAATTAATTAGTATTAATTATAGGTGCTTAGGTGAAAGCCTGCGCGGGTGTTTATGGAAAAATAACTATCTAAGCACTTGCAGATAGTGCCTTGCTCATCACATTAAGAACACACAGTAAAAACACCCATTTTGTATTATCGAAGATTTTGAAACCAAATATTTGGTTAAACACACAATAAAGACTTTATTTCTACAGCAATATGTAGAGCCATCACAACTAAAACACGCATTCTTATTTCTCTCCTCTCAATAAACATACACATTGTTATTCAAATGAGTCTATTTGACATGTTTAAAAAAAGAAGACAACAGCACTCAGTCCCAATTAATACACACATTATAAAGTCTTCAATCTAACATGTTTCAGAGGGAAGGCAAACGCTCTATGACCTGATAATAAACTATGTATTCTCAATGTGAGGAGCAAAGGAGGGCACAGTTTCTTTCAACTTTACACGTTCAATAAAGGTTGCTTAAGAAGACCTGCAGTGTCCCCTGTGTGGGCTCAATGGCCATGTGCTGTCACTTCCCCTTCCCTTGGGATTTGTGTGCATTTATCCACTTGGGCTGGGCAGGAATCCCGCGCCTGTCTCCTCTTTCTCAACACACACACGCGCACACCGGTTGGTGGACTTCACCCTCATCCACCTCCAGCCCACACTGTTCCATTCAGTGCAGTCTGCAGTGAAACAGAACAGAGCCCTCTCTTTGCTGCCACTTGGCGGGAAAAGGCAGGTGCTGCGCCTAACTGACCAGAGTTGCATGTGTTGGCCTGCAAGGTGAGACCACATTGTAGAGTACTGCAAAGGGGAAGCTGGTTGGTACGAGGGGGCACTTGCCTTCCTACCACCCTCTCAAGTCTGAGAACACCACCCGGGGTCGTTTTTTGTGGTCTGCTCTGTTGAACAGGTGTTTTGCCCAGCCCCTTTCCACCGTTTCCGAAAAATATTTAACCCTTTACCTCACACCTAAATGCATTTTCTAGAAAAATGTTCTTTTTAAAAAAATCGATATATGCTCATTCTTTATAAAATATTTCGGTATAAAGACGGCATACCACTTCACATACATTTGACAACCCCAGAAAATACCTATGAAAGGTACACTTCTTTGGGGGCCCTTTTGGCGGTTTGCATGGAACTTTACTGAAGCATTTAATGGTCATTGTGCATTGGCCACTCCAAAAGAATGTTTTTATTGGTCTTTCATCTTAGACTGAGTAACAAAGACGCAGGCTGTTGGTTCCACAGGCAGGTCTTCTTTCATCATTCTTGACTTACCTTGAACAGGTCCTCGGCCATCATGTTTATTGCCGTCGAGTGAAAGAATGGCATCAAGTCTTTATTCAGCGCTCTCAGCTCCTCCTTACTCAAACCAGCTGCGGAGACAGAAAGCAGAGCCCAGACACCATGATACCTTTGCTTCCTTAGAATCAAGACAACATAGTGCAACACAGGTTCGAATCCCGATCCCGCACTTAGAAACCAATCTCTTGTATAAAACAGGTTATAAAAGAACAATTAGAATCATATGATCTCTACTAAATCAGAAACGTCTCACAGTTAGAGCTCCATGGACTTAAATAAAGCTTGCTATTGTAGATATAAGTCTTAGTAGTTCCATCGGAAGGACAATGATACTCAATCCAACCTGAGATTGGATGGGGACACAGAGCATAACATTCTAAAACTGGCAAATGGCTTAGCTGCAGGAGAGCATCTGAAATGTCATTTGGAAGCGAGCAGAGTAGGTAGAAAGATACAATGATATTTGAAGAGTATATGGATAGAAGGATCTCAGTCCGGGCAGCTAAGTGCCCCACAGACATACATACAGACAGAGTTACCTCATTTAAAATGTGCTAGCAGTGGCATTTGGCCCACAGCCCAGCGGGGTGCCATCTGTTCGGTACTGCTAGTACTTCCCAGAGGAAGGCTGACCAACTGTGAGACGTGTTTCATGGTTAGTGGGCCTAGCTAACGATGCAGGTTTTCTGGGTGGAAATACTGGCCCTCATTACGAGTTTGCCGGTAAAATCGCAAAATTACCGGCATGCCGTAGCCACCGATACCGTCATGCACCGTGTGCGGATACAACGGCTGATTCCGAGCATGCGATGCTGTACTAATCGGCATGCCGGTAACAGTAGCACCGGCATACCGTTAAAGCTGCCTGAAACCCACATAACGGCACCATCGATGCCGTTAACACCAACGCCGCACCAACAATCTGTAAGCAACGGCACCGTCAATACCGGAACCAGAAGTAACGTCATCGCGCCGGAACGGGAAAATCACTGGCGGCCATCTTGAAAAACACAATCCATTGCAATCCTCCAAACACAGGAGTTGGCCAATGAAGGAGCCTCAAGGAACATGTCTGCAGCACGTGGAAACACCTGACGGCGCAAACCAAGGTTCAGTGAGCCAGAACTAAACATGCTCGCCGACACCCTTGTGGAAAATGCAAAGGGCCTCATTACACGGTAGGCGGTAAGGGTTTACCGGTACCGGTACCAGTATTTTACCGGTACCGGTAAATCCTTACCGCCTTACTACGAGGTCCCTTTGCGGGTTGGGGAATTTAACGCATGCTTTTTGCAGGTGTTAAAAACCAACCCGCAAAGGGACCAATGGAGCTAATTACGGTACCGCAATTTGCGGTACCGTAATTAGCGCCTTCCCCATTCCCATAGAGCCCTATGAGGCAAGAATGGGGAAGGGCAATGGTGGAAGGGGGAATTACCGCCCCGCCAACCTTGGAATGGGGCGGTAATTCCCCTTTCCACCAAGGCGGTGCCGGTATTTTACCGGCATGAACCATGGCGCTAATAGCGCCATGGTTCTCCGCCTACCGTGTAATGAGGCCCAAAGTCTTTGGAGAGCACGACACTGAGGACTGTAAGGGACTGTCAGAAACGATGGGATGACGTGCGCCTCAGAGTTTGCAACCTATTATCAGCTGAGCACAGCCAGGTACAGGCCACTGGAGGTGGAGAATGTTCACCACTGAAACTGCACACATGGGAGGAAAAATGTACCACCATCATGAACATGGACAGCATAGAGGGTGTTGGAGATGCAGAACATGGTGCAACAACGTCTGGAGAAGCAGGTGAGTGACCATGACTAACATCCCATGTACTTCATTTGTCCCCTCATGGCCATTATTGCTTTATGCATGACTGTCCCCAGACATCAACAGAAACCAATTCCTACCATGAAGAATGCCAACATGCACCAAAGGCACACACCACATGTCCCATGCAATGCGGACAGACACACCGTCAGCATGCGTCAACACACATCACTGAGTGCTACATGGCCCCTGTGCATGGCACAATCAACCCCAGTCCAAGATGCATGCACCATTGCCACCATTCACAAAGGCCCACCCTTACCCCTTCCCGCTGACAACACACCAATGACCCCACCTAAACAAGCATACCATTTCCCTCTCACAGGCAGCCCACATACGTCCACAATCCAGAGCAGCATATACATGACATCCGTCTCAGAACCCAACAACAACCCAACCGACATGCACATCCCAAACCGTACACACACATCAGGAGGTACCAACTCTGCTTCCCCACACACATGGGTGCCGCAGGATAGGGGCCCCACCATGAGCATGAAGATGCACATGACAGCAAATTGTACAGTGTGATGGCTGTCACATGGAAGATGACAAAACAATAATGGACCCCTGCATTGTCGCCCACAGGCACCACATCAGACAGTGAGGGTGAGCTTGCCACTACACCAACCACCACTGCATGTCACCACACTCAGAAAAAGACCCCCAGCATCCAGGAACCTGGACGCAGCGACAGCAGACATGGGTCTACGGCCTTCACTTCACATCCCCCCAGCCACCACCGCACACCTGCCAGCCTCAAGAAGAAGGCAAGCAACACCTATAGGCAAGTGCCAGCAGCAGCAGCACGGCCAAACATCAGTGGCAGACCTGCCATGCCGGCCCAGTACACCATTCATGAGGCAAGCGCCACAAAGAGCTGAAGCGGCATCACCGCAAATGGAAATTGCGGCTCAGCCACAATCATCATCACTAAGCATGCCTCCCGATCCCCTTTCGCCAATATGTGGCATGCCCGAGCTGGAGGAATCTGGTACACCCACACATACTCCAGGCATGTGGAGTACAGGGCATGCAACAGCTGCACGCAGGACCGCAGAGGCCAAGGCTTCCGCAGATGATGCAAATGACCACCAGGAACCAGACCCTGTGTTCAGCCCACCTGGCCCCTGCAGCCCACCACCCATGCCCCTTGCTTGAATACACCACATCCGCAACATTGAGGCCCGCCTCACCCGCACCGAGCAGCACCAGGAGGCGACGCATGCCCTACTAAAGCGATACATCACCGTGGCAGAACTAACGAGGCAGACCATGCAGGACAGCACCAGGAACACATCACGGATGGTAGGAAGGGCAAGTGAGGCGGTCTATCAACTGGCCAGAAGGGTGCGTGAGGGCAACAAGGGCCTGTCCTCCATGGCCGAATCAATAAACCTCCTTGTGACTGCCATTGCAGAACAAAGGCACATCATCACGCCTCTGGTAGATTCTGCCAGTGCCACACATAGCCCTTCCATACATGGGAGCCCCGTGCGGCGTTCAGTGAGGTTAACACGTCAGATGGGGGCTCATCCACCTGCACGAAAGGGGGCGGAAGTAGGCCTTGGTCTACAGTGCGTGGTGGGGGAATTTGTTGGGGAAGGGATGTTGGGGCATTGTTTGTTTTTGAGTTGGACTTTGGGGTGTTGTCTGTGGGGTGGGTGGGTGCAAATGTATGTCACAGGGAAAGGGTGTGTTGGGGCATTGTTTGAGGACCTTTTGGTATTGGTAGTTCAACTGATCACGATTAGACAGATGTGCATGTTCCACTTGAAGAAGAAAATGACCAACTGACTCCTCAGGCGCCCCACAAACCCTGCATAATGTGACATTCTGTGGTGTCCACTTAGCTGTATAAAATGCTAGTCTAAGCATATTGGTGCAAAGCTGTAAAAATAACGCACAATCATAACTGGAGACCACCCAGTCCAAGTAATCCTCAAACCCCTGGACTTGTTGTGTCATGATATCTAGCCCCAGTGCACAGTAGTTGGCAGGCTCGTCTCAAACTTGCAGACGTGGCCTCCTTGCATGCATTCTTCATCACTATTGTAGCGCTTGATGTTAATTATGTGGGATTTGACCAAAAGGCCTCCAAGCCAATATCAGCAAGGCTAGTGTGCACACATTTAAACCAGGGCAGATCCCCAGAGCCAGGTCATCTCAGTGGGTAATCCAAACTCGAGGACACTCCAGATTCTCACCCAGTACAGATGTTTGTCCCCATAACCCCTTCCACTGGCGGAAGATTGCACTCCCAATGAAGACTTGCCATTGGGGGCTTCCTTGGTTGCATAAAAATAGCTCTCAAAACGTTATTCAGTGCTATGCTCAGTGCCGGCACCTTACCATGACCCCAAAGCTCAGGCTCATACTGTGCTGCCCCCAGCGCCTGAGACTGATCAAGTTTCAAAGCTGGGAACACTGCAATCCTACAATGTTTGGATAAGAACAGTCGGATTCCCCCACCATATTTCTCCAGGGACACTGTTGGCTTATGATGTTGTGCCGACCAGGATAGGTCCTCAGACAATCGGAACCCCAGATAGTCAATAGAACTGACCTGTTGCAGTACAGAACCTTCAATGAAAATCTGCAATTTAGTAACCTTTGTTTTGCCAATGTTTATGTGAATGTGGAGTTCCCTACACTTCCCCATGAAGACCTCCGATCCACGCCTAGCACCCATAGGGGTGGTCGACAGAAGCACGGCATCGTCCGAATAGAACAATGCCTGAAATCTGACGCCCCCTAACTTTAGTGGGTCGAAACAGCGAGCCAGTAAGTCCTCAATAATTTCATTAATATAACAGAACAGAGTGGGCAGCAGTGCACAATCCTGGCGGACCCCCGCTTGATTTCAAAAGGCTCTGTTTCTTCATCCCCTTGCCCACATCTCACAGATGCCATGTTATCGGTATATATGGACTGTATAGTAGCTAGAAGATATCCTGGTATGCTCTTGGATGACAGAATTTCCCATAGCTGTTTCCTCAAGACACTGTCAAAGGCAGTACTTAGGTCCACAAAATAGCATATACCTTTACATACATTAGCGACACATATTTTGCTAATAGTAGGCTGAGCCTAAAGCATTGATCAGTCGTACTTAGCCCCCCTGAAATCCAGCCTGGAGAGGGTTGATCCTCATAACCTCCGTGGCTCACTATTGTAGCCGAACCAAGAGCACTTTGGCAAAAATCTTACCAGCAGACTCCAACAAAGAGATAGGGCAGTAATTCCCTAGGAGCTTATTATTGCCCTTTTTGTAGATGGTCAAAATAACAATCTCCCACCTAGATTGGGGGACATTTCCAGATCGAACTATCGTGTTGAATATACATGCCAGGAGGGGTGCCCAAATACCAGCGTCATGTTTAAACATATCGATGGGGATTTTGTCAGGGCCTGGAGCTTTCCTCGCCCCAACCCACCAATTGCCAGTTCAACCTCTTCAATGCTTAGAAGGGGGAAATCGACAAGCAGATATGGATTTTCTACATTCCCATGAGGGTTCCTCTCCCAGGTCAGGCCTGTATAGCTCACTAAAGTGGATGTGCCAAGTATCCATTGCGATCTGGCCAGCCACCTGTCCCTTAGCGTCCCTCTCACGAGTTCCTATCAGCTTCCAGGAGGTAATGAAGAGGGAAAATCTGAATGCCCTCCCCTCCCAATGGGCCCCCCAACCAGAAGAAGTACCCCCGATAGAATAAGCACCGACCGTATGAGTTTGCACCGGTCCTCACCGCTCCCACCATAGGCACGCAACACGAGCGGTACCCGGTCACCCGACCATACAACCCTGCAGTGGTATGGATTCTACCCAAAGCAAGCGAGGATGAGCAAGACCGAACTGGAGACGATTATATGGACCAAATCCACTGACACCTCCACAAGCCATGCTGCAAGTCATTAGAGAAGTCATGACGACATAGCTGCGTTAGACAGGAAGCATACGTGCAATCTGGGGACACTCACACACCAATCCACATGAAGAACACACGCGTATAGTTCTATGAGCTAGAGGACAGTGACATGTACATACTGTCTGCATGCTTATTATTTTGCTACCTAGGCTCGCTACAGCAGTGCAGAAACGCAAGATGCCGGAGGAGCTTGTGTATATGCTTGCAGATGCTACACGCTATTACCCCTATGGAAAGACAGGAGCACTCAAGGGACCTGACCGACCATGACACAACCCAAAACCTATGGACAATTACGTTGAATACATAATCAGAGCCAAAGTAGGCCTTAGGAAAATCCCTGCCAACTCGGGGGCAATCACTGTGTTGGAAGACAGCTGGGAGGGGCAGAGGGGGACTCAATAATAATAAGGTGTAGTTTGAGAGAGTCCTGTTGACTCAGGACCTTCTGGTGATCCTATCCTGACTCATAGCGGTACAGGTGTCGGGGTTGGATTATCAAGGGCTGGAGGGGGGAGGGGGAAGTAGGCAGTTTGGGGTTCACCGAGAGGGAGTTTACATGGTTTGGCATTTTTTCAGTGGTTCAGGGGACAGTTCTATCACAAAGTGGTATGATTTCTCAAGGGAAGGGATGGCATAAACGGAAGGAATGGAACTGGAGATATGTAAACGAGGAGCTGGTGATTGGCTCCCTCAATGTCAAGGGCTAAATTTGCCTAGCAAGCGATCATTGCCCCTATGGGAATTTATACTGGCTAGACTGGACATCCTCATGGTCCAGGAGTCACACGGGCAGGGGGCAAGGAACCAAGACACAGGGTAAAACAGGTGGTGGAGGTGCTCATGGCTTTGGGTACGAAGAAAAATTGGGGTGGCAATCATTGTGTCAGCACACCTGGGACTGGTGGTGAATGGGACACAAAGGTACCCAGGCAGACTCTAGCTGTTCATCAAGGGAAGCCTGAAAGGTGAAAGGATTGCCCTGTGCTTGATATACGCCCCCAACACAGAGCAGGTAGACTTCTGGGAAAGGGTCAAGGCTGAACTGATGACGTTTGTGGAAGGCCGCCTGGTGGTGGGGGGAGATTTTAATATGGTTCTGGACCCAACGAGGGACCGCAAGAGATTGAGAGGGGGTGTGGGTGATACCATGGGCAAAGCCACCTCCAGGAAATTTGGGAGCATTTACCGGGACCTGCGCCTTGTTGACTCACTGTGAGAAGGGGAGGAGGGAGATCGACCTTTCAAATTTTTCTCAGGACCATGACATGGTTGTTTGCAATGCGCGACACCCCCACAGACCGATGACCCTGGGTGTGTGGCACTGCAATGATTTCTTGCCAAAGGATAGAGAGGTCTCTCAGTCCGTATTAACTGAAATCACTGACTACTTTGATTGTAACAATAAATGGGGAGGTGGGGGTGCAAACTCTTTGGGAGGGTTTTAAGGCCACGATTCGGGGGGGGGGGGGGTGCTCATTAGAATAAGCTCTCAAAAAAAGGAAAGGAAGAAAGAGGAGGGGGATTTGAGGCATATGATCTGAGACCTACAGCCGGGTAGACCTGGGAGGACGAGTCTCATTCCATCTAGTGCGGCGGAGCTGAGGCACCAAAGGGATAAACGTAATGCAATCCAACCTCAGGACACGGAAAAGAAATGACTGTTCCTAAAGTAAAAATACCACCAAAGAGGGGAGAGGGAGGATAAAATACTTGCATGGAGACTGAGGGAGGGGAAAAAAAAGAAGCAGATTGGGACTATGAGGAGCGACAATGGGGTGCACGACCCTGGGAGAGTGGGGAAAGAGTTTGCCAGGTTCTATGAAGGGCTCTATACATCAGAATTTGAAGGTGACGAGGGGCAGATAGCTATGTTTTTAGATGCCTTACCAGGGAAACAACAGGGGGAAGTGGCCCGCCTAGGTGGGCCCATATCGGAAGATGAGGTTGTTCAGTGTATCAAGTGGCTGAAGTCGGGCACAGCCCCAGGGAGTGATCACTTCTCAGTACAATTCTATAATCGGTTTAGCTCCATGCTGGCCCCAAATATGGTTCGGGTATTTAACGCAGTGTTGTTGGGAGACCCCTTTGCCTTGCTCAATGCTGGAAGCCGTAATTGTAATGATACACAAAGAGGGAAGTGACACGGAAAAGTGTGCCTCGTACTGCCCGATATCCCTACTAAATAGTGACGTGGAGATCCTGGCTAAAATCCTTGGTGCTAGGCTGGAGAGTTTCATGTCATCCCTGATTCATGGGGATCAAGTGCGTTTTATAAAGGGTAGACAGGAAGCCAATAACATCCGGAAAACAATTAATCCGCTGCACCAGGGACAGACCCAGGGGAGCGAAGCGTGCCTTGTCTCAGTGGACAAATACAGAGCTATGGGTGCCTTTCGGGCCAGAAAATCAACATAGATAAGTCCACCATTATGCCCATGGGTCCAGGATGTCTGGTTTCAGGGAACCATACTCGATACTCGGGGATGATGGTCGAATAAGCCCGAACCAAGTACTTGGGGGTAATATTGACAAGGGATCTCTCGGGCCTCGCAAAAGCAAATTTTGTTTTGTATATTACTTAAGGTTAAAGAGGACATCCAGAGAGGGAGGCCCCTGACCCTATCATGGTATGGGTGGATGGTGGCAGTAAAAATGAATATCCTCCCTAGGTTACTCTATCTGTTTTCGGCCCTTCCGTTGAGACTACCGGAAGCCTTCGTTGGGGATCTGAAAGGGCAATATCCTGATTCCTCTGGCAGGATAAGAGACCACGAGTGAAGTGGGTTACCCTGACACTCCCACAAGATTAGGGGGGCTTTGGCTTCCCGGACCGTACCCATACTGTAAAGCAGCCCAACTGAGATTACTGCTGGAACACTTGAGGGAGAGCCTTAGGACCTACTGGTCTTACCTGGAGGACTTGGAAATGCACCTCTTAAAGGTGAGGGACTACCTAGGGCTCCGTCTAGGGACATCCCGAGAGAAGCAAGACAGCACCCCACACTGGGTGTTCTGTGGGCCCTGTGGAAGAACAATGGTACGAAGAGACTTCTTTCGTCCTGAGCCTCACTGATGGCTTCGGTCTGGGGCCCCCGTTCCATCTGATGAAGCAGGGGGTGAGGTGTGCCCAACAGTGGTCAGATGGGTGTCTGAAGAGGTTGGGACAGTTATTTGGAGAGGGTCACTTAAGGGGCTATGAGGAAATCCAAGAGGGACTGGGCAGGGACAGGATTTCGATCTTTCAATACCTGAGGCTGAAGGAGATGTTTTTCGGACCCAAAGTGGGACACCTGCTTATCCAGAGGCCTAACCCAGTTTGATAAATGGCTGGATGGGACCACCACCCGGAGGGGCGTTCTCTCTAGCATACATAAGATGCTGATCTTAACGCCAGAGGTGGGGAGATACACTTTTAAGAGATATTGGGTGGAACTAGTGGCAGTGAAATCATGGAAAAGCACTGAGCTAGAATCCTCCGGGTGACTATCCACGGCAATATATTCACCTCTGCCATCGAACATAACTTTAAGATGCTGCAAGGGTGGCATAGGGATCCGCTGGCTGAAAATATCAAGAATGTTTGCTGGCGCATCACCCATAAGCCCCAAGGGCTGTGGTTTGGTGGGGTCCCTCGCTCTCATGTGGTGGGAATGTCCCAGAATTCTCATCTTCTTGCAGGTGCTCCTTAGCTGGATCAAGGACCTCGTAGGGGCCGGGCTGAGCCACGACCGGCTCCAGTTACTACTATGAATCCTGACTGTGGACCAAGGAGAGTACCGGTTGCCTAGGGTATGTGAGGCGATGTTAAGGGCCGGGCAACTGGCAGTGGCCCAACATTGGAAGGTGGGGAGATCGCTCACGAGGCGGGAATGGGAATGTAAACTGTGAAACATGATTGAAATTAAGAGGTTGACGGCCATTGTGAACGACTATGGGGAGTCCTTCAGGGAGGAATGGGGGCTGTTGCTGTGCAGAATGGAGGATAATAGAGTCTGATGCAGAAGCTCGGAAAGTAACAGTCAAAGTTTCTGTGCGAGTGCAAGTGAGTGGGTTGCGTACCTTGTAATTCGCAGCTATTGTTCGCAGATAGATGGGGCTCAGTGCATAAAGCAGAAGGTGGTGGCGCCCTTTCTGAATGTTCAAAGTTTGGTTCCAGCTTATGCAAGGGAGCCGTCGCGTCTTTCTTCAGGCGTCCGCTGTGTAGTCGGCTCAGATTCTTTTCCTCCTGCAATAGCTCTGTGACCGGGCCCACCATCGCCGTCATCGTCGCAGAGACTGCAATGACTGCAGAACTCTGCAGCAACTCCGTGGCCGCTCCGCGGCCTCCCAGGGTTTTTGAAGGTATCCGCCCACAGGAACAAGGTTAGTAGAGAGACTCACGTCCACAGAGACAGCTCCCAGCACACTGCAATGACTGCAGAACTCTGCAGCAACTCCGCCTATATAACATTTAAAGGTCCGAATGGGTCGTCTCGTATCGATTACATCCTTATCACCGGCAGTAGTTGGTTTAGAACCAGGGATATGGTTGTAGTTGATATAGGGATAAGAGTGACCACAATCCCCTCTCTTTTAAAGCATGCCTAGGGTCTGGTGGACCAAGTGGAATAAGGGGCTTAAAGAATAACCAGATCATCACTATCGATGGTCATACAAGAAAATCTGTTAAGTGGGCTAATTGGATTACCAGGGAATTAAAAGCAGGAGCATATGCAGCCATTGTGGAGAATGTGGGAAATATTTCAAATTCTAATTTCGCAGCCAATGCAGTAATCGCAGAATTTGAGACTTTGGGCTCGAATTTGATACTATTTCTGTCCACAGTAAATGACACAATGGTGATAAACCCCTGGTGTGATGAGGAGTGTTCTAAGGCAAAGAGGGATATAGTCCTGTGTGCTAGAGCAGAGAGTCCCTTGGATATGAGTGCATTAAGAACCCTAAGAGCCAAATATAAGCAGTTATTGAAAAGCAAAAAAGTGGCACATGTAATAACCGCATGCGAGCCACTTTACTCTGCTCTTGATGAGTGAGACATGAGTCCGGAAGTGTTAGGTGGTGAAAGGACACAGCAATGTTATATCCCGGAAGCTATGTGGAGAAGAAATGTTGCTAAACTATATGCTGCCCCAGAAAGGATGCCTACGTTGGCTAAAGCATTGTTCATGCTCTGGCCTATCCATGGTGAGGTATTGTTTATCTCTAAGGAAGAAGTGGAAGGGGCCTTGGCATTCCAAAAACTGGGGAATGCTGCTGATCCTGATTTGATCACACTAGACTTTTTCAGAGACGAACTTGCCATTTGGTCCCCGATTTTGACCAGAGTTTTTAATATATGCTCACAGGCAGTTCCCAGAACATGGAGGGAGGCAACAATAGCCCCAGTGTATAAAAAAGGAGGAAGAGAGTAACCTGATAACGACCGCCCAATTTCACCGCTGGACTGTGTTGGGAAGACATTTGGTAAAGTCCTTCAAGTGAAATTACAAAACAGGGTGGATGAGATTGGGATTATTAGCGATGCCCAGGCTGGGTTCCCTGCGGGTATGGCTACTCTGGACCACTGTTTCCAACTTTTTTTAATAATTCAGAAATATACTAGACTGCTCAAAATAAAACTATATGCCATTTTTCTAGACCTTAAAACTGCTTTCGACTCAGTTCCAAGAGAAGCCCTTCAGCAAGTTCTGGAGAGGAGTTAAGCCCCCATTGCATTAGTCGATGCAATTAAATTGTTACATGTGGAGACAAAGGCTTCAGTCTGTTATGGACGAGAGGGGAGGGAGGCAATCTGAATCCTTTGCTATCCAGAAGGGGATTTGCCAAGGATGCGTTCTGGCACCGTTCATTTTTTCGATATTCATCCAGGAAATAGTGAATGCACTAGAGTTGGGTGATATGGATGAGCCTAGAATTGCAAACAAGAGATGGCCAACCCTCTTCTTTGCAGAAGATGCAATCATTCTCTCCAGAACGCCAAAGGGGCTGGAAACGTCCCTTGGCATTTTTGTGCAGAAATGCAAGGAGTTCGGGCTTGAATTAAATGCTGGTAAAACAAAGGTTATGGTTTTTAAATCCTTGGGCTCAAAATTGGAGCAAGTATAATTCTTCGATTATTTGGTGATTAGGTTTAATGAAACTGGGGGATGGTCGGACCATCTCCTAAAAGCTCAAACTACCCTATGTAAATATGGAGGGGGTATTCATTCCTTTCTTACAAGTCATGATAGCTGGGGAAATCGATGGCATTGGAACTATTCGAAAAACAAGCTTTACCAGCAGCTTTATATGGTTCAGAGATTTGGGGCTATTCTAATATAACATCTCTATCTCCAATTGAGAACATCTTTTTGAAGAAGCTATTGCTTCTTCCAAAAATGCCCCTACCTCACTGGCCCAAATGGACCTTCATTTGTGGCCTGTAGCCGACCAGACTGCCCTCAAACCTGTACTGTATTGGGTAGCTCCCTACAGGGATGCCCTGAGGAACCTTTTAGAGTTGTAAGGGGCAAGGAAGTGTGGTTGGATACTTCATGTGAAGTATTTGCTATGTAGGTTGAACGCTAAAGCATTGTGAAACAATCCATTAGAGTGCCAAACAAACTGAAAAATTTAGCTCAAAGTGACTGCAAAGAGCAAATACTTGGAAAAGCTAGTGGTATCAAGGTCCTTATTGAAGAACTGTCCCAAATTTTTACTGTGTAATATGATGGGGAAATGTATGAATATACTTGATAAAATCGACCCCACCCCCGGCGATGAATGTTCATTATACGTAGGCTTTAGGCTAGGAATCCTGCATATTACATATTACCGTCATCATGCTCCCCATTCCCATTGAGCCCTATGGGTGATGAAATGGGAATGGGGATGTACTGGGTCTAGGTTCCCTGAATGGGGAAATAACAGGCACTCCTAGGTCGGAATGGCCCGGTATTTCCCCATTCAGGGAACCCGGACCAGAGCTTTGGGGCAGCCATGCCCTTATTAAGGGCATGGCTGCCTCCAAACGTATAAAGAGGCCCACAGACGCTTAAAGACGGGGAGAGCTATTAAAAGGAAAAGAAAAACAAATTCCGTACCTCCGAAAACCATGTATCAACGCACGAAATCGTGTAAGCCCACAGAAGTTTCTGGACCTAACCTTGCTCCTTCAACAAGCTTGCATAAAGAAAATTGCCCGGAGACTGGCTACTCCTGCGAACGGACAAAACTTATCAGACCACCTGGAAGAATACTTGGGCCCCTAGATAACTTTTTTTGTAAACATACGAAACAGACGCTAACATCCCTACACAAGTTGTCAGATGCAGAAATCCTAGAAGGAGCAATGGTTTCCCCAATGAAACCATCCGTATGTCATAAACAAGAGGTGGAGTATAGCCAGAGAAACAAAGACCAACACAACAAAATAGAATGAACAAACACATCGACCCCGGTCAGATGGCACTTCAGAAAACCCAAGGAGCTGGGTAACACTCCTCGGAACAATCTGGTGAGCAACACACAAACATCTAACTCCGGGCCTCAGCCCAGAGATCCTGGAGGTTTCAGCAACTCACCAAGCCAAAAAGACCTGGTTGAACTAAGTAAAAAGGAGGGAAACCAGACTAAGGCATCTCAAATCAATAACATTCCTGACCAGGTTCAGGAGTTGGAACCACCAAAACTAAGCACATACAAATCAATAGAAGATTTACCAATCAAACGGAGAGATATTGGTACTGACAACCCATTACTGCACAAAACTACTTTGCCGATACTCCAGGAAGGGCATGATGGAAGGACAAAACAAACTAACACGCCTACAACAGCCAACTACGCTACTCCACCCAAATCTAAAAGAGTTAGTGAAATCCAGCATCCATTACTCAAAGACTCCCCAAGTAAAAAAACAGACCTGTTGGTGGTAATGTCTATGGTGACATAGCCCTAGGGCCGTCAGTAAACTATACAAATCGATCAATTACATTTTAAAGGACCACTCAACAATGGTTGCCTTCGGGCAAACAAAACTAACATACCTGGAAGGCTACCTAATGTCACTTGAGGCTTACAAACAAAACTCAAGAGACTGTGGGACTCAAACAAATAAGGACAATACCAAAATGGCCAGGACGGTGGCCTTGCAAACCGACAATCCTTTTAATAAAAATGTCATACACCTGGAAGAAGAAACAACAAGACCACCCAGCAACCTCTCTTATGTAGACCTTAACCAAGAAAAACGAGCCGTAACGCAAGATCAAATAACAGTGGAAAAAGTTCAGAAACCGGTACAGCTAACAAAGGTCAAGTCGACTAAAACAGTCCAGGCCCAGTCTAGCGGGACCTTTGACACAGGCCTTAACAAAGTCAATACATTGAAGGGTGTGCAAAAAGACTCGGATGTTAGATCCATTCAGCCACCAAACCTAAAACCTGTTTTAAAACTGGCCAAAGTCTCAAATCAACCCAGGACAGACGAGGGTCACAAGGTTCAATCAATGGCCAAACAACAAACAATTCAATGGTTAAAAAAAACATAAGCAATGTGTCATGAACTCACCTCTGGCACCTCGGCTCGCACTTGCCCCGCCCCGCTTGCCAGCAAGGTCACGCTTGCGTTCGGGACAATCCTGGAGGGGGCTTGCATGGAGGCGCTGGCCGCCCCGATCCTGGCAGGTTCCGTGGCGGCTTGCTGCAACTCAAGGGTTACGGTCACGTGTTAGGGGGCGGAGCCATCCCCCGACACGGAATACTTCCTCATCACATGATTCCCCAGCCTCCAGTCAACACAGCAGGTTACGGTCACGTGTCTCCTCAGGCGCTCTGTCCACGCGCTCACGTGACCTTAACCAGGAAGTATAAAGCAACACTAGAAACGCCGCATTACGCTTCTCAGCTGTTGTCTTGCAGCGTGTGGCGTTTGTTCCTGTTTCTTGTGCTCTTTTGGATTTTTGGACCTTGGCTTTTGATTCTTGGACTTCTATTGGATTCTACCCGTTGGATTTGGCGCCTGTCTTCATTTTTGGATACTTTGAACTGCTCTGACCTTGGATTCTGAAACTTGGACTGCCTTTGGCTTTCCCTTTTGATTCTTGAAACTATTTGGTCCTTGAACTTTGGATTGCCCCCTGTCTGGAACCCCTCTTGCTCCTGGTCCTACCCTAACCTCCCTTCATGCTGCAACTTCCCTCCTTTTTTCCCGATACTTATGGTGTCCTCCCATGGTTGCCTAGTGTAAGTACCCTCCTGGGTACCTTACATTAGCCAGTTTTCGATTCCTGGAAGGAACAGCTATCATACACTGGTAGGACACTTTATGTTTTTCCATTTCTTGGAATTGTGGTGTTAAGTTGGTGTTTTGGTGTATATTCTTACCTGCCTTCTTTCCTTACAGTCATCCGGGTTCCAGCGATTCCTGTTCCTACCACCACCTGTGGCCTCAACGATCAGTCAGCGAGTTTAATTATTATCTCTCTGACTGGTAGTTGGGGACGGAGGTATTCTAGTCTATGTGGATCTCAGTTCCTGACACAATGAAGGAGGCTATCATCCACACCTACAAAGGGAAACAAGATCCTTCCAAAAATCTAGTTTCAGAATCGGGGAACTAGAAGGTAGCGTCAAAACGCCCCAGATATCTGGTAAAAGTGAGAATCCTCCAAAAGACAATGAAGGGTCGATAACCGACCTATTGGATATCAGTCAATATTCTATAGAAGTCTCCGAAAGCGAACTATATGAGACTAAGGAGGAAAAGAAAAAGACGGATCCCACAACACAAAATTCACTGAGGATTGCTCTGGAAACACCACCAAAAAACTTGGAACCCGAATCTCCAACTTTCTTAACCCTCGAAGAGAAATGCAAAAGAGTTACTGGATACAAGAAACCAGATGAACATGGCACAAATAGTCACCAAGAGAAGAACACTCGGCAAACAGGACGAACAAAAGAAACAAAAGAAAGTTCAACTTGGAACAAAAATGTGACTGCAAGCCGATACAGCCGACAAGACCTGAACAATACAAAACATTCAACAAGACAAATTACTCCGGAAAAACATAAATCCACTTTTATTTCAACACAAAGATACCCAAACAAAGACTGGAGCGGATCAACGTCCAACAAAACCAGAGAGATTAAAAGAGCTCAAATGACGAGAACCTTTAGGACAACAAACACTTGATCCTTCAAATTAGAAAAACTACTAGAAGAAGGGGACAACGTCATACTAAACAGAAAAACAACAATGAAGCTCTTAACTCACATCCAAAACTTGAAATCCCTCAAGTCGGATGACCTCGACATTATTGAATTTACGGACAATAACCATATGGACAGTGTCTACCTTCACATCTCATCATTGCGGGTGAGATAAATGTGCCTAGCTGCAACAGACAAATTGAGATCGCTGGGCTATGATCTGAGCAATCTCTAAACCAGAAAGGAATTTGGAACCTTCAATGGAAAGAAAGAGCCTGGGAAGATCAAATCGACACGAACCTCAAAGTAGAAGTGTCAGGAAATCAGGATTTAGAGGTCCTGTTTCCAAGGTTTCATGCTCCTCCAAACAGGCTCGCTCCAAGTTACAGACACCTCTAGAGCCCCCAGACTCTGTGAAAACCTGTTTGCTTAAGACAGGATCGAAACGTTTCGTTTCCTCACGTTTTCGATCCCTCCAACAGCGCTGGAGGTTGCCCTGGAGACGTTGGTTGCCAGAACACCTACGTGCAAGGCTACGGCGTTCACAACGTTTTCTCTAATGGTCATGTGATCTTCTATAAAGCTCCGCCCTAACAACAGGACTCCGCTTCTGAATTTCGTTTGGAGCTCTTGTGTTTCGGTGCTACTGCCCGTGTTCACGACCCCTGTTTTGCTTAACGGACTTCCTCTTGAGATTACCCTCGGCTTCTTGACTTGATTAACCAGGAACTTTTGACTACGGAACGCTACGACCACGCTCTCCTGCTTATCGTTTTTTGTTTTGTTCGATTCAGAACTTCTCATCCTGCCTAACTTACTGCTCTTCACTGAACTGCATAGCTGTTGTTTCCCGACTCTTTGGCAAGCACAGAATCTTCCATTTCACATTGTACTCACAGTTCTTCTCTAAGCTCTTTTGGGAAATTCACCTGGGATCTCTTCACGTACTGTCCTGTCTCGTGTGGACACAAGACACTTATCCACTTTAGGCATCCGCGTGCCAGCGGGGGACAGGTATAGGTTGGATTGTCCTTTTCTTCTGGAACTTCACTCCACGGATGAACTGTTCTACACTCATCAGGGATTTTTACCCAGTATCACTTCGTTATCCACTTTAGGCGTCCGCGTGCCGGCGGGGGAAAGGTATAAACTGGATACTTTACTGCTGGAACATTGCTGTGCAGCCAACTAGTCCTCTTCAGTCTTCTCAACAACGCCTGTTTCCTGGACATTCATGGTAAGGGATAAGGGTGTCATTATTCTTTTTCTGGAAGCGTTGTTCCCTAACACTGAATACGCTAAGTTCCCCTTCTCTGGTTTATTTTGCTGCAGGTTTCCGTCTCGTCCTTACCTGCATTTCATGTCCAGAGGTTTTTTCCTGTTACGTGAGTCTTTTTCAGGAATTAATTCAGAAACTGTTTATTATTGTAATTCTATGAACCTGAGTCTTGACACTGTGTTCTTTGTCTATGCAGCTGTATTCCGGGTTCACCTTTCTTCTTCCGGGCAATTCCCCTTCCAAAAAGTCCATCGTTACTATTGGAAGTCGCATTGTCAGGAAGAAGTCTACGGCTACACTACACGCTCAACTGACAACCGGTCTTTACACCAGGTATAATTGGGTGATTATTAACATATTCAGAAGCCTTTAATTATGCCATGATGGAACCTACTGTCACGATCTGTCTCAGCCTTCCCCAACTCCTCCTCACCTGTCTTCTCCTGTACTTCTTCCGTCTTTATTACAGCCTTCTTCTTCTTGACCTTTTCTCCTTCGGCTGGCTTCTTCTCCTTTTTTTTGTCGAAGGTATGGACGCGCTCCCTCGGTAGCCTCTGTGATCTGGCTGATAACAGACCAAGGGAATACCCGAGGAGCATGCCCTAAAGAATGGGGAAAAGAGCCTCCTGGAAAAAAAACCCCGATCAGTATTCAGGTGTCCGTGGAATACTGATGTCCGGCAATTATATGGAGATGTTGATTCCTGCAGCAGCGGAGCTCTGGACACGTAGGAGGAATGTCCACACCTTGCTCAACTCGTTCCCTGAGAAAGGCGGTGAGACCAGGATATCACCTCCAGTGTTGTGCGGTCTCGATGTCTTATGGGCTGAGTTGTGATTGAAGGGAGGTCTCGGTCTCGGTCCGTCGGAACACCGGAGAGGCGTTACGAACGGAACAACAGAAGAAAGGAAGGTGGAAAGAAAGAGGTAAGGAAAAGGACAGGAAAGTATGAACAGCCGAAAACGCTCACAGCAAAATGCTAACGCTGAAGCGCCGAATGAGTGAAAAAGACGGGAAAAATACTTACATGGAAAACGCTTGGTAGAACGCGTCGTGTAAGAAAGAACAGAAGATAAGACCCTAATCACCTTACCTGAAAACCTGAAATCACCTCCAGTGTAGGGAAAAATAGGTGGGTAAGTAAAGGACCTGAACGAAAAGGCAATGTTGGAAAGCTAGACGCTGAGAGCGACTGGCTGGGCACGTAACGAAAACGATACAATGCGCCGAGCGTTGCTATGGGCCGCTAGTTATAGAATACGTCGGCCATGTTGGAATAAACTAGACCGATAGAATGTAACAAGCCGCCATCTTAGTAGTATCTCCAACGACTAGCAATTCTCCGGGGCTGGTGCATGACAGTATGCCCCCTTCGATACCTGCCACCTCCAGGTTTCCCTGGGTACAGCCTATGGAATCGCTGTACAAGTCTGGGAGCGTGCATATGGGATCTTGGTTCCCAAGATCTTTCGGCAATGGGGAATCCCTTCTAATGGACCAAATATTGAAGGGTTCCTCTCCTGTAGCGGAAAGCTACAATTCTGGCCACCTCATATTCCTCAGGTTCTTCGGGCGGAGTGATCACCGTCTTTCTCAGAGGTCTCTTGTACAGATCTCTTTGATGAGTCTTGAGTAATGAGGAGTGAAAGACCGAGTGTACCCTCCGCAGAGAGTGAGGTAATTTTAGTTTGAAGGCTACAGGATTGATCTGGGCCAGGATTGGGTAGGGCCCTATGTACCGTGCTGCGAATTTTCCCTTATGAGTCCAGCGAGGTAGGTATCGCGTAGATAACCAAACCAAATCTCCTGTCTTCCAAAGAGGAACCAGATTACGTTTGGTGTCCGCATAGGTCTTATACTTCTTGCGGCTTTCCTCTAAGGTTTGTAGGGCTTCCTTGTGTGTACACTTGAGATCCATCAGCATCCTCTCCAAGGTGGGAGTTGTGGTCTGGCTACTGAAAGATAAGGCTCCTAGATGATGCGTGTTATAACCATAGGTGCACCTGAAAGGACTCATCTTGATCGCCGTATGAAAAGTGTTGTTGTAAGCGAACTCTGCCATTGGTAACAGAGTAGCCCAGTTGTCCTGTTCCCTGTTACAAAAACAGCGAAGGTATTGTTCTAAACTAGCGTTCAGTCTTTCGGTCTGTCCGTTGGACTGGGGGTGATATCCCGAGGATAACGCTTTCTGTATAGCCAACTGGTTACATAGCAAGTTCCAAAATTTAGAAGTAAATTGCGTTCCCCTGTCCGAGACTATGGACCGTGGTAAACCGTGTAACCTTACTATCTCGCGAAGGAAGACTGTAGCGGTCTCTGAGGCTGAAGGAACTCCTGCGAGAGCTACAAAATGAGCTAACTTGGTGAAAGAATCAATTGTCACTAGAATCACCTTTTTTTCCTGGGAAACTGGGAGTTCTACTATGAAGTCCAATGAGAGGTCCTCCCAGGGGCGTGTGGGAGTCTTGGCTTGATGTAGGAGTCCGAGTGGTCTGTGGCGAGGGGTCTTATTGATGGCACAGATGGGACAAGTCGACACATAAGAGGTGATGTCTCTTCGCAACGACGGCCACCAGAAACTCCTGGATACCAGCTCAAATGTTGCCTTCTCCCCCTTATGTCCAGCCAAGGGAAGATCGTGACAAAAGCTGATGGCCTGTCTGCGAAGATCAGTTGTGGGTAAGAACAATGCTGAATGATGAAACCACAATCCTTCGCGTTCCTGCAATTTGCATGACTGTTTCTCTTCCTGAGCATAATCCTTGAGTTCACCTTGAACCTTCTCAAGGAACAGGTTAGCAATCGTATGAAAATGGTTCTCAAGCAGAATCTTCTCCTTTTTAACCTCCGATAGGTCTTCCTCCAACCAACTTCGGGATAATGCGTCTGCCACACTATTCTGGGATCCTGGTATATAGGTGATCAGGAAATCAAAGCTTGAAAAATAATAGGCCCAGCGGGCATGCCTGGAATTCCTGCATTCCATTTGTTGGAGAACCTTAAGATTCCTATGATCAGTACGAATGACAAATTGATGAGAGGCTCCCTGTAGCAAATGTCTCCATTCCTGACAGGCTGCCCGCATTGCTAATAATTCTCTTTCCAGAACCGAGTAGTTTCTTTCACTTCCAGTTAGGGTGCGAGAGTAATAGGCGATAGGGTGTTCGTCTCCATTGCTTCCTTCTTGTAGCAAGACGGCCCCTAAAGCACCCCCCGAGGCATCGGTCTCCAAGATAAATGGTTTATTCTGCTCGGGCTGAACCAAAACCGGGGCAGTGATAAATCGTCTTTTCAATGTCTCGAATGCCGCTTGAGCCGCCGAACCCCACTGGAATACTATACCCTTTTTGAGAAGTGCTGTGATGGGTAATACCAGATCAGAGAAGTTGGGTATAAACCGGCGGTAAAAGTTCGCCAGGCCTAGGAAACGTTGAATCTCCTTGACTGACGAGGGTTCTGGCCATCTGTCTATGGCCAACACCTTTTTGGGGTCCATAGGGATACCTTTCGCTGACAATATAAATCCCAGGTAAGGTACTTCTGTGGTCTCAAAGAGACACTTCTTGGGCTTGGCAAAAAGTTGATTTTCCAATAACCTACGAAGTACTTCGCACACATGTATCCGGTGTTCCTCCAAGGAAGGAGAGAAAATCAGTATGTCATCAAGGTATACGACTACCGATATGTATAACATATCGGCAAAGATCTTGTCTACAAATCTCTGAAATACCGCTGGCGCGTTTACCAGTCCGAATGGCATAACACAGTACTCAAACAACCCCAGCGGCGTTCTGAATGCGGTTTTCCACTCATCTCCATTCTTTATTCTTAACAGATGATATGCACCGCGGAGATCGAGCTTTGTGAATACCTTTGAATCTCTGACAGCTTCCAGAATGTCTCTGATAAGCAGCATTGGATACCTGTCTCGGATGGTAATGCTGTTCAAGCCCCTGTAATCGATACAGGGGCGTAATTCCTTGGAGTCCTTCTTTGATATGAAGAACAATGATGCCCCTCCTGAGGACTTTGATGATCGAATGAGCCCATTCTTTAAGTTTGAGTTGAGGTACTCCTTCAATGCTTCCTTTTCAGATAAGGATAATGGATACATTCGACCGAAAGGTAAGGAGGTCTCTTCCTTGAGATCTATGTTACAGTCCTCGTGGCGGTGAGGTGGGAGGAGTCTGGGATTAATGTCTTCAAACACTCTAGCAAAAGCCAGATACTGCCTAGGTATAGAGGATATCGAGAGGTTGCACTGAGTCGTAGGCAGACTGGAATGTATCTCCTTCTGGAATTCCTTAGTACTCATGCAGTGTTCCCGACAGTATTCGGAGTCGAAGCTTAGCTTGTTATTAGTCCAGTCAATCTTGGGGTTGTGTCTTCTTAACCATGAAATACCCAATATCAACGGAAAATGAGCTGCTCTGATAACATCAAATTTGAGGGTTTCGACATGATGATCCATCTTTACCGTTATGGGTTCCGTTTCCATGGTAATGAGTCCAGATGAGAGTGGACGGCCATCTACTCCCTGTTACCGGTATCGGTCTGTCCTTCTTCCTCAGTGGAATCTGATTTTCCTGAGCCCATGTTACGTCTATAAAGTTTCCTGCTGCTCCGCCGTCAAGCATAGTCAAGACCGATAGGTTCTGTCTCAGACTGTAGGAAATGGATAGCTGGAATACCATCAGACGATTGTCCTCTATTCCTTCATTAATGGGTCTTGTGAGGTTGCAAGGGTTTGTACGGTGGTCCCCATGGCTTCCCTTGCAAAAGCCTGGGGTCTGGCGTTTCCCTGTCTCTTAGAGGGGATATCTGGACAATCCTTAACAATGTCACTTGACGAACCACAGTACATGCAAAGGTTGAGCTCCTGCCTTCTTCTCCTTTCAGTCTTGGTTAGCGGTCCCCTGGTTGCCCCTATTTGCATAGGTTCCTCCGACATAGGTCTTTCCTTCCTTCCTGAAGGCGGGCTGTAGCGTGGCGCTGATCCTCTTCCTCTTCTCTGCCCGTCTTTCCTGTAGACGGTAGTCGATCTGTAGGACTAGCGTAACCAGCTCTTGGAAGGTGTTGGGACGTACTGCTCTAGCCAGTTCGTCCTTCAGTGCCTCATTGAGCCCTCTCCGGAAAATGGTTTGTTGTGCCGTATCCGGCCATCCAGCTGATACCGCCAGTGTTTGGAATTGCGCAACATAACCCTGTAAATCTTGGTTTCCTTGTCTGACATCAAGATAGGCATCATATTTAGAATACTGTACTTCGGAACGCTCAAACCTGTTCTTGAAACCTTGTATAAACTGGGCGTAATCGTTAACCAAAGGGTCTTGGTTGGTTACCAAAGGGGTAGCCCACGCTGGGGCGCTTCCTGTCAAGTTGGCTATGAGGAACCCAACTCTGGCCCTTCCGGACTCGAAGGCCCGAGGTCGGAAGGAAAAATATACTGCACAAGCATCGAGGAATTCTTTGATATACCTAGGGTTTCCATCGTATTTACCAAATGTGAATGGCATTGGAGGTAAATCATCTTTACCAGCTTCCCTAGAGGCTGCTTGTTGCCGCAGAAGAAGGTTCTCGGCGTGCAGCGATTGCATATTGACTTTGAGGCTCTGAATGGCATTACACATATCTTGAATTTGTTCTGGTGACGCCATTGTGTCTTTTGGGCGTTGTATACTGTCACGATCTGTCTTAGCCTTCCCCAACTCCTCCTCACCTGTCTTCTCCTGTACTTCTTCCGTCTTTATTACAGCCTTCTTCTTCTTGACCTTTTCTCCTTCGGCTGGCTTCTTCTCCTTTTTTTTTGTCGAAGGTATGGACGCGCTCCCTCGGTAGCCTCCGTGATCTGGCTGATAACAGACCAAGGGAATACTCGAGGAGCACGCCCTAAAGAATGGGGAAAAAAGCCTCCTGGCAAAAAAACCCCGATCAGTATTCAGGTGTCCGTGGAATACTGATGTCCGGCAATTCTATGGAGATGTTGATTCCTGCAGCAGCGGAGCTCCGGACACGTAGGAGGAATGTCCACACCTTGCTCAACTCGTTCCCTGAGAAAGGCGGTGAGACCAGGATATCACCTCCAGTGTTGTGCGGTCTCGATGTCTTATGGGCTGAGTTGTGATTGAAGGGAGGTCTCGGTCTCTGTCCGTCGGAACACCGGAGAGGCGTTACGAACGGAACAACAGAAGAAAGGAAGGTGGAAAGAAAGAGGTAAGGAAAAGGACAGGAAAGTATGAACAGCCGAAAACGCTCACAGCGAAATGCTAACGCTGAAGCGCCGACTGAGTGAAAAAGACGGGAAAAATACTTACATGGAAAACGCTTGGTAGAACGCGTTGTGTAAGAAAGAACAGAAGATAAGACCCTAATCACCTTACCTGAAAACCTGAAATCACCTCCAGTGTAGGGAAAAATAGGTGGGTAAGTAAAGGACCTGAACGAAAAGGCAATGTTGGAAAGCTAGACGCTGAGAGCGACTGGCTGGGCACGTAACGAAAACGATACAACGCGCCGAGCGTTGCTATGGGCCGCTAGTTATAGAATACGTCGGCCATGTTGGAATAAACTAGACCGATAGAATGTAACAGGCCGCCATCTTAGTAGTATCTCCAACGACTAGCAATTCTCCCGGGCTGGTGCATGACACCTACTGACGACCCGTTGGCAGCTTTGGTCCAGCTGGTAGCTGGTTTACGCGCAGACATGACTGCGACTCATGACGCCACCCAACGTCGGATCAACGCCTTACAGCATAATCTCCAGGCGGGAGCTGGTGCTGTTGCCCCTCCCTCTGGTTCTGCTTCTGGGGGGAGACCCTCTCAACAGGAAAATGCGCCTGTCTACATGACTGCGCAATTTCCTTTAGCCCCTCCTGAACGTTTCATGGGGGATCCTAAAACATTCCGCACCTTCATCAATCAATGTAGGCTGCATTTTCTATGCCGTCCTACATCTTTCCCTGATGCCACCACCAAGGCGGCTTTTGTGTTATCCTACTTAGGTGGAACAGCAGCAGTTTGGGCTAACCCTTCATTGGAGCAGGGTAGCCATCTTTTGTACGACTGCGATGCTCTTATCTCTGGTATGTCCCGTGTTTTTGACACTCGGTGCAAGTCCCAGGCCTCGGATTTGGAGCTGCTCTCTTTTCAACAGAAGGATATGCCCTTACTCTTCTACTTGGCTAAATTTAACCAAATGGTAGCAAAAACAGACTTGCCTTAGGAAAAGAAAGGGGCGCTATTTTATAAAGGTCTTTCCGATCCTCTTAAGGAAGTGTTGTCTACTGTCCCGGTGGTCCCCACTGCTTTTTCTGAATTGGTGGACCTGGTTCTTCAAGTCGATGCATGAAGGGCAGAACGTAAGGGGAAGAGGAGGGCGGTTCCTTTCTCGACACCAGTATCGAGTGACCAGAGCCATGTTACACCAGAACCCATGCAGATCGGAACTCTCAGAGCTCCTCTTTCTTCTGAAGAGAGAGAGAATCGCAGGAAGAATAATCTATGTTATTACTGCGGTTCCTCAGAACATTTCCTGAGACAGTGTCCCAAGAAACTACGTAAACAGGGAAACTCCAAAGCTCGGCAAGAGGGAGCCCCTTTGCCGAGTCAAACCACTACGGGCTCTGAAACTATGGTTTTGTTTTCCATCCTGGTTAACATCCTTGCTCCTTCTGTTGCTTCTTGTTCTGTCGATGCAGTATTGGATTCGGGGGCGACTGGTAATTATGCAGATAGTCAATTTGTTCGGGACCATGCTATTCCTTTGATTCCCAAGTCTTGTCCAGAATTGGTCAATGCCGTTGATGGCACGACCTTATCATCAGGACTTGTTACCGAACAGACGGTGGACCTCATCATGACTATGTCCTCTGGTCATACTGAGACTATATATTTTGATGTTATTGCAGCACCCCAATTTAAGCTCATCCTTGGTTTACCTTGTTTAAGGAAGCACAGTCTGTCAGTGGATTGGGCGGCCGGTCTGGTTTCTTTTCACTCTGAACTCTGTACTACGTCTTGTGGGACTGCAGGATCCACACCATCGGGTCCCAGTATACATCTATTGGATTCCGCTTTGGTCATTGGAGCAGTCGCAACTACGGTATTGCCTCAGGAGTACAGGGAGTTTAAGGACGTCTTTGACAAAAAGGGTGCAGAAATCCTGAAGCCACACCGGCAATATGATTGTCCCAATGACTTGATCCCAAACGCCAGGATACCCTCTGGTCGTGTTTACTCCCTGACACAGAAGGAGGATATGGTACTGAAGGAGTACTTGGAGAAGTCTTTGGCCTCTGGCTTTATTAGGCCGTCTCGTTCCCCGGCTGCATCGCTTCTTTTCTTCGTTCCCAAAAAGGAAGGCGATTTACGTCCTTGCATTGACTACCGCGCATTGAACACGATCACCATTCGCAATCAGTATCCGATTCCGCTTATCTCGGTTCTTATAGACCAGTTGGGTTCTTCTGCAATCTTCACTAAGTTGGATCTACGAGGAGCTTATAACCTGGTCAGAATGCGGAAGGGTGAAGAATGGAAAACGGCCTTCAAAACTAAGTATGGCCTTTATGAATACTTGGTAATGCCGTTCGGCTTGAGTAACGCACCTGCTACATTTCAGTATTTTATCAATGACGTTTTCAGTGATCTACTCGATCAATATGTCATTGTGTATCTTGACGATATACTGGTCTATTCCCCTGACTATGATACCCATGTCCAACATGTATCTACAGTTCTACAATGATTGAGAGACCATCGTCTCTATGCTAAATTGGAGAAGTGTACCTTCCATGTTAAGCACGCTGAATTTCTAGGTTATGATATCACGAATCAGGGAGTTGGAATGAGTGATTCCAAGGTAAGGGCTGTTTTAGACTGGCCTGCCCCTACATCTATCTAGTCCTTACAGTCCTTCTTATGATTTGCAAATTTCTATAGACATTTTATACGTTCATTCTCTGCCATTGTAGCTCCATTGACTTCCCTTACTAGTCCTAAGAATGGTTTCAAGTGGACGGAGGAAGCACAGACAGCCTTTGACAGCCTGAAAACGGCGTTTACATCCGCACCAGTCCTCCAGCATCCCAAACTTACACAACCATTCTATGTGGAAGCCTTTCGGATCAAGCAGTCGGTGCAGTACTGTCCCAGTTTTGTAATGACACTGGTTTTCTTCATCCTGTGGCCTTCCATTCCAGGAAGCTTACTAAATATGAAGCGAATTATACTGTCACTGAGCGGGAACTGTTGTCTGTGCGTGATGCTTTCAAGGTTTGGCGACATCATCTCCTGGGTACTGATACTCCGGTCTAGGTCTGTACTGACCATCGTAATCTACTCGCTATGCAGTCTGCGAAATGCACCACACCCAGACATGCTAGATGGCATGAGTTCTTTTCACAGTTCAATTTTGTGATTACTTATCGTCCCGGAGCCCTGCATTCTAAAGCAGATGCTCTTTCAAGGAGGTATGGGGACAAGTCCTCTGACAAAGAATTTGGTGGTTTGATGTTACCCATTCAAGTTGTTTGTACTTGTACCTTAAAACCTTCATTAAAGGATTCCATAAGAGAATGGGTTTCGGGGAATCCACCAGAGATAGGGCGGTTTAACATGGAGATTGTTAACTCAATGCCTTATGTCAACGGTCGTCTGTTTCTTCCAAACATTGACTCCAGACGAACTGCGTTATGTTGGGGGCACGATTCCCTGATTTCAGCCCATTCTGGACTACGTAAAACATTGGAACAGCTTAAGAGATGGTGTTGGTGGCCTTCGATGCAGAAAGATGTGTCAGACTACATCTCTACGTGTGCTATTTGTGCCCAGTTTAAGTCCACAACCAGGAAGCCCATGGGATTGTTATGTCCTCTCCCGATTCCAAGCAAGCCATGGACTATGATATCTACGGATTTTATAACAGAACTACCGTCCGTCTAAGGCTTTGATACCATTTGGGTGGTTGTGGATTCTTTTACTAAGCTTGGGGTCTTTGTTCCATGCCAAGGGTTACCTACTGCGCCTACCTTGGCAGATCTGTTTCTTCGACACATTTTTCGCTTTTTTGGTTTACCTGACATCATAATCTCCGATAGAGGCTCGCAATTCACCTCACGTTTCTGGCGGCATCTCACTACGTCCCTGGGGGTTGATGCGCGGTATTCAACTGCTTACCATCCGGAAACAGATGGTCAAACGGAACGTTTGAATGCCACACTCGAACAGTACTTACGTTGCTTATCTATGCAGCACCAGGAGTCTTGGTTGTCGGTATTGGTGGCGGCGGAGTTTGCATATAACAACTCGGTCCATACTTCCACGGGATCTACTCCTTTCTTTGCCTTGTATGGTTGCCACCCACGTTCTTTGCCATTGGATCTTCCGGTACTATCTGATAATCCGGCAGTCCAGGACAGTCTTAGAGACATAGCCACTCTACACCATCAAGTTTACTGCTTTTTGAGGGAGGCTCAGGAACGCTCGAAGAAAAATGCAGATCAACATAGTTCTCCTGCACCTGATTATCAACCGGGTATGTTGGTGTGGCTCTCCACCAGACACCTCCGCATCCCAATAAGAAGTTGTTTGAAACCCCGATATGTGGGTCCTTATTGGGTCAAGGATATTATAAACCCGTATGCGGTTAGATTGGAGTTACCGGATACATGGAAGATCCATCCGGTCTTTCATGTGTCTCTTTTGAAGCCCTTTTCTGATGGTACCAGGCTCCCCGTTCATCCACCTCCGGTCAGGGTACAAGGCGAGGAGGAATACGAGGTACGAGCCATCCTTGCTTCTAAGATCTCCCGGGGGGTTCGATATTTTCTCATAGACTGGAAGGGTTATGGCCCTGAAGACCGCACCTGGGAACCGGAATCCAATCTGCATGCTCCGGTTCTTTTGGCTCAATTTCTGGCCTCTCAGAGAGGGAAGGCATCTTTGGGGGAGGATACTGTCAGGAAATCAGGATTTAGGGGTCCTGTTTCCAAGGTTTCATGTTCCGCCAAACAGGCTCGCTCCAAGTTACAGACACCTCTAGAGCCCCCAGACTCTGCAAAAACCTGTTTGCTTAAGACAGGATCGAAACATTTCGTTTCCTCATGTTTTCGATCCCTCTGACAGCGCTGGGGGTTGCCCTGGAGACGTTGGTTGCCAGAGCACCTACGTGCAAGGCTACGGCGTTCACAACGTTTTCTCTAATGGTCATGTGATCTTCTATAAGGCTCCTGTAACGCTCACCTGATTCCCACAGACACGCTGATCTTGGCAGGAAGGTGTCTGTGACTCGAAAGGTGATGTACAGAACCCGATGGGCGTCTGGGGTCGAACCTCTTCGCACTGTGTGTCGAACTCGTAGGGTGAGGTTTCTGCAGGTGAAAGAATATGGAGGTTAATGGTCTGGGTTGTTCAATGTCCCTCTTCCTCTCTCTCCCTCTCCGTAGAGCCCCCAGGTCAACATGCTCACCTTAGATAGGTGAATGCTGGGCTCTCCATCTGCGTCTGGTGCAGGGCGCTGTTGCCAGTTCCTTCACTGGTGAAACATAGGCCTCTTGGACTCAGAAGACCGTTACCGCCGTTAACTGCACGAGCGGTGAGTTTCCAGACACCTTTTAGTCTTTATAGTCTTTAGGTGCAAGACACGTTAACATTGAACAGGACTTCGTATAATGCTTTTCTCCCTTTTGTCTTGCAGGACTCTTGAGGAAGATGGAGTGAAGCGCCTGGAAATGCGTGAGTAAATGCAAGCGCTCTAACTGTCTTTTCCTTGCAGCGTAGTTCGTGCTGAAGAGCAGGCGTTCTATTGCGAAGAGCGCGATGGGCGTAAGTAAATACCTGTCTAATGTCTCTTCTTTTGTCTTTCAGAAGTTGGTTTGCAGCGCCGGAGTCCGCGGAATGTCCCTAAGTAGATACAATGCTTTTATCTCCGCAGGCGGCGATGCAGTGTGAAGAAATCCAGAATTCACGGAGTGCCGGTAAGTAGTGACAATGCTTTTGTCTTCGCAGGCGGAGGTGCAGCGTGCCGAAAATGACCGCAGCCGATGGATCAGGTGAGTAGCACTGCGAGATAAGGCTGCCTTGCTAACCTGCTGTTTCTTGTCTCTGCAGGTGCTGCTGTCGACTGGATGCAGGAATGGTGAGTATGCTTCTTGCAGATTCAGGATGCAGGAATGGTGAGTATGACTCTTGCAGATTCGGGATCGTAAGAAGAAAGGCTGGAACAGACTCGGTGAGCGTTCTGCTGCAGATGCAGAATAACGCGAAGCTCGTTTCGTCTATCGGGTGTGGTTTAAATAGCCTTGGAGTGATGAGGCGTCTTCCTCCACGGCCCCTCCTAGGTAAGAAAAGAGTTCCAGTTCCAGAAGCTTTCCAGTGCTGAATCCAGGGAGTGGAGCTTGCCCCACCCAGGTAAGAAAGTAGTTCCTGTTCACAGAGGACTTCTAAGAGACTGGTAAGTAAGCAGCATGGTCTGCTGCAGGTAAGTCCACCCAAGCATCTGCACACATATTATGAGCCCGGCGCTTCCAGTGCCGGCACCGATGATTCTGATGAGCCTGGTGCCACCGGCGCCAGGACATGGTCCAAAAGGTCCCCGTGGGGACCGGCTGGTGCCTAGGATTAGGGTTATGGGCCTGCTTCCAAGGACGTTGGGCTGGTTCTGGCTCCTTGGAAGCAGTGATCATGACAGTACCCCCCCTCAAGGCCCCTCCTAAGCGTGTCTTCTCCGGGGGTTTTGGCTTGTCGGGGTGATTCAGATGGAATCTCTTGACCAAACGAGGTACGTGGACATATTCAGAGGGTTCCCAAGACCTTTCCTGGGGGCCGTATCCTTTCCAATCAACCAGATAATATAACTTAGATTTGGAGATCTTGGAGTCTAGAATGTTCTTTACTTCGAATTCGAGTTCTCCGTCTACCAAAACAGGTTCTGGGAGTTCAGCCAATCGGGTTTCTGGTTGTACTGGTTTTAATAAGGAGACATGGAATACTGGATGTATTTTCATATGCGCAGGTAATTCCAATTTGACCGCCACCGGATTAACTATGGTAGAGATGGGGTAAGGTCCAAGGTATCTCGGGTTGAAGGTGCGGGGTCCTTTTAGAGGCAGGTGCTTAGTGGATAACCAGACCTGATCTCCTACTGCGTAGTGAGGGGCCTCTTTACGGTGTCGATCTGCTCCCTTTTTGACTTGAGCTTTAGCTCTTTGCAGATGGGCAGTGGCTTCTTTAAAAGCACGGGTAATCTCAGAGTGCAAATGATCCACAGCAGGTGTTTTGAATTCTTGGGGAGGATCCAGATTAGAGGTTCTAGGATGATGTCCGTATAATAAGAAGAAGGGAGTCTTCCCGGTTCCAGAATGAGTTGAATTGTTGTAAGCGTATTCAGCGATCCAAAGAATATCCTTCCAAGGGTTTTCAGTTTGTTGGAGCATGCAACGCAGATATTGCTCTAGAGTCTGATTTGTCCTCTCGGTTTGTCCGTCAGTTTGGGGATGGTGACTGGTTGAAAGTCTTACATCAATTTGGGCTAGACGGCAGCAACTTCGCCAAAAGTGGGAGATGAATTGACTTCCCCTATCGGAGATTAAAACCGAGGGAAAACCGTGTAACCGAACGATGTTTTCTAAGAATTCTCGAGCCAATACCGAAGCCGAAGGTAGGCCCTTCAGGGGAATGAAGTGAGCCATCTTGGAGAATAGATCCACGATTACTAAAATGGTATTATACCCTGAGCATGGAGGTAAGTCTGTGATGAAATCCATGGACAGGGTATGCCATGGACAGGGAGGAATATCCAGAGGGTGTAACAGGCCGGCTGGTTTCTCCTTCTGACTTTTATTCTGGGCACACACACCGCAGGAGATTACAAAGTCTCTAATATCCTTCTTCCATGATGGCCACCAGAAATGTCTCTTGATCTTTTCCATGGTTTTGGTAATGCCAGGATGACCCTCCATTAGAGAGTCGTGATAACAGGAAATTACTTGTTTTTGTATTTTCTCACAGGGCAAGTACAATCGCCCTTGGAAATATGGTAGGTCTTGATCCACTGAGAATTCTTTTCCCTTTAATTGCCAGTCCTGCAAATCGGCCGGCGTTAGGAGTGACTTGACTGTAGTCTTGATGTCTTCAAAGGATTGAGCGTTGACCAACCCCAAAAGCCTTTGTTCTGGGATTATGGGTATTGGTTCTTGATTGCTCAAATGTTCATCAACTCCCATCCGAGAGAGGGCATCTGCTTTTTCGTTTTTACTGCCGGGTCGATAAGTAATTATAAAGTCAAACTCAGCCAGAAACAGAGCCCAACGAAGCTGTCTGGAAGACTGAGCTTTGGCCATCTTCAGATATTGTAGATTGCGGTGATCAGTCATTACGGTGACTGTGTGTCTGGCTCCCAAAAGATAATGCCGCCAGGCTTTAAAGGCCGATCTGATAGCTAAAAGTTCCTTGTCTGTAATTGAATAGTTGATCTCGGAAGCCGAGAATTTGCGGGGCCAAAAGGCTACTGGATGTAATTGGTGTGTGACCGGATCTCTTTGTGATAACACTGCCCCCATAGCAAGACTAGAAGCATCCGTTTCCACGATGTAGGGGAGTTCTGGGCGAGGATGTTTTAGAACAGGAGCAGAAATGAATTTAGCTTTTAAGTCCTGAAAAGCTTGTTCTGCTTCTGTAGACCATTCAAAACGTTTGTTCTTCTTTAACAGAGCGGTGATGGGCTGGACTATCCGAGACAATTCAGGAATGAATCTGCGGTAAAAGTTAGCGAAGCCTAACATGCTTTGAACTCCTTTTACCGAGGTTGGTGATGGCCACTTGATGATTGCATCGACCTTCTTTGAATCCATATGAACCCCATTAGGTGACAATATGAATCCCAAGAACTCAACTTCAGTTACGTTGAAAACGCATTTTTCAAGCTTGGCAAAAAGGTTATGTTGACGCAGTCTCTCGAGAACCTTTTTAACGTGTTTCTGATGTTCCTCTTCAGATGATGAATAGACAAGGATATCGTCAATGTAGACAACAACACACACATCTATGAGTTCTCTAAGGACATCGTTCATAAAATACTGGAAAGCGGCAGGAGCGTTACAAAGTCCAAAGGGCATCACTTGATATTCGAATATCCCATACTTGGTGCGAAAGGCCGTCTTCCACTCATCGCCTTCTTTTATTCGTACCAAGTGGTAGGCTCCTCTGAGATCCAACTTTGTATATAGGCATGCTTCTTTGACTTGGTCCAGGAGTTCAGGGATCAAAGGTAACGGGTATCTGTTTTTAACAGTGATTTGATTCAGGGCGCGGTAATCTATACAAGTTCTAAGGTCTCCTTCCTTTTTCGGAACGAAGAACAAAGCCGAGGAAGCTGGAGATTTAGAAGGACGGATAACCTGTTAGCTAGGTATTGGTCCAGATATTGCCTGAGGTGAAGATTCTCTGGCTCGGTGAGGGCATAAATCCTACTGCAAGGAGGAGTTGTTCCGGGTATCAGGTCTAGTTGACAGTCGTAAGACCTATGAGGAGGCAGGGTGTTAGCTTGATCCTTCCGAAAGACATCTTGGAATTCTTGGTAGTCGGGAGGCAATGTGGGAACCTCTGAAGAGATCGCCGCCACTGAAACTTCAGGCCGAGGATAACAAGTGGTAAAACATTCTGGAAACTGAACCGTCTTTGCTCGCCAGTTGATCTGAGGATTGTGCTTCTCTAACCAAGGGATTCCCAGAATGATCTGGAACTGAGGGGCCCTGATCACATCGAACACGATTTTCTCCCGGTGTCCATCTTGGCTCACTAGCGTCACTTCTTGGGTGGCGTGCGTTACTGGTCCGGAGGCTATCTCCGTGCCATCCACTGTAGTAATGAAGTCTTTTACTGCCTTAGGGACAAGGGGTAGATTCATCCTTGATGCCATTGCACGGTCCACATAATTGCCGATTGCTCCGCTGTCGATGTAAGCTTCAATTGCATGCAAACGATCCGGACGTGCAGGATTAATGAGGACCATGGGCACCACGAAATGCGAGGTCACGGGACAGATCTTAACGCTCGGCAAGAGGACCTCTACACTTGCCGGGCTAGGTCGTTTCCCTGCTCGGAACTTGAGGTACTGGAATCTGCGGCTCCTACAGCCTTCTTAGCTGGTTTCACTGGACAGTCTCGAAGAAAGTGCCCCGAGTTCCCGCAATAGAGGCATAATTGCAGCTGTCTTCTTCTTTCCCGCTCCTTTTGGGTTAAAGGACCTTTCATCCCCCCTATTTGCATGGGTTCCACAGTGTCAGCTCCCTTAGTAGAAGTCTGTGGTTTAGAAAACACTCGGGTATCAAATTTAGAACGATCAGCCTTCCTGTTCTGTAATCTGTGGTCCAATTGGACGACTAAGTCAATATAGTCCGAACATTCTTGTGGAGGGTTCACAACTTGAGCTAACACATCCTTGAGCTCTCCACGCAGGCCTCTGTAGAAAAGCGTTATTCTCTTATCCTCGGGCCATTGAGTTTCCACTATGAGTCTGTTGAATGAGGCTATATAGGTCAAGAGGTCTTGATTACCCTGTCGTAATGAAAGAAGTTCATTGTCCAAGGCCTGCCATTGTGCATGTCTTGCAAACAGTTTCTCCATGCTGGACTGGAAGGCCTGGAAATCATGTAAAACCGGATCATCCTGGGTGACTAAAGGGATCGACCAATCTGCGGCGCTGCCACTGAGATAAGAAAGCACGAAAGCCACTTTGGTCTGGTCTGTTGGGAATGCAGCTGGTCGACATAAGAAATGTAAGCGGCACTGGTTGAGGAACACTGCAAATTTCTTTGGGTCACCAGAAAAACGTTTGGGCGGAGCCAAGGGCACATTACCAGGTAGATTGATTTGCACTGGATTTACAGATGATGCAGAAGGATAGCTTCCTCCTGGAGCGGGCAGGGGTGTCTGTCCTGCCTGCGTTTGTAGCAATTGCCTAACGAGGTCCTCTGTTTGCTCCTTGGAAATTATCAGTTCTCTTCTTAGAGAGCTTGTTTCCTGACGAGCTGCATGTACTTCTGCTCTTAATTCCCCAAGCAACTGGGCTAAGTGATCAGTGTCTGAGGTTTCCATTGCGCCTGGGTAGGAGTTTTGTGGTGGGCTTCGCGTTCTGTAACGCTCACCTGATTCCCACGGAGACGCTGATCTTGGCAGGAAGGTGTCTGTGACTCGAAAGGTGATGTGCAGAACCCGATGGGCTTCTGGGGTCGAACCTCTTCGCACTGTGTGTCGAACTCGTAGGGTGAGGTTTCTGCAGGTGAAAGAATATGGGGGTTAATGGTCTGGGTTGTTCAATGTCCCTCTTCCTCTCTCTCCCTCTCCGTAGAGCCCCCAGGTCAACGTGCTCACCTTAGATAGGTGAATGCTGGGCTCTCCATCTGCGTCTGGTGCAGGGCGCTGTTGCCAGTTCCTTCACTGGTGAAACATAGGCCTCTTGGACTCAGAAGACCGTTACCGTCGTTAACTGCACGAGCGGTGAGTTTCCAGACACCTTTTAGTCTTTATAGTCTTTAGGTGCAAGGCACGTTAACATTGAACAGGACTTCGTATAATGCTTTTCTCCCTTTTGTCTTGCAGGACTCTTGAGGAAGATGGAGTGAAGCGCCTGGAAATGCGTGAGTAAATGCAAGCGCTCTAACTGTCTTTTCCTTGCAGCGTAGTTTGTGCTGAAGAGCAGGCGTTCTATTGCGAAGAGCGCGATGGGCGTAAGTAAATACCTGTCTAATGTCTCTTCTTTTGTCTTTCAGAAGTTGGTTTGCAGCGCCGGAGTCCGCGGAATGTCTGTAAGTAGATACAATGCTTTTATCTCCGCAGGCGGCGATGCAGTGTGAAGAAATCCAGAATTCACGGAGTGCCGGTAAGTAGTGACAATGCTTTTGTCTTCGCAGGCGGAGGTGCAGCGTGCCGAAAATGACCGCAGCCGATGGATCAGGTGAGTAGCACTGCGAGATAAGGCTGCCTTGCTAACCTGCTGTTTCTTGTCTCTGCAGGTGCTGCTGTCGACTGGATGCAGGAATGGTGAGTATGCTTCTTGCAGATTCAGGATGCAGGAATGGTGAGTATGACTCTTAGAGATTCGGGATCGTAAGAAGAAAGGCTGGAACAGACTCGGTGAGCGTTCTGCTGCAGATGCAGAATAACGCGAAGCACGTTTCGTCTATCGGGTGTGGTTTAAATAGCCTTGGAGTGATGAGGCGTCTTCCTCCACGGCCCCGCCTAGGTAAGAAAAGAGTTCCAGTTCCAGAAGCTTTCCAGTGCTGAATCCAGGGAGTGGAGCTTGCCCCACCCAGGTAAGAAAGTAGTTCCTGTTCACAGAGGACTTCTAAGAGACTGGTAAGTAAGCAGCATGGTCTGCTGCAGGTAAGTCCACCCAAACATCTGCACACATATTATGAGCCCGGCGCTTCCAGTGCCGGGACCGATGATTCTGATGAGCCTGGTGCCACCGGCGCCAGGACATGGTCCAAAAGGTCCCTGTGGGGACCGGCTGGTGCCTAGGATTAGGGTTATGGGCCTGCTTCCAAGGACGTTGGGCTGGTCCTGGCTCCTTGGAAGCAGTGATCATGACAGCTCCGCCCTAACAATTTCGTTTGGAGCTCTTGTGTTTCGGTGCTACTGCCCATGTGTTTACGACCCTTGTTTGGCTTAACGGACTTCCTCTTGAGATTACCCTCGGCTTCTTGACTTGATTATCCAGGAACTTTTGACTACGGAATGCTACGACCATGCTCTCCTGCTTATCGTTTTTTGTTGTGTTCGATTCGGAACTTCTCATCCTGCCTAACCTACTGCTCTTCACTGAACTGCATAGCTGTTTTTTCCCAGCCCTTTGGCAAGCACGGAATCTTCCATTTCACATTGTACTCACAGTTCTTCTCTACGCTCTTTTGGGAAATTCACCTGGGATCTCTTCACGTACTGTCTCGTGTGGACAAAAGACACTTATCCACTTTAGGTGTCCGCGTGCCGGCGGGGGACAGGTATAGGTTGGATTGTCCTTTTCTTCTGGAACTTCACTCCACGGATGAACTGTTCTACACTCATCAGGGATTTTTTCCCGGGATCACTTCGTTATCCACTTTAGGCGTCCGCGTGCCGGCGGGGGAAAGGTATAAACTGGATACTTTACTGCTGGAACATTACTGTACGGTCAACTAGTCCTCTTCAGTCTTCTCAACAACGCCTGTTACTTGGACATTCATGGTAAGGGATTAGGGTGTCATTATTCTTTTTCTGGAAGCTTTGTTCCCTAACACTGAATACACTAAGTTCCCCTTCTGTGGTTTATTTTGCTGCAGGTTTCTGTCTCGTCCTTACCTGCATTTCATGTCCAGAGGTTTTTTCCCGTTACGTGAGTCTTTTTCAGGAATTCATTCAGAAACTGCTTATTATTGTAATTCTATGAACCTGAGTCCTGACACTGTGTTCTTTGTCTAGGCAGCTGTGTTCCGGGTTCACCTTTCCTCTTCCGGGCAATTACCCTTCCAAACAGTCCATCGGTACTATTGGAAGTTGCATTGTCAGGAAGAAGTCTACGGCTACACTACGTGTTCAACTGATAATCGGTCTTTACACCAGGTCTAATTGGGTGATTATTAACAAGAAGAGAGCTGCCTTTTACTAATTGTGAAAGGGCTCGCTCACACACCAGAGACAATGAAGATCGTTTAAAACGCAGATAACTACCTTTCACTGGGACTCAAAATCTAGACAAAGCCTCTGAGAATCGAACGACAGGCGGTACGAAACTAGCACCAGCAGACCTCTAAAGAATAGCCCCCCATCCAGAAGAAAGGAGGACAAGCCAAAATATTCTTCACGAATGGAACACCAACATCAGCAGCAGTCATATAAGAAAACCTGCAAAACAAACAATCGGTACACCGATATGGATGAAGAGCGACTTCCTCAGGGACCGCTCCCTAACTGGAACATTACCATCACCCAGGATCAACAGAACTTAAGATCCGATGAAACTCGCCAAAACAACACAATGAGCTCAAAAGACATCGAGCTCAAAAGATGGGCATGGGTACCAGAAGAACTATCCCACCCCGCTAGATTTTAGCCACGAAAAAGTAAGCCAGGGAACAAACAACCCAAATCAAGGAGGGCTCCAAATTCACTAAAACAACACACTGTGAACCTGGGATCCTGGAACATGCAAAGTTTTTCTCACCTCACACAACCAGGAGATGTAAACTTAGGAGCTTTCGATTTGCTATGCCTTCAAGAGACCTGGCTACTTGAACCACCAACCCTAGATGGAGTTGAGATTATTACCTCACCATCTATAAAAGGTCTTAAGGGTAGACCGGCCACAGGGCTACTGACAGCTATACGCTCAGGCAGTGGCTTCCAGCTAGATACCATTCTGAGGACCGACACCTTCATTCTAGCCGTGACGATTTCAGGAAACCAGACAGCAGCAGTGAGGGGAAGAAAGGGCGAAGCCCTCCTACAGTTAATCAACATCTACTGGAATCCTAAAGCGCAATCTGACATGTCCTTCTTGAACGAGAGTGAACGAACCATCGACGAAGCCACTGCTCAATATGACATCAGTCAAACCGTCATATGTGATGATCTAAATGTCATATGCCCAAGCTTGGAAAAATGCACTGGAAAGGATGCTTACGGTAATGCGATAACCGAGCCACATAGCGACAAAAAGACCTCTACAGCGGGTCGGAGAGGTACAAAGTAAGACCAACTCATGTCCTCCAGAGACCTTCATAATCTTCATAACACAATGTCAAAAACAACCTAAACATCCCGACATGGGAACAGGAAGACATGAAAGCCAACATCGACCACATAGATGTGTCTAGGACTCTACTTGCAGTGACTACTAATCTCGAGGTCAGGCGAACGACCAACAGCAATTACAACATTTTAATCATAGCTTGGGTGGCACCAACAAAAACTACTAATCAATAAATGGAACACCAGATCGAACTAGCGACCCAGGGCACGAGATTAAAGTTAACTAGCACTGCAATAAAGAACATCACAGCACAATATCACAGAGCCAAATGTGACACAACAAATAAACTAGACCTAGTAAAAATTGACTACAGCCCGCTACTACAACCATACTTACAAATTTGGCAGAAGAAAAACTACAAAACTAAACCACACCTACATAACAGGAACCAGCTGCTGGTGGAAAAATGAAGAATCATGAGGCAAACAATAGAATTGCACAAACTCGGCCGACTAAAAAGAACAAACTAAATGCAAAACAGGCGATCAAGTCCTACAAATCTTGGATGAAACACAATAGACTTACTCTATACCAAGAGGGTTCGGAGGCCATGCTAAGATGCCTAAGTGGAAAAAGAACAAGAGACTTCCGGTCCCTAATCGACTCTGCAGGTAACGCCACTCAAGATGCACTCTTAAACAATGTCGTAGAGCGAAAATGGGTAGCCCACTTTACGGAGCTTTTTAAGAAACCAGTAAATGCCAAGATACACAAAGTCTCTCAGTCGTCCACAAAACGGATCATGGATTATGACATAGAAACGATTGAATATAAAATTAAGAAACAAAAACCGTCTCGGGCACCGGGACCAGATGGGATAACTAATCAAGACCTAAAAAACAACCCGGAATTAGGGGCCCTGATGATATCCGACATTTTTAACACCTGTGTCAGGACTATACCATTCTCCTGGAAAACCGCAAATGTAGTGCCTATCTATAAGAAGAACGAAAAAGCAAACCTAGAGAACCACCGCCCTATTGCACTGCTGGACGTGCTGGGCAAATTATTTGGATCTTTACTTCTGGAAAGATTCCAATCATGGGTGCAATCTTCAGGGTGCTCAGATCCATATCAGTCGGGGTTTGTCAAAACTCAGGAACACAAATAAACATCCTGACGCTGAGTGTCATGAAGGCTAAAATCTTAGAGGTTGGACCTAGAATATTTTTGCCGTTTGTGGACTTTAGCCAAGCTTTTGATCGTGTGAACAGGGAAAAGCTATGGGATAAGCTAACAACGTGGAGGTGCCCCGATCCAATTCTAGGGCAGATCAAATGTCTCTACTCGGACACCTCAATGCGAGTGTGCCATAGCGGCACGGGTCAACTGTCAAAAGAAAGTAATACCTTGCGAGGCGTCAAACAGGGCTGCCCGTTAGTGCCAGCCTTATATAACGCCTACACAGGAGACATTGGGGACCACGAAAACAACCTAAGAGCATTCCCTCCAAAACTACGGAACGATAAAATCAGCCATCTACTTTATGCAGACAGCATTATTCTGCTTGATCAAACGGCCATAGGCCACCAACACAGGCTCGACGCCCTACAAGAATACACAAGAGAAAACGATCTTGAAATAAATACCAACAAAACAAAAATCATGACCATGGAGAAACATCATAAACATAAAGAGACTGGACGATGGTTTATAGAAGGGAAAAAGGTGGAAAAGGTTACATCTTTTACATATTTGGGAGTAACGGTCACTGCAATCCGCAAGAAACAGCAATGCAAGAAACCCTATGGGCTAAAACAAAATGTTTAACATTGCAAACAATGAAAATGGACAGAAAATACGGCCGATTTTCACTGCAACCTGCCATCAACTTCTATAAAGCAAAAGCTATCCCGGCCATTACATATGGCACAGAAGCGATGCCTGCCATCCCAGATAGTATATGGTCACGACTAGAAGGATTTTATTGGAAAAAAACTCTGAACTTACCCGCATCACCGCCGATGGCTTCATTGAGGAGAGAACTAAGTGTGGTATCTTTAAAAGCAACTGTGCCTTTAAATGGGCTGATGCTTTTTCGCAAAACCCAAAACTCCAAACTGTTTGAGATAATCCGAGAAGAAGCCAAAAAAGAATCCAACAAGATGTTGATAGGCTGGATGCGGAAAAACCGTGATCTGCTCCAGGAGATTGGAAGTTCGGAAATGGATTTAGAGGAAAATCCCAATAAAGCAAAAACCAGACTGAAAGACTGGGATTGGATACAAACACTCCAGGAGGTGGCAAAAAACAAACTTAACCAGCACCTCCCAGCGAACTTACAAAAGGTCAACGTTACGGTAGAATATCTGTTAAAGTTCCCTAACAAGGGCATTAGATCAACTTTCCTAAGAGCTTGACTAAACCTGCTAAAAACAAATGAGATTCTAGCGATAAGAGGTAACTCTACAACCAACTCATGTCAATTTTGTAAGTGAGAAGGCATTTTGGAAACTGTCAGACACTTACTTCTGTCATGTAAAGGAACAACTACTAACAGACAAATCCATATGTGCCATCTATTCAAAGACTCTTACATCTTTGATGAAACATATTGGTGGAACCAACTGATGAGTGGAAAAACAACGAAAACAGTGATCTCCGTGGTAAGATACTTTCAAAGCCTGGGTTTCGGATACCGTGGCTAATGCCTCTTTAGGGCAAGGACTAAGAACATAGTCTTCGCAGGAGTCATGACATTTTTAATAAACAAGTATTTTATTCAATAACAAGACAATGGACGCACAAACTTTGTAAAAACTGTATTATACAGTTAAGACAAGAATAATAAAAAAAGAAAACGAAATAGGTGGGTTGGTCACCTGTCAGTCTTCCGTTACAGGCTTTAAGGTTTGAATTTGCGTTGATACATGCAGATTCCACTGCCACTTTATGGATTCTCTTGGGGGAATGGTCATCAATGTTGGGATAGACCTGGCCATATCCTGGTCTTCCCAGAGGTCCTCAGTAGCTACCAATGTTTCTAGCTGGAGGTTCAAATCCCCATGCTTCGTAAAATCATTGAATTGTTAGAGTTTATAAGATCCTGTAGCCTTGTTAAAACCTCCAAATCTGTGCCCACACTCGATCTATTATATAAATTAAAGAGCAGAAACCGCTACACCCCTTGAGTAGACACAGCCAGCAATTGAAGAACTGGGGAGCCAGTCCCAGTGAAATTTAATGTCATGCCAAATCTGTAGACCTCCCACCGGTCGTCCTCTAAGGCCTTTAGTGGCAGGTACCGTGAAATTAGCATAGCCCTGAAAATCGATTGGGATCCAAGGCCCATGTTTCCTGAAGGATTACAAACCGATGCTGTCTGACAAAATTACACCATGCTGGACCCACAATTACTCTTTTTAACCGGCTATGTTCCGTGATAATATTTTTAGGGGGGTACCAATTTATTTCTCGGTCTCTACACCATCCAGTCAGTCTACCTGCTCCAGGTTAGATGGCAACCTCATCCTACTTCCCTTCCTCTGGCTATCCTTCCATTCTCTTGTGGACTCATATCTTTTAAGTTCCACAACTTTGGACCGTTTTTGTCACAAGTTATGTTCAAAATATTGCTGGGATCGTACCAGATTCTTTACGCACCTTGGTGGAATTACACACAAGTCGATACTTAGGATGCCCTCAACCAATTCCCAGGAGCTGAAGTATACCTCAATATAGTCAGTACTGGAATTTTGGAGTGATCCTCTAATACATTTTATCAAATCCTTCCCAATAACCGATAGACAGACCCTGGTTTCCCTAAACCAGTGTACACACGTGTTCCTAAGAGCTTCTGCATCCTCATAAGCACCTCTTGCTAGTCTAAGGACATTGGTTATACAGACCATAGGGACCTTGTTTCCTCTGGCCCTATTTTCATGAACCTCACGAGCCACCTGCCCCTCTCTGTCACCAAGGCAGATCAGGTTAGAACCAGAAAGGGGGGAGGCAAAAGCCCTGATGTTGCCTTTAAATTGACCTACCAGACATGTGTATGTTGCCAAACCTTTCTGGTCCTGTGCATGATGGAACCACGAGCGCCAGGTGGCCCTATTTTCCGAGGGGCACTCCAGCAAACACTATCTTCAGCCCACCTAGACTTAACCTGCTGGTGGGCAACTAGGTTTCCATTTATCCTCCCCAAATTACTCACCCCCATCTTTCTCAGTGACCTCCTGCTATTACCACTCTCCTGAGCCCCCCCTCACAAACACTCGAGCTAGGGCATGCACCCTTCTCTCTCATTTTAGTGGTACTATCAGCAGCCTCACTGAACAGTTCCTTTAATTCTCTCAATAAACCTTTCATATAATTGCCAATAACATCACTAAGTGCCTCCTTCAATGATAAAATACCATTCTCAATGCAGCTAACAGCCCCATTCTCCTCTAAATTAGTTGAGCTAAAGCTCAAATTGCGGTGGCTTACCTGGATACCCACTTCACAAAATATAGTGTTCAACCCCTTATTTTGTTCCCCCAAGTTCTTTTTGCTCTTGGGAAGCACCCCACATTGTTTCCAATGCTTAGTGAGAGGCACTGTCTTCATTGATGTTTCCACTCTCTCCTTCAAATGGATTGTGTCCTCCCACGTATTCCTCATCTTACGATATCTCCATATCCAGCTTCAGCTGCTTCGGAAATCTTTTCCAACAAGGGGCGCTACGTGTCCATGCCTGTCGACTCAATGTCTTTCGAGGGCCTCCGTCTCAGTGTCAAGGTCATCTATGGTACATAGCGCACGCAGTGATCGTTGGCTTTAATTCAGTTTATCCGCGAGAGATATCGCTTCAGAAGATCGTATTTAGTCAAAATGGCAGATCATCGACTCTGATATCAGGGTTAAAAAAAAAATCACAACTGCGTGGGGAAAATGTCCCTTACAGAACCCCATCGGGGTGTCATTGGTGTGTGGGTCCTGCCTATCTGTGACAGCAAAAGCCCTGATGGAAGTTAGCTGCAGGTAGGTCTCATAAATCCACTTCGACAGCCCTGTCTAAAAAGCGATCCTCTGACAAGTCGAGAGATGACTCTCCTCGTCGGAAGAAAGCTAAAAGGTCCCGATCACACAGTGACTCACACCACTCATCATCATCCTCACGGAGGTCGAAGAAAAGGTGCCACAGATCTCCACCAAATCGCCCTGACCTGCTGAGTGCGAGAGGTTCAGACTTAAAATGCTCAAAGTATTTGAGAATGCTGCCTCAACCCCCTCGAAGAAAGATAAGTGCCATGCCCATGTCGACAAACATGACAAAAAGAAGGCAAAGTACAAAACCTGTGTGCCCTTGGGCCCAGGTGTTCAGGAGAAAACTCCTCGGGAGCCCTCGGAGGTGCCCTCAAGTAGAGAAAAGACTCCTTCAAAGACAAAGGGCCTCATTATGAGTTCAAATGGTAGCCGTGCCTGCATTACAGGCACGACTACCGCCGAACTCGCATCCGTCACCGTCACCCACGAATGGGCACTTACCGGCCCATTACGAGTTGAATGGGCCGGTAAGTGCCCATTCGTGGGTGGCGGTAATGCCGTGCTCCTCATCCCCATTCTGCCCAATAGGCCCAATAGGGCAGAATGGGGATGGGAGAGGGAGCAAATAACAGGCCATTACGAGATGCCCGTTGTTCGCTCCCTCTTCCCCTCGCGGGACCCGGTAAGCACGCCTGGTTTTTCCAGGCGTGCTTACCGTGTCCCCCAAGGGGACCTCGTAATGTGGCAGAACGGGTTGAACGGCGGCGTCACCTTTTACGGCGCCGCTTAACCCGTTCCGCCGGGGTCGTAATGAGGCCCAAAGTCATCAACGCCATCAGCACCGAAAGACTCTATGTCAGTGCCTTAAAAATCCTCAACCCCACAGCCGTCGAAGCCCTGGACATAAATGGCGTTGAAGACTTTGACGCCGTTGTCAACACAAATAAAACTCTCAAAGGATGTCGAGAAAATGTTCACCTCACTGCCTAGGAAATACTTTTTAAGTCTCTTTCCTCAATTTATGAGGATGATGAGCCATCTTTGTATCAATCACGTCCTTTTGGGTTACAATATGGGACACAAGGTGTTCCAGAGGCCTTAATTTTAGAGGACTCAAGATAAAAAACCTACATGATACCCTGCAAACGGCAAGTGGGTTAGACACTTTCCCTGAAATAGAGTTTGGCAGAGCAGACCAGATCCCTCAGACCATGCCAATGGATCATACAAGCAACTGATGTATAGGGTCATGGAATATCTGGGATGGAGTAGGCCTGCACCACTTTTTGAGCAGGACGACCTGACTGGTATTTTAGATAAGGGACCCCAGGAGGACCCTATTCTTCCTTTTCATGTAGCCCTACAAAGGCGAGTTAATGCCAACTGAGAGACGCCAAAATTAATTCCAGCAGTGAACAAAAACCTGACAAGCAAGTATAGAGCGTCGAGCAGTGACCCCTATTATCTGACAAAACATCCAACTCCCGAAGGTTTGGTAGTTCAGGCTGCCACTTCTACATCCAAACAAAATGCATGCCCAACTATCCCCCTCCGGACAGAAATGATAAGCGTTTTGACGCTTTGGCTAGAAAGGTTTTCTCTGCTCGGAGTATGGCCCTTAAATTGGCAAATGCCACAAGTGCATTGGCCAAATTCATTTTCACCCTATGGGATTGTATAGAGATGGCAGCTGAACATATCCCTGAAGGGGAAGAACAAAACAGTTTCCTAAACATTGTCAAGGATGGGTAAGATGCAATGTGAGAATCCCTCCAGACTGGTCTCGACTCTGCTGACAGTATCAGCAGAGCAATGGCAGCTAGCACTGTAATGCACAGATTTGCCTGGTTGAGAAAGTCTGATTTTGTTCCAGATGTGCAATCTAGACTTCTTAATATGCCCTCTGACGGCACACAATTATTTGGCAGAAAGCTGATGAGAGCCTGGAGAAGTTGCAGACATCCAAAGCAGCAGCCAAATCCCTTGCTGCAGCAATAAGACAGCCGCAAACTCGCCCCACTGGTAAAGCTTGGAGGGGAAGGTCCTTTCGCTATTACTCCTCAGTTGTAAGAGAGAGAGGAGTGTCGAATCAAATCATTCCGAGAAGATTCCTCCATGATGGACGGGGAAGAGGTGCTAAGACCGCCCAGGCAGGGACTACTTTATCATCAGCCGCTGCATCAACCGCCTCAAAACCTCTCTGAGGCCTTAGTCCATAAAACCCTGGTGGGAGGCAGAGTCTCACAGCATCTGAAAGAATGACGGGTTATTACTTCAGATGCATGGGCATTGGAAACAGTAGCCCAGCGTTACTGCCTTCCCTTTCTAAAAAGGCCTCAGGATCATCCACCAGAGAACAGCTCTTTCAAAGTTCCAGATCCGCACCTTATGCTATAGGACCGGTACGTGTAGGGGAGAGGAACAAGGGTTGGTACTCCCCTTACTTTCTAATCCCCAAGAAGGACGGAGGATTGAGACCCATTGCGGACTTAAGAGACTTGAACAAGTTCCTCAGGAAGGACAAGTTTAAGATGGCTACCCTTTCTCAGATCCTTCAGGCCCTCCAGCTTCAGGACTGAATGGTATCATTGGACCTTCAGGATGCTTACTTTCATGTGCCAATCCATCACAAGCACAGAAGGTACCTGAGGTTCACCGTTAGCGGTTCTCATTATCAGTTTCGAGTTCTGACATTTGGGCTGACCTCCGCCCCAAAGATTTTCACCAAGTTGATGGCGGTGGTGGCAGCGAGTCTCAGGAGAGGGGGGATCCACACCTACACCTAGCTGGATGATTGACTGATCAGGGCCCGTTCTCCCAAACAGGCCTTGGAACATCAAAGCTCCACCTGTCACTCCCTCCACAGACTGGGCTTCTCCCTCAACTTCAAGAAGTCCCACATGATACCATCTCAAAAGCTCCAATTCATCGGGTCTGTCCTAGATACATCATTGGGAAAAGCCTTGCCACCCGAAGTGAGGGCTCAAGACATTCTGCAGATGGTCACAAAATTTCCGGAGTGCCCAGCGTCTTCCGGCCTTCGGTTTTCTGAGGTTGCCTGGCTTCATGGCATCCCGCATTTTCCTGTTGCCATAGGCTTACCTCAGAATGAGATCTCGCCAATGGGCTCTCAGGACCCAATGGTCCTAATTCTCAGGCAGGATGTCAGACCTTGTTTAGGTTCCAAGCAGAGTAGCGCAAGACCTTCTGTGGTGGACCTACTAGGAAAACATTCTGAAGGTGAAGGGAGAACCCTTTTGTCAACCATGGGTGGAGATAACGGTAGTTACGGACGCCTCAATCATGGGTGGTGCACACATGCCAACGATCTGACAACCATCGGTCGTTGGTCTCCATCGGAGTCCAAACTACACATCAACCTTTTAGAGCTGAGTGAAATCAGACTAGCACTGAAGGCCTTCCTGCCCTCTGTACGGGGAAAGAATGTCCTGATAATGACAGACAACACAGTGGCCATGTACTACCTCAACAAGAGAGGAGGTGTAGGGTCACTACCACTGTGCAGAGAGGCAATGCAGCTCTGGTTCTGGGCAATTAAAGAAGGAAACTCCCTGTCATCAGTTCAACTAGCCAGAGAGGAGAACACAGCGGCGGACGCTCTTAGCAGGCAGAGCACAGTCTCCCACGAGTGGGAACTAGCTCAGGAATTACTTCAAGAGATCTTCACCCTTTGCGGACCCCCTCAAGTGGATCTTTTTGCGACCAGTGTCAACTGGAAGTGCAAACTGTTCTGCTCCAGGGAATTTCCCCTAAGAGGAGCTTTAGGAGACGTGCTTGTGGTGGACTGGGAGCTTCCACTCCTGTACGTGTTTCCTCCAGTCCCCTTCATTCCTCAGGTCATCGGACCATCAGTCTGGCTTCAGAGCACCCAGAGGCATGGAAACTGCTGTTCTGAACACCCGTTAAGACCTGCTCTCAAATCTTGACACTAACGCCCCCTCTGTCCTCATTCTCCTTGATCTTGACACACCGTTAACCACAACATCCTGATCTCACGGCTTCGTGACACCCTGGGAATCACAGGTCAGGCTCAAGCTTGGTTTACCTCTTTTCTCTCCAACCGCCCATCCCAGGTCAAACTTGGGGCTTTTTTCTTGACTATCACCCTCTGAACCTGTGGCGTTCCCCAGGGTTCTAACCTATCCCCCTGGTTCTTCAATGTCTACATGGCCACCCTGGCACGTGTGATTGCCACTTTCACCTCTAATTTCCAGTGTTACACAGATGACACACAACTATCCTTCAGGCGACCCTCAGCCGCCTCCTCCTCCTCACTCATACCTGACTGTCTGTCCGCTATTCAGGTATGGTGTACTGCAAACAACCTCTGTCTCAATGCCAGTAAAACTGAGATTGTTCTCATTGGGACCCCTGCTCCTGTTTTCTTCCTCTCACTCTGGCCAGCCTCCCTTGGCCTCGCACACACCCCCAGCTGTGAGGCCAAAAACCTTGGGATCATCTTCAACTCCACTCTCTCCTTCTCACAAATTTCTGACATCTCAAAAAAGTCTAACTATCAACTACACCTCCTCAGAGGCACTCTACCTTTTCTCACTTACCCCCAGCGGGTCACTGTGTCCAGAGCCCTTGTTCTCTCTAGGCTTGACTACTGCAACAGCCTCTTCCTCAACCTCCCTGCTTCTGCCTTGAGCCCTCATCCAGAACAGAACCGTGAGACCTATCCTTGGCCTCAAGCCCAGGGAACGCATCTCTCCAGCACTGAAATCCCTCCACTGGCTGCTCGTGGCTGCAAGGATCAATTTCAAATTCAAGACCCTCTGCATTGTCCACAAGGCTTTCTGGGGCCTGGGACCTACTTACCTTCAATGTTGCCTTCCTAAATAATGGCCCTCCCGAGCCCTCCACTCATCTACCTCCAACCTTCTGCGAGTAAGCAGGTTCTCCAAGCAGAGATTTGGAGGGAAATCCCTTTCCTCAGCAGGGGCCTCCCTCTGGAACAGCCTCCCTGCCACCCTCCACCTTGAGCCTGATATTCTTAAGTTCTGTAAACTCCTCAAGACCTTCCTCTTCGTCTCTTCCTTCTCTCTCCCTCTGCTAACCTAGCCTCTGCTCTTCCCTCTCTCCCTCCTTTCCATACAGCTCACTGACTGGCCGCCTGGTGTACCCCAGAGTGTCACAGGTGCTAGGCACCCCTGCCAGTCCTTCTGCACTTGCCTCAGGGCCCTGAACCCCACCCACTCACTTCACTTGCAATAAATCCTGAGAGCTTCTCTCTCCATACTTCCCCAGTCTCGACCGACTGGGTGCGCTTGGTCTCCTGCCCCTCCCTTGTCCTGCCTGCACTTGCACTACAGCTCTGCCTCTAGATCGTTCTGTCCTTCCTTGTCTCACCCCTTAATGTGCACTTGAAAAAACAGCAGAATCGCCGTCAGGCCTATTTGTTGTATCTTAACTGTTAAGTGTACATATTCACTTAATCTGCCTGTGCAGACCATTATCACTTCAGAAATTCAAGGGCTCTGAGCGACTGTTGTTTTTTCCCCATGTTCCCACCCTGAATCACTTGACTGTGTATATTCCCACCTTCCTTGAGCGCCTTGAAAGACTTGCCTGTGTATAGGCGCTTTATAAATAAACAATACATACATTAATTAAATAAATAAATAAAATTAAAATCAGGAAGTTGAGAAAGTTTGGGAAATCTATGATCGTAATTGCTGTGGATTGGGCCAGGAGGACGTGGTACACAGACCTTCTGGACATGTCCATCTGCCCTCCAATACTTCTGCCACAAAGAGAGGACCTTCTCTCGCGAGAGGAGGGATGGGTTCTCCATCCAGAGATCAAGACACTCAACCTTCGCATATGGTTTCTGAGCGGTTGAGATATAAGGATTGGGACCGCCTAGACGACGTAATGGAGATTTTTGCCAGCAACAAAGTCCTTGTACCGCTGCCGTTGGAACACGTTTTGCCACTGGTGTAGGGATGAGAATGTTGACCCTTTTACATGAAGCGGTATCTTTCTTCAAGATTACACTGGTTATACAATTATTGAAAGGATTAACAAATGTTTTTCCTCCGGTCCGTTTTCAAGTCTCAGTTTGGGATCTCATCCTAGTTCTTAAATTCCTAATGTGTGCACCAATCAAGCCTATTTACTCCTGTCCTTTAAGATTGTTAACTTTAAAGACCATCCTTTTAGTGGCTCTTACATCAGCCCGTAGTGTGAGTGAACTTCAAGCCTAGTACTGCAAGCCTAGACAGTCTTCTTTAAGGATAGCCTTAATGTTAAACCTACTGTTCTACCAAAAACTGTGTCTGAGTTTCATTTAACTAAAAAAATCATTCTACCTTATTTGTATCCTGTACCTCATCCTGGAAAGAAAGAGGAGAGGCTACATGGGCTTGACCCAAAATGTACACTTAGCTTCTACCTTTCCAGGATGTATAAATTAAGACAAGATTATCAACTTTTTGTTGGTTACACAGGTCATAAGTTGTGTATGGTGGTCTCAAAACAAACCTTCTCTAGGTGAATCATCCTATGAAAATCTGAATGCTGAAGATTAGCTGGAAAAGATCCTCATGAGGGTCTCAGAGCACATTCGACCAGGAGTATGACTATTTCCTCTGCCTTACAGAGAGGAGTCCCATTTCAGGATATTTGTGCTATGGCCACATGGTCCTCAGTCCACACATTCACCAAGCATTATAGTCTGGACTCTTCCTCAGGCCAGGAAGGTGTTTTGGGAAGGCAGTGTTACATTCTGTACACAGACCAATAAGGAACTCTTAAATTATCATTAGATTGAAAATTCTGACTCTTTCCTCCGGAAATACAAACACTGCTCTGGGAGTCTATCATAAGATGAGGAATACGTGAGAGGGCAAAATCCATTGGAAGAACAAGTTACTTACCTATGGTAACGTTCTTTCGACTCAATGTTCCTCCCACGTATTCCTCATCACCCCTCCCAGCTTACCCCACTATAGAATTTCCTTGTTATTGCAGTTTCCGCTCTTTCAGGGTGTGTAGCTGTCGGACGTAGGCTAAACCAATACACTTAAAAATCTGAACTGAAGCTAACGGTTATTGCGCGTGCTATATACCATTGATGACGTTGACACCGAGACAGAGGCCCTCAAGGGACATCAGGTCGACAGGCATCGACGCGCTGTGTCCCCTGCTGGAAAATATTTCCGAAGCAGCTGAAGCTGGATATGGAGATATCATTAGATGAGGAATACGTGGGAAGAACATCCAGTTGAAAGAAAGTTAGCACGGGTAAGTAACTTGTACTTCTCTTGACTCTCATCCCCTTCCCTTTGGGTAGTTCCACTCTCGTTCCCTCTCTCGGGGTATATTCACTCTGAGTAAGGGGTTGAGTCTCTTATGTGACTCTTTCGAACTGGGCTCATCCCTTCTCATCTCTACCCCTCTCTTGACTCTTGTCCCCCTCTCTCGGGGTATCCTCACTCTCACGCCCTCCCTTGGGGTATTTTAACTCTCTTGGGTTAGCTTTACTCAGTGTAATTATAACTGTTCTTTTATAACACACTTAATACCAGAGATTGGTTTCTAAGCACAGGATCAGGATTCAAACTTGTGTTGCGCTGCGTTGTCTTGCTTCCAAGACAAACACATTGCCCCTGAGCTATCCCTCCTCCCCACAAAGGAATAGGTCTCTTATGTGACTCCCTCACATCGGGCTCAAGCCTTCTCTCATATTGCCCTCCAGGAGTAGTCTGGCTTCACACAGTCCTTTCTTATCTGGGAAACTTTAAGGTGCCTAGCCCCTTCCACTGGCTAGCCTTGGCTGCCTTTCTTTCAGCTCGTCTGGGCTCCTGATTCAGAGGGGTGAGGGCCTCTCCTCCTACTCTGGGTTATCTCAGAATTCCCTCTTCAGTACAGCAGGGTAGATACCTGGCACAAGGCAACCTGCCTTTCTTCCCCTGCTGCAGCATTCTTCTAGACTGTTTTCCCCAAACCAGTGAGAAAGTGAACCAGGCAACCAGGCCTCAGCTGAGACAAACTTGCAACTGAACTGGCTCTGCTTTTATTCAGTCTTTTCTCCCCCTAGCCGATTACAGATTGGCTGAACTGTCCAGCTTGACCATTGGTGGACGCCATCCCCTATTGGTCAGTTCAAGTAACAGTTGAGTCAATTAGGAGCTCCAATTAACTTAACTCTCCTATATAAAAGCTCTTCTTCAGTTTATCTTGTTTGCTCCTCATGGGTAGATGGTAAGTATGGCTCTCTGTGTTCCTCTTGCTTTATGAAAGAAGGTTTTATTTTATTTCCCCAGGCCTTTGTAGTGTTATAGATATTATTGCATTAATTTACCCACGGTCCTTCACGGGGAATTGAACCCGGGTCTCCCACATGGAAGGTAACCATGCTAGCACTGTGCTATTTCAGCTGTACTGATATTCAGTGGTGAGGGAGCCTGAAGCCTTTTCCTTGCAGCGGAAAAGTGATTTTCCCCTCTCCATCCTGGCAGGGCATCTCACTGCACATTGTCAGCTTCACCAGCCACTCCTCTCCTTTCATTGCCACTGGGATTCCGCAATATGTTATTTGTGTGAGTCGAGGAAAAACCTCGATCCACCACACTTGTGTATCAGGGAAAGCAGAGGAAACGCTTACAATGATTTGTTTGACCAATCCAACTGTACAGCGTCTCACAAAGAGTCTCTCCCATGATGCAAATAACGGCCAGAGGGCATTGTACTGGGTTGCGAACAGGTCCACGACCAGGCGATCCCACTTCTGGAACAGCATCTTCGCAACAGATGCCTTAAGTTATCATTCATGTGGTGCGGCAGACTCTTGTCTGTTCAGTTTGTCCACTAAGTTGTTTTTCATTCCCTCTAGGTGGTATGCTATCAGAAAAAGATGGGTTTCCATTGCCAAATATCATATCTGTTCCACTAAAATACAAAGTGGATGGGAGAGAGTCCCCCCTTGCTTGCTTATATAAAACATGGTGGTGGAATTGCCTGTAAAAATGTTTACCACTTTTCCTTGAATGGAGGGTAGAAATGACTTTAGAGCATGCAAAATTGCTTTCAGCGCCAATACGTTTATTTGGTCCTTTCTCTACTGTTTTGACGAAAGACTGTGTGTTGTCAAATCCTGACAATGAGCACCCCACCCGTATTCTGAAGAGTAGGTCGTTACAACAATTTGATGATAGGGGGTTGAAATGGAAATCCTATCAATAGATTTTCTGATTTGTTCTGAAGAGATTCTTGAATGTGTCGGTATTTAAATCTCCATGCTATGTTAATCGAGTAGTTGGTTCCAGTTGCTGGCGAGGTGCCATTGAATGTTTCTCATCCAAAGTCTTGCATACAGGACTAGATGGATGCATGATGCCATCAGACCTAAGAATCTGTGGTACCACCAGGCCGACAATGCTTTATGAGCCATGAAAACAGAGATTACTTGTTGTATTACCAAAACCCTGTCTCATGGAGGACAGGCTTTTCTTAAAGTAGTATCCATCACTGCTCCTATAAACTGAATCCTCTGGGATGGGATTAAGTTTGATTTGGCCACATTTATCAAGAATCGTATATTTGACAGTGTGTCACATGTCAACGGTATCATCTGCAACACTTCTTCTGGAGATGGGGCCTTGGTCAGCCAATGGTCTACATAGGTAGAGATGTACCTTTTTCAACCACAGGTGGGATGCCACTTCGCCAAAAACTTTGTTGAAGACTATGGGGGCTGAATTTAGTCCAAATGAAAGGCATGTGTACTGTAATGCACTTCTCCTATCGTAAACCTCAAGTACTGGCAGTGATCCTTCAATATGGGTATGTGAAAATAAGCATCTTGAAGACCTAAAGATGCCATCCAGTCATTGTGTTGGAGTGATGCTAGAATCTGAGGTACTGTTAGCATGTGTAATGTCTCCACTACGAGGAATTGGTTTAGCTCTGAAAGTTCTAAGGGGCCTTATTATGAGCTCAGTGGTATCTCAGTGATAAATCAGCTGGGATAACAACAAACAGATTTACCATTACTGCCACTTGGTCTGGCGGACTTACGGCTGCATTACAAGTGGCGGTATGGCAGTGTTAGTCTCCATTTATGGAGTCCATAGGCGGTAATTCTGCCGAAATGCTCATTTTTGGTGGGAAAGTGGTGAAATTACTTCCAGCATTTTGCTGAAGGTTTTTCCTCCACTTTACCTCCAAACCCATAGTTCGGTGGTGCGTTAATGCAGCAGTAATACATTGTTAACTCAGTTACCAATGCATTACCACAATTTTTGGCCACACTGCCAAACTCACAATGAGGCCCTAAGAGTGGCCTTATTCAACCATTCTTTTTTGCACTAATAAAATACCGGGAGCCAAATCCCAGACCTATTTCTTTTTCTAGAATCAATTATATTGCTCCCAAATAAAGACGTTTTTCAATCTGGAAATGATTTTTAGAGCATTGGTGGTGTAAAAGAATGCGCCAGGGAGTAGACCAGGTGAATGATGTTCAATACCCAATCCTCTTGAGTGATGTTTTCCCAATGATGTAGGAATTTCACAATCCTTCCTGCTACCAGGGATGTATGCTCTGTAATGGTGTCGAAGAAGGAAGCTGACACAAAGGTGGCATGGTGGTGGTTATAAACTTTTATTTGTGCAGAAAAAAGGACCTCACTATCCCTATCTTTTAAGAGGGGTTCCACTGCCTCAAAACCACTACTAAAGGATCAGTCAGAATTTCTGTCAAAATTCAACCCCACCATCCTGTATCACAACCTACTTCTATCCCTTACACTACAACTAAAGAATAATCCAACATAAAGTTCCTTCTTCATTAGAATGTCTCCCTTCTCCTGATACTCGGATAGTGTTTAAAAGAATGTTCACTTTTACTACAAGAATTCCAGGGGGAATTATTCCATTCTGCTGGCTTGCGGGTCCCACACAGCCTTTACCCAACTCCTTGTTCTAGGCCAGGAGAATGACTCCCTTCTCCTGGTATTGGTCGATACAATTTACAGTAAAGCCAGGGGGAATTACTCCCTTCCCCTGGCATCTTCAGCAGAGCTCCCAGCTCTGGACCAGGAGAATGACTCCCTTCTTCTGGTGTTAATCTGTACAGTTCACAATAAGACCAGGGGGTGCCACTCCCTTCCCTCTACTTCTCTAAAGTATGTTCCAATGGTTTTAGCCTGCTCTCCAGGAGAATTACTCCCTTCTCCTGGTGTCTAAAAAGCTCTTTCTTGCGATCTTCAGCTTCATGTACACTTTGCCACTCTGTCTTGGTGTTGGCACATTCTCAAATCCTTTGTTGGTGTTCAATGGGCTTATCTTGGTCACTCTGACAAGGAAGTTCTCCTTGGCTGCCCAGTTCGCTTATGTTGGGGTCCCATACCCTTCTCCTGTGGTCAGTGGGTTTGCCGTTGCCACTGTGATGAGGAAGCTCTCCCCCGATGCTTGCCTTGCAATGGTTAGGTTCCTCGACCCGTCCATGGTGGTTAATAGGCTTATACTTGCCACTAATACGAGGAACCTCTCCACATTTGATAGGGACATACATTTTTGGGTCCCAGATCCATCTCTCTTCACCCCTGAGTCTCCTCAAGGTCTCTCTTACCTCCCGTTAACTTCTGAGGTACTGCAGAATGCTACCAGGACTTCCTGTGACTGGGGTTCGTCTCTCTGGTGGCTCCGTGCTCTGCTGTGCTGCTCGGCTCTTCTCTTCTGCTTCGTGTTCAGGTCTGCTCCAGCTGGACCCACGAAGAACTCGCTCTTCACTTAGCCGGCGTCCTCTCTTCTTCTGAGACTCCAGTCTGCCGACAGGGTTTGAAATTTCCGTTGGTCTTCACGCCTGTTGCTTCTCCTGGGTGGGCTGGACAGGTTTGTTAGTCCATCGTCTCTTCTCATACAATGTTGCCAGTACCGCCCTGGCAGATTGCCAAAGTCCTTTGCTTCAGTTGATAACTTGATTGTCATGCCTCCTCGGGGCTACCTTGTACCAGTACTATCTTAGTCAGTGATCTTTATGTCTGCTGTACTCTTCTTCGACTAATACTTTCTGCTTTAGCTATATTTCATGTGTTACAAACATACATGGGTTTACTCTCAATGAAATGGCTCTGACTGGAGAGGGAAGCTAGGAAATGTTGGAGAGTGGCATTACTCAATGGAAAGTCTAGGTGATCGCCCTTGTCCCTAGGGGGGAGTCCCTACCCATGAGGTCCTCCCGCATTAAACCAACCCTAGTGGGACTATTGGGTAGCGCCCGTACCTCCCTAGCCTCATGAAAAAGGGCTCCACATTGTGGAGAAGTGACAACACCTTGTGAATCGTCACAGCTCCTTAATGTAGATCCAAGCAGATGGCTCATACATCCCCGCATGGAACTCAAACTGAAATCTTTGTATCCTGCGATATTGAAGGTGTACTGCTTGCTTTTACCTTTGGTCTGTATCTTCTTTTCTTCAAAGCCGTGTAATAAGGCTTGCCCATAGATGAAAGTGTGTTACTACTACTTGCAGTACGCGTTTTAAACAATCTGAAATGTTTATGGTAAGGTTGTCACACCGAAATAGAACTCAAAGATTTAGCTGCCGCCACACTTGACTTGCATTTTTGCAAAACCTCATCAGTTGATGGATCAGACTAGTTTTCCCATCAAAGGGTAAGTCTAACACTTTCTTTTGGATGTCCTGGTGTAAAGAAGTGGTGGACAAATATGCATATCTATGCATGCAGATTGCCCCTGTCATAGCCCTTGCTGTGGTATCAGTGAAGTCTTTTAAGACTTGTAGCTGTTGTATACTGGCCCCTCTCCCTTCTGAGACTCAGAAGGTGAACTCATATGCAAAGCAATCTAAATGTTCCCAATTTAGAATGTTATAACCCGAAGGTACTGTGGCCACATTGATCTGTCTCAATTGTAGTGAAGGATAATCATAGTACTTGTTTCCCTGTGTCTCCCAGGCTTTAGCATTCTTGTCTCACACTATTGAAGATGATGGTGCTGGTCCTTTGCCTTTTGATCTTAAGGCTGCGGACACCACAGAAGAGTCGGTAAATTCCCTTATAGAACAAATGGTTCTTAGTTGGCAACCTTCTATTTGGCATCCAGTGCTTGGAATCATGCAGGTCTGAGTGGGGTTTATCCCAATGACTTAATGCTTGTTCCTTCACTGATGTTTCCATCAGTAATAATGACTTTGCCTGCTGAGAGGCAATTTCCCGCACACGCCACAAGTCTCCGTTTTGTCCTATGGCACAATCTCCAGAGCCTGCATGGCCTTTGCCACAATCTCGTGAACATTTTTTGAAGGCGAAATTCGATGGATATTCACCATCTGAATTGTTGTCTGTGTTTCTCAACATTTTCTGATTTTTGTTCGGAGGGGCAGCTTGCCCTTCATCAGTATTTACCGGTGCTGGTGTAGGTAATGGTGGTGTTTCTGTAGAGCTCTCCTTTCGGTATACACGCATTTCGCCAACCTATTTTTGGTCGTGGTGCTTTTCATCGCCGGATTTTACATCGCCAGAAACCCCGTTTTTGTATTTTTTTATTTTGGGGGGTGTTTTGTTGGGGTTGGGGTATTATTATAATATTAGGGGGGGACTGGGGGGAACCCCCCCCTTTAATAAAAAAAAAAAACAAAAACAGGGTTTCTGGCGATGTAAAATCTGGCGATGAAAAGTACCACGACAAAAAATAGGTCGGCGAAATCACGTAGAACCCTCCTTTCGTGGGACCTCCAAAGGCCCCATCTTGTCTTTAATACATTGTGCTAACACCTCTAGGAAAGGTTCAGGCAGCATGATCTCTAGTACCGGAGCTGTGATGTACTTTGCCATTTCAGAAGGTTCACCTTGATCATCTCGGTTCTCATAGGCTATGTAGACGAATGTACTTTATTCGACTAGAGTACCCTATTTGAGGGGTTATAAATGTTGAATACCACAGGTCTAGCTACCTAAAGATTTGTCAAGACCAATTGTGGTGTAAATAGATTTGGTTCAGCCAAAATTTCCAGAGTTTCTGGAGGAAACTGGGGCAAAATATCCAGGTTCTTGTACTTCACTGCAGTGACGGTTCTTTTGGAGGTACTGTAAAGAGTTTTGATGGATCAGATTCCTCAGAGTCAGAAATGAGATCTACGTGTTTATCTTGAACCCTCGGTACCGATGCATTTTCCATTGCGTCTTTTCTTTGATCATTTCTTTTTCTTATGTCTTTTTGAAGAAGTTGGTACCGATCTCCGTACTGACTGTGAATTTCTCTTTGTGCCTCCTGTGAGAGGTTTTTTCACTTCTCTTTGGTACCGAAGATTTTGAAGATTTGTCTGCAGCAGCCAATTTGGGTACCAATGCAGTTACAGAGGAGCCAAACAGTAACGATTCAGCCCTGGAGGCTCTTGCAAAGTCCTTGGTCACCTTTGGTATCGGTCCCAGTTCTGACATGGAATAAAGAAGACTTTGCAAAGGCCTTGAGTGAATTCCACAGCAAAATACACTTGAGCTCACCAGGTGATAGCTCCCCAGGCATCGGACACAGGCATGAAGAGTATCAGAAACCGAGAACTGCTTCCTACAACGGATGCATAGCTTGAATCGCGTGTTATACGGCATGCAACAGGGAGAGGCACCATGCTGAGAAAAAAAACGCACTAATGCGGTTGCAAAAAGCGAGTGGACAGCAAAAAAGTAACGCCCCAAACACTGGGGTGTCACGGAGCGCAGAAATTCTAACCCGCCCAATCATAGGTGGAAAAAACAGGAACAGGGCATGGTGTTTGGTGATGTGGGAGTGAAATGTGGGAGTGAAATGTGGGAGTGGCATGCAGAGGGACACACCCATGTAAGAGTCCCATAATTGTGATCAAGTTCTTGAAGGGGCAGCCAACTTTTGAAGCAAGCTTTTTTCCGACCTGCCTGCCGATGCAGGCGTCCTAACCAGTTGGGAAGGAGGGAGAGTAGGACGACAGAGGAAAATAAAATGTCCTCATGACATTCGTTACCCGCAAGGGTTTTTTAGCAGTTTTACCAGCACTGCCTTTTTGGAGTTTATGGTTGCATGAAATTGCGTTGCATACTCTCTATTAGCCAATTAGTATATGTCCTTTCTCCTTAGGTGTGTCTCCTGCAGATGTACTGCTTGTGGAATCTATTTCTGCAATTCCCTCAATATAGTTGGTCTTTTGTTTGGGAGCATTCAGCCCCCTAATGTTCTAGGAGCAGAACCATAGTCTATCTCATGTTCTTGTCACCCGGAAAACGTCTCCCTTGTACCATACCCTACTAGACCTTGTGTATCCCCACTCTTTCTGTGGCCCATCCCCTGCCCTGTTAGTGTGTGCATCCTGGGGGCTTTCTGTCCTGTCCAGCTTCCAATGGCCTCTTTTACCTTAGTTTCATTGTGACCCTTTAATAAGCATACAGCTGATATTCCCCACAGCTCCTCCCCCCAAAACGTGAATACTTCCTTCTGGTCTCTTGTTTCCTTTAGTCACCCACCAGTTTGTTCCAGCGCTCTTTCCATTCAATGTCCCCAATCTACATTGTCCATTGGGCCCACCTCATCCTCATTGACCGAAGTCTGAGCAATTTGGATCCTTCCTCCACTGAGTGAACGGTTCTTTCCTCACCGTCTAGCCATACTTGTATCCTTGTGGGTATTTAAGCTACTTCTGTTTACCTCCTCTGTGATAGGTCAAAATGCTGTTCTCTTTACAAGGGTGGCCTGGGAGATATCATCCAAAAGAATTGCTAGACCGTCCTTGAAAAGAAAATGTTCTTATAGCTCTGGCAGCACTCATGATGGTTAGTTTCCCTCCGTAATCGTGAACTTTGACCAGGATGTTTGCTGGTCGGGCTTGAGGCTCATTTCTTGCTCTATCCACCCTGTGGGCTGTCTCTATGCCTACCTTCTGGCTCAGCCCTTGCTTTAGGAGAGAGAACAAGTCTTGCATGTATCCCATAATGTCCACACCCACTGTTCCCTCTTTAGTAGCTTGAATTTTGATGTTGTTCCTCTTGAACCTGTTCTCCAAGACTTCACACTTTTATTACAACATATTGATCTTCTCATCCAAATATTTCATATGTCTAGATGTCGCAGAACCTCTTGTATGTACTTCTGTTACCATCTCTTACAGATCATTCAAACTTGCTCAGAATTGATCTATCTCTTTTTGGTTTGCTGCCACCATTAAATTCTCCCTAATACTTGCCGTTTCTATTTTCATGGTTTCCTTTATGTCATTTTTAAAGCGGCACAATGCAGCATCTAGTTCCTCGTTAGCGCCATATCAGGTACTTGTGGAATTGCTGTTTCCCTAGTAGTTTGCTTTATTCTCATTTGCTAAACTCCTACCCTTTGCAGTGTACTACAGAGTGGGCCATGATTCCTGTAGGGTTCTCACTCCTTATCAGTCCTCCCCCTAATAATTTCCTTTTCTTATTTTTCAGGCAGTGTCTTTACTCAAGTTTCTGCTTCGTGCTTTCTCTGTAATTCCAGCTCCCAGCCCCTCTCCTTAGTTGCCATCTTTACTGTCCTCTATTGTCTATTGCCTCCCGTTATTTCCTAACTTTGTATTCTTAATGTCTTTCATCTCGTGGTGGGCTGGGAATTAATTAGGCCTTCTCCTGTTGCTCTCACTGTGGCAACCGTGTGTAGTGCCAGGGCCTTCTCCCACTGTCTCTGTGGTTCCAATAGGCTCCCACCTGTTTCTCTCACTTTCATTTTTGGCCGGTGGTCTAATTTGCACCATGTTTGTGTCCCTTGTATTCCGCCAATGCCCCAAGGAGTTGGTGGTAGTGGGTCTGTTTTAGGGCCTTTTTGTAAGGTTCCTGAGTGAGGCAGAATGCCATTTGGTGAGGGCAGTATAGTCTAAGATTTATTTGGTTAGGGAAATTGTGTTTCTGAATGGGAGGTCTGCTAATCAAACCACCCTTTCATAAATGCTGCATGCCAAAATTATAGTGCAAACATGTGCCTTTCCTGAGGCCCTCAACACCAGCCCTGTAGTGGCAGAGGGTAGGTTTAAGGTGACAGCAGACCGAGGTGGCATTTTATCTGTCTGCATGTCTGATAGAAATTACAACAAGTCTTGTCAGCCTGGTGGCACATTCATCTTTAAATATAAGCAATGCTTGGTTGCGGCATGGAGGGTGTGAGGGTTACACAATTATGCAGCCACAGCAATTTGATATCATAGTAAGGTCAGCTTTGTGAACATGACCTCAGCTATAACAGGGATGTATATTAGCTGTGTGGCCTGGATGTCGCCACAGTAGCTATGAGGGACAATGGCCAGGAAGCAGCCTTGGCATGGGATAGGAGATGAGTTAGATTAGCCAGGGGAGAGAGTGAGGATGAGATAGGAGTTCTGCCATTTTGGTTTCTGCTAGGGATCAACAATCTGTTGCCAACAGCAAACTTTACAAACAACTACCAGGGCCTGCTATGGGTTTAGTTGTTGCTACGGCTAACGCTGACCACTGTGAAGGGTATTAGGAGCAGACATGGCTCTCTAGGGATGGAATGAGTCACCTGGCAGACCATGTACACTTATGGCTAACATCTATTTATGATTAATCAGATATTGTGAGAATACGTGCTTCCGGATAAATATTAAAGTCCAGATACAAAATATCAAAACAGTGATTACTCATTTAGACATTGGCCCTCATTACGACCCTGGCGGAATTCGGAAAACGATGGCGGAAATGCAATACCGCCATCGAATAGCGCTCGGTGCGACTATGACCCGTCACCGCAAAGTACGATGCCATTAGCGACACCGTAGTGAACGCCAACGCTAACTGCACCAAGCACGCGCGCGCGCGCCATGCCAAACCGTAAACACCACCATGGCGCAACGGTACGCCAATTCCGACCCCAGCGGACATGTACCTAACGCCATCAAGCATGGCGGAATGCACCATTCCGCCATGGTGAGAAGTACGGCATCGCGAATCAACCGTAAACGGCCCCACTGACTGCCCGTACACCGCTCCCTGCCCACAAAGTACAACTCCCCGTAGGTGCAACGAAGCCACAATGCAACCAGTGAAATGCACAAGTCACCCATGCATGCCAACGAACAAATGGACCTCAAGAGGGGCCAATGGGAGCTGCAGGGCACAGATGGCACGAATACAGAAGCCATCCCAATGGACATGACCACAGTCCCCCACCAAGAAACGCACGCAAACACAGGCACCTGTGACCAGCAATATTCAGAAAATCACAACATTCCACCAGTCCACCTGGCTGACCGGCATCTGTCACACAAAACCCAATCCCCCGCCCCTGAGCATGACAACATTCAAACTGTCATATTGGCAGCCCCCATCCCTGACCTCACGGGCTTCGTAGGCAAACGCGCCCAGTACAGGACCACGCAACAAAACTCCGAAGCTGGAACCCAATGCAGATCCCCTCACAATACATCGCTCCCCAAATAGGAATATGCCACATCACTTGCAAAGAAGAACGCTACACGGCCCATATCAGAATAGAATTTTAATGCACATCAATATCACCAAGCCCATACAGCCATCAGGCCATGAACGCCAAAACACATTTCACCATTGTGGGCTGCATCCGCAAGAAATGACCAGCCACTACTCGTGTGACGCCCTGTTCCCTCATGGTACACAGAGCCACATACACGTACGAAAAGGCAACATGGAAGCGCACAGAACCGCAGGGCTGTCCCAATGGGGAGGCACTAGTCCAGCTGAAAGGCCGAAATGTTGCTCCGAGCCACCAGTACTGCGTAAGGGCATGTGGCCCATTGGCGATCGTCCCATAAGATCGTAATGCTGCTCCACTGATTAACACGAAGCAGCAGGTGTCGGGAGTAAAATCCATCTGCAGGAGTGGCATACAGATGGCAGTGGCAAAAGGGGAGGAGATACCTGTCAACCAAAAGAAAAGAAACAGAATAGAATGGCCATCAGAACTACATTCGAACAACTCACTTCAATGATCACACTAGATCCACAGCCATATGCATGCAAGCCCACTCCAAAGGATCATCACCACCCCAAAACCACTTGCGAATCATAACTACCTATATCGAGGTGAAAACACCATCACAAACGAGTGTACCTGTGCATGCGCCTGTGAAAACAGAATCCTTCAGATGGGATTGGTAACGTGCATGGACACAAGTGTCTGAAGGCGCGTCGAGACAGGGAGGGCTCAACAAGGCCAGATAGACGATGGTCCCACTATGGCAGCCCTGCATCACATAGCGCAGGGGGGGCGGACAGATCCCAAGAAGCCCTGTACATGGCAAACACTGTATCAAATCACCTGCCCATGCATCCATTCATCATTCCCTCATCCCGTAATGAAAACGCCTGAATATTTACTCACATAACATTAGAAATATCCATTGAGTCTGTGCGTTATGCAGCCTGCAAAATCCACAGTGCCCCAGCACGTAATTCCAGTCTAGTGAAGTAACATGTATTTGGGAACGTCCTGCCTTATCGTCCACTACGCAATTGCGCATCCCATACTATTCATATCAATCATAGCATTCTCGCCATGGCCCCTGTCCCAAGGACATTGAACAATAGAACGTTATATTTGCAGTCAGACCTGTGGGCATCTCCTCGCCGCTAGCTGAAAACCGAAAGCGCCGCCCTTCGAATTCCTCATTTGCAACATCACGTCGAAGAGGCATCTGTGGCCGTTTGAAAACACTAATTAATCCATCGAGTGCGGCTGTGTGTGAAAATGGCAACTGCCTTCACCCACGAATGGGACGCCCCGCCCGTCGTTGCAACTCGGTACAGTGATGAATGAGGGCCCACCGTTACTCGAGTACTACGTTCCACTGACCCTTCACAACTCTGTTCGCGACTGCACAGATAGTATGTGAAACAATGGGACCACAACAGAATGAACATATCAACCAATGTTACACGGCCATCGGGTACAAATACAAGATTGCAATAGCAAGATGCCATTCCACGAATTGCAGCGTTGTGCGCGGGACGTGCTCGGCCAAAGGGGAGAGCAGTTTGCACAGGTGGAATGAATCACCACAGGTGGAGGCCATTCAGCCTGGAAACACATAAATTTCACGCCCAGTCTCCTCCCACAACCACTCCGAAATGCTACCGGCAGGACTCGCGATGTTGGCCCTGGGGGACCTGATAGCACTGCAAGTACTCCAACTCCAAGAAGAAGACGAACACCAACTACAACCGGCCGCACGGAGGAGACGCAGGAGGAGGAGGAGGCCAAGGCAGGGCCAGCAAGGGCCGCCAGCACAGCCACTACCACCACGCAGGCAGCCCGCAATCCCACGCCTCCGAGCACATCCGTTCAACCTCACTGATGAGCAGATCCACACCCTCTACCGTCTGGACCGGGACACCATAACCGCCATTGTGGACATGACACAGGCTGACCTTGTCAGCATGATAGATAGCCCAACCGCCATCCCACCCCTACTGAAGGTGGTGTCTGTACTCCACTTCCTGGCCACAGGCACCTACCAGCACACAGTCGGACAGTTGCATGGCATATCACAGCCACTGTTCTCACGGACACTATTGCAAGTGCTCGATGCCCTCCTGAAGCACGCAGACGACTACATCTCTCTACCACGCTCGGAGCAGGAAATTACCAACACAAAAGTGGGATTCCATGCACTTGGCGGCATACCGGGTTGCATTGGTGCCATCGACTGCACCCATGTGGAATTGGTCGTCCCACATGCCATGGAGGCCCAGTACCGCAACCGAAAACAATTTCATTCCCTTAATGTACAAATGGTGTGTGACTCCAACAGGATCATTACACATTGTTGTGCCCGATTCCCTGGATCAACCCATGATTCTATGGTCTTGAGGAACTCTACAATACCACGCTACATGGAGTGACACGCAGGGAACAGATCCTGGCTACTCGGTGAGTCTCATTACATGCATGATAATGTGGGGTATGTGATTCGGCAATGACCTGGCAGGAAGGGGGGGGGGGTGTGCGTACGTAGCAATGGCATTCCACATCATACGTTTCTCGTCCACATACAGGTGATGCCGGGTATCCACTGAAGAGATGGCTCCTCACACCAGTCCGCAACCCACGGGACCAGCATGAGGAGGACTACAACCATGCCCACTCACGTACCCGTGTAGTCATTGAACAGGCATTCGGCCTACTGAAGACCCGTTTCCGGTGCCTCAGCAGGTCTGGCGGGGCACTCCTGTACCGCCATGAGAAGGTTGCAAAGATGGTGATGGCATGTGTCATGCTCCACAACATGTGCGTACGTAGAAATGTGCCCATGCCCCCTGACGCAGAACTGCAAGCACCTGATGATGGTCATGATGAGGGTGGGGATGTGGCAGCACCTCAAGGAGTCTGCGAGGCACCGGAGGCCCGTGACATTCGTCAGCATCTCATTGATGTATGCTTCTAGCACTCACGCCTGGTGGCTGATACATGGACACGGGATGCGTGGCACTGTGTGTGTCTGGTACATGCACAATATGGACTGTACGCCTATAATGGCCTCGTACACAAAGATCAATGTCCACACATCTCATTGGTTGATCGTGCACTTTTTATGGCATATGTGATATCATGTTGTACACCCTATCGACCCGCCACCCAAGTGAGCCCAACACACCCCCTCCACCCTCCCACCTCCCCCCCGAACACCAGTGTCCAAAGATGCTCATCGTCCGTGGGCAGTCGCTATTGCAAGCCCCTTCTGCGGGTATCAGGGGCACCCCTGCCTGTGGAGCGCAGGTTCCTCCCAGATCTACGTTGGGGGCTGCCCTGGACGGAACTTGCAACGGATGATGTCTCTGCCTGCTCACGTCCATGCATGTCCCTAAGGGTTTGCGAGAGCTCAGTGAGCACACGGCGCACTGCGGCAAGTTCGGCACATACGTCTTTGGACGTCGCATGCAGTTCCCCCCTCAGGCTCTCGGTGCTTCTCTCCATTGGACTCTCAGACTCTCGGTGCTACTCTCCATTTGGACTCTCAGGCACTCGGTGCTACTCTCCATTTGTGCCCTTAGTGTCTCTGTACTTCTCTCCATTTCTGCCCTAAGTGTCTCAGTTGATGTTTCTATGTCTGCCTTAGTGCCCCCACATTCATCGGCATGGTCCTTGAGGAGCGTGGCCAGTTGCTGCTGTTGCACGATTAACTGGTCGAGGGACTGTTGCCTCTGCTGGGCCATGGCCATTTGCGGGGGTGTCACAGAGGGGCTGTTGTCCTCATGTTGCCTTGCCACAGGGCTTGTGGGGGATGGCCAGTCGTCGTCTTGTGGGTGCCCCTGCGTGGTATCCTCATGTAGTACGGGATGGAACAGACAGGGGGATTGGGACAGGTCATGGATGGATCTGACTTCGACATCCCCGTCTTCTGTGTCGGAGCATGCTGCCATCAATGGGGTGTCACCTATGGTGCTGCTGCCACCGGAGGCAGTGCCTTCTGTGGCATCCGTTGGGGGGACCTGTGGTGGTGGTGTTGTGGCCATGCTGGCTGCTGGGGTGCCTGTTGATGTTCCCTCCTGTGTGCTGCCACTTGATTTGTGCTGCTGCCGTGTCTTGATGCGTGCAGCTGAGGTGGAGGGTCTTTGGCCGTCGGTCTTGGCCCTCTTGGCAGGTGTGCTGGTAGGGGTGTCCTGGAGCTCGTCGTTTGGATCGGACCCTGTGGTGGAGTAAAGGAGGGCGAGGGTTATTGGTGGGTCTGTGGGAATTGGAATGGCAATGTATCACATGCATTGGGGTGGTACCTGAGGGTGATTTGGGTCGGGGCCTTGGAGGTGCTTCCATTTGTGTGTGGAGTGAGGGTGCAGTTGTTTGGCAGCCTGCAGTTAGGGTGTGCCTGCTGCACGTGTAGTGCGTGTTTTAGGGGTTTTTAATTATTTATGTATTTATTGTGGGTTTTAACGTGCGCTATCAGGCCAATGTGTGTGGACGTTCTCCTGGACATGTGTTTCTGTTGCACTATGGGGACACATGGTGCTTCGAATGGATGGACTTTGTGGATTTAGCATTGTTTCATTAGGCCCACCTACCTGAATCTTCGGATGTCTGCACTCCTTTCTCCATCCCTCCGACTCCCTCTATGCTCTCCATTCCGATGGTGGAGGCACAGATTTCTTCCCAGGGGGTCAGCTTGATTGGTGATTCCGACCCTCCCCCGGTGGCTGTGGCAATGTTGCGGTTGGCAGAGAGTATGCTGCGGACGCGTATCCGCAGGTCGTCCCACCGCTTCCTGCATTGCTGTGGGGTGCGGGGTGCGGTCCCCACCGCACTTACCCGCTGTGCCACCAGAGCCCATATGGCCTTCTTGTTTGCGAGTGCCGTCCTGGTCATTTGCGTGGAGAAGACGACGGCAGCATTCTCCTGGAGGGTCTCTGTTAGCACGGTGAGTTCCTCACGGGAGAAGTGGACCTGCCGCTTGCGGTCGCACGCTTTCTTCGCTACTTTTCCCATTTTTCTTGGTTTCGCTAGGGTGGATGACGGGTTGGGTTGTGTCTCAGGGTGGTGATTTTAGTGGTTGTGTGGTTTTAGTGGTTTTATAGGTGTACGGCGGGTTGTTTCCCGTTCCGGGCCCGTGTTTTAACTTCCGTTTCCGTATATTTCCGGTCACCATACTTTACGGTAGGCGCACACTGCGGTGTCCGCTGTGATGGGTGGCGGTATTGCACCTAGGGCGCCGTACGGCGGCGGTGTGGGCCGTTTTGGGGTCATTTCCGCCATCGCAGACTTTGCACTTCCGCCATGCCGTGGTGCTCGTGCCCGATGGGTCGGAATGGGCCGCACTTTGCTCCTTCTTGCAATGGCGGAAACGCTATTTACGCTGTGGCGGTCCGGTCAGTCACTTTCCGCCAGGGTCGTAATGAGGGCCATTGTGATCCAAATTGCAAATGAAAGATTAGAAAATGCATTCCATAGACAGATTCTGGCATGGAATTCCACATTAGTTGCTACTAGTTTACACCATCCTAAAGATAAGTGGAATATGCCATTTGGTGAAATGCTTAGGGCCAGAAAAAATGATACTATATATATTAGAGTTTAAAAAAAGAATTCGGACTGGCCACCAGGGGGCGCACGGATGATGTCCTCTTCCGTGTGAGCTCTGCCCCTGTAGGTCTGTGAGGTGACCTGAGCCCCCACCTCGTGACCCCCCCACGGTGAAAAGAGCAGAGCATCGTGCGTTGGAATACTCCTGCTCCTCCCTGGAGAAAATCTGATCGAAATCGGACCCGGGAAGCCCGATTAAACTTCAGGTGAAGTTCTTCACTGGAGACAGCGCGAAATCAGAAGCGGACGGGCCGGGCCAGTGAACGGGCCCATCGGGAGAGTGACACGCAGCCTGTGCGGCGCTGGCCAACGCGCCCCACCCCCCCTCCGACCCACAGAGCTGCTCCCTAGCAGTGCCCCCACTCGACCCACGGCGTGGACCCTCCAGCCGCGCCCTCAGGCCCGCGCACTATTGGAACACGGCGAAGGCTCCGCCAAGAGGTAAGCTGCGCCTCCAACCCTGCACAGCCCACGCTGTCTCACACGACCGCGGTGCATCAGAGCGCCGCAGCTTGTATGCAGGGCCCCGGCTCTCAGAGGAACTAACTGGGCTTGCGTAGTGGTGGGCCTCCACGACGAACGTTCTGCGCATCGTGGATGCGTACCCTGGCACACACGAAAGACGAGTGGGGTCAAGCGAGCCCCCCATGATTTGAGGAACCCCCGCCTTGGGAGCCCTGCACACCGCAGCACGTGGGCGCCTGACTCCAGGACCTCCGCCCACTTGAGAAGCACGGCCTATGGTGCCTGTTCCCCCTTGGTCCTAGCCACCAGCTAGAGGGCTCGACTTGGGGGCCTGCTGCCTCCCCCATTGAAACCCCATCTGGGGCAACAGCCCATAGCGATGACGGACGAGTGATCGACCCACTAGGGCAGGGGTGAGACGATGTATCAACCAAGTGCCCCGCGAAGGCCCCTACGTCAGGACCTCTAACACCTAGGGGTGCACTCCAGGGCTACCACAACTTCCCTGAGTACCTACAGCGCACATTGTCACGTACAAAATGGAGATACACGGGGCGAGGTGAACCCCAACATCCCACAGTCTTTTACCAACCCCCCCTCCTCATGGACACACAGCCTCCCGGGCCCCGCATTTCATCTGCCCCTCCCAGTGCACAGGGCATGGATCCTTCGGACTGAGGGTGGGGCCCCCGAAACAGGGGCATGTGCCTTCTCAGGTCCACGGTATCGATCAGAATTGAGACCAGGGAGACATCTTTCAACCTCGCTCCTGCACCAGGGATCCAGCAAATTCTGACGATTACCTGCTGGAGGGTGTTGCCAACTTATCCCCCCTACTGGGCGAGCGCATTTCCGCTGGCAGACGACTGAGAACTGCGTGGGGTTATAGAGCAGTCTGAGGGTGAAGCCCACATGTCCCTCCCACGCCTGCCCAAACCCGGGACACCGAGGTGAAGCACCTACGTATATGCAAGCCAAAATAAAGCTAGCCAGTTACGCTTACGCTCCTTCCACACACACACTCATAGCCCCCACGATGGCAACGGAATCCGTGGCACATGGAGAGACAGCAGCCACGAAAGGTGACATAGCAGCCTTCCTGACAAAGATAAAGAATATGGGGGCCAACATAGGCGGCAAGATTGATAAAATCACCCAACGCATGGATAAGATTGAGGACAGGTTGGAGGGGGTAGAAAACAACCAAACCTCCATAGATACTATGGAAATACAACTCGAACACAGAATCACGGATCTTGAACAGCGGGGAGAGGAATACAGGCTAAAGATGGATGATTTGGGAAACCGGGAGAGGCGGAACAATTTACGTTTTTTTGGGATCCCGGAACAGGATGGGGAGACAGAGGAGAGCCTCAAGGCATCACTTCATGGTATCATCAAAATCTTAGCGGCAGATGATGAGATTGACGAACCGAGAACCGAACGGATCCACAGAGCGCGTGGCCCACCTGGAGGCCCGAGATCGGTCCTCGCTCGCTTCCATAGATACCAGGACAAAGCAAAGATTCTCGAGAAGGCAAGGCGTGAAGGCGTGATCACCCTCAACGGTGCCCAGGTCACCATATATCAAGACCTGTCTGCCATGACATTGGCGCTGAGAAGGATGTGTGGCCCGCTGACAAAATGGTTGAAGGAACGAGACACCAGATATCGGTGGGGATACCCCTTCTCGCTCTCTTTTGAACACGAAGGCACGAGAATCAGACTACAGTCGGAGAGGGAAATAAAGGCCTGCATAGCCGAACTTGTTGATCCCCGTGAACGAGGGGAAGATGGAAATAACCAGAGAAACGAAGGGAGAGAATGGAAACTCCAAGGACCTAAGAGGCAGAGAGTCAAAGGGTCGAGAACATTTCGGAGAGGTAACAGCTCCCCGGAGGGGGACAAGTGAACTGGACTAGCGGCGACTACGTTGACACTATGAGTATGTTCGAGATATGGGCTGTTTTCAGCCCAACACAAAAGTTATATTCGATGGTTGTAAGTTGCGGTTGAAGGGAGTTTGGGGGGGCTCAGACCTATGTGGTGTTCATTGATAATTAAAGGACCGCGCGACGATGGTCCCTACTGGTGGCTCGGGGCTAGTTCAGTGAGTCTAACTGGACCTGCTCGGACGCCGACACATGGGGGGGAGGGGGTGCGTGGGAAGGAGAGGGAGGGATATGCAAGACAAGGGGGAAGGTGGAACTGTTATAGAACTTTTACTCGCTGCTGAGATGGGACCAACACTAATTTTGCTTGAGGGCTCGAAACACAAGGTATGGCAATGCATTGTTGTGAATATTGTACTGTCATATACTGATGGCCACCTCCGATGGTAACACACAAGGCCCCTTGAAAGTCGGGACACTTAATGTCAAAGGCTTTAACTCACCTACTAAGAGGTCGAGTGCTACGGGAATTTCGAAGGGCTAATATTGATATCCTACTCTTACAGGAAACAGAATATATGAAGGGGGAAGAGAGGTCCATTCTGGGAAAACGTTTCGGCATGGAGTTTTGGGGCTCGGGGGCACTTCGTAAAGGGAGAGTGGGAATCCTTATCAGTAAGGGACTTGATTTTCTTGTCTCCAAGACCTGGTCAGATGCAGAAGGGCGAGACTTACTACTTGTGGGGACTATTGGGAAGGTGGAAGTAACGATTGCCACAATCTACTCCCCCAATGTAGGACAGCTCCGATTCCTCTCTAAAACTGTCCCCAAAATAATGTTGGAGGCCACCGGCCAACTTATACTAGGCAGGGACTTCAACTTGTGGGAAGATCACGACCTGGACCGGAAAGCGGGGCGCCAGGGAGTTGAAGTTCCTGTGAGAGGGGAACGCAGTGACTTTGTAAACATGATGCAGGTATATGCGCTGGTAGATACATGGAGGGCGATGCATCCTGATGAAAGAGGGTATACATTTTATTCACCCCCACACAATACTTTTACCCGAATAGATTACATCTACCTTTCACGAGAGCTGAACGACACCGCCACACATTCAGGGATTACTCCAATAACATGATCCGACCATGACATGGTCACAGTTGATATACAATGGGAACATCTACCAATTAAGGGTGGGAAGTGGAGATGTAATGAGGCCCTGTGGAGAGACCCTGTTTTCAAAGAAGAACTTGAAACAGAGATCAAAGAATACTTTAAAGCCAACGATACTGGGGAGGTCTCTAAGCAGAGTGTGTGGGAGACGGCCAAAGCAACCTGGAGGGGGATCCTCATACGGGAGGGGGCTCCGAAGAAAAGGGAGAGAGCCCTTATCGAGAATAAGCTCCGGAATGAAATATGTCAACTTGATAGAGAGGCTAGGGTGGGGGACACCATAGACCCCGATAAGATTCAAGAGGCTAGGCAAAACGGGAAGAACTCCACCACCTAGAGCATGGCCAGATAGCACGTAAACTACATTTATTGAAGCAGAAATTCTATGAAAAGGGAGATAAGGCAGATGCGCTGCTAGCGGCTAGACTCAGGATCCAACGGGCAGAAGTAGGGTGAAAGAGATCACGGATCCAACCCCTGACCAAGCAAAACATACAACCCCCATCCCAGAACTGTTCGCAAATTTCTATGAGTCCCTATACACTTCAGAAGTAGACCCACACTCACAGGAGATAGACGATTACCTCACCAGCATTGCCCTTCCAAAAGTTGCAAGCGCTGACTCAGCCCATCTAGAATCCCCCATAACTGAGGACGAAATACACGAGGCGATCAAACGACTCACATTGGGCAAGTCCCCTGATGAAGATGGTTTCACTGCCGGCTTCTACAAAACATTTTGTGCCCTCCTAGCTCCATTCCTGACCACCCTATTTAACGATATCCTTGACACGGGGACTGTCCCGGACTCATTCGACCGAGCACTCATATCAGTCATTCCCAAGGAAGGCAGAGACCCCACGTGTTGAGGATCATACCGCCCCATATCCTTGCTCAATCTTGATGCCAAAATTTACACATGAGTCCTGAAAGACTCTCCATTTGATTGAGGCCTCCCAAACCATGTGCAATGATCCCGCTTTACTCTCCGTCGACGCTGAAAAAGCCTTCGATAGAGTGGAATGGGGTTTCCTTGCCGCAGTCCTCCGTGCCGTGGGAATAGGACCGAAATTTAGAAGGGGGATAAAAGCAGTTTACACCACTCCAAAAGCCTCAGTGTCTGTTAACGGGGAGTACTCGAGATGGTTCGAGCTGAAACGCGGTACCCGGCAGGGATGCCCCCTATCGGTCATCCTCTTCGCCCTCTCCATAGAGCCCTTGGCCCAAAAATTACGACAGGATACCGAAGTAACAGGCATGCGTCTAAGGGAACAGGTATTTAAAGTAGCGCTGTATGCTGATGACCTACTTCTTCATGTGACAAACCCCACCACATCCATTCCCAGAGCGTTGTACCTCCTGGACGAATACGGCCAAGTATCCGGGTTCAAGGTTAGCAAATCCAAGTCCACACTTTTCCCCTTACAGGGCTCATTGTAAGCAAACACTGAAAGATACCAGCCCCTGGGCCTTATGATTGAACATGAAAAAATGAAGTACTTAGGAATACAGGTCACAAGGTCGCTAAAAGATTTATATGAAGCCAATTTCCCCGTGCTTCTCCAAAAATTTCACGCAGACCTCGCCAGATGGGACAACCTAACCATATCCTGGTTGGGGCGTTTAAACGCGATAAAAATGACCTGTCTCCCGAGATTTCTATGGGCCTCATTACACGGAAGGCGGTAATGGTTAACGGCCACCGTTAATGGTAACGGTGACCGTTAACCATTACCGCCTTACTACGAGGTCCCTTAGCGGGTTGGTGCTTTAACGCCTGCTTTTTGCAGGCGTTAAAAACCAACCCGCTAAGGGACCTCGGAGCTAATTACGGCACCGCAAAATTGCGGTGCCGTAATTAGCGCCTTCCCCATTCCCATAGAGCCCTATGGGGCAGAAATGGGAATGGGGAAGGGCAATGGCGGAAGGGGGATTTACCGCCCCACCAACCTTGGAATGGGGCGGTAAATCCCCTTTCCGCCAAGGCGGTGCCGGTAATTTACCGGCATGGTCCAGGGTGCTAATTGCACCCTGGATCACCGCCTTCCGTGTAATGAGGCCCTATACCCCTTTCAAATGTTCCCCATTCAGATGCCACGTCAATTCTTTACAGAAGTCAAGAAGGCGATTCTGAAATTCCTATGGCAAGGGAAAAAGCCCAAGATTGCTTACTCCAACTTGACATAACCGACAGACAAGGGTGGAGTGGGCCTCCCAGACATCCAAAAATATTGCGAGGCGGCTCAATTACAAATCCTTATTCCCCATCTCCGTAACCAAAAATTGCCCCAGTGGATCTCTATGGACAATCATTATCTGTCCCCAGCAACAATCTCTGAATGGCTGTGGTCCCCTAGAAGAAGAGTACTGAAGAAATCTAAGGCACACCCGATGTTTGCAACCATATGGTGGGAGGGCGGAGATATGGGGAAGATTACCACATGGCCATCACCATTAAGTCACCTCTGGTCACCGGGCATTAACGACAAGATCCCTAATGTGGAGAGGTTTCAAGCTTGGTATGAGGCAGGCCTGGAGAGGGTGGGACAGCTCTTGAGGAAGGACTCCTTCATCACGCTTCCTGAACTAGAAGAGGCACTCGGAATAGGCACACTGTCAGCATTCCACTTTCTGCAGATTAAGGGAGTTTTGACAAAACCAGAATGGAAGGATAAGCTGAGCAGGGAATTTACCCCGTTTGAAATCATACTCGACTCCAGGACAGAAACAAAAGGGTTGATATCTGTTTTGTATAAAACACTAATGGAAGCTGGAAAGGGCTCAACAGAACCGCTTAAGCTAAAATGGGAAAGGGACATGGGCGAGGATATCGACCCGGAGACATGGGATAAGATATGTAGGATTGCACCCAAAGCCTCGATCTCATGCCAGTATAAGTTGATCTCGATCAAAATGTTGAATAGGTGGCAACATGACCCGCGCAGGCTCTCTAAAATGTATCAGTCGTCTAGTCCAATGTGTTGGCGGGGATGTGGGTCCACGGCAGATTACTGGCACATGTGGTGGGGTTGTCCTCGGATCAAAATTTACTGGAACAAGGTGCTAGGCTGGATTAGGGATCTAGACGGGATCCAGCGAACAGCTGACCCCTACCTGATCTTATTTGGTCTCGAGAAAATCGAGGATGAGTTGAGAACAGTCACAGACATAGCTGCACCACTCTTACTAGCTGCGAGGGCTCAATTGACCATAAAATGGAAATCCCCACTTACCCCCACAGAAAAAGAATGGGTTAACGTGGCCTCCAATATGTGTATCATGGAAAAAATCACAGCATCTATACATGGGAAAGCCACGCAATGTGACATCCTATGGTTGGAGTTTGTCAATAAATACATCCCCGCAATAGCTCACTCACGCCTACCGAAAGATCAGTGCCATGGGTAATGAAACCTCATAATGACCTCCAGAACAAGGTAGGCCTCTAGGCCTGACAGACCTATCAACCAATCCGCCAATTGCTAGACAATACATCTCTTGGCGGCAGAGTATAAAGTCTTGTGGGGTAGAGGGAGGGGAGAGGGAAGGGAAAAATGGGAGAAGATTAGTCAATGTTTGTTGACGCTGTAAAGAGGAGTTACTTATTGATAGAACGGAATGCAAGAATTTTGCTGCAATATAACATTGATTCTTAACTGCATTCTCTATTTTACTGTAATACCTGCTTCTATGTTATGATGGTTAATTTTGGATGTATAAGCAGTAATCTGTTTGATATAAACTCCAATAAAACTAAGTTTATAAAAAAAAGAATTGGACAATATGTTGTAACGTACACAGGAAAACTGTTACAATGCTCCCAGAACTAGAAAAGACACAACAATACAGTTCTAGGGTTGCTATTAACCTTTAACTACAAACTATAAAGTAATGGGTCAGGATGATGGCAAAACTCAACAAATAAGTGTCAAGATGACAGCAACAATCACAACTAATGGCATCAGGGTGGTAGTTCTATGTTTTTGGGTGTATTGGGAGGAAAGGGCTAGTGTCTTTAAACAATTAGGTTAACAGAATAAAGGACTTCTCTGCTTGCTTCCAAGGGTGTTGTTAAGGGAATATTCAGTGTCTCAAAAGTCCCAAAAAAACACTTCCAAGCCTGGTGATGAGGGCCAATCCAAACAAAAAACAAGTATCAATCGAAGGGTTCCCATCTCAAAACGTGTATTGTTGATCTTCCGAAATGGCCAGAATGGTGGGGTTGCCTCATTCTCTGTCCCTCTTCTCGGGCAGTAGGTTCCCCCCACCCACAGAACATGGTTCGCGGGCCAATAAGTGCTTTTGGCGTTCTCTGGTCTACTGCCTTTTATGGATTTACATCAGGGTTGTCTCCTTGCTGGTTGGCAAAGATTCCCTGCCAGGCTGGACCCAAGCCTGGGATTTAAGGATGGTCTGGTGTGTCCTGGTGGGGTTTGACAGAGAAGCGTATTCCTATGCTTCTACTACCACAACCTCTCCTCCCGGTGTTCTCTGGAGCCCTCCTCCTTCCTGACTAATCCTATGTTATCCACCATGCTGCCAGTGTAGAGGCATTCTCTTTTCCTTCAACTGCCTCTGCTTCTCACCTGGACTAACAAAGTCCCTGGGAACCTCGCTAGTCCCTCCTGCCTTCCTACGATGGTCTGCATGTATCCCTTTCTCTAGCCAATCAATATCTTCTTCTCTCCTGATAGTATCTCTTTTCCTTTTCCCACTAACAACACCCGCTCCTCTGAAGGCATCTCCCCTTCTCAATAGAACTCTCACCTAAATCCATGTCTTGTCCCCTCTCCTGTCCATTCACAGTTATCTCCTCATTCACCAGAAGCCTCCTCCTTCCTTCACATTGAGAAAAATCACTCATCAGGTTTCTTTCTCCTCTCTCTTCTTTAATATGATGTCACCCTTCATACTCCAAATCATTATCCCGATTATCCGTCTTCCAAAATATATCTCTAGTCTTCCTTTCTATAATAGTATCTACCTCCTGCCACTTCAAACGAATATCTACTTCCTTCCTCAAACTAATATCTACTTACTTCCTCAACACCACATTATCACCCTTTGTCACATCCCACTTAATATCACTCTCTTCCTCTTCTGTCCCAATATCTGCCCTCCTACACAATCTCTCTTGTATCAATCTCAAATCTGAGTGTTTCTTCTATCCCTTTAAGGTGCTCTTGCTTCCCTACTGCAACATATTGTTCCTTGACTTCTCACGTGATTGCTGTCTTCTTCAAGGTGATATCTCTTTTCTCTGCTCCCAAACAATATCTCCCCCTGTGTCCAATAAGCCAGAATATCCCTCCTGGTCAACACTACTACCCTCCTCCTTTGATAACATATGCTATATATTTCTCTCCTTTCTACTCCATGCTTCTATCTACTCCATGAACCATTTTGCTACAGAGGTGTCCCCTATCGCAAGCTCTGGTCCTGGGATCCTGGGCTTGTAGAATGGCCCTATAGTGTCTGGGGAGCCTGACTGTGTCTACTTTCTTTTTGATGCATGGGACAGTGTCACAATGTGTACAACCTTTCTGGCCTGTGAATATCCTAGGTGGAACTTAGATAAAGCAAGAGCAAAAGCTATGATGATCAAGCGTGACGATTTGTGAACAGAAGGTACAAATAAGAAAAGTGAAAAACACTAAAGAAATGACGGATGTCTGATGCATAACCAAACATATCTAACAGACCATGAAAGTATGAAAAATAATGTATCAAGATTTGGATGCTCGATTGATGGACACAGATATTACTGTACAAATTGCAAATGCCCCTATCATCACATACAGGATATCACAGGCATTAACGTATTTATTGGTATCTAGCTTTTATGAAAGAAATAATTATCAACATAGCTGCAAATCACATTGGTTATCAGCGACTAGCAGGAAACTGTATGGCTCCACATCTGTGTGAAAATGTCATTTTGTAAATATGGCATGATACTAATGACTGAAATTCTGAGCAGAGTTTGGGATAGAAAATCTCACACATTTAATATTGTAAACCCAAATTGATTGCCTGTCCTCTAATCTGTCCATGCAGTAAACTCTATACATGTATGTACATACAGGCAAACACTGTAAATAATGTAAACATAAGCATGTGCAAGGTATTAAACAAGTAGATGAACATATTCCGACGGCTATACTTGTTAAAGGGCAACATGGTGGCAATGCCAGGGCCTGGTTGTTGAACTAAGCATACTCGAAAGCACCTGCCACCACAGTGTTAAGCACTTCGAATTATGTTATGTTATTACATTACTTGGAAGGTAATGGGCCTCATAATGATTTTGGTGATAATTTGGCTGTAAATCTGCTGAATTACCACCAAAATCACCATTACCACCACTTGGACCGGGGGACGTACCACAAGATTATGAATGGTGGTGCTAAGGCGGTGTAAATCCCCATTTTTGGAGTCCATAGGACTCCATGGGGATTTTGATGGAATTACCACAAGCAGTAATTCTGCAGATCTTTTAGGTAAAGTGGAGGAAACTTCCACTTTACCCCAATATCGGAACTCGGCAGTGCGGTAAAAGTGGTAGTAATTCCATTACCTCCCAAAAAAGTGCCAGTATCGGAATTATATCCACATTTTTACTGGACTGCCAAACTCGTCATGAGGCTCAGTGTGATTTTATATTTTAAAACTAACAAGCAACTGATGTCCAATGGTCGCCTAGATAGCATGGATGAACAGTGAAGTGGTATGCTCCAGTATGCCATAGCATGGTCTGGTTTATTTATTTTTATTTATTGTTTATTTATATAGCGCTTATACACAGGTCAAGTGCTTCAAAGCGCTTCAAGGTGGGATGGGAACAAGGGAGTACAGTAATCCTTCTTAGGCCTTGAAGATTCCGAATGATCTAAACAGACAACTAGCATACCAGGCCTGACGACATTTCTCCTAGTGCAAGTGCATGAAGTTGTACAGATTGAGAACAAGCTCGGGAGGGACAGGTCAGTTGGGGGGACAGGACAGACAAAGTAATTGGTCCTACTACATTTCCAGCAGAGCTCTGGGTTAAATTGGTTATTTAGGTAGGTGCGGGCATGTCATGTAAAGGTTTAGGTTATGTTTCTTATGTGTTATTATAGTATGCTGAATTAGGTTAGGTTTTGTTAACACACAATATTACAACAATAATCACCCCTTGGCAGTGTGTACCTGTCAATTCAAAAAAACTGAGGGACTTGAGGAGAATGACTAACTAAAAATAGAAATTGCTTGCCAATAACACTGACATTACTTTTGCAATCAGTCAGTGAATGATGTTCCATGCCTGTTAATATTTAAATGAAATGGGGAGAACTGCACATGGTGCATCATATAACTGTAGAGAAACGTCCTGGACACTGGGTTACACAGCAAACAAACACATCTTACTAATCAACAGAAACAAAACTCTATAGAAACTTTAAAGATTATTTGAAACATAATCCTTACTTTTAGCAATATATGGAATCAGAGAATTTGTTGTATGCCACACCTTACCTGCTATTGTACCAAGATCGTATAAAATCGAACTGTTCCACTTTTTAGACTTTCCGAAGACTTCTTCAGATTTCCTTTTAAACTCTTGCAGAACAGACTTATCACATGACAGCAAGCCAAGTCTAGAAGCCACTGCACTGTAAGAAAGACACCCTTTACAATACTATAATCTGCTTCACAAGTCTTCTTACTTTTTTTTATTAAATTGCCATAGCTTATACAACTTTTAACATTAGTTGAAATTATAGAAAATCCAAAATCAAAACATTAATAAAAATATACATTATTTCATGATCTTCTATTAGAAAAACAAAAAAAAACCACATTTGAAATACCTAAAATATCCTTATAACTCAAAACTGCAAATATGAATGAATCCTCTTGTCCACTCATTACCCTCTGCCAGAAATGTACTGCCCACTGTACTGTGTTCGATTTTCCTACAGAGGGCGCACATATTACCTTTCTTATTGATGTTAAAACATTCAAAGGTGCTTTAGTGATTGCACCCTATCGTCTAAGCACAATCTACAAATTTGATTCATTTGAGGCGTTTTTAGTCTTGGACCAATGATTTTATGTGTAGCTCATTGATTTATTGAAAACTGCATAGATTGGTGAATGTTTAGCCTTGAGGAAAACATAACAAGGCATGGAGCAATGCACTTAGCTGCAGATAAAGTTGTAGTCTATTCTGATAAGTTTTTTTTAGAACCAAGTGATTTCCTATTATTTGGCCAATCCTCCTCTTTCATCTTCCTGGGTAGCTCACCTTTGCTCAAAGATCACTGAACTACATCACCACCTACTCAAACAGTGATAATTTCATATATCTCAGACCCTCTTTTAGAATTCCTAGAATCACAATTCTTGCCCAGAATACTAGCTAAAGACCCTTCTGCAGCAAAGAAACAGTTTTCGCTTGAATTGCAATGCTCTTTGATAGGCTTGGGCCTTCTATAAATTTAAAACCAATTTCAAATTGTTCTTATTAAATCAAACATAACCAGGACATGACCTGCTAAGGGAGGAAGGGTTTTGCTAGAGATCCAGTGGTGTTTCATGTCAATAGATATGGAGGTACTGCTGAACGTATTGGAGCATCTACTGCTACCCAGAGTGGTAGGAGGAATAATAGAAAGTAATTAGTTTCTGCCTGCCCACGTGGAAAAACGCCCTGCCCTACTTAGTTTCAACTTTGCAGTTCTATTGTTGCTGGTGTTGCACTAGAATACAGGTCAAAAATCCCAAATGTGCGTGAGCTGCCCCTAACTGTGGTCAGTGTGCCCTGGTGTTGCCAAACTCTAACAAGTGTTGGTGAGCTCCAGAGACTGTCCCATGATTAGTACCCAAAATTAGACCAGTTAAATCTCTTCTGATTCTGGGTAGTGTTCACCCTGACCCAGTGATGAAAGGGGCCGCATCCGTTTCAATACACACGGTAGGGCTGAGCAAAGGTTTTCCATCTACTGGGAATTCCCATTGTGTAATATCTCAATTCTGATCAGCCGAAGTTCTCCTTTAGATAGATTTGACTGCTGGTAACCATGGTGACACATGGCTGCACCACACCTCAGGGCAATGTCTACAGTTATTGCCAGGAAGACATTAGCATAACATGGCCCATAGTCAACATGGTTGGTGATTGGGGATGGAGACTTGAACTAATTTGTGTCAATTATATAAGAACAATTGCCATAAATTACAATAGCAACAGCTGTTTTCTGTCATTGGGGTGCATGGGCCACATGCGATTAGTCAAGACTTTTTAACCACTGTGAAAACGTTCCAGACCCCAACTTGCTGGTGGATGGTGGTGTCACTTCTGTATTTTCATGATACTTTGCTCCTGATGAAGTGCTGTAAATAGGCCAGAAACATCTTATTCAACGTGTTTTTGGATTATCTACATATTTTGAAGATTGACTCATAACCTTAAGTACACTACCATTTTACACAAAATGTTCTGACCAAGTGCTGGCATTCTATAGGAAAATTGCTTTATGAACTTTTTTAAAATATGTATGTTAAATGCAAAAGAACACTGTCTTAACAGCAATGGCGAGATGCTATTTCACCAACACAAATGAGACCGCCATCTGTACAATGAGCACTGTTTGAAGGTGATGAGACGAATCCAGGGAGTTTGTCACCGCTCCCCAAGGTGAAGTCACCTCTTTGGGACTAAGGAGGTGAGCCAACTACGCTTAACACCCAATAGGAGATAGTGTATGCAGGATCCCTCTAGAGGAGACTCTACCTTAGTGGACATGGAAACTTCAGGGAGAGACAACTTTAGTCACCATCTTTCCCTTCCCAAGACTAATACCTTCTATATGGGGTATGCAGGAACTAAGATGTCTGAGAACTCTTTAACAATGGCTGGATCGGCCTCTGAACCAAACTACATTTTATCCTCTGCAGGGAAAACAGCAGAACGACAGAAAAAAACAGTCTCACCGCTGTCACATAACCATCTCAGCAGCGATACAAGAAGCAGTCGGCCTACAGGAGCACCGCTCTTCAGATACAGGTACGCAGTGGCTTCTGAGAAACATGAGGCATGTGCCAAGGCCAGAGGAAGTAGCCCCATAGTGGGGAGGAAGAAGGAGAAAAGCCCTAGAATGGAAAGAAACTGGGAGACCGTCAGAGTGTGGAGAAAGAGGGAGAAGAATCCGAGTGCAGAAAGAGAAAGTATTCACCAGAGAAGGGGGAGTGCAAAGGGGAAAAGCCAAGAAGCACAAAGAGACTGAGAATAGCCCAGAGTAGGGTGTAAGAAGGAGAGGAGCCCCATGGTGTGGAGAGGCTGAGAAGACCGCAGAAAAGAGAACAAAGGAGAAGAGTCATAAAATGGGCAGAGACTGAGAACCGCAGAGAGTGGGGAGTGAAACTGCAAGAAGCCTCGGTGTGGGCGAGAAACAGAGAAGCCCCAGAGTGGGGAGAGAAACTGACGGAGAGAAGTCAAGAGAAGCCCCAGAGTGAGGCGAGAAGCTGAGAGAAGCCCAGAGTGCGGAGAAAAAACGAAAAAAGCCCTCTGCAGGGAAGGAAAAGAGAATCCCCAGAGTGGGCAGAAAAACCAAGGGAAGCCCCTGGGTGGAGATAAACCAAGAAGGCCCAGAGTGGGGAGAGAAACAGCAAGAAGCCTGCAGTGGGGAAAAGAGACAGCGAGAAGCCTTTGCAGATGAAAGAACCGTGTAGCCCTGAGTGGAATATGAGCAAGCGCGAGCCCCAGTGTGGCAGAGGAAGAGACTGAAAAACCTCAGACTGTGGGAAGGGGAAATACAAAAGTCTCCTCAAAGGGAGAAGGATTGTGAGACACACAAGTTTCAAGGAGAACCAGAGAGACCTGTCTAAAACCCTTGGGCAGCACGCCAGCCGTACGTTAACTATACGTTTTGGACTGTGAACGTAGGCAAGGGCCCATGGGAAAGAGACACACGGGTGAGAGCCATCCCTTTCCTTTGGGCAAGGCCCAAACGTATGTCTAGGTTGTTTTATATTTTCTTTTGAGCAGTAGAGAGAGAAAGTAAGTTAGGAAAGGATTTCTGGATAGAGGACTTCATGTATACTTGACCATCTTGACGCACTGAGAAGCCCCTTTTTACCTACATTTGTATAGTGCAGGGCTTAGTATCACAGAATTAGGGAAAGATTAGGGCTTTTTGAATCAGAGGAGGAAATACATCTTTTTGAAAATCAGACCTGCTTGTCTGTCTCCTGATTCTGACTCACCATAGTCACAATACTTCTTTCTATCACTATGGTTTCATCCGGCCCAAGATCCTTTCTTGCACCTGACGTTGCTGGGAAATTCCCTTTGTGTGACAAATTACACTTAGGAAAACAACAACACAAGCGAAACCATCTCTCAAAAAATGTAATTTCATCATTATTCTAAAAACGTGTACGATTACTTGGTTGATTATTAGCATACGCATGACAATAAATCTAGTCTGAAAAATGTTTGGGAAGGTCGCAGAAGCTTGTCAGATTTTGCGCTTTTCTGGCTAAGCATTTTTACATTATAAAATGAACTTGAAGCAATAAGAAAGAGTTCAACATTCCCCCACCAGATGCCACGACCCCCACCGGGCAAGAAGCACAACCATGGTAAATGACTGGTGAACCGGCATTACCAGTAGGCTATCAAGGTTCTACTACGATTCTGTGATGCCAGTATGAGGACGCTGCCAGTGGCAAACATCACCTTGAATAATTACAGCCCGTGAAGACATCTTTTTTGGCATGTGCAGTAGTTATCTAAATATTTCTTGGGATAAAAATTACTAAAAATATAGCTGGCAATTACCTATTTTAACTTTACAGGGCACACGTCCTAATAAAGGTGAGGGGGAGGACTCGTTACGATACTCAATGGGAAGTGAAGTCATCAAAATTAACACGTGAAAGTCAAATATGCAAATGCCCATCAATAGGGTTTACATAATCGAAGAATGTGCACAGGATGAATAGGTTTTTGCCTTTTCTAGGGTCAACACAGGAAAAATAACATGAGTTGAGTTGTAAAATTATTAAAGGAGCGCAATTTATAAATCCGAGAATCACTGCCAAAACATTTTGCGGGAAGCCCAGTTCTTTTAAGTATAGACCATCAGTCGTGCAGGCCTTTTCTTCTGTGTATATGGTCCACAGTAGATTAAGGATCTGAGCCGCGAGCCTGGTGGCTGCGATTTGATTTCTGTGTTCGCGTTCAATCCGAATAAATTGTTAAAGTTCGACAAACCACAGAAATAATACTTGTTTGTACTCCTAACCCCAAAATGACTCCTAAAAGTAGGGGCTCCAATGAGTTCTTGTTTTCCCCTTACAGTCAGGGATCACTACCAGCAGCTTTTTTCCAACTAAGACTGCCGCCCAGCTTCCTTGCTGATCGTGAACACCTGACCCACCATGCCAGGCAGACTGCTAGGGTGGTATTTCTGCATCACATCCCATGCCTGAGTAAGGGGTAGACATGGGAAATTATTACATTGCAGTGACGATCAAGCCTCTGTTTAAGCACCTCAACGGTTATCAAGTCTTAGCTACTGACAATTTCGACCTCTACATGTGCATGGCAATATTACCTCCAAACAGACAGCAGTACTATCAATACTGGCAATACCCACATTCTTCAATGAAGTCCACTGGGACATCTAAATGGCAAATAACCTTCAGTCTCATAATTAGTAAAGGCACCACTGTTACCACTGGTGGTAAATGTAATACATTTTTAAAAAATAATTTTATTGATTTATTCAAACAAAAAACAAAATAAACCAAACACGCAGTTCATATGTCAACAGCTCAATTGTTCATTGCTTAATTTCGGTCACTGCTCCCCTTATCCCACCCCCCTTTACGAGCCCATTTATTCCACACATTCTGTATCTGCCTCGCGTGGTGGGGTCTCACTTTCCGTGGATTCTGTCAGATCTTCGATCGTTCCAAACAATTCTGCTATTAATGATTTCCATGCCATCAGGGTTCCTGCCTCCTCCTCTCCTCCTACATTACTCGCCTCTTGCCATACCTTGGTTTCTGCCTCTGCCCATTTCTGCAAATATTTCCACCACGTCTGCACCCGTGGCCTGTGACATGTCTTCCATCCCATGGCAATCCTTCTTTTTGCAAGCACATATGCTAGATCTTTGACATGCTTAAGTTTCTGTGATCTGGGGAACCCCCCCAGCAAGCAGGCCTAAGCTGTGTCTATAATAATCGTGACCCCCTTTTCTGCAAGTTTCTGTGCTACTTCACCCCAAAAAAGCTCAATTACTGGACATGACCAAAACATATGTACTATGTCAGCCTTTTCTTCGTCAGATTTGGGGCATGCTTGTCGTCCAACATTTCCAAACCTAGATACCCTCTGGGGCGTCATATATGCCCTGTGCGTAATATATAGTTGTATCTGTTTTAGTCTTGCATTCCTTGACACCTTCTTGTGGTACCCCAGTGCACGTTCCCACATCCCGTCTTCCATCGGGGCTACTACTTCCGCTTCCCAGTCTAGCCTTAATTGTGTTAGCTCCTTCCCGATCTTAGACATCATCATCTCGTACAGTCTAGAGATCTCATGCCCCCCCTCCGTTATATCATATATTGTATCCATTATCTCATCTGGTTCTTCTTCCAGTACCGTTTGGGGCCATGTGTTCCTAATTCTATGCACCATTCTGTGATATGTGATATACTGGCCCGTGTGTAACCCCATTTCCTCCTCCAGCACTTCAAAATCTATGATAGTCCCCTCTCGCCAGATATCTCCCATCTTTACCAACTCCACCGATTCCCAGTGGTTCCTGATTATCATCCTCTGCTGCTTATCTCCCCCTGCCAGTGCAACTAGTGGTACCTGCGGGGAGCATGGGAATGAGTTCTCCATCATCTGGCAAGCCCGGCGCCACATCTTCCACCCCAGCATCATCATCTTAGGGCGCTCTTCCATTTCTGTCTTGGGCAGCCAGATCATTTCCCTTAAATAAAATGGGGCACAATCATGTCCAAACAACCTGGAATCGGGGGTCACTTCATCTGAGAGCCATTTAGCAATATATTGCAGTTGGCTCGCTACATAATAAACCTCATAATTGGGCAATTTTATCCCCCCTTTTTCATGAAAGTTCTGCAGCTTCCATAGTGCCACCCTATTCCGGGTACCATACCACAGAACATCCCTACACATGCTGTTCAGTTTAGTGAAGAACTTGGGTATCAGGTATGGAATATTCCCAAAATAATGCAGGAGCCTAGGTAGGACCACCATTTTAAGCATTGCCCCTCGTCCCATCATTGCTAGGGGCAACTTCACCCAGAATTTCATACACTTCTCAATTTTCACAATGGCTACCTCAGTATTATGCCTGTGTTCTTCTTCTACCGTGTGGTACACGTCTATACCAAGATACCGGAAAGTACTAACCGCCCATGGTATTTGTAACACCGGTAACCGTCCCACAGGAATTCCCTTATAACTGCCTAACGGGAAAATACTAGATTTTTGAGGATTCACCGCTATACCAGACATCCCCGCATATCTCTCCATCACTTCCGGGATATACTGGAGATTTTCCTCCGGGTGCCTCAAGTATAGCAGCAGGTCATCCGCATATAAGGAGATCAAGTGTCGTTCCCGTCCCACCTCAATACCTATAGTATCATATTGTTGTCTAAGGTATATTGCTAGGGGCTCCAAGGCTAGTATATAGAGCATTGGGGACCATGGGCACCCCTGTCTGGTGCCTCTACTAAGTTGCCATCTTTCAGATATCACTGATCCTGTTCTGACCCTGGCCAGTGGTTCACTGTATAGCATCTTCGCCCACCTTATGTATCTAGGCCCCATTCCATAGCCCGCCAGGGCCGCCAGCAGCCATGGCCACTTGACCGAATCAAAAGCCTTTACCGCGTCCAAGGACACAATTGCCATTTCGCCCTCATTCTTGCTCCCCCATTCAACCACCCGTTGAAGTCGTCTATGATTATGAGTTATATTCCTATTCGGGACATAGCCCGTCTGGTCAGGGTGTATTAGTTTGCCAATAACTCTCCGCAGCCTGTTTGCCAAGACAGCCGTCAATATCTTGCTGTCTTGGGTCAACATCGACAAAGGTCTGTAGGAGCCACAGCTATGCCCAGGCTTGTTGGGTTTGAGCAGCGGTATTATGATCGCCTCTCTAAGCGACTCTGGCAGCAGTCCCACCTCAAACGCTTCATTTAACATTTCTAACATTGGGGGGAGCAGCTGCCTCACCACTTCTTCTAACTCCTCCAAAGCAATCAGTGCATCCAGCTCCTCTCTTTCCTCAGCACTTATCGTGGGCAACCCTATGTCCTCCAGTGTTTCTGTTATCTCCCCATGGCTACTTCCCTCTTCATCCCCATATAGAAGCCTATAGTAATCTGCAAACTCCTGATTAACTCCTTCTTGGGTGTCCGCCACACTACCATCTCCTCTCGTTATCGTTCTAATCGTGGGTCTTGGGGTTTCACTCTTGTATAACCATGCCAACAGCCTTCCTGTTTTATCCCCTCCCGCATGCTGTCTCTCTAAATATTTTTTATAGTTGAGGTTGCACAGTCTTTCCCATTGCTCCGCACATTTCTGCTGCAGTTGAAGTATTAGCTCCATGTCTCCCTCCGCGTCACCTCCTCCCCTCAATGCCTTTTCCAGTTCCCTTTCTGTTTCTTGTAAGTCAGCCAAAATCCCACCCTGCAGACCTTTTGATTTTGCTATGGCTACGCCTCGCATCACCACCTTAAAGGCTTCCCATAACGTGCTCGGTGAGTCCGCGCTACCCGCATTCGTCTCAAAGTAGTTTATAATCTCCTCGCTTATATCTTCCCTGAAAAAGGGGTCCTTACGCGCCTCCGCACAGAGGCACCATGTTGGAATCCTTGCTCTCGGGGAGCAATATTGCCATCCGAGAACAAGGGGTGAGTGGTCCGAGAGGACCCTCGCTTTATATTCCACCTGTGTAATCTATATTGTTACCTCCATCGTGGCAAAGATATAGGGCCTCATTACGAGTCAGGCGTTAAGGGGTTAACGGCGCCGTAAATGGCGCTGACCCTTAACGCCTGATTACAAGGTCCCTTAGCGCCATGGTGATTTTAATGCCTGCTTTTTGCAGGCGTTGAAATCCATGGCGCTAAGGGACCATGGTGCTAATTACGCCACCGTAATTTACGGTGGCGTAATTAGCGCCTTCCCCACTCCCATTATGCCCTATGGGTCAAAAATGGGAATGGGGAAGGGTAAAATGGGAAATGGGGATTTACCGCCCCACTCACCTTGGAATGGGGCGGTAAATCCGCCATCCACCATGGTGTAAACGTAGTTTACACCATGGTGGTAAGGGTACGACCCAGGTGGTAACTTACCGCCTGGGTCGTAATGAGGCCCATAGTCCAGCCTCGTATGTAACTGCTGCAGGGCTGAATAGTGCGAATACTGCCTTTCTTGGGGGGGTTTCGTTCTCCACACATCTGCCAGACCAAAGTCGTCTAGTAGCGTCTGCAACGCTTTAGCCGCTGGGGCAGGTCTATCAATCTTTCCGTCTGATCTATCCACCCTGGGGTTTAATACACAGTTAAAATCCCCACCCCAGATCACCGGGCTCTCCATACACATGCTAAGGTTAGTACACAGAGTTCTGAAATATGCTGCTGTATGCTGATTGGGGGCATATGTATTTACAATGCTTATCTCCCTATTCTCCACCAATCCCCTCAGTATGACCATCCCCCCATCCGTTTCCGCCATTTCTTGCAACAGTTGAAACGGGACATGCAGCGCCATCCAGATGAGCACTCCTCTAGCATAAGCTGAATATGTCGAGCCCACCACAACCTCTTTCCATTTCTTCACAACCATCTCTATCTTTTCCCGTGTCAGGTGAGTCTCCTGCAACAGAGCAATGTCTATCTTTTGTCTGCGCAGGTACAACATAACCTTGTTCCTTTTTAGATAACTATTAAATTCCCTGACATTCCACATAATTATTTTAAGGTCTCCCATGGCCCATTAGAGTTCCCCTTCCCCTCTATCGGTGCAATCCAGATCCAACTTCCATCTCAGTCTATATAGGCTCGTTCCCCAGTTCAAACCTCCCCTAACTACAAACACCCTAAACACCCCCCCTTTTCCCCTTGCTCCACTGCACACAACCCTCCCCACCTCCCTCCCTGCCCAACCCCAACAAATGCCCAGCTCCATCCCTTGATCTCAGACCCACCCGCGTCTGGTCCTGCCTCGTGGTGCCGAGGAACAGGACCCCGCGGGGCGTCACCAAACTAATAGTGACCTAACTAAGTGTAATGCTATGGGGTTTCAAGGGTTGACTCTCGGGAGCTCCCTCTTATAAAGTTAGAATTATCCAGTTCAAACAGATCCTGCAAACAAGCACATGCCCAACAGCGCAATCCTTATGAGCCTTATTTAATGCTATATTCTAGTCCCAGTGTCTCGCACTTTGTCACCAGGGATGCCCCAGCAACAAGTTACTTATCTTCATCGGCTCCCGTCTGGATCCCCGATTCTTGGGGGCGGCTCTGCAAATCCAGCCATCCCATAGCGTCCTCTGGCGTATCAAAAAACAAAGTTTTGTTCTTGTGGAACACCTTCAGGTTAGATGGGTACAGCAACATATATCTATGACCTGCTTCTCTCAATCTTCTTTTAACCACTCCGAAGTTCATTCTGCTGCGTTGTACCTGCAAGGTGTAGTCAGGATATGCAGTTATTTTCGCAGGCCCTCTTTTGATCGTTCCACCTTTCCGGAAGAACTCTAGTATCCTTTCCCAATCACGGTAGTTCAGAATATTTGCGATCAATGGCCTGGGGGGGTTCCCGGGGACGGTCTCCTCATCAAGGCCCTGTGCGCCCTTTCGACGGCAAACCCCTGAGACAATTCCCCTCCTGTTATCGCCTGTAGTAACATGGTTTCCACGTATTCCGTCGGGTTAGACCTTTCCATTCCTTCAGGCAATCCCACAATGCGGATATTATTGCGTCGAGCGCGTCCTTCCGCTTCTTCAGCTCTGTTTTCCAGGTTGCCTACTCGCTGCACCAGGGCGTTCTGATCTGTGAGCGGCGCATTCCGCTGTATTTGGGACCATCTCTTTTTCTAGGTTTCCGGTGCGCTCTGCAAGTGTCCTCACATCTTGTCTTAGTAGGTTCACAACTTCCTGGACCGCCCCAACCTTAAGGTCCAGTGCCACCTTAAGTTCGTTCATGGCCAAGCCCAGTTTAGTCTCCCAGGCAACTTTCAGGTCCGCAATTGCTGCCAACACCTCCTGGATTGTGCCCGGGGCCTCCTCTGTTGCAGCAGTGGTTTTATCCCTGCTCCTGGCCCCCTCCGCCCCTGGGGGTGTCTTGGCGTAGGCCTCCAGCCTAGGCTGCTTGTTCTTCGGTCTCACAATTTTGTTGGACATTGTGCTGTGTTGACTAGAATCGGGCCAGCCCAGCCACCTTTCGCATGAAGGGTCTGTGCGGTGTCAGGCTATTTGCAATGCTTGGGCCTTTTTCTGCCGTGTTTAGGGTGCACACCCACTGCCTGCTGCGCTCCTGGGGTGGGCTGTGTCCTCCCCCCACTCAGTCTTATTCTGCCAGTCTCAGCTGCGTTCCTGGCATGCGGGGCTCACCCTGTGGTTGCGTGCCAGCTACCTTCTTCTGGAATGGGCTGTGTCCTCCCATGTATCGGGTCCAGCCCCAGGATATTACACTTGCCTTCACTGTGGCTCTCCAGCCCCAACAGTCTGGCGCACCCGTCAGTCCCAAACACCACCATACCAGGACCCGACAGGGCCCGCCAGCCACCTGGCCCATGGTAGTGTCTTCACTCCAGTTCCGGATCAAGTGCCAACACCAGCTACCCTCTGAGTACCCCTGCGGGTGCTGCGTATGTTCCGGAGTGGGGTGTGCCGCTGGGCCCCCTTGTGTATGTTACAGTGTCATTCAGTGCAGGGGCCCTGTCCAAGCGGCCTGTTGGTCGCTATTCCACACTTGGTTGCTGGCATGGGGGCCTCTTCTTCTCATAGCTGACTCCAGCACCTGTGTCATATTCACATGTCTCCTGGCCCAAGCTCCCTGGTTATACTTTTTCACCCTCCTCTGTTGCCAGCTGCAGCTACTGAGCTGCCGTAGATGTCCTGCTGTGTGGGGGGTTCTTGTTCCAGCCCTTGCTTCGGGCCAGATATGTTATCCCTCATTAAAGTATATACCGCCGAGGGGCTCAAGTGTGCACACTTCACAATGCCCTGTGACTTTCCGCTCTAGGCTCCAGAAGCCCCACAATGTGTCCTTTTAGTTCGTCATATCTCCGCATGGCCAGCTAGAGCACCTCTCAGGATCCGCCGCGCACCAGCCCCTCCGCGGCTGTCCCTCACCAGGCCTGACACCGCCCCCCAGGCAGTCTGGGTCCCACTCCACTGGGCAATCGATCTGGCGTCTCCAGCTCGACTGCCGCACTTCTACCAGCACCGTGCTGCATAAGACCCCCCCTGTAGGGGCCTGCGCTCTCATCCGTGCCGCCAGCCGGCAGCGTCCCAGGATGTTCTAGCGAAGCCGTCCCAGGGCTCCGCCGGGCGCCCCGGGGCCCCAGGCGCTTCGGCGCAACGAGTCCCAGGCCCCTATAGTCCAGGCACGGCACTCCGCTGCCCCGCCTGTACTCCGATGCAGCTGCTTCCGCTGCAGCGACGCAGCTCCGTCTGCTCTGCCCTCGCTCCCCCCCTCAGGCACGGGGGCTGCAGGAGCTTTTGCCCGTCCTAGGGCCACCATTTTGTGCGTCGCCGCAACCAGCTCTAGACGATCGCACTTCAGATGTGCCACCGCCGCGGTCTGCACACTGTCGGGGCCGAAATAAGTCGGTGCTCCCGTCTGTGTCTCTGCCTGCACACTGGCTCTGCGGGGTCCCCTCACCGACCAGTTCTCTCGATCGCTTCCAAGCAGGATGCCTCACGCTCTGGGCCACTGTTGTCGCGTGCGGTGTGTGCTGCGCCGGCCAGCTCGGTCCACGTCAGCCTCGCGGACCATTTATGGCCCTTTGTTCATTAACGGTCATCTTGGATAATGTCCTTTCGCGGACGGATCGTCTCTTCTTTAGGCTCTGGTTTCTTCAGTATGCTATCTCACAGGCTGTTTGAGCACCCGTTATGTGCCCCCAGCCTTCATACTCCTTCTGATGCGCTGTGGACATGCACGTCCACCAAAAAACATAGTTTTTCCTCAGGATCAATGCTGGATCTGCGGGAGCTCCTTCGAGGAACGTCCTTTCACATTGTCATCTAGCCACGCCCCCCCGGTAAATGTAATACATGTTTCTGGTATTCTTAACTCATCATGAAGCCCACAGCATTACTACAACCGATGTGAATGCCACTGTCACTGGTGTTGGGAGCTAAATATGACATGTCAGACATGCAATGCAGCTGACAAATTGCACAGGAGAAGGAAGAATTGCAGACAACAGAGAGAACATATGAAAGTAAAACTGAACCGCTCAGAGGACCATCTAAGAACAACTGTAAATAAGGTAGCTGTAATCAAGCAGGAAACTGACAAAGACAAGCAGACATTCTGACTAAATTAATCGAAAGCACTGGTGGTAAATAAGCAAAAAACAGAGGCAAACTGAGAACAGGCCACTAGAATACGAGTGTCACTTTCAGTGGATACAATTTTGGGGTGTTTTTGTATTGCAGGGAGAAGGGCTCTCCACTGGGCATGCAGTGAGATGATAGTGAAAGTCCTCTATGTCATACAACACAATGACATCTGGACAAATCATATCACCCCAGTGCTATGACAAATCTATCGTATCACCCCTGTGCTATAACTAATCCATCCTATCACCCCTACTCTTGAACAAATCCAGAATATCACACCTGTGCTATGGCAAATCCATCGTATCACGCTTATGCTATGACAGACCGATCATATCTCACCTGTGCTATGACGGATTCATCCTATCACCTTTGTGCTATGATATATCCATCATATCCCACCTCTGCTACGACAGATCCTACATATCTCATCTGTGCTATAACAAATCCATTATATCACCCGTGTGCTATGACAAATCCAATGCATCACCCCTGTGCTATGACAAACCCATCAGATCACCCCAATGCTATGACATATCCATCATATCTCACCTGTGCTATGACAACTCCATCATATCACCCATGTGCTATGACAAACCCATTATATCACCCCAGTGCTATGACAAATCCATCACAACCAACCTGTGATATGACAAATCCATCACATAACCCCTGTGCTATGACAAATCCATCATATAACACTTGTGCTTCAGCTACTTCATTATCCCCCTTTGTTTAGATTGCCTGTCTGGCACAGAAGGCTGTTCAAACCATAACCCCAACTACTTGATCTCTAAATTGTACATCTCTGTAGGTTTATGAGACCTGAGGCAGCCAGTTTTTTTTTTTGCCTAAAGGTCCCAAAGTTCCATTGAACTTCTTTTTCTACCTGGACAAGAGCCTTTACAGAAGCCAATATGTCATGCTGGCACACCATTCCATCTTTGCTTCGAAAGCATGTCAAGTTGTTGATTTTGTCAAGTCCTTAAGGACTTTGTGAGGAGTCAGAAATGAAACCAGGACACAAGTTAGACATGGTTTTGGCTAAAGACCTTTATTGATAATAAAAAAGGGGTTGGGAAAATGCCTTGCTGTCCCTGCACTAGAGGTGTTTCCCTACCTAGACTTAAAACTGAGGATTTGTCAGTGTCAGAATGTCCAATACAAAACCGTCCTGTGTACCAAAGTACTAGTCTGACCCTCACATTCTACAAAAATGAAGTTTAAAGTGAAAAGGATAATGTATTTTGCCTTCAGTGTTTTTAGAAATGTTCAAATGGGAAAGTAATATGTACCTCCAGCAGAAAGTCTCTCAAGGATGCTGCTCCTTAAACCAGAGGGTGTCTCTCCTCCCCTGTATTCTTCAAATGTTCTTGAAAGTAAAAATGTGTGTCCCTCCTCTTGATCAATATCGAAATCATGCACAATTAGGTTTGGCCTTTGAGTGGTCTGGATACCTTGTGTACTCTCCAGCCAGGGTTTTTTGATCTCTTATATCCACACACTTGTAATTGCCTGGTATAGTCTCCTGCCAGGACTTTGTGTGTTCATACACTGGTGTTCGCCTGGTATTCTCTCCTGCCAGGGTTTTCTTGCATTCACACACTTGGAAATGACCTTGTATACTCTCCTGCCAGGGTTTCTTGTATTCATACAATTGTGATTACCTGGGGCACTCTCATGCCAGGGCTTCTTGTATTCACACTCTTGTAATTGCCTTTGTCTGCAACTCCAACAATTAACCACTTTAGCCCCTTTGCCTAATTAATTCTGTCCATGGTATATTGCCTCGTTAGTGTTTTGCTCACATTTCCATCATTGGTAATTTACCATTTTAGCCTTATTGACTAGTTCAACTTGTCTGTTTTATACTGACTTGTTACTGTTTCTTTTATGTATGATTTGTTCATATGGACAAACGTCAAAGGTTCTCTACTTTGGCAAATGCACCTTCACTTTCTCTTCTTCGGTTTTAATAACTGGATTCCTTTCTGTCTCAGGTCTACTTTGTTCAACTACTAGCATGCATCGTGCTCACCAATACACCCCAGTGTTCCCTTTATCCCCGCATTGACTCACCAGCTCTTTGTGGCGTTTCTTGTCCTTCTCGCAGCTTGCCGACAACCGCCATTGGGTGATTGTTTCCTCGTGCTGCTCAGCATTCCGTGTTACTGCTTCCTGTAGTTTCAGCTGGGCTTCTCTGCTTTGCTCGAGTCTCCGGTAATTGAATTGCTGCTTCTTTCCACTGGCGTACACCCAGGAGCCCTGCACTGGCTTCTGGCATTCCTGTTGTGTGTAAACTTCCTCAAGCAGCTTTCCTCTTCTCAGCACTTCAGCCGGACTACTCCACCATTCTTCTTTCAGCCTGTTGGTTGTATATAACGGAGCAGCCGGCTTCCACCAGCTGTCTCTGTTGGTGTCTGGCGGTTCTGTTTTAAACGTCCCGGGCACAGGTCTGTGTTCCCAACAACTAGAGCATTGCCTGTGCTAAGGACTTTTCCTGCTCTGCATTCATCCACTCCTCCTCTTTGTTGCAGTTTTAAGGTGTTTCTGGGAACAGTAGTCCCTTTTAGTTAACTTGCATGAAAACATTGGAGGAATGTTTCTGAGAGGCTTTGAGGGCAAGTCAGTGTTTGAAAGTTGGTCTGTAGATTGACATGAGAAGGATTCACTTCGCTACTTTGAGGGAGCAAGAGAAGAATCACAATAGGCAATTAGAGTGTTACAAATGGGAGATTTATCATATAAGGGTAAATGGGGATACCATGTCTCATCCGTGGATACCATCACTCTCTCCCAGAGGTTATCTCCCCCATGTGATCCTCCCTTATATAGCTGCCCCCAGGGTTAGGATCAGGTAGCGGACGCCGTCCCCTGGCCACATGGGCGGAATTCACAGGGGGAAAACAGTGATGATTCCATCGGATTCATCACAACTTAGTTAATGCCCCCAGTCTTATGAGCATTTTCCATTCCTGTCCCCTTGGGATGAAGTATTTTGTAATATATATTGCCTAGAGGAACTTGCCAACTATCTCTACTTGACCATTAGTGTACAGGTGGTATAATGTGGCACAGGAGTGTTGTATCCCTTTTGTGTTGTACACAAGATGCCATGTGCATTGAAGTTAAAATAGATGCTGTTGTTACACATTTGTCACCTTCACGACACGTGGCACACAATGCAATTCATAGATCAACTTACCATTGACAGCGTGCCTATCTGTGATGCCCGGGAGACCTTGCGGTTTTATGGGATGAGGGTTTGGCATATGAATGATAACAAAATGTAATTGTGCTAGATATTTGTATGACTTGTGTACTTTTTAAAACTATATTTAGAATTGTTAGCTTATTTAACATGATTACATTTGTTTTGATTCTGCCAGCTCCCAGTATCAGGCCATACCCTTTAGTGGTTTCAGGTGCAACTTTCCAAAATGGTTGGCGATTCACCATCCTTCCTTGAGCATCCAATGAAATATCACCTGTAATAGTTACAACTCATAGCAATCTTAGATGACATTTCATTGGATATAGAAAGAAATATTGTGAACCTCCTTGGCTAGATATCATGTAAGATCCTGTTTATAGAGCATAAAGATCTACAAGATCTACTAGAGATGGTTATCCAACTGAGAAGAACCAGAACATTGGTCTTCAACTTCTTTGGAAAGTCGCTAGACATGGAACCAACCGTTTTCACAGGCAGGCCACCCATTTATCGCACACACCATGGGACAAAATCAGTCATAAATGTACATGTCTGCAGCTTTGCTGCCTGTCTAGCCAACCATGGCAAAACGTTTTTCTGCATCTGGAGTTTAATTATTGATGTGGCATTATTTATGATAATACACAAAATGTCCTACCCTAAATGTAGGTTTTGAAGTGTTCTGTGGTGCAGGCATAAGCAATCATCCCCCCTTCAATGACTGAATAGTTTTTCTCTAGATTAGCAAGGGAGTGGGATGCAAAGACTACTATGTTCTCTGTAGAGCCCTCACGTTGTATCATGACAGCTCACAAACCACTTGCACTGGCACAAACCATAATCACTGTGGGTATGTGAGGTTGGAATGGACGCACGATAGGGGTGTTGATGATGCCACACTTCATGTTTTTAAAAGCAATCTAGCACATGTTCCATTACGACCCAGGCGGTAAGTTACCGGCTGGGTCGTACCTTTACCACCATGGCGTAAACTAAGTTTACGCCATGGTGGTTGGCGGACTTACCGCCCCATTCCGAGTTTGGGGGGGCGGTAAATCCCCAATCCCCATTTACCCTTCCCCATTCCCATTTTTGCCCCATAGGGCATAATGGGAGTGGGGAAGGCGTTAATTACGCCACCGTAAATTACGGTGGCGTAATTAACTCCATGGTCCCTTAGCGCCATGGATTTTAACACCTGCTAAAAGCAGGTGTTAAAACCTCCATGGCGCTAAGGGACCTCGTACTCAGGCGGTAAGGGTCGGCGCTGTTTACGGCGCCGTAATCCCCTTACCGCCTGAGTTGTAATGAGGGCCAAAGTGTCACTTTTATTTGGAGGGTGCATAGTGGCTCTGTTCTGGTTGAACAGCTGTTTACAAACTGTGCAGTATTCTGTAAGCCCCATGAATGAGCGTGTGACAAAATGACGACGTCTCTACAGGAGTAAAGGGATAAGTAATAGTTTCTAAACTCCTACTACTCCCTACCCCCCCACACCCAACTATTACCAAAGCAGAAGTGATCGCAATCATACAGGTCAAACAGGCAGAGCATGAATGGTATACATCCTTTACCCCTTTACTGTAAAATGGACCCAGGGGATCTATACCCTTAAAGAGGATGTGAGCTAGCATGGAAGCATCCACAGAACAATAGTGCAGTCATTTGCAAAATAAAATAAATGTTCAATCAAGGTTCTATAAAAATATGATTTTAGTTGAACTAAAAGGGTAGACAAACTATTAAAAAATATTAAGCAATCACCCCTGTAATGAAATAGGCAGTAAATGCAAACGTTAGGTGAAAAGGGGCCACTGGGTACGAAGAACCGGGGTCTGCAGGTGACATTTGTGCAGAAAAGTCGAAAATGTTCAAGAACATATCTTTTATGCTATAAAGGTTTTTTTAAAATGTTACTAGGGCCCAAAGAACAAGGCCACTGGGGTAGAACTACTGGCAGATACCTTATTGTTTTCATTTAGGAGTTTAACAGCCTTGAGACAGGTTTCTGGGCACTTTCTGGTGCGTCAAATCAGGTTCGAGTCGGTTGAGCTGGTTCGATGGGATTCAGCAATGTGATGCAATTCAACAGGTGTAACAAGCTAGAGGGTTGATGAAGCTTAGGACAAATGGCGATGTTCAAATCCATGCTGTTTGAAAGTTCGACAGGGTTTCGATGCTTGAAGTGGCGATTTAACTGTAGCGTTGAGCTGGCCCAACTTGGGCAATGGCACAATGTAGTTCAACAAATGGCCATGGCTGGAGGCTCGAAAAAGCTTGGGAGAGATATGCTATTTTTGAATTGGTACAGCTTGTGGGCGCGTGAAGCAGTTCAAAGTGTAGATAGACAAACACTTTGTGGGGTCTTCTAAGTGACTCTAAGGTGTTTAGAATGCTGCCAGAATCTCATAGCAGCTCAAATTGGCCAAGAGGGCCAAAACCAACTTAATTCTGCAGTGGACTTACTATGAGACAAGAAGGTTGTGAGGAACACTTGGGTACCAGTGTCCAACTCCAATGAAGCCTTTTCAACGGCGGGTCACTTCACATGTTCATGTGATGTGATTAAGTAGAAGGTTTCCACCCTCCTTGGAAATCCCTACCCTCACCTGAATAACTAGGCACTTTGGGCAGTCTTTATCCCCAACAAGGTTTCTGTGAAATCTCCTACAAGTTGGTTCTTCCAAGATTATTCAAATATAATTCCATTAAGGGGTGGGGTCTCACCCACATATATAGTCATTTTGCCACAGCATATTAGTCCATTCCTATCCTTCTATATGGGGCCAATACTTTTTTTATTTAAACAATTTTTTATTAATTTCAACATGAACACCATACAGCATAGCACCAAATATGCATTCCCATTATCACACATAGATACATTCTGTTTCCCCTCACCCTCCATCCTGCCTTCTCGAGCCTACCCCACCCTTCAGCCTGCCTCAGCCCCTTTCTATGGGCGTCCCCCCATCATACGCACTGGAGGGGCTATCTTCTTCCGGGCTTAACCGATCAGGCCCAAGCAGTGTTGCAACCAAGTATTTCCAGGCTATCAGCGTGTCCACTTATCCCTCCCCCCTCTGTTTGCAGCCTCCTGCCACGCCATTGTTTTGGCATTTGCCCATTTCTAGAGATCATGCCACCAGGTTCCTACTCTTTGCCTTCTGCTTGCTTTCCAGCTCATTGCTATTCTACGTTTAACAAGTATGTACGCTAGATCTTTAAGTTTGCTCACATGTTTGAGTTTACACGGCCTAACATGCATGCCCACAGCGGGTCTATGTCCAAGATTATCTCTTTTTCTGCCATGAGGTGGGCCACCTCCCTCCAGAATCCCCTTATTTCAGGGCATGCCCAGAACATATGCACCATTCCTGCATTCACCTCCCCGCATTTTGGGCATGTCTGTGTTCCAGCATTTTTAAACTTGGCTATCTTCTTAGGGGTCATGTATGCTCTGTGGGTGACAAACAAGTGAATCTGTTGCAGCCTCACATATCTTGATACGTTTTTGTGGTAGCCCTCTGCCCTGACCCACAGCCCATCTCCCATTGGTCCTCCCCCTCCTCCTCCCAATCCTGTCTTGTCTGGATCACCTCCTTCCCGACCTTAGACATAAGCTGCTCGCATATCCGGGAGACTTCATGGCCCCCTCCTGACACATTACAGAATCGTCTATGGCAGCGTCGGGTCAACGTTGCTTCTGGCCACATACCCTTTCTCATCTTAATTAGCCTAGCATATGTGATGTATTGTCCCCAGTGTAATCCTGTATCTCCTATCAACGTATCAAACTCTATCACCTTCCCATCCTGCCATACATCCCCTAAGGCCGCTATGCCTTTTGGTTCCCATTGCCTCCTAATTATCCCCCTCATTTGTCCATCCATCCATTCTAGTGCCACTAGTGGCATCTGCGGGGAGCACAGGGCCGGGTTCTCCATTACCTGGCAAGCTCTCTGCCATATTTCTCAACCCAGGTCTAGCAATCTCGTCCCTCCTTCCCGCTGCCGTTTTAACAACCACATCCATTCGTTCAGAAAGTAAGGGGCGCACTCAGCCCTAAGCAGTTTAGACTCAGGTGTGGGATCATCCACTAACCATTGCGCCACATATTGGAGTTGGCTGGCCAAGTCGTATACCTCAAAGTTGGGCAATCTAATGCCCCCCTGTTCGTACGGGTTCTGTAGCTTCCATAACGCTATTCTATTCCTGGAATTATGCCATATGAACCCCCTGCATATACTCCGTATTTTACCAAAGAATCATTTAGGTATCATATATGGAATGTTCGCAAAATAATGTAATATCCTGGGCAGTACCACCATCTTCAACAGTGCCACTCTCCCCATCATGGTCAGAGGTAGGTTGGCCCAAAATGCCATAATGCTCTCAATTTTAGACACTGCCTTCTCAGTGTTCTGCTTGTACTCAACCTCGACTTTGCGATATATATCTATTCCCAGGTATCTGAACGTTTCAGTTTCCCACCTCATCTGTAATACCGGCAATTTATGTTGTGGCACACCTACATATCTACCTAGGGGGAATATGCTAGACTTTTAGGGATATCTGTTATTCCAGATAGCTTCGCAAATTTGGCCCTTTAACCTCCAAAATATACTGTAGATTCTCCTCAGGGTTCCTCAGGTACAAATGTTGCCCTCCCTTGGTGCTGATCCCAACTTCACGATATTGCTGTCTCAAATACGCCGCCAGAGGTTCCAGTGGTAAAATAAATAGCATCAGGGACCATGGGCATCCCTGTCTGGTGCCTCTGCTCAGTTGCCACTGTTCTGATATGGTCGCCCCCGTTCTAACTCGGGCTAATGGTTTGTTGTATAGCAATTGGACCCACTTCAGATATCCAGGCCCAACCCCATATTCCTTTAAAACAGCCAGTAGCCAGGGCCACTTAACTGAATCAAAGGATTTCTCCGTAACCAGCGAGATTATTGCTATCTCCTGGGAGCAATCTCTGTTAATGCTTCTAGCATGTCTAATTGTTCCCCATCCGTAATATCTGCATACAATCCCTTGTAGTATTAAAGAAAACGTTCATTCACTCCTTCCTGAGTATCCCATGTCTGGCCATCTGCCCCTTTCATTGCTCTAATTGCTTGTCTGGGGGTCTCGTTTTTATATAGCCATGCTAGCAACCTGCCTGGCTTATCTCCCTCTGCATGCTGTCTCTCCACATATTTCTTGTAATTTAGATTGCATAGTCTCTCCCAATGGTCCCTGCATTCCTACTGTAATTGGTTTATGGCCTCAGTTTCCTCAGGGGATCTCATACCCTTCCGCATTTTCGCTTCTAACTCCCTCTCTGCAATTTGCAATTCCTGTATAATGCCTCTTTGCAACCCTTCGCTACCACCTTAAATGCCTCCCACAGCGTCCCGGCTGATTCTACACTGCCAGTATTATATTCAAAATATTCCCATATGTCTTGTCTCAAATCTTCTCAGAACACTGTATTTTTAGTGCCTCTGCCCTGAGTCTCCATGTCGGGATTCTCGCCCAAGTCGAGATCTGCCATGTCACTATCAGCGGTGCATGGTCCGAGAGGACTATAGCCTTGTATTCTGCCTGTGTCACTGCTTCCAGTAGCTCTGGTCCGATGAATATATAATCCAATCTAGTGTGCAGGTTCTGTGGGGCAGAATAATGTTAGTATCCCCTATCTTGTGGGTGGTGCATTCAACACACATCCTCCATCCTAAAATCATTTAACAGGGTGTGCAAGGCCCTCGCTGTGGGGGTAGGCTTCTCGACTTTCTCATCAGGCCTGTCTAACCTCGGGTCCAAGGTACAATTGAAGTCCCCCCATATAACTGCCCCATCCATATATGGGCTAATCTTGGCATATAGGCTGCTGAAATAAACTGTGGTATCTTGATTCGGGGCATAGATGTTTATGATGTTCACTTCTTTACTTTCCACCATCCCTCTAATTAGCACCATCCTCCCATCCTTATCTATGGTGGACTGCACTAGCTTAAACAGGACATGTGGCGATATCCATGTCCATGTAATGACTAATCTGGCATACGCTGAATACGTTGCCCCTAGGGTTGTCCCTTTCCATTTTCTCGTTACTACCTCTTGCTTTTCCTTGTTCAGATGAATTTCCTGTAGAAGTGCAATATCTATCTTTTGTCTCTTCAGATACATCATTACCTTATTCCGTCCCTTCCTCAGACCTCTCCGAAACTCAGGACTCTGCAGGGGGATACCTCCCTACTGGTATCCCGACTCAACTACCTCCTGGAGGTGAGAACATGTTCCAACTGTGTCTCCCGCATTACCTTTCAGATTACCACCCTCTCCAACATCTCAGAGCCTATGGTGCACCTTCATCTTAAAGCTCTCCATATTGCATATTATATTCTAGTCCAAAGTCAATGTCATTGTTTCAAGTACTTCCCAGAAACACCCACATTCACCTATCGGGTCTGCTCTCTGTCTGGTCATCTGCCCCTGTTGGGCAACTCTGAGCATCAAGCCATGCCGTCGCCTCCTCTGGGATCTCTTAGAAGTGCGCCTTGCTGTTGTGTATCACTTTCAATTTCACAGGGTACAGCAACAAGGTGTAGTCCTGGTATGCTGTGATGGTCGTGGCCGTATGCGCCCTCTCAACAGTGAATCCCTGGGTGAGTGCCCCCCTGTCTATCTCTTGCAGCAGCATATGATCGATATAGTTTGTCGGGTCCGAGCCTTCTGTTCCTTCTGGGAGCCCTACGATGAGTATGTTATTCCTACGCGCTTGCCCTTCCGCTTCCTCCGCCCTGTTTTCCAGGTTGCGCACTCGTTTTTGTAGCACAGTGACTTCCTTGGTGTTCGCAGTGCTGGTGCCGTGTTGGCCTCCATGTCTTTTTCCAGCGCGCTTGTGCGCTCTCCCAGCTTCCTGAAGTCTTGTCGTGGTAGATTGACACCCACACTAACGGCATCTATTTTTTGCGCCAGCAAGGTCTTTAATTCCGCAATAGCTGTGTCCATTTTACAAGCCCCTGATGTCTTCAGCTCTGCTGACCTCAAGGATCTTTTGATCATTCCGTGTCGGGGTCGCCTCGTCTTGCATGTCCTGCTTCTTAGGTTTTACCACTTCTATATTCGGTGTTGATTTGGCAAAATCATCCATGGTTGGTTGTTTCCCTTTGGTCTTACCTACTTTAGATGCCATGTCCACTCTCACATTCGTGCAGTCCAGGCTACCAATGTCTGGATTGCTTATTAGTTTCCACCTCTGGGCTACCGGGTCTTAGTCTTGTGGCGTTGGCCCAACCGTGTGACTAGTAACGGGAGGGGTCCTTATGCTCCGGATGCTGTGCTGCAACAGTCTTGCACTTTTGTATTGTAGGCTATTTGTTCTATCACTTGTGCCTCCGACTGAGCCAACTGCTACCAGAGGGGCGGCCCCAGTGGCGGCTGCTATGATAGGGCGGCCGGGCGCCGCCCCCCCAGAAAAAAAGAGAGAAGCTAAGAGATTCAATCAGAGAACTTCTCTGATTGAATCTCTTTTAGCCTAAGATGCTGCTGCATATCCTTTGCCAACAGTGCGGGGGCGCTGTGGCAAGGAAACAATAGTCACTAGTGTACTATGGCCGGCCCGGCAGCGGGGCGCGTCCCAATTTAGTATAATTTATTTTATAGTAGAGTGCGTGGAGCTCGTAACTCCACGCACTCTACGTAGCCCCTTTTATTAGAAGCCTGGCGGGGCGCTTCAGGGCTGGCCCCGCCAGTATTAAAATGTGCGCAAACAGCGCACTTATATTCCCTCCCCTGCCATAGATACAGTAATGTCATTGGCTGGCAAACAGCCAATGACATTACTGTATCTATGTGTATGACTGGCGGCGCAGGGTGTGTGCGTGCGCCTGCGCCGCCTTCACACCGTCTTTCTTTCAGCCGGAGTCAACAACACACACGAGTCGACGAGTGCTGCAGCTGCACCAGGCCACCAGCCCAGCGGCGCCACGGTAAGTACCCCAGCATTGTGCGTTGTTTAACTTTCTTCTTGGGCCCGGGGACTCGGGAGTGTTGTTACACTTACTCCCCTCCCCGGGCCCAAACTATGTGGTCCACCACGCGGCCCAGGCCCAGTCAACACTGAACGACGTGTAGGCCAGGGGGCCTACACGTCGTTCAGTGTTGCTGCCGAGCCTGCTGTCAACTTGGGGCGAGCCGCCTTGGTGGTAGCGGGCTGCCCGCTACCACAAAGGCGGGAGCCGCCTGGGCCTGCTTTGTTTAGCCCCGGTCCGTGCTGTGGCCCAAGGGCCTTGCCTTGGGCCACGCCGGACCGGTACGCAAGGCCCAGGGCACTGGCAGGCGTGCGCTGGCGCTGCTAGGCCCATACTGGGCAGCGCTAGCGCACGCCTGCCTGCCAGTGCCCTGGCCTGGGCCTTGAGTACCGTCCGGCGTGGCCCAAGGCAAGACCCTTGGGCCACGGCACGGACCGGGATGTTCATCCTTGCATGAGGATGATGGCTGGAACTAGTAAGCTAGGAAAGTTTTGCGAAATGTCGCAAAGTTGTGTTTTGGAAAATGTTGGTACTGGCGGCAAACGTCTGTCTTGTCTGTGCTCTGAAGGGCTCGTCGTTTTTGCTGTGGATTGGCTGCACGGCTCGTTACCGACAAACGTGTAATATAGTGGGGTTGTTTTTCTGAGCAGATGAATTATTCTAAGTACTGGCTTGGTTCTATACAGAATGTTATGGGTGGCACTGTTCTCACAGCTTCATCCATAAGCGGCTTGCTGCAGCAGTTGCCAGATAGTGTGCCATGATTTGGGGTTGGAGTTCCTTGAGACACCCCTGCACGGGCACAGAGGGGTGCCAATTTGCATGGTAACATAACCTTTCCCTCCCCTGTGAAAAGAAATGCCTCTACCAATTAATTAGCAGCATCGACTCATTCCCAGGCGCTCAAGCTGGGAATGTTCACAGACTCTCCTTCTGCGGCAGCATTGTAAGAGGAGTAACATTCTCCTCAAATGTGTGCCGATGCCGAATTCCTGTAGCAGCACAGGCTGGTCAGAGAGTGCTTGGAATATGTCCGTCTGCTCACTGGGAAGTACTGGTGAAACGCAGCCGCGGCCCGCGAGTCCCGACCCTCCCGCATCATGCTAATTGTGCCGTTTTATATTTTCGGCATTTTTTGTCGAAAAATGCCGAAAATATAAAACGGCACAATTAGCATGATGCGGGAGTGGTCGGCCGCGGCTTAGCATCACCATGGTCTCTGAATTAGCATCATTTTCACCGTCAGAGGAATCAAATGAAGGGGAAAGACGAGCTATCTGCAGGGGAGGAGGTGTGACTGGGCTGTCTGAGGTTTCAAAAATGAGATAATTTTCCCCTGAACAGGCGAGCGGAGACCTTTCTTCTCCTTAATACTATTAGCAATAACCTCGGTCACATGTTTTATTTGCAATTTCTTTTTTTTTTCTTAATTAAATTGCTGGTTGCCATAGCACATTTGCTAGCCATTCGGTCAGAACTGCATAATTGATATTTCGTACTTATGGATGGCATTTTGAATGACTTTCAGCAAAAACAAGTAATAGGCATTTACTTGCTGTAGATCGAAAAGGAAAAAGTTCCAGCATCAGGAACAGCTTCCCAATTTAGATTATTTATAAATGAAGGTGCTCCACCCCTACCACCACCGGCCCCAGCAGACCACAGTAAACCACTTTACTGCCACTTGCCGTGCTAGAATGATGCTAAGTAGTGGTAGTCTGCAGTTCAGTTTAGAAAGGGCTCGCCTCTAACAATAGAAACAATGAAAATCCCTTGTGCCTGGGATGCCGTTATCTCCCCACACTAAACAACTTTACTGAAAGGGATTATAAAGATACAAGCAGTTTTAGCAGCACGGGCCACGTGGTATGGTCTCTATCCAATCTTTCTTCAGTTTGTAAATCAACCAACCACTTTAAGCCAGAAGAATGAAAATATAATAGTGGAGGGGCAGCAGGAACGTACAAAGGTATTCTTACTAGGCTGATCGCAGGGAGCCATTCCATAAATTAGTCTAGGGCCCCATTTGCATCTGAGATATAAGAACACAATACCATCTTTATCCATGTGAGCACCTCCCAAATTAACTTCAGGTATACCATTTGCAGCATCCTTTGTCGGTTCAAATAACTCACCACATGCTTTCGCCCCAAAGGCAATTCAATGTCCATGCTTAGAAACCTCTGGTATTCAGCACTTTATAAATAACCAATTACAATTACGCAGTCTGAAAAACAATATCGCATTATGTTATTAGTGGGGATTTATAGCGAACTTACTGGTCTATTTCGCCCACTCAATGCGCTGGATTCGGGGATCGAACCCATATTGCATTGTTGAATCACTTTTTACACCTGGGAAGACTTGTTTGCTAGGTATCTCTTTGTCTGCTGTTTGGAGCAAGAATGTGGAACACTGGATGGGCCTTTCCATTTATTGGGCAGCTTTAACTTGTAGTCCAATTGGCTGATATGTTTGATTATAACAAAAGGAAATAGGAACCGAGGAGACAACTTTTGGGAGGTTTTATCTATCGATCTATCTTTATGCATACACCATAGTACCAGCTATTCCCAATACAAGCTGCTGTAAAATACACCATCACACTTGCACACGTAAGAATAGTGTACCACCATTAATATGTAAAACCGAATGCTTTTTTCATATTTCGGTGGGTTTTTTGGACAGTAAATTGCACATTTTGTAGGCCATTTTTCCAAACATTTCGCAGGGGGAGAGCCCCCCTGCACCCCCCTTGGGGGAGTGGGCTCACGCGCTGCACGCGCTCGCTACTATATTCGCCCGGGGAAATTTACGCCCCACCAGCTTTCAAACTCACCAGCCGCCACTGGGCGGCCCCTATCTGGTCCCAGTGCGGTTATTATGCACCACTGCACTTCCGGCCAACGCTTGCATTCTCTGAAACCACTGTTAGCAGTTTATGGTTGGCTGTGTGCGCTATGGTTTCTCTTTGCAATCATGCGACATACGGGGCTGATTCATTTATGGGCTTTGCCAGCACCTACCTCCCTCTGCCTCCTTTCGTTGGCAGCAGTAATGTCTTTTAGCATGCTACTCCGCTCCTCTTGCCTTGTGCGCTGAGTCCCCTCCTGTCGCAGCGGAGGGTATTACGTGTGCCCCAATATGTCTCTCCGTCCTCCTTTCCTTCGGCTAGGGCGGGCTTGTCACAGGGTCCTGGCTCTGAGCGGCTGAAGGACTGCTGACCCCCGTTGTGCAGTAGGGGCAAACATCCACTTACTTGGTATGCACTCTGTGTCGATGGGGCACAATCCACTGTGCCTAGGTGTATTCCACTGACCCACCGCAGCACCGGATCTTTGGGTTGTTGTGTGCTCACGTAAGCTCAAGCAAATGGTGCCTTGCAGCAGATTTGGGCAAAGCGCAGTGTTCTGGTTTTCCACAAGCCCCTTGATGTGCCTCTGAATGTGTACAGGTCACGGCTGCGTGGTTTTTCGTTTACCTCACTGCAGAGGGAGCATGTCACATATGCTTTCCTGTCCCCTTGTTTGCTCGCCGTAGTTATAAAGGCAACTCTCAGTCCTTCTGCTACTGCTAGGTGAAGCTTAGGGATCTCCTTGCACGCCTCCCTGTGCCTCCTGCAGGCTCCCGAGTGCTCGTGATTATGGACGTCCCTGTGGTATCCCCAGGCCGGGGTAAGGGAGCGAGCGCAAGTCGCGGCAATAACAGGCCGACACAGAGCGGTGCTGCAAACTTCTTTCTTTATTCGTGCTCCGACATCAACTAACTAGCCCCGCCCCTCCCGCGTCACTTCCCCTCTCTTCCCGCCCGGGTCCCTCCCGCCCCCGTTGTCCAGGATACGTCAACATGACATCTCCCCCCTTTTTAAACTGTTACCACACTCTTCGCAACAGGCGATGATCTGGCGAGTCTTTAGTCCATCTCCTCGATCCACCGGCGAGGTCTGGTCCGGACTCGCTGTGGTCGTGTCATCTCAGCCCTTGGCGACGCTCTGCTCACGGCCGTCTCGGCTTCTGGGTCTTGATCCGATTCGTCGGCGTCCCACGGATCCTCTCCGTGTTGATTACTGTATCTTCCTCTGGTGGGGCCTGTACCCTGCCGCTCAGGCGTCTTGTTCCGGGCGGTGGGAGTTCCTTGAAGTGGAACGAGTTCCGGGTTATCGCTCCTGTGGAGCCTTGTGCAGTGATCATCGACCCCTTCCTCTGGGTAACGAGAAGGGGCTCTTCCCGGAAGGCAGGCGTATGCTTGTGGGTCGAAGGTTGTCGGACGGCCACCACATCTCCTATGGTTATTTGGGATGTCTGGGCTTTTCTGCGGGCATCGGTGTATTCTTTCATTTTATTCTTTGCGGCTTCATCCCGGGCGTGGTGCACTTGCCTCTGCTTGGGGAATTCGGGTTTGGGGGTTGCGCCCAAACATGAGTCCGGCAGGGGTCTTCCCTGTTGTGCTATGGGGCGCTCCCCGGTAGTCCCGCAGTAGTTGGTTGAGTACCTGTTCGTATGGTTGTTCCGTGAGGCGAGCAATCTGCAAGGCCCGCTTGAGATTGGCCATGAACCGTTCAATCATCCCGTTGGCTTGCAGCCACAGCGGGGTCACCTTCCGATGTCTGAACCCCAAGTATTCCGCAAACCGGGCAAACTGATGTCCACAGAACGGGGCCCCATTATCGGTCTTGAGTACTTTGGGAACTCCATAGGCAGAGAAAATGTGGTCCAGTGCTGGGACGACGTGATGCGCGGCCGTGGACGAGATCATCTGTACTTCTGGATATCGGGAGTACTCGTCCATTACTGCAAGGACATATCTTCCCCCCTCGATGGGTCCAAAGAAATCGGCGGCCACCGCTTCCCATATGTTCTGCGGAAGTTCAGACATTTGTAGTGGCTCCGGATGTCGGTTTGGTGTGATGATGCAACAGGTGGGGCATGTTCTCAGGGCGGCCTCCACTCGGGCATCCATTCGTGGAAACCACACCTTTTGGCGCAGCATGCGCTGTGTGGAGACAATGCCTCGGTGGGTCTCGTGTGCCAGGTTGATGACTTTCTCCCGCATGGTTGCTGGGATCACTAGCTTGCAGTCCTTGAGTAGGAGATGGTCTTCTGATACGGCTAGCTCTTCTTTCACGAGGAGAAGGCGTTCCATGTCTTCCCATGTTTGGCCTCCTGCCGCTTTTCCTCTCACCTTAGCCCTCCACCATTGTCCAGATGTGAGACCTTCACATATGATGCGGCATGCCGGGTCGTTTTCAGTTTCTCTTGCCAGTTCCTCTGTGTTAACCCCTTCCGGCGTGGTTTGGTGAACCAGGTATCTGAGGTAGCGGTCTGCCACCGACGGTTCCGGTCTGCTCTCGTCCCTCGGTCTCCTGGACAGGAAGTCAGCAGGGTTTTCACCCTTCCCTGGTCTGTGAATGATGTTGAAAGCGTAGTCTTGCAGACGTAACCCCCACCGGGCGATCCTAGGGGGCATCTTAGCTTGGGGATTTCCATAGAGAAACAGTAGCGCCTGGTGATCGGTGACAACCTGAAACGGCTTTCCATACAGGAATAAGTGGAAGCGTTCGCATGCCCACACCACCGCTAGTCCTTCCTTTTCAGCCTGGGAGTAGGCTTGTTCAGTGGCGGATAAGCTGCGGCTGGCATAGGCTACCACGTGTCTCTGTTGTGGGTCTTTGGGATCAAATTGAGCCAGGATGGCCCCTAATCCCACTGGGCTGGCGTCCACTGTTAGTTCTGTTCTCCAGTTGGAGTCGTAGTAGGCCATATTTTCCGCTTTCGCAACCCTCTCCCTGATGGTTTCGAAAGCTTCTTGACATGCAACCGGTCCACTCGAATTTCTCGTTCTGGTGCGTTAGTTTCCGCAAAGGTTCACTGACCGAGGCGAAGTCCTTGATGTACCTGCTGCAGTAGCTGGCTAGGCCTAGAAACGAGCGGAGTTCTGACACATTGAGTGGCGCTGCTGTGTCATTCAGGGCTGAGACTTTGTCCGGATCTGTGGTCATCCCCACCTCTGAGAACACGTGGCCAAAGAATTTTAGCGTGCTCTTCCGGAACTCGAACTTGTTGAGTGTGAGGTTTGCATCGTGTAGAGCTTTACACACCCTCATGAGGGTTTCGTCATGGCTCTTTACGTCAGTCCCAAACACCAGAATGTCATCCGAGTAGTTGAGGCAGTTGGGAATGTGCTTTATGATGTTATGAACCTCGGCTTGAAAGATCTCTGCGGCTGACGACACCCCAAAACTCAGTCTTTTATATCTGAACAACCCAACGTGGGTGACAAATGTGGTTATGTTGCGACTTTCGGGGTGTAAGACCAGCTGATGGTATCCCTTCTGGAGGTCTAGTTTTGAGAAAACCTTGGCTCCGTTTAGCAGATGTATCATGTCCGTTATACGTGGCGCAGGGTATCCTTCCCTGCGGATTGCTTGGTTGGGACGTCTCATGTCGACGCACAGCCTGATGGTTTCAGATCCCTTCTTCGGGACGGGGACGATGGGGGAAACCCAAGTGGTTGCTCCCGAGACCTTTTCAATGATGTCCTGTTCCAGCAATTTCTTTAACTCATCCTCCACCTTTTGTTGGATGTTGACAGGGATCCCTCGGTATGGCTGAGCCACTGGGCATATGGAGTCGTCTATATGCAATTTCACTTGTCGGTTCTTGAGTTTCCCAATCCCTCTGAATATTTTTGGAAACAAGTTGTTGATCATGTCAATCGGGTCGATGTACTTGTGAACCATGATGTTATATAAGATGTGTATCAGGCCCATGTCTGCGGCGGCCTTGAAACTCAGGACACATCCGCTGTCCGTTTCGGTGGCCAGGACGTAGATTGGGACCTTCATCTCTTGCCCCTTGTATCGGCATAGCCCACTGAATCTTCCTACGCACTTGAGGGGAGTTTTCGCACCATATGCGTAGATATCAACGGTGGCTGGCTGGAGCTTTGGTTTTGGGGTTAGTTCGGCATACACTTGTTCACTCACCACGTTGACGGTGGCGCCAGTATCGATGAGGAATTCCGTTGGTCTTTCCTGCAGCTTCATGATGAGGGTGGGGCTATGAGCGGTGGCTGTGGGATTTCCTAAAGCGTAAACGTACGCCTTCTTTTTGTGATCACTCCCGGAGGAACTGGGGTCTGATTCTGTGGGGGATTGTTCGACCAGATAGCGGACGTGGCGTCTTGATCTTCTTTCGGGTTTGACCCTTGTCACGAATCGTCTCCTTTCTCTCTGCTTTTGGCGGTCGTCGCCGGAGTCCTTGTCTCTCTGGTCACTTCCGTGTTGACTTGGAGGGTTGGAGGTGTTACTTGGGGTTGAGTGCGTGCTCGGTGTTCCCCCATATCGATTCCTCGAGCGGGTGGCGCTGTCTCGGGGCCTCTCTCTCCCTCGATCCCTGAACAATTTGCATACTGCTTTGAAATGGCCTTCTTCACCGCACGAGGTGCAGCGTTGTCCTACGGCCGCGCATGTCCCTTCATGGGGATATTCGAATCCATACTTGTAGCAGAATAGTTCTTCTGTCCTTTTCTCTAGGTGTAATTTGTTTAAATTTTCGCCCACCGGTGTGCTCCCGAAACTTTCCACCTGACAGTCAATGGCTCTTTCGACCCTGGCCAGTGCCAGTATTTCCTCTAGCGTGCGGGACTTCTGGAGCAATTTCCTGCGGAATGTTTGGGACTCGCAACCTGATATTATTTGCGACCTGAGGGCTTCAGTGTTCGAATAATTTGCAAAGTCACAGTGTTTGAGCTTTGTGCGGAGTCGCATTACATACGCGTCCATGGTCTCCCCCTTTGCCTGCTTTGTGGTGTGGAACAGGTGCCTTTCGTAATCGACGTTGGTGTGAGGCGCGAAGTATGCTGCCAGGGCATCTTTTAGTTTCTGTATGGAGTCTATGGAGTCTTGGGGCATTTCGTCTATGATGTCTCGGGTGGCGGAGCCGACCGCTAGCTTTAGTAGACACACTTGCCTTGCATCCGCCACTGGCCCCGTGGCCGCCATGTACAGGTCAAAGTCCCGAATCCATTTGGTCCACCTGGGGCCCATGTTGCTCGTGTCCGTCACGTCAAAGGCTCCAGGCATCTGGGCAGCCAGTGTGTCCGGCAGTTGGTAGGGCACGTGATCATGCATTTGATCTAGGGGTGCTGGGGGCCCATTTCCTGCAGCTCCCGCACCTTGGTTTGCATCCTGATCAGACATGGTGCTGGGAGCGTGGCTTCCCTACGCGGGATTCCGCTGTCGTGGTGTGATGGCCGCCTTAGAAGGCACGAGCACCATCGAGGAGCACCACGCCTATTGAAGCGCTCTGGCGTGGGCCTGGCCTGGTCCTAGGCCCTGGGTTGTGGCTGCGCGAGGGCCTTCTCCCTCTCTTGGCGTGGGTCAGGGCTTGATCGTGGCTAAGCACTTGGCCACTTGTGTTTGGGCCCGCCCCGTATCCTGCCGCGTATCACTTGCGCTCGCCTGCTTCTCCGTGCTCACCGTCGCGGCCCGGATCTTCCCTCCGTGGCTCGATCTTGAGCGGAGAGGAGCTTAGACGGGCTCGTTCTCTGCCCGTCCTGTCTGCCAGGTTCCACGACGCCCTGGTGTTGCGGCGACACCCCGCGCTTCTGGGCTGCTGTGGGCGTCGGTCGGCAAGCGTTCTCGTCGCTGTTGTGTGCAGATGCACGGCGCTCGTCTCTCTCGCTTTCCGGGGACTCTGCCTCTCAGAATCTCATCCTCGTCGCCATTGTGGTATCCCCAGGCCGGGGTAAGGGAGCGAGCGCAAGTCGCGGCAATAACAGGCCGACACAGAGCGGTGCTGCAAACTTCTTTCTTTATTCGTGCTCCGACATCAACTAACTAGCCCCGCCCCTCCCGCGTCACTTCCCCTCTCTTCCCGCCTGGGTCCCTCCCGCCCCCGTTGTCCAGGATACGTCAACATGACAGTCCCTCCAGCACAAGCACCCCTCGCAACCATATCAGTACACTGTTGCGACCATGTTGCATTACTTGTTTCCACGTAGTCTAAGCCGCAGCATTCCTTGGTCCGGTGCTTGACCTCCTTTAGTGTGCAGATCATGGGGGCCCAGAAGCTACATGCACCCTTCATGCAGCTGATAATTCTGCAGCAGTTGCGTCCAGTGTTGTGTACTTCCGGTGCTTCCTCTGCATATACGAAAGCCCGATCTTCCTTTACAAGTCGGTTTGTACTCTTCGGAAAGGCTCGGTTACGAGTGTGTCAAGTGTTGTGTGCTTTCAGCACTTCCTTTATTTATAAGAACAATCGGTTCTCCTTATTGAGTCAGTTTTCACTCCCTAAAAGGCTCAATTGCACACCTCTTCCATGCTTGTTACAATAGCTTGCTGTTTATTATCCAATGCACTTCACCTCTCATGCACTGTTCAGTCCAGCAGTTTGCAGTCACGTCTGGAATCAGTGGCCTGGTTTCTGTCTCCTTTAGGGATACTTTGTATCTCGGTTGAACACCGTGCCTGTCCTTCAGAGGTCCCGTATGTGCTGTCATGTTCAAGATGAACGAGTGGGGCGAAGTGAAAGCTGGCTTTTCACGTGCATATTACAAGTGATTTCAGCAACCTCTGTGCTGCCGGAGGCTTGGATCTCGCTCTCCCGGACATCCGCTCCTCCGCGTAGGCTCTTATTCTCCGCCTCCAGCCACCAGTCTGCTCTCACATTTCTGCCCAGGCCCCCAGCCTCTGCATCGCAGCTCAGGATACGCATGCGTTTTGGAGAGAATTTTCTCATGTGGATCCAACGGCTTTATAATTCACCATTGGCAGAAGGTAGGGGTAACGGGGTATCCTCAAGTGTTTTTCCACTGAGCCGCAGGACCGTATCCTTGTTTCGGTGTCCAGTCATTTCGCCGAAAATAAAAGATCGAATGACCATTTGGTCGAATACCAATTGGTCGAAAAAAAAAAGGTTGAATTTTTTTAATTTATTTATTTATATATATTTTTTCGTTTCGGTTGGTAAAAAAAAATAATAAAGAAAAAGAGGGCTTGGGGGGGAACCCCCCATAAAAAAAATACAAAAAAAAATCGACCATTTTTTCGACCATTTGGCATTCGACCAAATGGCATTCGATCATTTGGTTTTCAACCAAATGACTGGTAACCCCTTCCTTCCCGCTTTGGCCCAGCCGATCTGGGTGCCTTTTACAACCTGGCCACCTCACTTCCTTCGCTGGCGCACGTCGGCTCCTCTCTTTGTTCTTGGTCTGCCACCATTTTGTTTCTGTGCCAACTAGTCTCCTCTCTGCTTCTCCAGTCCACAATTCTTATACTGCGATGCAAACAATGGCAAAAACACTAGCTCGCTGTTCCATGTGCCTTCGTGCGTCCGTAGTTACAATCTGAAGTGTTTCATCCACCTTAAGGCATATCTTTTGCACAGGATCATAAAAGATCTGCAGGAGCACCACAGAGACACGTCCTATCTCATGGCTCTGTAGCCACGCCCTCCTGGGGCCAATACTTGCTACTGTAACAAGGGTTTTGTCGTCTGATGTTAGCTCTCAGAGTGCTTTTTGTTCAGGAAGTTAGAAGGGTGCCACAGGAAGCAAGTGTGGCATAGGTGTTTTCAAGATGGTGATACCCTTCTTCCAGTTTAGATTCCTTCCACAGCTACACTATACTTGGCATGCCCTGTTCTTCTGGGAAGTTCTCAATCCTACCCTGCAGAGAACAAAGGAAAATCCAAGGGTGGGACCAACATTTGTTGTGGGGGACAACTCCAGCCTTAGAGAGCAATACACAAAGGACTCTGGCAGCTGCAGGAGTAACAGGAAACCAGTTGATAATAAAATTACATCAGGTGGTATTTGGCAGTTATCATTGTATTTCCTCATAGACAACTATATCAAACTAGGTATAGTTTTATATTTACATTTACCCAAGGTTTGCCACCAGGATATAGGGATCCACAGTTATACGTAGTTTTAATCCTGGGTGCCCACTGCTGAAGGCATACCATGGCTTTTTGGAATTAATGGGATTGCAGCAGTACATTTCAGGAATGCACATGTTACTTTGTAACTGCTATGTTTCCAAGTAACATTGCAGCCTCTGCTGTGTCAGCAGACAGAAAAAGTACACAGGCATACACTATACTTTTGTTTAGCACAGAAGATTGGGAAGTGAGGCCTATTTAGCAGAGCACAATTTCTGTGAGAGAAAACCAGCAACATTATGTATAGTGTGACTAATCAAGGGTATTCGGCCATTCTCCCAAAGGAGGAGCCTCCCCCTTTGAGGCTAAAAAGGTGGGCCCACTATGCAAGACCCTCCCTAAGGGTATAAGCAAGTGGTACCTCACTGAGAGAGACTCCACCTTAGGGGATAAGGACTGCCATTCCTTTGAGGAACTTCCTAGACCATTCGCCATAGCAACATATATGGGACTATCAGATATGAATAACATTATAAGTTCCAAAGACCTGGCAACATTATAAGTCCAGAGGCATGGCTGAAGACAAAACTAAAATACCCCATTATGCACAAGGAGGAGGATCTGTCCCTCTAAGGAGAGATGTCCATTTAACAGAGATGAGGAGGCTGGAAAGTGCGAGCCACAGAAAGAGAGAGAAAGAGATAGAGATAGAGAGAGATAGAGAGAGAGAGAAGAGCATAAGCAGGGGCAGCCTCTTGACGACGTGACGCATGGAAGAGGTGCAGCTGCAGAGAGCCCCGGAGCCCGCGACTTTCAGAGGAGTACAGAGCATCAGAGGGAAACACTGGAAGCCATGCGTTAACGAGCAGAGAGAACCAGAAGAGAAGGGAATCTTTATTGCGGTGGTGGCGTGACTACAACACCTTTGTGGCAAGCTGTGCAGTCATTGAACAGTGCCAAAGCCACTCAGTGAGGGATTAAACGAGACGCCCTGGGACTTGCATTCAGACCCAATCACAATGAGAGAGAAGACTGAGTGCGGGACACCGACAACAAGGAGAAGCATGAGATCCAGAGCAGAGGAACAGAACCCTATACATTGATGAGCCTTCCTCCACACACCCACAATGTGTCTGGTAGAATTGACCTCCTTCTTTCAGTGTAGAGGGTTTGAGTTGGCGAGAGTCCTTTCATCGGTGCCAGCTTGGCCCGAATGTGTGGCAGTTGACGATTCCCATACAGCCAGTCATTCACTGTCTGCAGCTGGCTCGGCCAGTAGTATCAACGAACACAAGATGAACTTATGCCCCCTTCCCAAGAGGAGCATTGCAATCTAGCCAGGGCAATGCGAGGTTGTTTCTCTCCCCAAAGCAGGTCTCTCACGGCCGAGGCAATCTTGTCAAATTCCCCTTTGGGTATCGGGAGCAGGGCTTTCTGAAGTATGTAAAGATATCTGGGAAGAGTTAACATTTTAAACAATGCAGCCTTCCCGAGTAGGTTTAGTGGAAATCGTCCAGTGATTGGGTAAAGGTTTTGGTAAAGGTAACCAGAATGACTAAGTCCTACCTGAATATCAGGATATTTAAAACCAGCCCTTGAAATCCGGTGTGGACATCCTTGGGGAATTGCCTCTTCTCCTCCCCCCATATTGGGAAAAAATGTAATTTTTGCCAATTGACCCTGGGACCGCTAATCTTCTCATATTCACTAAGTGTGCTCGTCACCAAGAGTCACGAGTACTCTGGGTCCCCAAAATATAACAAAAAATCATCTGCATACAGCAAGACTTTGTCCTCTCTAACCGATGGCCAACAGAACCCTGACCATTTGCTGTCAGATCTCAGGTTAATCGCTAGAGGCTCTATCGCCAGTGTAAACAGCAAGGGGAAAGCGGACACCACTGCCTGGTGAGGATACCCCGTTACCCCTACCTTCTGCCAATGGTGAATTATAAAGCCGTTGGATCCACATGAGAAAATTCTCTCCAAAACGCATGCGTTCCATAACTTTCCATGAACAGTCCCACAGAACAGAATCAAAAGCTTTTTTCAAAGTCTATAAAAAGAAGGGCGAGGGAGTCTTGCAACATTGAAGCCTGACCAATAGCCAGGTGCAGTCTGTGAATATTCATAAGAGTCAATTTGTGTGCCATGAATCCACACTGATCCGGGTGGACCAGAGAGGAAATCACCCTCACTAGTCAGTTGGCAAACACTCTAGCTTGAATAGTAACTTCACCATTTATAAGGGAGATAGTGGGAACACAGTTCTTGTGGCTTTTCATTTTTGGGGATCACTACTATACAAGCCCTTCAAAGGTCTGAAGGTGAGATCCCATCTTCCCTACTATGATAGAATAGTTTGTGTAGGTGAACAGTCGTAAGGTCACTATGTTTTTACCAGGTTTCTACTGGGAAACCATTCGGTCCTGAGGTTTTCCCTGATTGAAGGTCGGAGATCACAGTGGCTATCTCCTCTTCAGTTATGTCAGCCTCCAAATCTGAAAACTGCTGCAGAGACAAGTGAGGAAGTGTACTATCCTGCAGTGCCCTCAATCTCGCACTGATTATATTTTGTACATTTTTCTGCTTTTAGACACATTTATTTAGCAAATGTTATTCTTTACTTGGCGCTTTCTTAATAACCTAGATCGTGTTTGAATTGTCATTTTATATATTTTAAATACATTTTAACATTTCCTGGATAATTGTTGCTGCCTAATTTTAGCTTGTTACTTGTGTCCACGTGTGATTAGAATCAGAGCCTCTGCGAGTGTTGTACCTCCAAAGAGCCTTATTTTTGCAGTTCAGGCACGAACGCAACTAGCCGGTTTGTGACGGTTTGTGATCCGTAAGGGCTTTGCTTTGTCTACCCTACTTTTGTATCGTTCATTCTTTTATTGTTGCCCTTCTATTCCCATACATCTCTACCGATGAGGGAGAATATGCTTACAAGTAATGATCACTGAAGCCTAGTCTCCTCTATTCAGAGGAACTGAAGGGCCCGGCTCAGACTAGAGGCTGAGGAGAATCTTGCACAAAATGTTACTAATTAAATACTGACCCCTGAACCTCCAGAAACAAGTGTGCCTGCTCCTTTGCCCATCTCAATTTTCGCTCATTTTTTACCTTAATGGTTCATATACAATGGTGAACCAGCCCACACAAAATTCCCAAAATAGTGCAGAGAAAACTGAAAAAACGGTTACTTTGCCTTTGGGCAATGACAGCACCACACTTAAATGCGTATTATTTAATACCCGTTATTTGGAACTGCATGCCATAGAAATCTCTGACTGTATTACGCTTAATGACTTTGACATCTTAGTTTTTACGGAAACATGGCTTCATAAGTCAGCTCAGCATGCAGTGTCATTGGCTACACCAGAGGGATATACATGTCTTCATACAGATTGGAAAACAGGCTGAGGCGGCAGAGTGGCTATGATATTTAGAAAGACTCTGGATTTTTATATCTCTACACTCACCCCATATTGACTCTTGGGAGGCAATGCTTCTTAAACTTAATATTGATTCCTTACACTCACTTAACATGCTAATTATATACAAACCACCAAGAAATACTCCCCTCTTTGAGGAGCAGTTGTTGGCCTTTATAGGAGGTTCATCAAAAAATACCTCAGCCATTACTATATTAGGCGATTTTAATGTATGGGCAAACAATCCTCAGGTCTCGGATGCAATGTCATTATTACAAACCTTTTCATCCCTTGGTTTTGATCAGGTTGTAAATAACCCTACTCATAGTCCATAAAATACACTTGACTGGTTATTATCTAAAAATCAAATAGTAGTCCTACAGCACATTGAGAAGTGCCCTTGGACCGATCATTCTCTACTTCATTTTAACTTGTCATCAGTGCTCAGTAACACTCCCAGACAAGCAAGTGTACCTAGCATAGCTCGCAATCTTAAAAATGTTACATTAAAATCCTTTGAATCTACAATAAAGCTCTTACTACCGTTGCTAGTTGGCAAACTACCTTTAGAGGATTTTACTACCTCTCTTAGAACAGCTACTAACAAAGCCTTTGACTCCCTGTCCCCTCTTCATCCAATTAAAGCCAAGAAACAAAAAGGACACAAATTACAGTTTTCACCGGAAAAACTACTGGCCAGGAAAAAAAAGAGAAAAGCTAAACTTAAATTGAGAAGCCACCCATCTCTCTCCACCATGACGGACTACAAACTATCTGTCAAGGAGTATAAAAATGCAATTTTTGAAGCAAAGTGTCAGACAGTCAACGCTAAGATAGAGAGGGCTCCATCGAAATCCAAATAATTTTTCTCTGTTCTTCTGGAACTTAAAGGACCAACTATAGAGCCTTCACTCACTATAGATGACAATTGGTGTCAAAGTGTTTTGGACAGTTTATATCAAAAGACCCTGCAGCACCAAGTACGTATCAAGAAATTGAATTAGACGCAGCTCTTTGAAGATGATATAGATATCATAAGTTTGGAAGACCCTCCTCAAAACACTAATCTTTTCTCCTTTTGTGAGATTTCAGGTTATAGAGAAGTTGAAGCCAACATCCTGTAACCGTGACATCTGTCCCTCCACATTCTTTAAGGAATTTGCATTTCCACTAACTCCCTGGATTTCAGAACCTATTGATTACTGCTTTTCCGAGGCCCATGCGCCTGTAGCCATTAAAGAAGCTTGGATCACACCATTGATAAAAAAAAGGATAACCTTGATCCACTGGTTCCTGAAAACTACTGCCCCATAACAAATGTGCCTTTCATTAAAAGAATTCTTGACAATGTTGCATACTCTCAATTCCAAGCCTTTGTAGATACGCATACCATCTTGAAAAAAAACGATCAGGTTTTTGAGTTAATCACGGGACAGAAACATCCGTGCTGGATTTGAAGCCAAACATCACAGAGACCATTGAGGATGGAACTATTGCTCTACTTTTGCTGGAGTTATCATGAGCATTTGATTTGGTCGATCACAACCTATTGGCAGATAGACTAGAAAATGTAGGTAGATGCTCCCCTATGGAAGTATCCTGGCTAAAATCTTTCCTTGGACCTAGAATAGCATGTGTAGCCAAGTGAACATCCCAATCACAGAAAATATCAATAACCTGTGGGGTCCCTCAGGGATCATGTTTGTAACCATTGTTGTTTAACATATATGTTAAATGCCTGTGTGATCTCCTGCAATCCCTTGGTGTAAAATTCGCCAACTATGACGACGATACCCAGATAGTGTTCAAGCTATCTGTGATCTACGGGGAGGCTTTGACAAACATTAATATGATGTTTGGGGAGATCCAAAAATGGATGGCCCTACACTCCCAGGCTCTTAATGACAATAAGACAGAGTTGCTGATCGTGGGTACACCCTACAGATTAAAGAATCTAGACACACGATACAAAGCCTTTGTAATTAATGGAAACTCGATCCCAGTGTCTGACTCAGTAAAGACGCTGGGTGTTTAATTTGATTCCCACATTTCCTTCCAAAAACATGTATCATATCTAAAATCATCATGCTCATACTTCATACATTTACTGTGGCAAATCCACCCTTATCTGTCTGAACCAAACAGAGCGCTGATTGTGGCGGGTATAGTCAATACGAAGTTAGACTACTGTCATAGTCTTCTTCTTGGAACATCTAAAAGGAACATCAGGAGACTTCAAGTACTACAAAACGGCTCAGTCCGAGCCGTCTGTGGTCTTAGTTGTAAAACTCACATTTTGCAATATCAAAAGAAGCTACATTGGATCTCGATAGAGCAACGTATAAACTTCAAAGGCTCTGTCTTGGTATTTAAATGTCTGACGAGCGAAGCACCAGATTACCTTGTCTTAAGAATTAAAAAAGCTACTTCTCAACAAACTTTGCGTTCAAATAACCAGATGCTCCTGGTTCAACCACACGCTACTCTGAAAAAGCTTGGAGGGGCAAGCTTTAATGCTTGGGCCCGTCTGTTTGGAACTTACGTCCCTTAGATGTCAAGTAATGTGTTACCATTCAACGGTTTAGGAAACGTCTCAAAACATGCCTTTTTGATGGTTAGCTAGTCAATGTTCCTGAAACTGCCATGCTGGAATGATCGTCACATCCAGCTTCTTTCAGTTGCTTCTGCAACTCTGTCTGTTTTTGTCTGTTCTTTTGTTATGTGAGCGGCCTGAGACCTTCGTGTGTGTGTGTGGGCTATATAAGAACCTCTTTAGTTAGGTAGTTAGTTAGTAAGCATGTCTCGATCTCCCGGGGCTCGATAGAATGTTTCAAAATAGGCTGCAAACATTTCAGCAATGTCCGCATCGTCCGCAATCTGATCCCCTTATTGTCCAGTAACTTCCTCACAAACCTGCTACCATCTTCCCACCTCGCCAGTCAGGTCAGCATTTTCCCTGCCTTGTCGATCAACACATAACTCTGACTGTGCTTAGCCCAGTGTGCCTGTTGTGCGTTATCTAGGGAGATGTTCTTGTGTGTCTACTGGGCCCAAAGGAGTGCATCATATGATTGTGGGGATCCTGCTGTGAGAAACACTTCCTCAGCTGCGATCTCAGTGAGTTCAGCCTCCCTTACCGCCTGTATTTTCAATTTCTTTTTTACTGCCACTTGTGAAATCATCTCAACTATGAAGACTGTTTTATAACCCTCCCAAAGCGTCACCGGGCTGTCCACCGAGCCAACGTTCATTGTAAAATACTGAGATGTAAACTTTGACTTAATACTGTCTACGAAATCAGGTAAACCCAGTTAGTAACTATTGAAACGACATGGCGATTGGAGTCTTTGCTTGTTGCTTTTAAGCGCCATGAGAAGGGGAGAGTGATCTGAGATCCCTTTGGAAAATTGAGATCAATTTTATTGATGCAAGCCTGTGTGCATTGCTGTGGGAAATAAAAAAGTTATAATTATGAGACATGGATCTGCGGACCCCTAAGAGGAATGAGAAGAACAAGTTACCTTCTTACCTGGTAACGTTCTTTCGATGGGATGGTCCGACGACGTATTCCATATCTATGACAGGTAATGTACACAGCTGTGCTGCTTCGGAAAATCTTTGGCGTATACGTCCTGCGTCGATGACCTGATGCGCCGTCCCCAAGGACCTCCTCTGACGGCCGACGTCACCCAATGTGATAAGTAGGACGCACGACGCCCATAGCCTCAGTTATAGTTTTTTCCCAGAACGTGTGCCACCAGTTTTCTGCCAGTCAGACACACAAGGCCTTGCGGAACGCAAGCTGCAAATCGCAAAAGAAATTCTGCAGCGGGGAAGGCAGGGAGGGAGCGATATGGAATACGTCGTCGGACCATCCCATCGAAAGAACGTTACCAGGTGATAAAGTAACTTGTTCTTCGAGGGGATTGGGTCCTCCGACGTATTCCATATCTATGACAGACTCCCAAAGCAGTACCAAGCAAGGAGGTGGGAAAGAATTTAGAATACAAATGTAGCATGCCCAATCAAATTGCGGAATAGAGAACTGCCTTGCCAAAGGCCAGATCTTGCCCTCTGATGGAATCGAGGGAGTAGTGATGTACAAAAGTATGTACTGAAGCCCAGGTGGCTGCATCACAGATGTGACAAATAGGAACTCCTCTCTGCAGGGCAGTAGACGCAGCCACTCCCCTGGTAGAATGGACCCGCAAGCCAGCCAGAGGGCCTTACCCGCCAAGCTAAAATAATCCAACGAAACAAAGTCTGTTTCATCACAGCTTATCCCAAACGCTTTCCAGCGTAACCAATGAAAAATTGATTGTCCACTCTGACCCGGGACATGCGCGAAATATAAAAGCTCAACGCTCTCCTAGGATCAAGCCTATGGAGCCTCTCCTCTTCCTTACCAGGATGTGGAGGAGGATAGAACGCTGGAAGAACAACCTTCTGGCTCAAATGAAATTCCGAAACCACCTTCGGAAGAAAAGAAGGACAAACTCTAAGGACAACCCTGTCCTTCTGAAACACAGTGAAGGGTGGCTTAACTGAAAGTGCCTGTAACTCACTCACTCTGCGAGCGGAAGTAACCGCAACCAAAAACACAGTTTTCAGAGTCAACAGCCTCAAAGGGCAAGAATTTAAAGGCTCAAACGGAGCACCCATAAGAAACTTAAGAACAAGGTTCAGATCCCAACCGGGCACCAGAAAAGGTGACGGAGGGAACACATTAGTGAGCCCTTTCAAAAACTGTGAAATCAAAGGAATCTTAAAATAGGAACACTCTTCAGACGAGTGCTTAAAGATGGACAGCGCCACCAGGTAACCTTTAATAGTCCCCACTTGCAAGCCCCTGTGGGCCAAAGAAAGCAAAAAAGACAGAACCATGGGAATGTCACATTCAAAAGGATCCACATTCTCAACTCTGTACCAGTCGCAGAACTTTCTCCAACGGCAACGGTACAGAGACTTTGTTGCCGGCCGCCTGGCCGAGAGCAACACCTCCATCACGTCTTCAGGGAGGTCCCAATCCTTATACCTCAATCTTTCAGAAGCCAAGCGTGAAGATTGAGGGAACTGACCTCTGGATGGAGAACCTGACCCCCCTCCCGTGAGAGCAGATCGCCTCGGTAGGGAAGACGACATGGAGGGCAGATGGACAAGTCTAGAAGGTCCGGGTACCTCGTCCTCCGGGCCCACGCCGGAGCAATGAGGATCATCCGGGAACCGAACCTCCGTAACCTCCGCAGCACTTGCAGGATGACGGGGACTGGAGGAAACGCGTACAGCAGTGGGAATGACCACTCCACCATGAACGCGTCTCCAAAGGCTCCTTTTGGAGGAAATTCCTGCGAGCAAAAGCTTTCGCACTTCCGGTTGACATTGGAGGCGAAGAGATCCACTTGAGGGGTCCCCCAAAGGGTGAAGATCTCCAGGAGAATCTCCTGAGCCAGCTTCCACTCGTGAGAGATCGAGCTCTGCCTGCTCAGAGCGTCCGCCGTCTCGTTGTTGTCTCCGGCCAGATGAACAGCCGAGATCGAAACTTCCTGCTGGATGGCCCAGAATTCGAGCTGCAGCGCCTCCCTGCACAGCGGAAGTGACCCTGCCCCCCCTTTTTGTTGAGGTAGTGCATGGCCACCGTGTTGTCCGTTAGAATCAGGACACTCTTTCCGCGCACAGTCGGCAGAAAAGCCTTCAGGGCTAGCCTGACGGCCCTCAGCTCCAACAGATTGATATGGAGTCTAGACTCCGACGGAGACCAACGACCGCTGATTGTCAACTCGTTGGCATGAGCTCCCCATCCCATGAGGGATGCGCCCGTCACGATCGTCACCTCCGGACAGGGCAGCCAAAAAGGGGCCCCCTTCATCAGATTGCCCTCGACAGCCCACCACAGAAGGTCCCGGGCTACCAAGGGCGGCACCTGAACAGGGTCCGACAGCCTGCCCGAGGACTGAGACCACTGGAGCTTGAGTGCCCACTGCAAAGATCTCATCCACAGACGAGACTCTGGCACCAGAGAATGCAGGATGCCATGAGGCCGAGCAGTCTCAAGAATTCGGACGCAGTGAGATTCTGGGCAAGCTGAAACTTGTGCACCATCTGCTGAATTTGAAGAGCCCTCACCTGAGGAGGAAAACACTGCCCTAGGGACGTGTCGAGCACTGCTCCGATGTACTGGAGCCACTGCGTTGGTGTCAAATGGGACTTCTTTAAATTGAGGGAGAAGCCCAGCTTGTGAAGGAAGTGGCAGGTGACGGACAGATGATCCAGGACTTGCTCGGGAGAGCTCCCCCTGATCAACCAATCGTCCAGGTAGGGGTAGATGTGAATCCCCCCTTTCCTGAGATGCGCTGCCACCACCACCATGAGCTTGGTGAAAACCCTCGGGGCGGAGGTCAATCCGAAACTGAAAGTGCGAGTCGCCAACCGCAAACCTCAGGTACTTCTTGTGCTTGGGATGGATCGCCACATGGAAGTAAGCATCCTTGAGGTCGAGAGACACCAACCAGTCCTGAAGTTGAAGGGCCTGGAGGACTTGAGAAAGAGTTACCATCTTGAACTTGTCCTTCCTGAGGAGTTTGTTCAAACCGTGCAAGTCCATGATGGGTCTCAATCCCCCGTCTTTCTTTGAAATCAAAAAATAAGGGGAATACCATCCCTTATTCCTCTCCGCTACAGGCACCAGTTCTATGGCGCCTTTCTCCAGCAGGGCTTGAATTTCCTGCGCAAGGAGCAGATCCGAACACTTCAAAGAGAGGTTCCCTGGTGGATTGTCGTGAGGCCTCTGCCGAAAAGGAAGACAGTAGCCGTGGGTTATGATCTCCAGAACCCACACATCCGAAGTAATTGGTTGCCACTCTACAAGTTGCTGCGCCAGCCTTCCCCTAACCGGCGAACCATGACTGAGTGGCACCGGCTGCAGCGTTGCCCAAGGGTAAAGAGGCAACTGCCCGAGCGGCCTTGGCACCTCGAGTACCTTTATTTCCACCTCTGGCACTCTTACGATGGCCTCTTTGACTGCTAGCTCCCCTCGCTTTACTGAAGGACGAGTAATTGCGAAAGGAACCTCCCCTCCATTGCTGTCCCCTAGGACAAAAAGGCGGAGGTTGGCGAACTGCAGCACCCAACGACTTCGCTGCAGCTTTGGAGGTCTGCAACCTCTCAAGGCTCTCGTCAGCATTGCTGCCAAAAAGGTGTTCACCATCAAAGGGCATTTTGAGGAGCCGGGACTGCACATCAGGAGCGAACCCAGACTTCCGCAACCACGCAAACCTGCGCATTACGGTGCTCGTCGCCATGGACCGACTGACACAATCCGCCAAGTCCAAACCCGACTGAACGGCCTTACACATAGCATCCTTGCCATCCTGAACCATAGCAAGGAAACCATCCCGTTCGTCCCCTTCGGGAATATGTTCAGCCGCTAATGCAACACAGTTCCACAGAGTGTGTGTGAAACGAGACAAGGCACATATGGAGTTGCCGCCTGAAGCGGCATACCCCCAGAAGAAAACACTTTCTTCACCCAACCGTTAAAATGTTTGTCGTCCCTATCCAGAGGGATGGTAGGATTCGACGCCTGCTTTGCCGGGGCCGTAGCCGCCTGCACCACCAAACTCTCCGGAGTGGGGTGCGTAGACAAGTAGCAGGGGTCGCTACTGGCTGGATGGTATTTTCGCGACAAACACTTGCCCACTGCCGGGAGACTCTCCAGAGCAGTCCAAGCCGCCGCCACCCTTCTCTGCAGAGCCATATGAAAAGGCAAAACCAGGTCAGTGGGGGGACCGAGATCAAGGATGTCCATGAGATCATCCTGAACAAACTCCCCTTGGGGAGCTGACCAACCCAAGTACTCGGTGACCCGAGACATAAGGCGCCGATATGAAGAATCGGCATGAGTGCCAGGCTCCGGCCTACAAAACTCCACCTCCGGAGAGGTGTCCAGTCCACTGGCATCATGCAGCGACTGCTGCAGATCATCAAACTGGCTATGGCCTGAGATAAGGTCATCTGGAACCGTAACCGGAACCAAGCCCCCATCAGAGCCTTCATCACCCTCTGAAATGTACTCCAGGCGGGGAGAGGAAGACCTCTGTGGACCAAAGCAGTGCCTTGCCTTAGCCAAAACATTTCTAGGGGCAAACCCCGTGCCACGGGGCCCCTCCGACACCACCGCCTTGAAAGGCGGCGAGGGCGCCGAACGAGTCGACAGAAAAGGCGTTGACGTCGAGCGAATCGGCGTTGACGTCAGCTGCAGGGCCGCCAGCATCGGCGGCGTCGACACAGGCCTCGAAGCCGGAGATACGAGCGTGTCTCTCGACGACCTAGGCGCCGACGGCGTCGACGACCACCTCGGAGGCGGAGCATCGAGAGAAATCGTCGACGACCTCGGCGCCATAGTCGTCGACGTCTTCTTCGAAGATGGCACAGGATCACGCGTTCTCGAGCGTGTCGAGGACCGGGACCTGGAACGGGCATGGCGAGAACGGCTACCCTTGTCCGAGCGGGACCTCTCCCGCGAGCCGTGCCGACCACCCGAGCCCGAAGGCGTACGGGCGGTGTCTCTCGACCGGTGCCGACCGACCCCACTCGGAGGCGTGGACGGACCGGTGCCCTGCAATTCAAGAATCGCTAGCATCTGCTTCCTGAAGGAAGCCCATTCCTCTGCTGTCGCTTGCATGGAGGGATAAGCAACCCGCTGACGGGCGGAGTCCTCGAAAGAGGACGGGAAAGGCGACCTATGCCGGCGCTTCCGGGAATGCCTCAAAGAGGCGGAGGAGTGGTGAGACCGACTCCTGGAAGGAGACCCACAGGACTTCCGACGATGACGCGGAGAGTCACCCCTCGAGTCATCCGTCGAAAGCCCCACAGACCTCGACTTCCGGGGCTTAGACACCCAGCCTACCGACAGCTTCTTCTTGCGTTCCTGCAAGGCCTTTGCCGTGAGCGACTGGCAGTTGACACAGTCGTCCGTATCGTGGGCCTCCCCAAGGCACCAGAGGCAGGCGTCATGCGAGTCTGTGACCGACATCTTGGAACCACAGTCCCTGCAGTTCTTGAAGCCCGGACGCGGGGTTGAAGATGAGAAAGACATCGCCACGAACAGGTCTTCACAACAAACCGAACAGGTTCAACGAACCGAGAATTGAAAACAGAAAACTCCAACGAGTCAAGGCGTACCGAGATTCACGAAGCGAACGCGTTCGTGGAAAAAACGGAACTGAGGCTAGGGCCTCGTGCGTCCTACTTATCACATCGGGTGACGTCGGCCGTCGGAGGAGGTCCTCTGGGACGGCGCATCGACGTCATCGACGCAGGACGCAGACGCCAAAGATTTTCCGAAGCAGCACAGCTGTGGACATTACCTGTCATAGATATGGAATACGTCGGAGGACCCAATCCCCTCGAAACCCTGATCTAAGGTGTGTTCAATCCTCCACGCATCTAAGAACACAAGAGCAATTGAAAAGGAATTTAACTTTGTGGGTGTGTTAGGGTTCTGGTTCCTAAGGTGGGTCCAGTCAGTGACCAGGTCCATTACATCATTGAAATCCCTGCCTCGGACGCATGCATCAGGTTGGTTATTCGTGACCACTGTCTGAACTGCGTCCAATAAAGTTGAAGTCAAGGGTAGGGCTGCATAGATGGCCATAATATCCCAAATCGTGCCCCAGATTTCTCCCCATAACATAACAAAATGGCCTAGTGGGTCTTGGTGTGTTTGAAGAAGCCACAGGGGAAGCCGTTTGTGAAGTAGGATTAGGGTACCACGGCCCCTTTAGAAAAATCTGAGTGTGCTGCAGTGTTATAATTTGATCTTTTCAAGAAATGACATACAGACCCAACCAAGTGCGTTTCTGTGAGGAGGGCTATATTCGGGGAATATCTATTAAGAAACTGCAGCACTAACCTGCGTTTAATGCTAGATCCCAACCCGTTTACATTCTAGGTCAAAAAGGCAATGTGTCTATCAGGCATTACAGTCCCCATATGAAGACGTGACACAATACACCCCTTTGTCTTGATCCCAGCTGCCGCCTAGTGTTGGTGGATTCCCATGTAATCCTGGCAAGATGTTGCAATAGATGTCACCCCTGTATTGGTTGGCCACTCGGGGATGTCTTCATTAATGTTTCCTGTGTCCATGCTTGAAATGTACCAATCCAAACAATACAAATTACAACATCCCAAATCCTCCCTCACTATAATCCGTCCCAACTAGATGAATGTAACTAATCCAACCTATATAAGTAGGTTAACTAGGTTAGAAGGTTAAATGGGGGGATGTGCCACCCTTCGGCCAAGGCCAGCGTTTCATGACTGATCAGAAGGGCCGAGACTTATATCTGCAATGTCTGCTTAAACATCAGTTCGAGAGTTATGTCTCTAGGGCATCTTCATGGCCATCAACCCACATTCTAGGAGGCTTGTGCTACGTGACCATTACGAGCCCATCCGCCCTGTGAGGACAGAGAGGTGGGGTTGGCATCTGCCGGTCTCGTGATGGTGGGTTGTTGTTTCTCTTCTCTCTCTGAGTCGACCCTGTCCCAACATTCATTTCAAACCAAGTCCATGCCTCTCGGGGATCATTGAAGAGCTGGGTAGTGCCATTAAAATCCATTTTAAGCTGTGCCAGGAAGAAGAGAGCGTACTTGATGCCTTGCGCAATGAGTTCTTTCTTAATAGTGTCGAGCGGCTGTCCAGCTATCTGCACTTCTCTGGTGTAGTCTGGAAAGAATGCAATTTTCAAGCCATTAGATGTGATTGGGCTCATTGAGCGTGCCATCTGAAGTAGTGCATCTCAGCCTTGATAATTTTGGCAATCACTGTTCTTGGTGAGGCACCCAGTGTTGATGGGCCGGTAGGCATCCGGTGCGCGTGTTCTAACGAGAAGAATTTAGAAACCATTTTGGGCTAATATCAGACCGGTCAGCCATTTTTCCAGAACAAGTTCTGTGCTCCGGCCTTCTGATTTTTCAGGCAATCCAAGTATATGGATATTGTTCCCCCTGGAATGCCCTTCGCTTTCCTCAACTCAGTTTACCAGCATCTTCATTCTTTGTTGTACTGTCGAGACTTGGCACTCCACTATTCAAATGCCATTTTCAGAATCAGAAATGCGTTTTTCAGCCTCGCAGACTCTCAAGGTTATTTTATGCATAGCATGACGTATTACCAAGATATCGTATCAGATTCCATCAAGTTTGCCTTCCATAGATGTTCTGGTGTCTGTGATGGCCCTCATTACATCTGTCAGAGAGAGGACAGGATCTTCAGAAGTTTTGTCCTGCGCTGTGTCAGTGGAGGTAGGCCTTTTAGGGAGGGTTGGGGCGCTTATGGTATATTGCTCCATCCTGTTTTGCATTCCTTGTTTTTTGGACTTGTATTTCACCTTGATGGTGTTCCCACTGTTCCAGAGAGGGTGGGCGCCTCAAGGATACATGAAGCAGTGTGTGGGCTATGAGGGAGAGTGAAAAATCCACTCAGCTCTTTATAAAAGGAGGGTGGGCGTTACTCATGTTGTCTCTAACACCCTGACCAGGACTCAAGTGCAAACCAGGTGACTTGGCGAGCTGGTGATGGTCACCTTCTCGTGCCGTTCCTCTGGTCCACTTCTTTGGATTCCCTCCTCCACTCCTTCATATGGCTCATGCTCTGCAACACCCTCTTGGGCCATGTGGTAATGGGCTTCCAAATGGAGCAGCTACCGTGGATGCAGATCAGTCATGGTGCCGTCTGAAACCCAATCATTATCAGTGCCTCAGATGGGAGAGGGGTTAATCACACATTGTGGGCAACCAGCAAAAAATGGGGATGTTCCCCAGTCTTCCACGCTCGCCGTAAATGTCCTGATACCACACGCCTCTCCGTGCCCCCTCCTCACCTCTCCATCTCCATCGGTGTCTCCCAGTGCTTCTCCGCTCCGCCCAGCACAATCTTCCTGCCCAAATCGCAGAGAAAGTCAGTCAGCTCCACTCGGTGTCAAGCCCTCAGAAGTGCAGCTGGAAGATTTCGCAACTTCAGGTTGCCGACATCTGTTTTTCCCCGGCATTGGAGCAGTCATTGCAAGATCGTCCCTAGCCCCCACACTGATAATATGGTGTTAAGTCCAGAAAATCAGGATAGTAGTGGCAGGATTTGAAAGGCCTTGGCGGAGCTCTAACAGCTCACGTCTTCATTTGTTCGCTGCTTGACAGCACCCCCCCACCGTAAATGGTTAATAGCTTCGGTTTCATCTACCCACGTCTGCAAGCGGTTAAGTAGTACCTTCATTATTTTAATTAACACCAGTAATAATGCCCTCCAAGTGTCCGCCTCCTGCTTCTGGCCCGCCACAAAAGCAAAAAGCAAAAAAGCTCAGCATAGCAAAATGCAGATGACATTCTTTTCCAGAATGTAGCAGGCCAAAGGACATGTGTTCAGTGGAATGTTTGGTGGCTTCTAACAAAGCAGTTTTGGGCTTCACATTTCCCGGAGAAATGGTATATCCTAAATATTTGATCCATTGTTGACGAAATTAGCATTTTCCCTACGTATGTCATGTGGCTGGTGTGGATTTTCCACAGTCCTTGTTTGAAAGTAAAATTGGCTGCTTTTTCAGATACCTCCCCCTGTGTCCATAGCAATGGAGATGTGCCCAACATCTGGATGAGACAAGGAAGTTGTGCAACCCCATGCATGTTGATGCCAGAATACAATGCCAATTTCTCTGGTGCACTTGCAGCGTTAGGTAGTGGATTTGGTAGGTGGGATGAGGATGACAGCAAAAGAAATGTTGGGCGCCAAGGAAATGGAAATTGAACACTTAGAGGTAAGTAGCACTCACAACCACTGTTGTGATTAAAGAAATAATAACCTATAATTAAAAGTTTCAGTGAATTGCATTTATTATGAACAACTTGCAGCAGTAATCAGCACAGAAATTAATTATATATAAAAAAAGCAAAGGGGGAAATAAGGGTAACCAGAGAAGAGGTATCGAGATTAAAGAGTAGTAGTCCTAGTACAGAGCATTGTGGGACTCTTTCTGGGAGAGGGGAAAGATTGGAAGTGCTTGTGCCACAAAAGATAGAGAAGGATTGGTCAGACAGGAAAGAAGTGATCCAGGCAGTATGCTGAATGCCCACAGTGGACATGGTGTGGAGGAGAGAGGGGTGGTTGACAGTATCAAAGACTACAGGAAGATCAAGAAGGATAAGAATTGCATTTAGTGTAATGAGCAGAATTATGAATGCTAGAGACATGAGTTAATATAGTTTTCATGACATGTGAGCTATGGAACCTATATTGAAGTGGATCAGAGGGTTGTTGATGTCGGTGGTGATTCAGTTGAATACTATTCGCTCCAAAGTAGTGTTTGAGTAGTGTGGGAGGTGGGAGATACATCAGTGGTTAGCAAGGTTATTAGAGCTGGGAGCAGGTTTTTCATGGACTGTTACTATTTCAAAGGTTCGGTGCAGATGCCAGTACAGAGAGAGAGAGAGAGAGATAGAGAGAGAGAGAGAGAGAGAGAGAGAGGTTGAAGAGTATAGAGAGGAATGATCAGTGAAGAGATCCAAGATATTTGATTGTTCGTGATGTGAAAAGATACAAAGGCGTGCACAATGGGCTGAGTTCAGAGTAGGTATACGTTAGGTCAGTGAGGCTTCTTCTCACTGTAATTGTAATTGGTTACTTATAGCACACTTAATACCCAGAGGTTTCTAAGCACGGACCCAGGGATTGAACCTGTGTTGCTCCAGTCGTCTTGTTTCCAAGGCGAGCATGTTGCCCTTGAGCTATCCCCCCGCCTTTCCCGGTACTGTCATACCATGGTTAACTAGGGAGGATTAGAAATCAAAGTGACCTCGGATCAGAAGAGGGCTTTGGAAAATTCTGCAAGTTCTTAATTGCTTCATGATCCCAAGGACAATAACTAAATTTGAAGCTGAGATAGAGAGCGTCCTCCGTTGTGTTTCTGGTAGCAGAAAATTATTGTGTCTATGACAAAGTAGGGTTATGGCTATCTAATCCTTGTTGATTTCATTGTACCTTCTCCAAAGTTATGTCCAAACAAAGTATATGAGTCATTACATACATGCCCCAAAACATGAAAAACTTGAAATTAGGGGTGTACCGAACTTCCGCTTTGAGTAAGTATTCGGCCGAATTCCAGCTGAAAAAAAGCTATTCGGCTCCGGCCAAATAGTTTCTTGCTATTCGACTCTTGCTGAATACTTTGTAATTTTCATTTGATTAAATGCAACAAGAACTCAGAAAGGCAAATATAGACTTCAGTTTACAAAACTAAATAGAATTAGACCAGCCACTTAGCCACAAGACCAGACTAATTGCTATCACACTGCTGTAAAATATCTTATATTGTATCTGCTCTTAATGGCTTGTTTTGTTACAGATTATTAGACATAAAAGGGGCTCACCTTTCATACTTAGCCAGCAAAAATATTGGAAAATATTTGGCGAATGTTTATATGCAATGTGCACTTTCTTCAGTTGGAAAAGACAAACTGAAAGAAATGTGCATATTTCACTTTAGTATACATTCAGTTCCTGTCATGTCACTTCCCATTGCATACGTCATAGTTCCCCCTTTTCTTTTTTAAGGACTTCAGTCCTGAGTTTAATATTATCTGATATTTTATCAGGATTGATAAGGTGCATATGTTTGTGTATTGGCAAGAAGGAATGGCGAGGATAAGTGAAAAGGAAGCAGCATTTGTTCCTATGGGCCATGCCCATGGAGAAACATTAAGAACTCACAATAGGGAGTGGAGACTAGCAGTGCTCGGTTATGTTAGGCAGAGTAATATGCCTCCACCTAACAGACCTCTTAGAGGAATGTATGTTGGCTAATCTCTCCACTTCCAAAGTGGCCCAATGTGTGACAGTGGGTAAAGATAGGTGTGAGGACTCTGTATAAGACAGTCAGAGAGCTATGCTCTGTTGGTGGAATTTGTAGGATGTAGAGTTGGGAGAGCCAGAGAATTCCTGTGATGGGCCAAGTAAGGGCTGAGCCTTAGAGTCCGGCTTGGCTCAAAGTGGCAAACGTGAGTTGAACTGGCAAAATGAGCACGTAAGTCTTGGAACCAAATACACCATTGCCGACACTCTGCCGGCATACAGTGCAAGCTCCCATTACTGGGTTCCTGCCTCCCCAACACCTGCACAAACTTCCTACTTGGGGCCTGCCAACCCCTAACACAAATACCATACATAGCATTCCACCTCCCATTCAAAAAACACAAATCCCCTACCTGGAATTCTGCTTGCCCATCCCTACTAAACATAAATCCCTGTATGTCCTCCCACTTCCCCAGACCACACAGAGAGACAACACCCTAGACCTACTCGGAGCAATCAGACAATGGAGGCAACCTGAGCCAGAAAATTATTCTGATTTAACGAAAAATAAAAAAATAAACTATCAGGTAGTAGTGATTAAATTGCCTTTTTGTTCTGCAAAACATAGGACTATTCCTCTGAAATGTTTCCTTTAAAGCATTTTTAATTTGGTTTGGCTAGTGCCAGTGGGTTCAACTCTGACATAAAGCAATTCTCTAATGAGAATGTGCATTTAGGGCCTTTCTGTCTAGTTAATATATGAAAGGGATTTGGATATGTGCATTTTGACTCTTCTAAATGTTAAGCCCTTTCACATGCCTGTTTCTCAAAATGAGTATTTTGCTCTTTTGACAAACATATTAGCAGCTGGTCTAGGTACTGCCAAGGTGGAAAAGGAACAGACCATGCTGAGACACAACACCTTTCCATCAGCACTGGTGATTGCGTACCATTGTTTACTCAGAAATGGGTCACGGTCATAATTGCTGTTGAATCACTTCTAGCAGTATTTGAATGCAGGGGCAAGAGGGATACCGGCAGCGCTCGGGAGAAGAGGCCTGGTCAGACTAGTTTTTTTTAAAAAGAAATGGGTTTAAATTCTACAGGGGAGCTTTCAGCATGGACACAACTGGACGAGGGAGTGGAGACAGGACGATCTTGCAAAGCTCACTCTCAAAGCCAGGGCTGCAGTTCAATGGGCCTCATTCCAACCCAGGCGTTAAGGGGTTTACGGCGCCGTTAACGGCGCCGACCCTTAACGCCTGATTACAAGGTCCCTTAGCGCCATGGTGAGTTTAACGCCTGCTTTTTGCAGGCGTTAAAATCCATGGCGCTAAGGGACCTTGGAGATAATTACGGCACCGTAATTTACGGTGGCGTAATTATCTCCTTCTCCACTCCCATTATGCCCTATGGGGCAAAAATGGGAATGGGGAAGGGTAAATGGGAAATGGGGATTTACCACCCCACTCACCTTGGAATGGGGCGGTAAATCCGCCAACCACCATGGCGTAAACGTAGTTTACGCCATGGTGGTAAAGGTACGACCCAGGCGGTAACTTACCGCCTGGGTCGTAATGAGGCCCAATATATGGGGCAGATTTCCTTGTACGTTTGCACACCTGTCTATGTCTATGTTCTATATATATTGCTGTGTAGTAAAAATGTGATGCTTGTGAAATTACCCTTTGAAGAATGAAAGGCTGAATCATGTGACACCTGCAAGCCACTCAGATTAATTCAGGGTCACCTCTGCTTTAACACATCCAGACTATCCAAGCAGCTTTCTTTATTTCCCAAAGAAATCAAATCAAAACAAAAACAGCACTACACAGACAAAAAAGACGAAATTGACAAAAGCAACAGCAAATCTGGTGGAAAACTGCAGCAAATATATTGGTTACAATAGGACTATATTTCGATCACGTATGAAGTAAATGTTAAAGTACATTTTAGTGCTGCTATAATTTGCTTAATTGTTTTGGTGGCCATACAGAAATAAACTTCCCCTATGTATGATCCAGAATTGTTACATGTTTTGTATTTTGTTTTAATGCAAAGCATAGTTAGACATGATGTACAAAATAAATTGTAATAAATGAACGGGTGCTTACCCATTTAACAAACATCACAGCCTCTTTGGGAGAGTCCTCTCCTTTGTTTGGCCTATGAAATGGTGGGGTGAATAGTTGTGAGATGGAGTTCACTAATTTTAGATGCCCTCTTTACTTGTGTCCTGCATGAGCCGAAATGAACCATTTTATACATTTCTATGTGAGCTGCAAAGAAGTTTCGAAACTCCACAGCAGCGACTTTGCAACTGGACAGAGAATGCAATTTGTCTGATTCACAAAGGCAGTTGCAAATTGCAATATCAATTTTGCTCATTGCAACCTGGCCCTTTTGCATTTGTGAAGCCTCCTACTTTGACTGGCACTGGTTTTGAATTTGCAACAACCTTCTGTAGATATGGTCCCTTCATTTTGGTTAAATCTGCTTTTATCTGGCATTTTTACTTTAAATAAAGATACTGCATTGATTACAATGAAAAGAAATAAAAGTATAGAATTCATTTAAAATGGTGCCTTATTTCATATTTTAATAAGTGTGTTTTTCCAAGTTTGGAACATTATTTATTAAATGAAGGAACTATTCGGCTTCATATTCGGCCTAATAGTTGACAAACTATTCGGTATTCGGCCGAATACTAAATATGCTATTCGGCAAGCCCTACTTGAAATCCAAATAGGATAGTCCCTAGATGCAGTTTTTACTGATTGAAGTTTATATTAGTAACTGAGGCACATAGAACTTTGCTAGTCCTGTCGCCCTGTTGTTTACTAGCACCTGGTATGAGTGCATTGGCCTGCGGTAAAGCTTGGATCACGGGTTGTATCTTCTGGGTAAACCTGTGATTCCAGCATCCGAGTTAGCTGCAATTACACCATTCTCCACCCGGCTGCACCCTGCTTTGCACTGCTCAACTTCAACCGCCAAGCTCTGCCTCCTACTCCTATGGAAATAGAGCAGGCTGTATTTCATAGTGGCAATATTAGGTTGGGGATGGTTGTTCTTTGATGCTATGCTGAGCTCCTGCTTGAGACGCTGCATGAAAGAACAATATTTGCAAATGTAACATTAGCACATGGCGATTTTGCTGGGGTGCTAATAGAGAAAATGACTGGTGGGCCCGGGATGTATTGGCTGGCAATTGTTCACCACCCATTATAACAGCCCCCAATGCACTTGGGCCATTACCTCAGATCTGCAGGGCATGACTAGCCGGAAAGAACCGGCACACTGGTTATTCTCACAATATTTGCACCCAGCTTGGGATGTTCAGTGTCAAGCAGCCATTCATGATCATTGGCATCTAGGAGATATGCAATGGTATTGCTGAGGACTCCAGGTATCCTAATGGCAGTTTGCAACCCTGTGAAAACCTGGGTGATTTCCCACTTCTCTCCTCTTCCCACACTTACCTTTTGCCATCTTCATAGCTTTCACTGTCACACTCTCGGCTCTCCAGTTGTCCTCCTTCAGGTATTCCCCACTTTTTTGTTCATTGTTGGTAAAATGGAAAGTCCATTGCCAAGAGACAGTCTTTCGTTGCTGACCATAACGTGAACATAACATATGAATACTAAATATGACACCTGCACTCATGACTGAGGTCTTAATAGAGGTAAGTCACATGATGATGGGCAATACCGGACCACTTGCAATGGTAAGTCTGGATTCAATCTGAACCCAGAGCTACCAGTATTGCCTGCTGCCACAGACTTTACTAAAAGCTTTCTTACTTTGTCCCATGTACCATCTTCAAAGAATGGCAGCATAATAAGCTACTTCTACTGTTGAAGGTAAAGAGAGTAAAGTGCCAAGGACCAAACATTGTTCCTTGAAGTTGTAACTATCTGCAATTTCTGCAAAGGAAGACTGCTAAAAAAGGAAGGTGTGTAACTAAAAGAGCATACATCTTATCTGGCCTTATAGTAAAAGTGTAATAGGAACATCTGCAATCAGAATCCGGAAGGCAATGTAACATGGGAAGAGTCTCAGAAGTTGAGAAAATCTCAAGAGTCTGATATGATATATGATAAGGCATTCATACCACGCCTGTACACACGTGTTTCTAGGCGCCACAAGACAAGGGATGGAAGACATAGGGAGGACAAGACAACTATCCTACTAGGCCTTGTGTCATTCAGATTGTGCAAGTGGGATCAAGGCAGCATGGCTCTGAGTAAGTGCAGCCAGGCAGCGCGGCTCTGGGTAAGTGCAAGGAGGCAGGGGGCTGTAGGGGTTACAATCACAGCCCCTAAGTGCGTGGTGGGCCAGGAGGCAATGTAAAGGCAGACAGGTAAGTTAGCAAGGCAGTGAGAGAGAGAAGGCAGAGGAGAAAAGGAGGGTCTTGAGATGCTTCCGGAACTTCAGGTGGTTTGGCTCAAGTCTGAGAGGGGCAGGGAGGCCGTTCTAGAGGGAGGCACCTGCAGAGGAGGGAGATCTACCCCCCACTCTCTGCATGGAGAAGCCTCTGACCCTCAGAGAGTTGGAGGTGACTAGAAGGAAGGTATTTTGGAAGAGAATTTTGGACTTAGTGCAGGCCCCGGCACCAGAAAGCCTTGTGGACGATGCAGAGGGTCTTGAACTTGATTCTTGCAGCCATCAGGAGCCAGTGGAGTAATTTCAGGGCTGGAGAGACACAGTCGCTGGGCTTGAGGCCAAGGATAAGTCTTGCAGTCCTGTTCTGGATTGGTTGCAAGGGTGATGAGTAGAGGTAGGCAGATTGAGAAAGAGGCTGTTGCAGTAGTCCAGCCTGGAGAGAAACAGGGCTCTGGAGACAGTGAGCTTCTGAGGGAAAGTGAGAAATGGTAGAATACCTTTGAGGAAGTGAAGCTGGAAGTGAGCCTTTTTGGCAAGGTCTGTGGTGTGAGGAGAGAAGGAGAGAGTGGAGTCGAAGATGACACCAATGTGTTTTGCCTCACAGGAAGGTGAGAGTAGAGAACCCAAGGAGGGCGGCCAGAGTAAGAGAGGGAAAGCTGGGAACAGCGGTCCCAATGAGAAGGATCTCTGTCTTACTGGCGTTAAGGCAAAGATCGTTGGAGGCGCAGCAATCCTGAATCGGGGATAGACAGTCAGGAATGAGCGAGGGAGGAAAGGAGGCTAAGGGAAGACTGAAAGAGAGCTGAGTGTCCTCTGACACTGAAAGTTAGAAGAAAAGGTGGAGATAAGGTGGGATACCCAGGTTCACACAGAGTCAGTTGATCAGGGTGGCGTTTGTTTGTTTGTTTGTTTTATTCGTATTTATATAGCACACAGCAGCCCAAAGACATCGTGGCACTTGTTCCAGACACATGCTTAGTTACAGAGAATATACAGTGGAACATTTGTTACATATCTTGAGCAGTCTGTATACAAAAAAATTACATTTGTAGAGGGAGTGTGGAGAGAGGATATAATATATGTACATAGATTACTTTCTATGTATATTACATTTATATTACAAATATATATTTGGACAATTGGAGGTGGTAGCAGAGTTAGTACAGGAGAGTGGTCTTAAGGTTTTTGCGGAAGGCAGAGATGGATGCCTCAGCTCTAAGGGGGGCAGGGAGTGAGTTCCATAGTTTGGGTGCAATGTATGAGAAGCCTAGACCTCCAGCTTTAACTTTCCTGATGCGTGGTGTGTGTAGAAGGTTGGAGTACTGAGTTCTAGTGGGGCGCGTTGAGGAAGCTTTAGATATAGCTTCAGCTAGATATGTGGGAGCTGTGTTGTTGATGCATCTGTGTGTGATGGTGAGAATTTTGAGAGTAATACGATCTTTACCGGTAGCCAGTGTGCAGCTTGTCTGGCTTGGGATATGTGGTCTCTTCTGGGGATGCTCATCGCAGCTCTTAGGGCATTGTTTTGTGTGGTTTGTATTCTGTGAATGTTCTTGGCGGAGGTGCCAGCCAGGAGCGCGTTGCAATAATCGAGTTTGGCGCCTATTGTTGCTCTAGCTATTGCAAGGCAGTTTGATGTGGATAGGTAGGGTTTAATGGCGTTGATAGGTTTGGTGCTGTAGGCTGATGCAGAGGCTATGGCGCTGACTTGTTTGTTCATAGATAAGTTAGCATCTATGTGGACACCTAGAGCCTTGACCGATGAGGATACAGTGATGGTGGAGTTGTCAATGTTCAAGTTGGCGTATTGGGGACTTAGCTTTGTTAAGGTGTTTTTCTGTCCGAGGATAAGGATTTGAGTCTTGTCCCCGTTAAGACAGAGACCATTGACAGCCATCCAGGCTCGAATGGTAGCATAAATATTGTTTAAGGCCATGGCATTTTGGTGATAGGAGCCGGATAGTGGTAGGAGTACTTGGGTGTCGTCCGCATAATTGGGATATGCTACACCCAAAGAGTCAGGTAGGTCAAAAAGGGGTTTGGTGAAGAGATTATATAGGGTGGGGGCTGTACATGATCCTTGGGGAACACCGCAGTTGATGGTTGTGGGGTCGGCGTTTGCTATGTTGGAGAAGACCTTCATGGCCCTGCCTTCAAGGAAGGACTTAATCCAAGAAGCTGCTTGTTTAGAGAACTGCGCTGCCTTAGTGAGATGGGTGGTTAGTGTTTTGTGATCTACCAGATCAAAAGCTGCTGATAGATCGAGAAGGAGGAGCAGGGCAGTTTTACCTTTTTCCATGATCTGGGTGATTTGATTTTTTAGGTCTAGTAATGTGGATTCTGTTCCATGCCCCATACGGAAAACAGATTGCCTTTTACCCAATATGCAGTTGGCTTCTATGTATGATTGGATCTGGTTAGGGGCTGCCTTGTCCAAGATTTGCAGAAGGAACGGCACAGTAGTTATAGGTCTGTAGTTGTTAGGCTGAGCTGGGTCAAGTGTGGCCTTTTTTAGGAGGGGACGTACCCAAGCTTCTTTGAGACTATTGGGTACGGAGCCGGATTTGAATGAAGCATTAATGAAGGCAGTGATCAAAGGGGCAATATCGCTAGCACATTCCTTGATAATTTTAGGGGGGCATATGTCTCCTTTGCAGAGTGATGGTTTGAGGTGTTTGATAAGTTCAAGGACCTCAGATTCCGTAGTGTTTCGGAAGATGAATTGAGCATGTTTGGGTTTACTACTCTTTGCTTGTGTTACGGGGTTCGTCTTTTGGAAAGGAAGGGCTTTGCAGTGGTTTTGATTTTTTTTGTTTGAAGGAGCATTATTTTTTTGAGCATTGCGGATTGGATGCTAGCGCACCAGGCCTTGTCTTTAATTATCTCATCTGCGCTTGTTGGTGGTGTGACTAATTCGTTAAAGATTGTGAATATCTCTTTAGCTTGCGAGTTCGCATTGGATATTCTCTCATTAAGAGTTCTCTTTTGCTGTGATGATAGCTTTTTTATATTGTAGAGCTATCTGTTTGAAAAGGTTCTTGTTTAGGTCACTTGGTTCCGCTTGCCAATTTTTTTGTGATTGGCGTTTTTGTGCACGGAGCGTTTGGAGTTTGTCCGAAAAACAGGAGTTACGGTGGAAGGATTTTTTTTCTTTCTTGCTTTCTAGTGGGGCTATTGTGTTTATGGCATTGGCAAGAGTATCGTTGAAGATGGCTGATAGTATATTAGGATCTTGAGAGAAAGGCGGTGCTAAGCAAGGGTTGTTAAGGTAAGGTCGGAGGTTGTCTGCGTTAAGTTTTTTTGAGCTTCTTGTTATGGCTGGTGGTGCGTGGGTGAGAACTTTGGGGATAGGGGTGGTAGGGATGAGGAATTCAATGCAGGTGTGGTCTGTCCATGGATAGGCAGTGTTTGATGTGATGGTGGATGCACAGTTATGATCCATGACCCAGTCAAGGGTATGGCGTGATTGACCGTGTTGAAAGCAGAGGAAAGGTCAAGGAGGATGAGGACAGAAGGAGAGCTGGAGTCGAGGTTAGAGAGCAGATCATCACGGGTGTTCAGGAGAGCAGTTTCAGTGCCTCTGGCTACACTGAAGCCAGACTGATGGTCATAAACCAACAGATTCAGTGTGGAGGGTAAGCTGGGAGCTGACCAGCTTTTCCAGGAGTTTGTCCAAGAAAGGAGTGATCGAAATCAGGCGATAGTTTGCTGGACAAGTAGGATCGACAGAAGGCTTTTTTAGGAGGGGGTGCACAAGGGAGTGCTTGGGGAAAGAGGGGTAAGATCCAGTGGCAAAAGAGTGGTTGCAGAAATCGGCCAAGGCTGGAGTGATGGTGGCAATGTGGTCCTTGATGGTTCTTGACTTGTCTAGAGACATCATCAGGTGTTGTCAGAGAGAAGGAGAAAAAAGGAAGAGAAGAGGGAGAGGCGGCCAAAGGGGCCCTGAGAGAGAGGTAGAGGGAGAGGAAGAGGAGAGCGAGGACAGGATGTCCTGAGTTCTAGTGGTGAATTGAAAGGCTGGAGTCATATAGAGGACCTGGGAGGAAACAGGAGAGGTGGAGACTGCAGTATAATTGGCCAGCTCCTTGCAGATTTTAAAGAGTTTGGCCGTGTTATTAGAGGCCGCAGAGATGCAGTCTTGGATATGGACCCTCTTCTTGGAGAGGACATATAGTCTGTATTGTCTTTGGACCAGGCGGCAGGCTAGTTTGTCAGAGAATGCGCATGAGGCCCTCCACTTCCTCTCAGCCGCCATGCACTTGCATTTCAGGGCAGCAAGGTCAGAGTGGTACAAAGAGTTGCACTTGGAGGTAGGCTTCAGACGATTCTCATGACAGGGGCAAGGATGTCCAGAGTGTTGGAGATAGAAAGATGCAGGATAGAGAGGGCTGTGTCCGAGTGCGAGTCAGCCACAGGAATAGGAGGAGCAGAGAAAGTAGAGGCAAAGGCATCCACTGACACTCGCTTCATGGGCTTCATGGGCCGAATGACCGAGAACGTAGGTGGCAGTGCTGGAGAGGGCTTTGCCTGAAGGGCAAGAATTTTCAGGTAAGAGGAGAGCAGAAAATGGTCAATCCAAGAGAGAGGTGTGGTGAGAGGGTTAGAGAGGGGGATGCCTGAGGAGATGAGAACATCCAAGGTGTGTCCGGCAGAGTGTGTCGGACCAGAGGGTAGAATGTAAAGGGAGAGAGAGTCGCACAGGTTGCGGAAGAGCCCGTAGGAGGGATTAGAAGCATCCAGGTGGATGTTGAGGTCTTTGAGGAGAAATTGAGAGGTGGAACCAAGGAGAGAAGACGAGAGGTCAGCCCATTCTGAGAGGAAGAGGGTTACCTGGGCAGGTGGCCTGTAGATGGCGACCACAGTCAGAGAGAGGCCAGGAGAGATAGAGAGCCTGCAGAATAGGCATTCAAAGGAGAAGTAGGTCTGTGCAGGAATGACAGAAGCAGAGACCCACTCCGGAAAGATCAGAGCCACTCCACCTCCGGGCCTATTAATTCTGGGCTCAGAGAGGATCTTGTAGCCCTCAGGGAGGAGAGTGTCAAAACTTGTGACAGAGCTGGCCGTGAACCATATTCTCGGTGAGAGCGAGGACATCCAGATCAAGGTCTTCGAGCATGTGGCAGATGTCTGAGGAATCTTTGACAGCAGAGCGAGAGTGGATGAATGTGACACTCCAGACCTTAGTGTAACCAATACTGCATACACAAGTACTATTCTCACAAGTAAATATATAGTAATTTTTAAGGACTGTGAATCAAGTTGTACATCTGCTTAGAAAATTCAAAAAGTACACTTAGATTTATATACCTATTTTATAGACATAAACAATGAAATGTTGGGAATTCTGTAGAATGAATCATAGAAAAGTCAATAACATTCAATTGCAGTTCATCATCAATCAAATGTATTGTGGAAAATAATTAAATGTATACATACATCTCAGGTATCGAATAAACCACCTAAGTGTACTTATAATGATTTATACAGACAGCTGAACATCATATCCAGATGGTAACATACATATGTGTTGGATGTCTTATTGTTATGATAGTTCACTTGGCTCAACGCGTTTTGAGACTTTTCTTCAGGAGTAGGCAGTTCTACCTTCCTAAAAGAATCTATTAAAAATACAAACAAAAGTACAGAGTACAGAACTGCAGTACCCCAGCTGCTTTGACAACAAACTACATCTCCCAGCATTAGGCGGGTCTTAAAACAACATCGGCAGCACGTTAGCACTGGTACAATTGTCAGGCCGGTTCGTGCCGGTTGGTGCAAGGTGGTGCACCACCGCTCCTTACCTCGCATCTGCTTTTACATACTTGCTGCTGAGCCCTCTTCTACTGTCAGGTAAGTCATACTGCACCTTATGATGGATGCAGTCTGCACACACTTGGTACCTATTACCTGCAACCAATGTAGAACAGTGAAAAACATGGCAACACAAAACCTTTTGACCCCGCTTACCGTCCCTGTATCATGTGCCGACACACAAAATATAGAACAGTCTCCCGCACTGTACAATGCAGGGAGAACCATGGACAAGACACAGCTCACAAATAATGAGAACAACATTGACGCTAGAAATACTGAGAGTGAACTAAACACCACGTCGACCATTTTGGGTAACAATGCTCCTAATATCCTGCAGGATGAGTTACTATCCATTGCACTGTTAAACACTCCGTCACTGGTACAACATGGTACGGAGGTTGCTGACCACATTGCCATGTATAAACCAGATCTATTTGCAATCACAGAAAATATGGTTACATGATACCGCCCAACAAGCAAAAGCTGAATCAGTCCCCTCAGGTTATAAAATACACAGGACAGACTGTACGGACCGACGACGGGGGCGGGCGTGGGATATTGCACTTGTCACAAAAGATTCCTTTGACTCTCATACAGTTGACCTACCCAATCTAGAGAGGGGTGTGAAAATCTTTTGGTGAAAATGAAAATCAACCTGAATTTCTCACTATCTATACTTACACTCCACAAGCCACCTCAAAACTTACCTCACTTTGAAAAACAATTCATCACCTTACTAAATAACATCACCAAACCCAACTCATTTGTGATTGTATTAGGTGACTTTAACCTTTGGGCAGAAGACGCCTCTGATATTAAAGTAAGTTCACCACTATCTGTCAGGACCGGCGGGTGGAAGCTATGGAATTGCTGGCGGCATTAATCATTCAGGGTAGCGCTCTAGTCCTCAACTAACATAGCGGCCTGCACTATAACTTCCGGATCCACCCCTTCTGCTGGTGCGTTGTATCTGTTACCTCTTGCTACTTCGCTTGCACTCCGGTGCCTAGTCTAGCGTATTTTCTTGTGATTACTCCCGTTCTCTGCATCCCGGGCCTCCGGGATAACTCTCATCCTGTGTCTTGTGTTTTCTGTCCTTTCTTACTTATACGGTATCCTGCCGTTATACCGCTGCCCAGTTTCTGTTTGCCTTCTCTCGCTATCTACGCTTTCGTCCTCCTTGCTTGCATTCACGGCGCCTTGCCAGATAAACCCTGCTGCTTTAATTTTTACACGCGAGTGGCAGTGTTTCTTTTTGTACGCGAGCAGCTCTTGCAACTTCCATTTCCATACTTTACTTGCACCCGGCGCCTGTCCGTTCCTACTTGACTTTAGCTTCCATTTCTTTCAGTGTTTGAGGTTTCTTAACCACAGGTTTTTTCTATTGCATTTCCTATCAGCTCCAGTGCTTTTTTCCCTGAATTTCTGTTCATACTATCCTTTCCGGTTCCTTCATCACTATTGAGCCCTTCTCATCTTGCAGTACTATAATCATTGCTGGACATTGGTCTTTGGAAGCTACTTTTCATTACCTCCGCAACACACCAGAACCAGGGTTTTTTCTGCCTTCCGGCTTTTTCCCTGTGGCGAGGCTGGCCCCCCTGGGGGTCTCCCTGGGCAGTTTCTCATCTCTGTCACGGTGGCCTCTGGAGGGGTCAGACCTTATTTACACGAAAGAAAAGGTTGGAAACTAAAGGACAACCAACCCAAGGAAAGGAAGAAGGATAAAAAGAAGCCTGAAGCTGCACTTAAGGATAGCACCTCCGAGGATTCAGGTGAGGAGAAGGGGGAGTTTGGACCTGATCCTGACACTATCTGCCATAAGAACTATTGGTTTCACTCAAATCATAAATAATCCTGCACACCAAGGCGGTCATACCTTGGACTGGATAATGACACACAAATTTGAATGCAAGATGGTTAATATCTCACCATGCCCATGATCAGAAAATGTTCTGATTAATATATCTATAACTTTACCAGCAGCACCCAAAAAACTTGATACGAATTTGAGGATAACAAAGAAATGCAGAAACATCAAGAATGTTTCTGCCCGCACCTTCTCAACTTTACTAGCCAGTAAATTAAACAATTTTGAACAATTTGAGGAAATTACCGACCTATTGACACATCGTTCCTCAGCCATCAAGACAACATCTCACATATTGGCTCCGGAAAAAATCAGGATAGTAAAATCTGAAGTTGTAAAAAAGTCATGGTTTAATGAAAATGTCATTACAACCACAAAAATTAAAAGAGCATGTGAGCGAGACTGGAGAAAGAACCTCTGTCCTTCCTCTCTAAGTAAATATAAGGAAGCAGCCCATGCATGCAAGAAGAGCATTATTAAAGCCAAATCGGAAACACTATAGTGCCCGGATTAATCGTGCTAAGTCGAATTCTGGTGAATTGTTCAAAATTCTTATAGACTTTGAGAATCACACCTCCCCTTTTCCTCAAACAAAAAAAAGACTCAGCTTTGTGCCAATCCATTCTGAATGGATCTATGTGATTATTGCGACGGCCGAAAATGCCGCCTTTTTTTTAAACCCCTTTACACCACATATATATGCACCCCCCACATATATATGTGGTGCAACGGTGGTGTAAAAAAAAAGTCTGCATTTTTGGCCGTCGTATTTGAGAGGGTGACATTTTGGTACGATTCCATTCAGAATTAATTTTCTGCTAAAACATCCAGTCATAAAATAGCCATTGCTGAACAGCAGGTCAGCTTGGTATTTAAAACCACTCAAGCCCCTATAGACTACACTACTGAATGTGATAAAGACACCGCCTCCCCCAGTTTTGCATTTCAAAGTTGCTCAGAAAAAGAAATCCTGGATATAGTTAACAAAATTAAGTTGACATCTTGACTTGGGGATGTCTGCCCTGCTGACATGCTAAAGGGCTCCTTGGACGTCCTAGCTCCCTGGATCACCAGAATGGTCAACATGTAATTTAGGGATGGGTATGTTCCAGCTTCACTGAAAGACGTCTGGATTACTCCCCTCCTTAAGAAAACCACGCTTGACCGAGCTATTGGAAAGAACTATAGACCTATCACAAACGTCCCCTATCTATTAGGATGGTTTATAGTGATAATTTCCCCCAAAAAATGTCGACTTACGAAAATTTCGAAAAAAAATATTGAAAACAATAATGTCGAAAACCTATACTTATAATGACAAGAGTCAATTTTCAGAAAAAAAATGTCGAAAAAAATGTAATTTAGCACATATACATAAACAAGAAGAGTCCCCCAACCCTCCTCACCCAACACCCCCCTGCCACCCCCCCACCCCCACCACCCTCTCACCCCTCATACTCAACACATTTTAATTATATATATATTTATTTATTTATTCAATAAATAAATAAACAAGAAGAGTATCATTTACTAGGGGTGAGGGGTTCCCCCCAACCCCTCTCACCCAACACCCCCCTGTGACCTCCCCACCACCCTCTCAGTCCTCATACTCAACACATTTTAATTATTTATTTATTTATTTATTCAATAAATAAATAAACAAGGAAAATATTTAATAGGGGGGGTTCCCCCCAACCCCCTTCACCAAACACCCCCCCTGGCACCCCCGCACCACCCTCTCACCCCTCATATTCAACACATTTTAATTATATATATATTTATTTATTTTTTTCTAAAAATTCGAAAAAATGTAGAAATAAATTCAACATTATTGTTTTTCTACATTATTTTTTTCGACATTTTTTTTCAACATTTTGACTGTCGACATTATTGCATTTGACATTATCACTGACCACCATTAAGGATCATAGATTGAGTAGCTTATTTACAATTGAACAAATTCATAGAGGAAAATAAAATATTGAACATCCACCAGTCAGGCTTCAGAGCACAGCATGGAACTGAGACAGTTCCATGTGTTAATATCCCCGCAAAAATATTGCGATACAAAAATAATGCCATATTTTTGCAGCGATATTGACCCATGGACCCTGCCAGGGACACGCCTGCAACTCCGCATTATTTTTAAATGTGCGGGGGACACCCCCGCAACCTCCGCTCCCACAAATTATCCCCCCCAAAAATATTGCCTACGGCGAGACAAACGACCATATGTACAGCAATATTTTTGGTGGGGATAATATGTAGGGATACCACTGAGGCGGCCTCACTGGATCTTAAATCTAAAATCACAGGTATCGTAGATCAAGGCCACCCAGCCATTCTTATGCTGCTGGACCTATCTGCAGCTTTTGATCTTATTGATCATGATCTGCTGCATGAGAGGCTTAAAACCATTGCCAACTGCTCAGAGGGGGCATGTCACTGGATTAAATCTTTCTTCGGGCCAAGAACATCTATAGTGGCAGTGGAAAATGCTGATTCACTACCAATCCTATCCAATTGTGGAGTCCCACAGGGCCGTTGCCTGGCCCCAATTCTCTTCAATATTTACATCAAGCCTCTGCTTGACCTCCTGGATGGACTGGGTGTCAGTTAATCAAACTACGCAGATGACACCAGGTACTTTTTAAACTGACAGGGACATACTCACAAGACTCTAAAAATCCTGAATGAAGTCTAACGGGAGATTCAATCATGGATGGCTCTCTAGCACTGATTAGTGAAAAATCAGAGCTTCTCATGATCGCCTCTGGCCACCATATAAAAAAAACTCTATGAACTTTATGCTCACTTCCTCATATTTGGTATCCAAATTCCAGTTAGTAAAACTGCTAAAACATTTGGTGTTGTTTTAGATCATGAGCTCTCCATGAAGCAACACACCTCACAAGTTCATTCTTCCTATGGCCATGTTATTAAACTCATCCATCATACTCGTCTCTATCTTTCCATCGATAATAGATCACTGTTGGCAACAGCACTAGTCAATTCCAGGCTCGACTACTGCAGCAGCCTGCTTGCCGGCACATCTGAGACTTATCTGCTGCCCCTGCAATCTACCCAAAATGGTGCCATCAGAGCCTAAACGTGAACACATCTCTGCATACAGGAAAGCTCTTCACTGGCTTCAGGTGAAACAAAGAATTAGGCACAAGATCTTATCTTTGACCTTTAAGTGCCAACACAGATTAGCACCTCAATATCTTTTGGACAGAATATCCCCCAAACAATCCATTCGGGCTCTAAGATCCAGTGATACTCTCTCACTCAATCAACCACGCTATCGCTTGGAGAAATTTGGTGGCAGAAGCTTTGAAATTCAGGCACAGAGGGGATGGAATTCGCTCCGGGAGAACGTAAAAGCATCTCCCTTGCTGGCCATCCTCAATAAATCTGTGAAGACCATTCTTTTTAATCTAGCCTAACCGCTCCTGCTTAGTTCAAACCTTTTCTCTTTTCTCTATTCTGCGCTCTGAGGCCCACGGGCGTGCAGTGCATAATTCAGTAATAAATCATCACAACTATAATATGAAGTAGTCAAAACAATATTTAAGGTAACCTCCAAAATTTGGAGTCAAGAGCTTCAGCCAGTACCACTTCCTTGTGTTTAGATATATCAGACGCGCTTTAAACGTATCTCATCTAAGCAACATATTACAGACCTCAGTATACAGAACCTTACACCATCACCAACTGCAATGTATATATATAGATATATATCACAGGTCCACTTCGTACCATAAATGTCTCTATTGTAGAATTCTGAGAGGACTTACACCTCCTCCATTTTCAATTATATGTATTTCTTCCCACAGGATAATATTCTTTCAATCTGACATATAGGGCCTCATTACACGGACGGCGGTAAGGGTTAACGGTCACCGTTAACCCTTACCGCCTTACTACGAGGTCCCTTTGCGGGTTGGAGACTTTAACGCCTGCTTTTTGCAGGCGTTAAAAACCAAGCCGCAAAAGGACCAGGGAGCTAATTACGGTACTGCAATTTGCGGTGCCGTAATTAGCACCTTCCCCATTCCCATTATGCCCTATGGGGCAAAAATGGGAATGGGGAAGGGCAATGGGGGAAGGGGGAATTACTGCCCCACCAACCTTGGAATAGGGCGGTAATTCCCCTTTCCTCCAAGGCGGTGCCGGTATTTTACCAGCATGGACCAAGATGCTAATAGCACCTTGGTCCACCGCCGTCCGTGTAATGAGGCCCATAGTCTACGTAATAAAAAAATGAGTATCAGTAATGCACTTAATTTATCAGGAAAAATGTCCTCCCTCTACTCAATTATACTACTATTTACCAATCTAACCTTCTTCAGCTGTTAAGCATCTCCTTGCAGGGAAGTTGCCTCCCAAATCCCATCAAAGGGCAAAACTGTGGCAAAACCTGTGTTGCCACTATAAGAGCCTAACTTAATTCCCTCACTCGTCACCACTAGCCGCAGTGTGGTGCCTTAGTAAAGGTATCCAATTTGAGCAGCCAAGTTGGTAGGGAAGAGTACTTACTAGTTAGTCTTAATGTCACCAGTGACAATAATTAACCAATGTAAGGTTATATATGAAAGACACTTAAATGGTAATTCGGAAAAAGCAATTGGACTAACTCACACTGAGATCCTCTGTTAATTAAACTAACCATTTAGAGTTGCAAATCTGGTAATAAGTGTAACATTTTAAAGGGAATATCATCGCGATAAACTCATAACCAATTAGGCCAATCAGACATCAAAGAGATATTGAATAATGGTTTAATTCTGAGTGCAGCCGACGTATTTATGATTTAAAAAATCTCAAAAGTATCAACAAGAGAAGTTGAAGAAGCTTGAGCCTCAATAAAGGCAAAGTACCACTCATTGCAGAAGTGGAAAATACATTTTAAAAAATCAATTCTGCCGGGTTACTGTCACAACTAAAATAACATCCAGTGGTACATTCATTACCAATAACGGTAATGAATTACATTTTCACCGGCAATCCCCATTGAAGATGAAAATACCACCTAAAAATGCTGGAAATAAACATCCAAAATATCATAGCTCTGAGCTTGCCTTAAAAAGTTTCAAATTCGAAACCAGCTGTCATAAATTGAAGCATGTGTTATGTGTCGGCAGTAAGAAGACAGGTAATGGCGGATAAGCTCTGGAGTAATTAGAAGCTCAAGATGCTTGCAACGATGGAATGTTATAAAGACGCCGAGCCACGTTTGCCTACAGGTCCAGGGCTTTAACAAGTGTGTAATATTTGTTTACTTTCTGGCTATGAACATCTGTCCGCTTATCTTCCATCCTGTGAAACGCCATTGTGGATACAGGCACCAGCAGACACACCTTCCCTGGGCAATATGTTTGGGTCAGTGGTGGCACGGATCTGGATTTGTTCGGGTACACTTCTCCCTTACCCTGCGGGAGGAAAGCTTAGTTAATGCAGGAAACCCCATGATGAAAGAACGGGTCTTGATGTCCATAAGTGCCAGAAGCAGATGGGGGTATATGTCTCCCACGTGTCATAAAAACCATAGACAAAATACATTGTGCCCTTACTCAACCTGCAACAATCTTGCAATGTTTCTGGTCGTCAGTCGAGAACTCCTCTGTTGGGTGAACATTTGAATTGTGGCAGGTAAAACATTTCACTCTACCGGAACAAACCTGCAACAACCTGACCCACCCGCCAGACCTACACCCCCACCTTTATAGGACAGGCCCACATGACCTGAATGAAACTATCACAGAAGCTTCAGGCAACAAAACTCAAGTATTACTATTAGGAGAGGACGCCTCTCTTCACTGTCCAGTTCATAGAGATGGGTGGATGAGGCTGTTGTTGATACAGATGTTCACTACACAAATCACCAGGCCAGTTCCTTCTAGAGAGCTCCTGCCAAATACTGGTTGAAATCGATGACTTTCCTCTCTACACATGCTTATGTTTCCACAATTCGATCCTTGAGTCCATAATCCATGCCTTTCCACATCATGTGACCCCAGAAGAATCACTCGAACTAAGCTTGTTACAAGAATGTTCTAGCCCCTTTCAAATAATAAGAATGAACCAAAAGAGGGGATTTAACACAGGCGCTCCATTATATGTAATAAAATCACTTTCCATAATAGAGTCTGTGTATACAAACGGAAAGAAAAAGGCTAGTGTGGCATATAGTTGGAAATATGAAATACCTTTAAAGCAGGATAATCGTGCGACATGAATAGTACAAGGAAAAACTACATGGAGTTGTGAATGCCCACACCTGGACGGGTCTCCAGACACTAGCCTGCGCTGCATCTGGATGGGGGTGTGAGGGTTGGCATGACCACACCTGGATGGAGTCCTAATCATTGGCCAGCGCCGCGTCTAGATGGGAATAAGATGGGATGGAATAAGAAGGTCCAACAGGTGTCACACTCAGACAGAACTACGAATGTTAGCATGGTAAAGGTCAGGTAACCCACTAACCAATATAAGCTCAAACTCTGCATACTTATCTGACTCAAAAACTCACACAACCATCTCTCGCACAGCAAGCCGCACGCACTTCACAACACTGCAACAACACATAAACTGGAACAACAGCACACGCGGACTGACTCCGATACCCGCACCAAAGCTCAGCACCCGGTGTATACTGAGTTGAAGCTGCAACAGAACAGCACTCCTCTCACTATCCTACTCCCTTCTTCACCTTACTAACCCATGCCACCTTTATCGTTTACAGATCCGCCTGAGCGCCTGGGGACCAATTCCGTTGGTGACGGTGCGCGGTACAATACCTTTAACATTTAACATTTAACAATATTCAACAAATCACTTAGACCTTAAAACAGATACACTTAATCATTTATACCTATTCAATGTACATTCTTGTTTTAGAAAGACATGGAAGCATCGCATTGCATTTTAAATTATAATTAGTGCGAATGAAAGTAGAATTGCTACCTGAACTCCAATGTTTTGATTGATGATATTTGCTTTGGGTCAATGGCACACAGATTGGCTCCCAACCCTGCCAAATCAAAGCTTTTCAGATCACTCACTGACTTGCCAGAATCTTCTAGAAACCCTTGCAAAATGCTTTTAGCCTGGAAAATCAAGATCATTTTGTCATAAACAAATTCCAAGAAAACATTTTCTGTAACGGATTCCTTAAATTCTGTGCAATGTTGCCTTCCTATCAAATTGCAATTTCTATCTGTTCTTTTCTTGCATTTTCTTAACTATGTTTTTTCAAATTTCTACTGAATATTGATCTAAGACAGCTCTGCGTAAAAGTAAGCTTATGTACTTTTTCATACTAAACTATTGAGCATTCTCTCTTTTCTCCTTTTACCACTTCAGTGCTCCCCAACTTACAAGAAATGTTCATATTCCGAATTAGGTTTTTAAAAACACATAAAATCCCAGTTCAGCACAAACTATATAAATCTTCAGGGATACCCTAATGCAATGTTTTTGGTTCAGATTTCATTTTATATTACTTTTTCACCGGAAAGCAGTTTTGTGTACTTTGCTATTGGTTTAATATCTAAACATCTAGGGCACAGGGTTCACAAGTGGAAATAAATCAGGTGGGACTTTCTTGTGTTGTTGCTGATGGTCATGTCTAAAGTGTGCAATCCTTACATGAATAACCCCTTTCAGTTAAACATTTTGAATACATGGTACCACTTAAATCATATGCTTCTTTGTGTCTGTACATTTAATTTTGGATTTGTAGTTATACATTTAGTTTGAGTATAAACAGACATATTTTTCCATATAAAGCAGAATTAATTATTCTCACTGTACGTCATTATTGCATACAAATATTTCTTATATATACAATCAGTCCAAACAATGTAAAAGAAAAAGTCATTATTAAATCTGTTTGGTTTGAGAGATGCTATAATGAGTATTCAGTACATGGTATTAAACCCTCATTATATGTAGTGTATTTCAAGTTAATGTTCTACATTTATACATGCTATGTGACACATGCTATGTGACACGTTATGTGATACATGCTATTTTTTTTTCCCAAAACCATAATACAATACAATACCAAAAGCAATGTTCACATCAATGAATCATTTCACAACACAAACAAAACCCAATATCTCCAAACCCAACCCACCCTCCACATATCAAAAAATACTAAAATATAAAGAAAGAGGAGAAGAAGAAAGAAAAAAAAAATTATAAAACAAAAGGGGCGGTGGTTCTTTTAACAACCTTTAACTCATCCTTTCAAAACCTATAATAATTCCCAAAAATACAAAGCCTTTTTGTAATCCTCAAATTAATACCATACAATAATATAATAATTCCAAGAAACACATCTCTCTTGCAGTCCTCAAATCAAACTCCTTCTTATGACATATTCAAATCCAAAAAAGGCCCCCAGATCTTCTGGAATTTTGAAACTTTCTTTTGCAGCATGTAATTTACATCCAGGGTTTCTGGTGGAACCAGGCGAGGAAGCGAGCCAATGGAAAGAGAAAGGGAAGGATAACAAGGGGTATAGGAAACAGGAAGGTGTGAATTATTTGGATGATGTCAAGGGAGGGTCCACAGATCGAGAGGAGGAAGGATGGTTTAGAAGAGCATAGAATAGAGTTGCTGAAGGAGCATGCAGGGTGAGTTAGTGGTTGGCGGGAGAACATGGTACTTTGGTTTGAAAGAGTATGCAAGGTGTGTGAGTGTAACTAATACAAGGAGAACAGGCGGTGAATGAGAAGGTGACTGGGGAAGTGAAAATGATAGAGGTTTGAGCCGTGAGTACTAGTGAAGTCAGAGGCAAGAGTAGTGATGTGGAAAATGGAGTGTAGTAGAGAGAGGAGAGTAGTAGATGGGAGAGTAATAGAAGTGGGAAGAGGGGAGCGTAATATTTGTATGAAGAAGAGAGAAAAAGAGAGAGGGAGAGAGAGAGTTCTGAGTGTGAAGAACATCGGAGGGATAGAAGAGGAAGAGTGTTGGAAAGAAAGGGAGATGGTGGGTGGAGTAGTAGGAAGCACAGTAGGAGGGAGAAACGGGCGAGCGACATTGGGATAGGAATACAAGGGTGTTGGAGGAATGAACCAGGTGGGGCCTGAGTATCTGAAAGTCAAGAATCCTTATGATATTAAACATTGGGGAACTTATATTAGAGACCACATAGATTGTTCCCGGAAGGAATTAGAGAGAGACTGCATTTGTCTTTAGGCCATCAGAACCATACAGATAGATTCTCAGATATTAGGGGTTACCGATCTTTAGAGACCGTGCTAGGGTTGAGGGATATCTGAACTATAGGGAATGGCCCACACTAGAATAGAGAGATAGGGATCCGCCCTTAGCAAGCCCTTTTCTATTCTAAGAATAAAAAGCTGTGAACTGTCTACGAGAGTTGGTGTGTTGTTGGGGCCTTCTGTTACATGTGGTGTTATCATGGGATTAGCCAGAAACTGATACAGAGGTTGTTACAGCCAAGCAGGTTGCTGAGAATATTACGCCTCACCAAGATGGCCCTTGTCCTGATCAGGGCCACTCCCAGTGCGGTCGGATGTGATCTCATGTTTGATCTTCTTTATTCTTCACTGCCCTTCCTGGAATTCATCATAGCTCTGGATGACTCCTTTTCTCCATTCAGCTCAGTGACGTCTTCGGAGTGCTGAGAGACGTTGGCTTGAGTACAGAAATGATGATGACATGGAATCCATGTCTACTCTTCATTCAATCTACAATTCCTTACTATTCTCTGCTAAGCAACAGTATTTCAACACTCTCTTTCTTATCATCCCTCTTTCTTTTTTCTAAATCTTAAACACATTCTTGCTCCTTCCCACCCTGATCCTGCTTCACTTAGTTCACTTTCTGCCTCAGACTTCGCCAACTATTTTCTTCCAAAATGTTCCTCCTGCGGTCTTCAATTTAAGCTTCCACCACTTCTTCTACAACTTTGTTCCCGCCTGTCAGGATCAAGGATTCCAAATCTGCAGTAAAAGCCATCCCGCAGTTTCGCCCAGTCTTGAAATCTAAGTGCTTCTTTCATGCCTCCAGCAGGTACCCATTATGGTGTGCTTCATGGTTTCCTACGAGGTCACTAGCCTGCAAGTTCGCATTGCGTTGCAGCTGGGGGTTGTCAGAGAAACGCTGGAAAGCACGTGGGGCAAACAGGAAGTACAGGAAGTGTTTGTAACAGCGTTACGCAGGATCAGCTGTTTAAAAGACTCATTTTGCCACTTGCACTCGCTTCTGATTACAGCAAGTATTGCGATTTGTGGATTTCGTTTATTGATTTCTTGGTTACCAGACTTCGTGCCTTGTCCCCCGACCTCTGTTTTGCTCTGCCCTTTTTTGCTCTGTCTAAGCCCGCTCGATCCTGATCCCTGCCTGCAACCTGGACTGTCTCGTCTTGTCCTTGGACCTGTTGTTTTTGCCTGTTGCCGACCTCGGCTTGTTTTCTGGATTGAGTTGCCTGCCGTTTTGACTTTGGATTCTTTGGCCTGTTTTTTTAACTTACCTGAACTACGGACTGCCTCCACGTAACGTCTGTTACTCTTTAGTCATTGCCTGCCTTCGGTGAACCATCAAGAACATTATTTCTTTTCTCAAGTTGAAATATCCAGGATTCTACTGCAAGAATTAGGCGTTCGCATGACTTCGGGTACAGGCATCTATTTTTTGGACATTGTATTGACTTTGGTGACTTTTATTTGCAACAAGAACTAGACGTACGCGTGCCATCGGGAATAGGGTTAATTAGAACTGTTTTCTTCCCGGAACTTGGACACTCTACCCACGCTGGTAAAGAACCTCTACTCCCTGAAGCCTGAACACAACTTCCACGCGGGTAAGATACTTTTGACCTCATTAAGTAAATTCAGCTGTATTGGATTATTGTTTAGCAGATACTCATTTCTGGGGTTTTCTTTTGCCTTAAAGGGGAACTACTGGCCAATTTGCTCTCTTCTTGTTTCCAATTCCTGACTTGGTTTACGGAGGTGAGCATTGTTGTCTCTGGTGGGTTTTCAGTCCAATACTGTCTTTATCGTACTAACTGGAGATTTTTTCCTTGCAGTCAGCATTGTTCCAGTGGTGTTCCTTCACGTCTTTCTCTTAATTGACTGCTCTGCAGTATTTATGTCAGGCAGAGTGGTACAATATTAGGAAGAACTTTTGCTCTACACGACCAGTTCAAGATTTCGGGATCTGGTCTAGTATAGACGTGACAGAGGGAGCTCTGACACCGCCTTCTCCTTTCTCTTCTTGTACTGAATTGATAATCTCTTTTCGTCCACTTTCTAATCTTAATATTTCTTCGTTCCTTCCCAAGGCTCAACCCACAGCTGCCCCTGGCGACCGGTTACCTTCTTCCATAATCTCATCTGTTCACTCTTTCCTTCTTCCAAACCTCACTGTCCTTTTCAATCTCTCACTCTACTCTGCCATCTTCCCTGATTCCTTTAAGCATGCTTCCTTCTCATCCTTAAAACACCCACTCTTGATCCCTCTCTTCCCTCTAACTTTCAATCTATTTCTCTTTTGCCGTTCCTATCTAGACTTTTGGAATGGATCGTCGAATCACAAGTCTCTACCTCTGTCGATCAACACTCTCTTCTTCCTCCCCTTCAATCTGGTTTTGCCCCGTCATTCTACCGAGACCGCTCTCTTCACGCCATGCTTAACACTCCTCTCTCCTGGTGCTCCTTGATCTGTCTGCGGCCTTTGATACCATTGACCACTCTATTCTCCTTTCTCATCTTGGTCTACAGAGTTCTGTTTTGAAGTGCGTTCAATCTCAACTTACTAGCTGCAATTTCGCTGTCTGTTGGGCTGGTCTTTGCTCCCACATTCTCCCTCTTTACTGTGGTGTGCCCCAAGGGTCTATCCTTGGCCTTCTTCATTCTTTACACTTCTCCTATAGGTTCTTCTATTACTTCCTTTTGCTTTTCTTATCTCTACATGGACGACTCACAGATCTTTTATTTTCATCTTTTCTGGATTCTATTCACTCCTCCCTCTCAGCCTGTTTGCTAGCTATTCAATCTTGGATTTCCTCACACTATTTACAGCTTAATCCATCAAAAACGGAAGTTCATTTCTTCTCTGCTTTCACCATTCCTCTCCCTCTTCCTCCATCTTCTATCTCTTTCCCTCCCTCTTTACCCTCTATCTCTCGTAGTAATCTTGGAGTCATTTTTGACTCCTCGCTTTCATTGTCATTTCACATTTCTTCTATTTCCTGCTCTTACCGATTTCAACTTTTCATTAGCTGTAAAGATTGCTGGTTCTTAACTTTCAATGCTTCCAAAATATCAATTTTCTCTTATTTATTCTTCTTTCCATTTGTACTACTTGGTTTTCCTGCTTACTGTCTTGCTCTACTCTGCTCTATTTATCACTCTTCTATCTGTGTTTTTGTACTATCTCTCCTTATGATTCTATTTCCTCTACTTTGCATTCTCCTCGGGGGCTGACCTTTGAAGCCCAATTACTTTTTTAATTTCTCTCCTTAGTATTTAAATGTCTCTATGGACTTGCTCCCCTCTATCTCTCCTCCATAGTCTCCTTCAATTCTCCTTTTCGGTCCCTTTGCTCCAAGTCCCTCTTTCTTCTGGTTGTTCCCCATCTTCCCTGTGCCTCATCTTGTTTCTGCTCTTTCTCCCTTCTTTCCCCTAAGCACTGGAATGCCCTAACTCTTTCTATTCAATCTCTAACTTCATTCTTCCTTTTTAAATCTTGAACCTGCTTGCTAATTGATTTTACTGTCAGATCCTATTGTTGTACTGTTTTGATCTCTGGAAAATATTTAGTTCTTAAGCGCTCTCTAAATAAAAACAAATACAAATACAAATCTGTATGGGGATGAAGAGGTGGTAGTTCCAACCCGATGCAATTCCCTAGTCATGATTGATTTGAGAGGCGAAGGCACCTATGGGCGGATTACACCGGAGTCCGGATTGGCAGATGAAAATTCCTTTGATGTTGGAACTAAAGTCATCGATGGGGACTACTGAGCGGAAGTAAGGGTGGTCCTCTTTAACCTTGGGAACCTCACCTGTGTCATACAACTCAGCCAGGCCTATCATAGCGGCCAATAACAGCCTTCTGGAACCCCTAGCACAGTACATAGACAGAACAACCCAAACCCTAACTAGGAGATTTAAAACCTACATCAAGGACACCAATGATTTCCTGGTAAAACTATGTGACATCCAGTTTTAGGAAAACACCAATTACTTCTTTACCATGGACGTGGCAAACCTTTATACCAACATCACACACCACGGTGGCCTCGAGGCCATGGAATGGCTCTTACTAAACATGGAAGAGACTTGCAAAGCAGACCAGTTGTTCATCCTCAAATTACAAAAAACTGTATTGAACAATAACTTTTTCATGTTTGAAAATAGATATTTTGTCCAGAGCGCAGGAACATCTATGTGGGCTGCTATGGTGCCCAGTTATGCCAAAGCATACATGGCATACTTAGAAGAGCAAAACATCTTGCAAAATGCAAAATGGGACAAACATCTGAAACTCCTGGTAAGGTTCATAGATGACCTTTTTGGAATTTCGGATGGTTCCCGGTAAGACCTAGATGAGTTCTTCAAATTCCTGGACGCCATGGTCGCCAGGATTAAATGCACTTCCAAAGTGAGTCGGTCCTCTATTCAATTTCTAGATGGAAAAATCTATTTAAAATCGGGGAAGCTACAAACCACCATTTATACTAAATCCACCGACAGGAACCGTATATTGCAAGTGGAAGTTTCCATCCAAAGAAGACCTTTTCGAGCATCCCACTCAGCCAATTCATGAGATATAAGCAAATTATCTCAGATGATCTAGACTACATTCAACAAGTTCAGTCTCTCACAGACAAATTCCTTCAAAGAAGTTACGATCCAGACTATGTGAGACAATGTGCTGCGAAAGCAACTAATGTGTCAACACTAGATGCACTGATACCTAAAGAAAGAAAGCAGGTAGAAAATCTGGTGCACGTTACCACTTACTCTCACCAAAGCACAAGGATCAAGAACATTGTGAAAAAACATTGGAACATCCTGTCACTTGATCCCACATTAGCTGAACTCTTTCCCACTCCTCCACTCTTTGCGTATAGCAAAAGCAGATCTACCAGGGATAACTTGATTAGAGCAGACTTTGCAGCAAAGACAACTAAAGATCAGAATCACAAAGGGACTCTTCCCTGTAACAATTGCAACAACTGCAACAACCTTATAAAGGGCAATTACATCACCCAGACACACATTGGCCGCAAAATCAAGCAATATCACTCATCTACTTGTGACATGAAAAATATAATCTATGGCATCAAATGCCCCTGTGGACTCTTTTATGTCGGGATGACCACAAGAAAAGCTAAGGTCCGGTGGTCCAAACACAAATCCAACATCCGACTAAAGGCTGAAAGATCTCTAGTGGCCCAACACTTCATCAAAGAGTCACACTCGATTGCACAAGTAAAATTTATTATACTGGAACATGTACTCTTACCAAGAAGAGGAGGTAATCTTACTAAGTTATTGCTTCAACGCAAACTAGTCTGGATTGACCGATTAGACTCAATGGGCCTCATTACTAGGGGGGCGGTAAGGGATTACCGGCACCGATAAGGGCACCGGTGCCGGTAATCCCTTACCGCCCTACTACGAGTTCCCTTTGATGGTCCTTCCTTAACGCCTGGTTTTACCAGGCGTTAAGGACGGGACCCGCAAAGGGATACCGGGGTCAATAACGGTACCGCAATTTGCGGTACCATTATTGCCGCCTTCCCCCTTCCCATTGAGCCCTAGGGGGGCTCAAATGGGAATGGGGAATGGCTCTGGTGAATGGGGAATTACCGGTCCCTCCGAACTCGGAATGGACCGGTAATTGCTCTATCCACCAGACCGGAGTCGGAACGATTTTGGAAGCAGCCATGGTGCTAAGACCGCCATGGCTACCTCCAACCTCGTAATGAGGCCCAATGTCTCCGAGAGGGATGAACGTAGATTGGGACTTGAGATGCCATTTATAACCCAGTGCAGGAGCACTGACACTCTCTCGATACCATGGGTCCCCCCTGGGCCTTTCCCAGCCCCCTTAGGGATGCCTCACTTTCTCCTATGAAAGGCCTAAATGGATATGTGCTGATTGACACATGAGCTGGCACCCCCACCTGATTAACTAATCAGGTCCACCAATCGAAAACTCCATTAATTTCTTTATCAACCTTTCATTTTATTTAATTTCATTTTTAATTTTCACTTTTATTCGCATTCCACAACAGATCACCTTGCCTCCATGAATGGCACTTACACCCCCAATGCGATGTTTTCCACGCCCATGCTTGACCAATATCTTCCTATAACAGCTTTAGCCATTCTAAGATGGCGCTCCGTGAATCTGCCTTCACGTGAGAACTTAAATAAGGCTCACGCAGGCATCGCGGTTTCCTTGACAACCACTCAAGCTGCAACCAGCCCTGTGTACTCTTTGAACGCTTTTCTACCCGCGGCTTATAGGTAAGCAGCCACGCTGCGCTCACTACTTATTATTTTTTTTTACCATACGATCCATAGTCAATGACATCTATACCCTAAACACCTAGGTGTCATAGATTCCATCCAATCCAGTATTTGCCAAAGAAATTGCATCACGCGGATTCCGCTCACTGCACAAAGTCTCCCTCTATGAGCTGCCCTCCTTTCCAATAATCGACGGTGAGCATATGGCTAATTTATCCCGCATCATGATATAACTGCACAATCATCCATTCAGTAAATTTCACTGCGCTCTGCTTTTTTGCAGACAATGCTAACCGGCCCTGCCCGCATGCATGGGCACGCCAGATATGCTGTTATTTTTGGATTACAACACAAAATTACTTCAGAGGCTGACTCACTCATGTTGGTGAGTACACTTACACTTCTACTAATTACATACTTGACCGTGTTGTGGACCCAGGGCTTTTCACTGAGCGACTGGTCCCACACATGGTCATATAAACCCTGGCTATACACTTTCTCTTTTATCTTTCCTTCAGAACCCCTGCAAGGTTTTTTACTCTGTTCCTCCACGTTTGGCCTATATGCAACGAAATACTTACTATGACAATTGGGCCACAATTGTGGAACACAGGTCAGTTACTTAACAATCCAACTAGTAAGATAGAGTCTCATACTTACCTCTCGCTGGGAATAACAACCTAAAACATACCCTATCCATTTATTTATTTCAGAAATTCCCCTATGTCTTCTACCTGATGAAGGGCAATGCCCGAAACGCTGTGTACGCATAAAGGACAACACTGCACCCCACAGTCCCTTTGCAGTGTCGATGATCCTTATATGAGATTAAATATATATTTTCATTCTTTGAAATGTCAAAATTGTCAATGTTACCATGCTAAGTTTGATTGTTTTGCTAATTCTGTAAATACACATCATTCATCTATGAGTTTTGGTACCTCCATGTCAGAACTTGACGAATGTGTTTGATAGTCATGACTAATTAACTTGCTATTGTTAATTGCGCTAATTCATGAATTGTTTTGATTAAATTGTTCTTTGATTGTGCTTCCAGTACTCCATTACTGTTCATTTAGCATATTTGCTGATCTTTACCAGATTACAGTGTGCCCTGTTGGTTGTTGTCCCCATCAAGTGGGGTGACCTCCTATCCCACGTTTCATTGCCTGTCTTGTAGCTAAGACACACACAGGAGCACCTAAATCTTAATAACGACTGTATTGACACACTGTTACATCTTTTACTTGAACGATCCGTACTTCCGGAGTGCACATCTACAACCCTTTTTTCTCAATAAAATTCAGCAACGTCATAGCTCAACTGGTGTGCAAGAAGATCTCAATACAAGAAATAGAAGAAATTAAGATGTGGGTCAGGCAGAGAGATCTGCAGATGGGTTTGGAGAGATGGCGAAGGCTCAAAGAGATGGACCACACGCCCAAGGAACTCGAGGGCCCACATCAACAGAACCCTTTGAAGTTCAGAGAGCATACCGTCTTCTGGAGAAGGCCCAAAAGAAAGTAATATCCAAAGCTAAATGTCAATATCTGAAGACTCCCCCATGTTATTGAGAGGAAGGAGTTCCTGTACAGAGTCAATGTAAATCCAAGAGGAGACGACTCCTGGCCCTGAACCAATTTTGGAAAGCTGTGATGAAATTGGCTCACTCAAACTGACAGCTGAGCACTGGGACTAGAGAAGACAGAGAAGATCCACCTCTGCCGTGTCTACTAGCCTGGAGTATACTGTGAGGAGCCAGGAATTAGTTGCCGACACAGGAGACTCATGGTTTTGGCCATAAACATTTATTGAAACGAAACAGGGGTTGGAAAATACCTCCCTGTCCCTACTGTAAGAGGTATTTCCCTACCTAAAATCAAAATAAGGGTCTATATGATGTCAAGATGTCCAAAGCAAAATCTCCTGTGTCCAAAGTACTATTCTGCCATCACATTCTAAAAATCAACTCTAATGTGCAAATGGAAATGTCTTTGGCCTAGAAAAGTGTATCAATGTCCAAAAGGAAAGGCCTAGCTCCAACACAAAAGAAAAGGAAAGGCCTAGCTCCAACACAGGAAAAGTTGCAAATGGATAAAGTTCACAGTTACAGAGGATGCTTCCCTTCCCCTGGATTTCTCTTCACTGTGATTTATACTTTTAGGGTTATCAGTTCCTTGAGTTTTATTTGTTCAACAACACAACTGGTATGAAAAATAACTTGTCTATTAGTCTTAATCTTGGTAGGCGACTTGGTGTACTCTCCTGCCAGGTTGCTTCTCCATAGTATAATTTCAACACAGTCTTTAGCTATTCCTGATTTATCCATATCAGGGCTTCCTCATGTGATCTACTTTACACACCTGCAACTTGAATCTGCCTGGTATACTTTCCTGCCAGGGCTTGCTGTGGGATTTTCCATGCTCGAGTGGTCTGGAGGCCGCTTCTCGGTACCCTCGTATGCCAGGAAACCTTTCCTTCTCTTCTTCTCGTGGTGTCCTCGCAGAGTACTGTCTCCTGCAGTCTGCTCTCCTCTGCCTCTTCTTTGAGCCAGTTAACTCCATGGACCTCCACCAGCCCAGTGGTCCAACGGTCGGTACAGAGAGGACGAGACTCCTCCAGCCAGCATCTCTCCCCTGTCAGCTGTGCTTGCAACCTCTACAGCCAGCTTGTGTTCCTGGCTACCATTGAACTTCATTACTTGGCTCTGCTTCTCCTGGCCTTGCCTCAGCCCTCCTTTCCTCTCTACATATTGCTCCTCTGCAGTAATCTCTTTTTTCCAGCCTTCACTAAACAGGAGCCACCAGCTCCTGTCAACTACCACACTGGACTGGTCTGCTGGGCTTATATAGCAACACTCCCCTTCCCCTGATTGGAATTAGGGCTGATAGTCTCACAGTGTGCTCTTAAAGGGTATCATTATTAGGATTGTCTGGTTTCTCTCACTTCCTGATATTCAGATTGAGGTTTGGAGGGTTGGGCTGACTCTATAAAAACCCTGGTGGCCATTTTGAAATTCTGTATGCAGGCAGAATCTGAGGAGAAAGCTTGTGTGACAGACTGAATGCTGTGCTGCTGTTGGGGAGGTAAATGGGTTTAAGGTTCCCATGGGTTGTCTGGTTTGCTCCTAGGGTCTCCCTGTCTGTGAAAGGTTTGTTAGGGTGTCCAGTGCTCTGAAGGGACAACCCCCTCCCTGATCTGTTCTGGGTTTTCTGATTGGGAGAGAAGGGTATTGTGGGAGATGTAGTCCCTCTGACATTGGTTTGTTTGTGTGATCTTGATATTTGGGTTCGGTGACCGGTTTTCTGGTGACCTCTCTGTCTTAGAGGAAGGGATTGGATGGTTTTCCAGGTTTTCTGTTTTCCTAGCCCCTAATTCAGCTTCCTGGATCCAGTCCGGGTTTTGATTTTGTTTCTCTGGTGCATTATCAGAAACTTATTTTCCCATCATCAGTTTATCTGAGAAGCCAGCTCCTTGAGTTTCTTGGCTCATAGATACTAGACGGAAGTCCTGGAAGGGGACTTCGTCACACTGAGCATACCAGTATTTGATCAAGGCATGACCTGTATTTTTGTATTCACCTTTCCTGTGAGATAAGCCATTTTCCTCCTGAGGCCTAGCATACAGTTCACCACAACATGGATTTGAAATTGAGGGTTTCCTTCCTATCTTCCTTGATTAAAGCAAGAGGGGCCCTCACAGGCTGACAAAAAAGAACCTTAAATGGTGAAAAAATATGTTATTCTTGCGATACTTCCCTTTAAGCGGACATCAAATCTGGTTATAGAAGATCATATTTTCTACTCAGGACCTCTTCTAAAGCACTGATTGGTTGTACACTGTCTTATTTAAGTATTCAATCAGGCTGTTTGTAAGGACTGGTAGCAAGTGGAGAACTTGTAAGCAACTGCACACTCTATCTACATCACTTTCACATAAGAAGAAATAAGGCTTGAACCCCATTCCGAAACTACTTCTTTGGGAAACTCACCTCTAGTTAAGATCCCAATGAGAGCTTTGGCAGCTGCTGCCACAATAACAGTCTTCATAGGTACGTACCGAGGATACCTGTGGGCATGGTCCAAAACCACATGCATGAACCGATTCCCTGAAATGTAGGTTGGTCCGTGGGAGCGACAAGATAAATCCCTACCCTTTTGAAATTTATCCTCCCACCACTGGTCATGGTGTCTGGGGTCTTTTTCTCTGTCCACCGGATTTGCCAGACAACTAACAAGTCAGGCAGTAATTACATAACCCTCTACCTCAAATCCCATTCTTGACTACTAGAAGTGAGGAACTTGTTTTTCTCGCCAACGTGACCTTCCAAAGATACCAAATTCGCCAACTGGATCAGGAAATGTCTTTTCCACAAATGGTATCACCAGCCTTCAGTGTGCACCTGGCTCAGGGTCTTCAGGCTCAATGTACAACAGCCCACCTTCCCTGCTGCAGTTTCAGACTATGGTTGCTGGGTGACATCTAAACCTTGCTTTCTGCCACTAGGTTTGGTCAGGGAAAATGCAAAATCACAAGGTCCCTGGCCACAGTTACCATTTAGGACTTTCATCCTCACACCGTCCCTCATAAAGTGCTCATGTATGAGGTCTCTTTACCCATTACAGAACCTGTATTCAAAATAGATTCCGTACAGGGCCAAACTCCTCTTCACCCTTTTACCTAACGCCATACATAAGGAGGCTGGGTCCCAGTACTCCTCCTACCATATCCAAGCCCTGCCTCATGAATGACACACCACAGGGAAGGGAGGGAAGGTAGTGGATACCGTGAAGGTTGAAGGGGCCCAGTATAACGGTAGTTATCCAAAGTAGTCAATGCATTACTCTTGGATGCATTCCCTCATCTCATTCCTCTATTATGAGGATATATCTAATAATAGAAAGCTATCCCGTCATAACCAATTGCAATAGCTGAAGAAACAGGATAACTCTACATTTCTTAGACTCATGTTAATTAATTAAGACGTGGATCTATACGTTCCCCATTGAGCTTATTCTGCCCACCAATCCATAAACCCAATCAGACTAGCACAGGGAAAGGTCCATTGCAATTGATAGTGGGTATGAAAGTAGACAGTTAAACATGTGTAGCTGTCACTGCAAGCATCAAGGAAAGTCACCCACAAAGCCTCTGCTCGGAAAGATGACTCAGCTCTCACTGATAAACATTGTATAGTAGGAGAAAGAAATACTGACCACAAATGCCTGCCACCTTGTTTGCTTTGCTAATTACTCTTTGGATTAATCTACTCAACATTGTAACCTAAGGTTTCATTTCTCTACAACCACTTGCACATTCTGCAAGCAGGACATCACACTTTATACAACTCTTGTTCTCTTTTCATCCAGGCCATGCAACACTAGGACTTTGCAGTGACCTTAACACTAAAGGCAAATCCCAAGGAGGAAACAAAAAGATTGCAATGGAGATCAAAAGAAACGAACCCTGAGTGCCCTGCGTACTAGAGTGCCCAACATTTCTAAGCTTCTCCAATGAAGCCTACATACTTTAATAGCTGTCTACTTCATCTTTGAAGTTGCCACCACCAACCCTTTTGGGAAGCCTTTGAACAGAAAATCCAGACTCTTAGGAGATTCGCCCAAAGAAGCAAACCCTAGTTAAAACACCAGATCGCAAAGGATTTCCTGTGATGAGAATAATCCTTATTTGAAAACCCTCTTATAAATTGGTGAAGACCTCTTGCTGGTTCCACTGACAGCCCAGGAGCCTTTAAACCTTTCTACTCAACAACCAAGCTGAGAGTTTGTGATACGATAACTTTTGAGTTGGCAACACTGACCACAATGGAGTAGTTGCCAGTAGACAAAATACCATCCCCTGATCTGCTGTCAATTCCCTCTGCAAGGGAAGCCAAGCCCGCCTGCTCCAAAAAAGGGCCAATATAATGTGCTCCACCTCTCCTTTCTGAAGTTCAACAACATAAATACAAATACAAATCTTGGTGATCAGTGGAAATGGTGGAGAAAACGCATTCAATGGGCCCCTTGGAAAGAAATTACAAAAGAGTGTTTGTTCTCCAAGTCATCGAATCCTAGATTCAGGAACAGAAAAGATGGACAATTCTGTTCTCCCATGTGGTAAAGAGAAACCCCATATCTGCAGCATATCTGATAAAGCACCTCCTGTGACAGAATGAAATGCATGCATGGTGGAAAGAAACCTGCTACGTCTGTCTGCAACTTGATTCTTGCTTCCTTGAATAGGTACCGCTGATAATGCCCCTAGTCTCTTCTTGCCCTGGGTAATTATTCTTTCCTCAGTTGTAGAGAGTGATTTCACATGTGTCCCTCCCTGATGGTTGACATAAGATTGTGACACAATGTTGTCTGTCTAAATAAACACATGCTTCTCCTTGTTTATGAAAGGAAAAGGCTATCAGGGCGTTGAAGCTGTCTTGCAGCTCCTGCCAGTTTGTAGAACTTTGATGATCAACTGGCAACCATTTCCCTTGAAGTGAAATGTCTTGCTATGTCACACCCCATCCAAGCCTACTGACCTTTATGGTTATCACTGATGTTGTTCAGGTGATTGAGAATTACTTCTTTTTCCACGGTCCAGTGAGCATCCACTATTGTATTTTCCTCCTGCCTACTGCGGTCACTGAAGCCAACATCTTGACGTTCAAAGGGGCTGAGTTCCAAAGTTGAAACGATGATACTCTAGAGGCTTCAAGTCTAACAGAGCCCAAACGACAAGTAAAATGGTAGCAAACATATCTCTTTGAACTTTCACCCATTTCTTGACAATTGCTTCTTTCAGCAAGAAGAGACCTCCCAGTCTGCTTCTTAGGTTCCTTATTCTTGCCCAATAAAGGAACACAAACCTTTTCTGAGGAAAAGTGAGTCCTAATAAACACCAAATCCTGGAGTAAGTTCAATTGTGATTTCTAGAAGTTTAGCAGAAACTCCAAATCCTGCAGCAGACAGCACACTTGTTGGGTATCCAGCGACATTTGTTCCTCTGCGTTTGCCTTTGTCAACCAGTCAGCAACATAAGGATATACTTTGATTCCTTCCTCATGAAGAAAGACAATCACTGGGGCTAATACCTTTGGGAATATCCTAAATGCTGACTTCAAACCAAGTAGGAAAACTGCATACTGGTAGTGTTAATATAGGAGAACAAGTAGTGTGATGATATGGAGCCTGACAATCTACATATATCAGTAAACCCCCAGGTGACACCATGGCTTCACGGAGCACACGCATTCCTACTAATCATGTGAGCAAAGTCAGCACTTTGCCCGGGCAACATGCCCAATCCCAGTCGCAGCCCAGGTTGCCATAACGACTAATTCACTAACAGACTCGAGTTCCAGCTCTACGAGCAGCTACAGGGAACTGATGCAAATTTGTGTTAAAGACTCCAACTAGGTAAGGAAACACCCATGTTTACACTCGGATGCATTTTTTATGGAGAATGGAGAGCCGCGCTAATGGACGTTCTCCTTTCCTTTTCCCCTCTTGTTTTTTTCTCCCCCCCTCCATATATTTGCAGCACGATTGATACTAAATTTTTATTCACGGTTACGGACAACACTCTGTGCCAGAGACACGAGCAGAGATGGAAACTAATATAATGTACTACTTTCTCTAACATGATTAGATTCCTTAACCTGCATGTACCAATCTAGTCATGGCCAATAGGGGAGACTGGTGCCCAGTCTCTCTTCAGCTGAACTACTGCTGCCACTAGGTCAGTCCACACACACATTTTTACACGGCCCCTCCCTTTCTCTTCCCCACTTCTCCTTGCCTCTAGAATTTGTTGAAAGGTGCTCAGCCTTGCTCGGGGAGGTGACGTTTGCCCTGCTTGGAGATGTGAAATGCAGAACTCACTATATGTCCACAACAGGGTGAATGCCCCCAGGGAGCAAAAAGGAGTTTCTCAACAGGGTGCATCATCCAGGTTTCACTGATGAAAGTTACTTATGCTGTTGTTTCTACCCCCGCCTGTCCCCCAGGTCTTTCAAAGTGCCCTGAGGAAGGCGTTTCATCAACAAACTCTGTGTCGCCCACAGAAACGCGCCTAATGTGTAGAACCTGACCAGTAATAACTGGGCCCTCTCTTCATCCTGTGAAAAGATCACTCACACAGACAGACCCAATAAGTGGATACCAGACACTAACCCTCACAGAGATGATTTAGACTCTCTGTGGGGTAGACTCAAGAGTGGATACAAAACTCCGACCCTCACAGGGATGATTCATACTTTCCTCAGATTTTGTTTTCTTTGTTCCCTAGCACACATTCAGCCAAGGTTTCAAATATAATCATGCACAAGAATCAATGTGCAATGATTAACGGATGAACTCTGTATAATAATTTCTGTTTCAACTTATTAAATGTTTTTTTAATTTAGCTCCAGACTAGGCCATGGGGCCAGATTATATATTTTAGGACTTTATAGTGTCTGTTGTTGCTTCAAATTCTAATGTGTTTAGCTAGCTATTCTACAACTTTGTGTTTGCTGCATTTTCACTTTAGTCGGCTGTTGATGTTATAGTATGTTATGATAGGAACCAAGGTTCAGAATTCTCTCTTTATGAACACTTCCTTTACATGATGTGACCTCCACAATAACAATGTACTATATTTGTCGCAGTTTCCTTGATTTTTAAGCATAGAGTAAATAAATATATATGTATTTTTCAGAAATTCATTTTTAGACTCAATCGATGTTTATCTGCAATAAGCCATTTTTTAGCCACATCTCCTTTCCATTTTTTAGTACTCTAATATTCATTGCCTTCCTGTTTTGTTGTTACCTAGAGGGATATCCTTTGGGGATACCGGGCACTATTAAAGAATTGTTTCATGATTTTAGATTAAATCCACACAGTGGTGGATTGTTTATAGTATGTCATCAGTAATTACCCCTGCCTCCACTGTGAACCAGGAGGAATCCCTTTATATGTTGTCGACACCAATGTAATAACCTGTTAAAATGCTTCTATTTTGAATGTATTGCTGATATCCATTCGCAGGGTTTCTTCAGTGCCAGTTGGAAGCTTGTTTGATACCAGCCAGAAGCTCTCACACAGCTTTGGAGTCAGAAACCCAAAGAAGTAAAAACCATAACTTATAATTTTGAAGTACATGTAAACTAGCCCTCTTCATCAGCAGATCTTCCACATTCTGGTTCAGTGGCTGGGCCCAAACTGAATTACTTCCAATGCTTGAGGAGAAGACACACATTCAGTTTGCAAATTGTGTTCCACAATCTGGCACACACATTTGTCTTTTATCAGCCCCTTCATCTGTGGCAGAATACGTAAAATCAACTATCATGGGAACACCCTTTACCCTATGAGTCTCAACATAATGTAATGCATTCTTGGTGAGGGACTGTTTGTGATGACACCTGCTGCAGTGCCTACGCGCCCCGTTAAATTAAAAGGGTTTGTCCTTGAAAGTTGAGGTGATGTTAAAGATCTTGCGTCGCACCAGGTTTAGCTACTACGGAGACTTAGAGTCCCTCCACTCCGTTTGTGACAATATATAATGGTTGTGTTGAGCTATCCCTTGATAGTGCGCCGAAAAATAATGGACTGGCAAGTAGTGATGATTAATAAATTCCTTTTATTTTTGTGATGTTAGAGCCTTTGTGGATGACACGTGTTTCGGCAGAGCTGCCTTTATCGAATCCAGGCTATATAGATAGCTCATAAGTCACTGCATAATGCATAAAGGTGCTGAAGTTCACAGGAAGGGATTCATCCTTGCACTATCAAGGGATAGCTCAACACAACCATTTCAACATAATGTAAGACTGCTGAGGTTAATTCCCTGAAGATGTAGTGGCATTAGAATGGGAACTGGAGAAAGATGCTCCACAGCCTCTTAGTTGTCCGTCTTCCCTAGTTGGTCACCCATTGTTCTTAAATGTCCTGCTATGAACAAAAAGCAATTTAGGAACAACTGACAGCTTCCCCAGCAAAGAATAAAAATATTGAAAAACGTCAAATGTTTACTTCACAATTCCATTCACTTCTGACCCATGCGATTTGTTCCCAAAGAATGACATATGCTGCAGTATGTTTAACAGTCTCTAATGTCAATAATTCAAAATTGCTCAGCATGGTTTGTGTCATCGTAAATCATATCCATTCCCACGCTGAGAGAAAGGTTAGCTGTCTTTACACTGGCCGCAACCCTCCGATTTACTCAACCCCTCGGAGCCACGTCTTCACCTGGCATGGAAGAGTTGTCCAATAGGTTAGACATCACTAAATTCACATGCATGTTATCGGTCAGGTCTGTTTTTGAACCTTGCACTGAGTATCCCTTGGAAAGAAATTGTGGAAGGATTACCTTGTCTGGTTCCCTCTAATCTCTCTCCAACACCTTTCCTACTGAGAGCTGTATCGTGTCGGCTCAGATAGTCTCCCTGTTCAGATGGTTTAACAGAAAGAATGATGGAATTTGGTAGTTTACATTTTTTCCAAGCATGTAGCAGAATTTCCGTACATTTCCCTTTTATTATATACTGTAATTGTGATTGTGACTGTGGGTGACTCGGAGAAAGTGACTGATCACAAGTCCCAATCCTAATCCCAGTGTCTGGTATCTGTAAATTATTTGGTGAAGTTCTTGTGCAGCACATTTTTGGGAGACCTCCTCCTACCTGTTTTAAGCCTGCACTGAAGCCTGATGGTTTTCCTTTGCAGGAGTCATGCTGGAGCTTGCATTAATCTAATGCCCAGAGCTATAGGGAGTGAGGAGGCTATCATAAGATATTTACAGGGTTCTTGTACGGCCTATTATCATTTCCCTCTCTGAGGCGCCTGGTCCTCAGGGGCCCATTTTCTCTCTTCTCCTCAATGTTATGCCCCACGCTTGTAGCTGGAGGCCTTCTGCTATTCATGCTTCTCTTTCTCTCTGTCCTTGTTCTTCTCCTACACTTTTGGATGCTTTACCTCATGCTCATTTCTCCACCCGTGATATGATATGATAAGCTATTTATAACACACAGTTACAACAAGTGTTTCTAGGCACGACAAAACAAGGGAGGGAAGACAGGACAAACAATCTTACTAGGCCTTGTGTCATTCAGATTGTGCAAGTGCGAGAACGAGAAGTACAATGGGAAAGGGGGGGGGGCAGAAGTGCCAGCAACAGGGACGGGGAAACAGGGCAGCAATGATCTGAGTAAGTGCAGCACAAGGCAGCGCGGCCCTGGGAAGTTCAAGGCAGCACAGGACTGTAGAGGTTACAGTTACAGCCCCTAAATGCATGGAGGGCCCGGAGGCAGTGCAAGAGTGACTGATGAAGAGAGAGCCTGGTACCCAGTAAGACCCAGGGGAGGGAGAGAGAGAAAGTATAGAAGAGGAAAGGTTTGAGCTGCTTCCGGAACTTCAGGTGTTCCGGTTCTAGTTTGAGAGGTGCAGGGAGGCCATTCCTGAGGGAGGCACCTGCAGAGGAGAGAGATATACCCCCCACTCTCTGCCTGGAGAAGTGTCTGACCCAAAGAGAGTTAGCGGTAGCTCAGCGAAGGGCTGAGAAGGAAGGTATTTAGGAAGAGAGCGTTGGATGTGGTGTGGGACGTGGCCCCACAAAGCCTTGTGGACAAGTCAAAGGGTCTTGAACTTGATCCTTTCAGCCAACGGGAGCCAGTGGAGAGTTTTCTGGGCTGGAGAGATACAGTCCCTGGGTTTGAGGACCAAGGATAAGTCTTGCAGTCCTGTTCTGGATTAGATACATTTTATGGGAACCAAAAATACAAAAATACTTATGCGCTTGGTGTTTTGATTACTAGTTAAACCTGGTTGGTTCATTTTTGTGGAATGAGAGAAATTATCAATCTTGCGAAAAGATCTCCATGATCGCACATCTTAACTACAGAGACCATCCTCACCTTAAAGCTCGCTATTTAACAGACCAACATCTAGAAGCCCTAAACTGGGCACACCGGACATCACATATAGCTATTATATAAACTGCCTGGATAAAGACCCTTGTTGGGTTGAAACATGTGTCAGCACCTCGAAAGCTAATACAACGAACAATACAAACCCCTTTCAACCAAGATTGATCATTTCTCTCATTCCACATAAATGAACCAACCAGGTTTAACTAAGAATCAAAACACCAAGCGCCAAGGTATTTTTGGTTCCCACAAAACGTATCTCCTCTCTAACAATATGGACAAATGAGCACTGTCCTTAGGGAACCAACAAACCGGCAGCACCACCTATGCTTTAAGAACACATTGATCAGCGCAGCACCCCAGTGTTCCTAGTGCTCAATCCCATCCTGTTCTGGATTAGTTGCAGAGGGCGAGAGTAGCGGAAGGCAGATTGAGAAAGAGGCTGTTGCAGTAGTCCAGCCTAGAGAGAAACAGTGCTCTAGAAATAGTGAACTTCTGGGGGAAGGTGAGACAGGGAAGAGTACCTTTGAGGAGGTGCAGCTGGTAGTGGGACTTCTTGGCGACATCCGAGATGTGAGGAGAGAAAGAGAGTGCGGAGTTGAAGATGACATCAAGGTTTTTTGCTTCACTGGAAAGAAAAGTAAGGGGGCCCAAGGAGGGCAGCCAGAGTGAGAGAGGGAAAGCTAGAGCAGGAGTCCCATTGAGAAGGACCTCCATCTTACTGGCATAAAGGCAGAGACCAGGGGCCCAAGGAGGGCAGCCAGAGTGAGAGAGGGAAAGCTAGAGCAGGAGTCCCATTGAGAAGGACCTCCATCTTACTGGCATTAAGGCAGAGACCATTGGAGGTGCACCAGTCCTGAATAGCGGATAGACTGTCAGGAATGATTGGGAGAGGAGGCTGAGGGGAGCGCCAAGGAAAGCTGAGTGTCATCCACATAACATTGAAAGTTAGAGGAGAAGGTAGCGATCAGGCCATCCCAAGCATCCCCATGCATCTTTTCTCAGTCTCCCTCTCTCCCTTTTTTCTGGTTACTCTCTGCTTCAACTCTTCATCTAGCCACCTTTCTCTTTCATAGTTACTTCACTGTTCACTTCCTTCTCTTTAGGTTCCTCCTCCTGAGGCATTTCTCTATTAGGGGCTGACTTCTTTTATCACCTCCTCTTTAGCTTCTCTAACTGCCTCGTCCATAAAATGTTCTCACCACTTTCTCTTTAGCTTCTCTCCCCACCTTTTCCTTAATTTCTATTACCATGCCTTAGCTTCTTTCACTAATTCCTCCTTCACTATCACCTCCCCTGTAGCTTCTCTCACAAACTCCTTCTTCACTAGTATCACCTCCTCTTTAGCTTCTCTTACTAACTCCACCTTTACTTCTCTCACCAATTACATCTCTGTAGCCAGAGCTAACTTTGCAATCTCTTGTTTCTAACTTCTAGGGCACTTCTCTCCCAAGCCTCTGGGTCTTTCTTACCCCAGGCCCTTGTGTCTTTCTCTCCCCAGTCTCCGGGGCCTTTCTCTGACCAGCCTAGAGGTCTCTCCTCCATTCTCCTATCACCTCCTTACCCCAGCCTCCTCGGCCCTGCCTTCCCCTTCCTCCTGGGTCTCTCCTCTGCACTCCTGTCTCTCGCTTCTTCTGCACTCTTCTCCAGTTCTCTCCAAAACTGCTCTTTCTGCCAACTCCCACTGCCTTCTGCCACAGACAATTCCTTTTATTCTGTATTCACGCCACTATCCAGCCTTTCGATGGCAAATGGAAATTCTGTTGTGTCTCCCTATGCAGCTGGTATGGGGATTGGCTGGTGGGCCACACCACTAGGAATGGCTTAGAGTTCTGATGTGGGACTTGGGGTTAAATAGTCCCTTCTCTCTGTTTGCCATACCATGTCCTCACCCTCAGAGTAGACTCCCTTAGCCTTAAACCTAAGGTGTATGTTTGCTTAGATGTTGTGCAGTGACTGGCCAACTGCTCGAGTTTTCTCTCTTGGTTTGGGCCCACTCCTTCTCCCTGTAGTTTTGTTGGTATGATTTATGTACCCGTGTGAGGGAGACACGCATATAAGCGCTGTCAGCTCCAGGGATGGACTGTCCTCAATTTACCAGGAGTGTTTAAGGTGGCAAGCTGATGAGTCCCTTCTTCCTGCATGTGGCGTGCTGGGGGTATCCAGGCGATCCTACCTACGATCCCCTCAAAGCCCCCTTAGTGACCACACCATGCAATAGTAGGGTGAGACAGGGGACTTTGTGACATCAGGTTTACTATCTGTGTAAAAAAGAATCCTTCTTGCTGGAGGGGTTTTGAGTCCTTGAGGCATCAGAGTGAGGTCCACAAAGAGTCCGGAAGAGGAGAGAAACTGGGTAACCACTGGCAAGGGAAAGCCAAAAGCCCAGGAGACATTTTTGCCCAAAGAGCAAGGGATGGGGTAGAAGCCAGTAAACATATGTGAGAATTCCTGTAAGAGCTGGAGTGACGCGACTGGACTGGAGAGTGAAAGCAGTCTACTTCAAGAGGAAGATGCTGGATGAGTGTGAGTGAGGGAGTATTGGACACCACTGAGTAGAAGAAGAAAGACCTTGAAGGTTTGAGTAAAATGCTAGCCTGACATAATGAAAGTGCATCCATAAGACATTGTGAAAGAAACAGAGCTTTGACCTTAATTCTAAGAAACGTAGTCTGAGTATAAAAGTGTCCGTAAAACATTGTGGGGGACATATATTCATCAGTACTGGGTTGTGACATTGGGCCTCATTAGGACCCTGGCGGAGAGGGTATTACGCCAGCGTAGTGCATGGCGTACCTCTCCGCCATACTACGAGTTCCCGTAGCGCCATGGAGGTTTTCTCCGCCTGGTTTTACCAGCCGGAGAAAACCATGGCGCTACGGGACCTCGTTGTTAATTACGCCACCGTATTTTACGGTGGCGTAATTAACTCCTTCCCCACTCCCATTATACCCTATGGGGCAAAAATGGGAATGGGGAAGGGCAGAATGGGGATTGGGGATTTACCGCTCCGCCGAGGTCGGAATGGGGCGGTAAATCCGCCAACCCCCATGGCGCTATCGGCGGCTTTCCGCCATGCTTCGCGGTGCATTTAGCACCGCGAAATCCGCCTGGGTCGTAATGAGGTCCATTGTCCTTCTAATGGAGGGGGGATAGTTGATTATTGTTGTGCCATGAAGCAGTTTGACCGTAAATGTGGACGCTAATGTTATGTTTTGATCCATTTAATGTATGCCCTCATTGTGATGTGTTTGTGTTCTGTGTCACGTGTCTTGTTTATTTTCCAGGCTGGGCTCCAGAGCGTTGGAGCTCAGGCAGTTGAAGAAGGTTTGTCTACCTGCAGCTGTGTCTGCTGCCTGCTCCCTTAAGTTTTAATAAATTCCCCATACTCATATCTCGGTGTCCTCATCATTCAACACTGGCGACGAGGATCTTGCGCTAAGGCGGAAACATCCGGGCCCACCCGCGATCACCCTTGCACTTCCCCAGTGAAGGGTGCCGCCGCCTGCCAACCGCCTTCCTGGCCCTGGAGGGAAACATGGAGCGATTGGAGCGACTGTAAAAGGCTCCGCAAGGCAGCAGACACTGCCGCGCCCCGCCCGGTGACAGGTCAGGAGACAAATTACTGTGTGGGCGGGGAGGAACAGCTGTTGGACATTTGGGCTTGCGCACCCAGATAATTAGAGCGAGACCCACACACGCGCACTTCGGGCTCGTGCGCCCAGCCAATTAGAGGGAGGCCCACACACGCGCACACCCCTTCTTCACGTCAGCACGGAACGTTTGGGATGGCCCAGCTGGGATAATCCTGCGATGCACAACCCGGCTCTCCTCTCTCTCTCTCCAGTGATTGTGGTTACCAGGCAACTGCAGATACATTGTTGAACGGTGTATTTGACAGTGCTCACCCAGCTACAAGAATCCTTCATTGTGAGGTCACAAAGGAACTAGCAGCCATCACATTCCCTTATCTTTCTACAGACCAAAGGTGCTGCACTATTAGATCACAGAGTAGCCTGCAACCTGCACATTCCACTAACCTGCTCGGGCACTAAAGGACTGAACGAATTCTGTTGTGTTTTCCTGGGACAATAGAGAGGCCCCACTACTGTAAATTGGACCCATTGTTCTACCCAGCGAAATAACAAAAGCATGGCTGCAGCAATTCCTCCACCTGCACCTTTCCTCACCGAACCAGGCCGCCCCCCAGTGAGATGGGACAGATGGATACACATGTTTGAAAATTACATTGTGGTCATAGGCGGAGACAGATATAGTGCAGCCTGGAGGAAGGCACTGCTTCTCCACAATTTGGGTCCTGAGGGGCGGAATGTTTTTGATGGTCTCACACCAAGCGCAGAGAAGGGGGCAGGTGATGTTGATGAATACTTTGTAGCAATCAAAAAGATTGAGGAGCACTTTGAGCCTAGGAAAAAAGTGACGTTTGAAAGACACAGATTTTTTCAACGTGCCCAAGACAGCTCTGAATCCGTTGAATCCTATGTAGCATCTCTGAGGACCTTAAGCCACACATGTGACTTCGGTGAACTGACAGATTCCCTCATAAGGGACCAGTTGGTAAAATGTACCAATAGTCTCAGGGTCCCAGAAAAGTTACTAGCAAAAGATGTGTCTTTGGAACAAGCCATAGAACTTACCCGCAGCATTGAACAAACCTCTCAATATATGAGAGAAATGAAGATAGACAAGCAAGTTGTACAAGGTGTATGTGCAATAGGACCAAGGAAAAAGTCAACATCCAGGAGAGATTAGTGGAATCAAAGATGTTCCAATTGTGGCAGCCCCAAGCACTCAACCAACAATTCTACATGCCCAGCCAGATTTGCACACTGTTTTAAGTGCAAACGTAAAGGACATTTCGCCAATATGTGTAAAGAATCCTCAATAAACCTCATGGATCAGAGGGAACAGAACAGTCTGATACCGAGTCAACCCATCACGAGAACATCGGAGGGTCTGACCACCCAGGAGGGAAACCCAAGGCATGTCTTTCACATCCATGCTGTTTAAGGCGAATATAACGAACCTGTTGATAACTTTAGAGTTGATGGATGTCACTTGAAGATGGACCATGATTTCAGAAGACACGTTCAAAAACGTGCTCGGCAAGGATCCTGGAATTCTGGTTCTTGCTAAAGTCCAACCCTGTGGGTACGGGGAATCCACCATTATTCTGGTTGGTGAATTTCAAGGCCATGGCCCTCATTACGACCCTGGCGGAAATCGAAAAACGATGGCGGAAATGCAATACCGCCATCGAATAGCGCTCGGTGCGACTATGACCCGTCACCGCAAAGTACGAAGCCATTAGCGACACCGTAGTGAACGCCAACGCTAACTGCACCAAGCACGCGCGCGCGCGCCATGCCAAACCGCAAACACCACCATGGTGCAACGGTACGCCAATTCCGACCCTAGCGGACATGCACCTAACGCCATCAGGCATGGCGTAATGTACCATTCCGCCATGGCGAGAAGTACGGCATCGCGAATCAACCGTAAACGGCCCCACTCAGTGCCTGTACACCGCTCCCTGCCCACAAAGTACAACTCCCCGTAGGTGCAATGAAGCCACAATGCAAGCATTGAAATGTACAAGTCACCCATGCATGCCAACGAACAAAGGAAACACAACAGGGGCCAATGGGAGCTGCAGGGCACAGATGGCACGAATACAGAAGCCATCCCAATGGACATGACCACAGTCCCCCACCAAGAAACGCACGCAAACACAGGCACCTGTGACCAGCAACATTCCGAAAATCACATCATTCCACCAGTCCACCTGGCTGACCGGCATCTGTTACACAAAACCCAATCCCCCGCCCCTGAGCATGACAACATTCAAACTGTCATATTGGCAGCCCCCATCCCTGACCTCACTGGGCTTCGTAGGCAAACGCGGCCAGTACAGTACCACGCAACTAAACCCCGAAGCCGGAACCCGATGCAGATCTCCTCACAATACATCGCCCCCCAAATTGGCATATGCCACATCACTTGCAAAGAAAAACGCTACACGGGCCAAATCCGAATAGAAATTTAATGCACATCAAAATCACCAAGCCCATACAGCCATCAGGCCATGAACTCCAAAACACCAATCACCATTGTGGGCTGCTTCCGCAAGAAATGACCAGCCACTACCTGTGTGTCGCCCTGTTCCCCCATGGTACACAGAGCCACAATCACGTACGAAAAGGCAACATGGAAGCGCACAGAACCGCAGGCCCGTCCCAATGGGGAGGCACTAGTCCAGCTGAAAGGCCGAAATGTTGCTCCGAGCCACCAGTACTGCGTAAGGGCATGTGGCCCATTGGCGATCGTCCCATAAGATCATAATGCTGCTCCACTGATTAACACGAAGCAGCAGGTGTCGGGAGTAAAATCCATCTGCAGGAGTGGCATACAGATGGCAGTGGCAAAAGGGGAGGAGATACCTGTCAACCAAAAGAAAATAAAAAGAACAGAATGGCCATCAGAACTACATTCCAACTACTCACTTCAATGATCACACGAAATCCACAGCCATATGCATGCTAGCCCAACCAAAAGGATCATCACCACCCCAAAACCACTTGCGACTCATAACCATCTATATCGAGGTGCAAACACCATCACAAACGAGTGTACCTGTGCATGCGTCTGTCAAAACAGATTCCATCAGATGGGAATGTTAACGTGCATGGACACAAGTGTCTGAGGGCGCCTCGAGACAGGGAGGGCTCAACAAGGCCAGATGGACGATGGTCCCACAATGGCAGCCCTGCATCACATAGCGTAGGGGAGGCGGATAGATCCCAAGAAGCCCTGTACATGGCAAACTCTGTATCAAATCACCTGCCCATGCATCCATCCATCATTCCCTCATCCCGGGATCAAAATGCCTGAATAAATACTCACATAACATTAGAAACATCCATTGAGTCCGTGCGTTATGCAGCCTGCTAAATCCACAGTGCCCCAGCCCGTAATTCCAGTGTTGTGAAGTAACATGTTTTTGGGAACGGACGGCCTCATCGCCCACGTAGCTATTGCGCATCCCAAACTATTCATATCAATCATTGCTCCCTCGCCATGGGCCCTGTCTCAAGGACATAGAACAATAGAACGTTACATTTGCAGTCAGACCTGTGGGCATCTCCTCGTCGCTAGCTGGAAACCGAAAGCGCCGCCCCTCGAATTCCTCATTTGCAACATCACGTCGAAAAGGCATCTGTGGCCGTTTGAAATCACTAATTATTCCATCGAGTGCGGCTGTGTGTGAAAATGGCAACTGCCTTCACCCACGAATGGGACGCCCCGCCCGTCGTTGAACCTCTGTGCAGTGATGCATGAGGGTCCAACGTTACTCGAGTACTACGTTCCACTGACCCCTCACAAGTCAGTTCGCGACTGCACAGATAGTATGTGAAACAATGGGACCACAGCAGAATGAACATATCAACCAATCTTACACGGCCATCGTGTACAAATACATGATTGCAATAGCAAGATACAATTCCCCGAATTGCAGCGTTGTGCGCGGGACGTGCTCGGCCAAAGGGGAGAGCAGTTTGCACAGGTGGAATCAATCACCACAGGTGGAGGCCATACAGCCTGAAAACACATAAATTGCACAGCCAGTCTCCTCCCACAACCACACCGAAATGCTACCGGCAGGACTCGCGATGTTGGCCCTGGGGGACCTGATAGCACTGCAAGCGCTCCGACTCCAAGAAGAAGACGAACACCAACTACAACCAGCCGCACGGAGGAGACGCAGGAGGAGGAGGAGGCCAAGGCAGGGCCAGCAAGGGCTGCCAGCACAGCCACTACCACCACGCAGGCAGCCCGCAATCCCACGCCTCCGAGCACATCCGTTCAACCTCACTGATGAGCAGATCCACACCCTCTACCGTCTGGACCGGGACACCATAACCGCCATTGTGGACATGACACAGGCTGACCTTGTCAGCATGATAGATAGCCCAACCGCCATCCCACCCCTACTGAAGGTGGTGTCTGTACTCCACTTCCTGGCCACAGGCACCTACCAGCACACAGTCGGACAGTTGCATGGCATTTCTCAGCCACTGTTCTCACGGACACTATTGCAAGTGCTCGATGCCCTCCTGAAGCACGCAGACGACTACATCTCTCTACCACGCTCGGAGCAGGAAATAACCAACACAAAAGTGGGATTCCATGCACTTGCCGGCATACCGGGTTGCATTGGTGCCATCGACTGCACCCATGTTGAATTGGTCGTCCCACATGCCATGGAGGCCCAGTACCGCAACCGAAAACAATTTCATTCCCTGAATGTACAGATGGTGTGTGACTCCAACAGGATCATTACACATTGTTGTGTCCGATTCCCTGGATCAACCCATGATTCGATGGTCTTGAGGAACTCTACAATACCACGCTACATGGAGCGACACGCAGGGAACAGATCCTGGCTACTCGGTGAGTCTCATTACATGCATGATGATGTGGGGTATGTGAATTGGCATTGACCTGCCAGGAAGGGGGGGGGGTGTGCGTACGTATCAATGGCATTCCACATCATACGTTTCTCGTCCACATACAGGTGATGCTGGATATCCACTGAAGAGATGGCTCCTCACACCAGTCCGGAACCCACGGGACCAGCATGAGGAGGACTACAACCATGCCCACTCACGTACCCGTGTAGTCATTGAACAGGCATTCGGCCTACTGAAGACCCGTTTCCGCTGCCTCAGCAGGTCTGGCGGGGCACTCCTGTACCGCCATGAGAAGGTTGCAAAGATGGTGATGGCATGTGTCATGCTCCACAACATGTGCGTACGTAGAAATGTGCCCATGCCCCCTGACGCAGGACTGCAAGCACCTGATGATGGTCATGATGAGGGTGGGGATGTGGCAGCACCTCATGGAGTCTGCGAGGCACCGGAGGCCCGTGACATTCGTCAGCATCTCATTGATGTATGCTTCTAGCACTCACGCCTGGTGGCTGATACATGGACACGGGACTCGTGGCACTGCGTGTGTCTGGGACATGCACAATATGGACTGTACGCCTATGATGGCCTAGTACACAAAGATCAATGTCCACACTTCTCATTGGTTGATCGTGCACTTTTTATGGCATATGTGATATCATGTTGAACACCCTATCGACCCGCCACCCAAGTGAGCCCAACACACCCCCTCCACCCTCCTACCTCCCCCCCGAACACCAGTGTCCAAAGATGCTCATTGTAAGTGGGCTGTCGCTATTGCATGCCCCCTCTGCGGGTATCAGGGGCACCCCTGCCTGTGGAGCGCAGGTTCCTCCCAGATCTACGTTGGGGGCTGCCCTGGACGGAACTTGCAATGGATGATGTGTCTGCCTGCTCACGTCCATGCATGTCCCTAAGGGTTTGCGAGAGCTCAGTGAGCACACGGCGCACTGCGGCAAGTTCGGCACATACGTCTTTGGACGTCGCATGCAGTTCCCCCCTCAGGCTCTCGGTGCTTCTCTCAATTTGTGCCCTTAGCGTCTCTGTACCTCTCTCCATTTCTGCCCTAAGTGTCTCAGTTGATGTTTCTATGTCTGCCTTAGTGCCCCCACATTCATCGGCATGGTCCTTGAGGAGTGTGGCCAGTTGCTGCTGTTGTTCGATCAACTGGTCGAGGGACTGTTGCCTCTGCTGGGCCATGGCCATTTGCGGGGGTGTCACAGAGGGGCTGTTGTCCTCATGTTGCCTTGCCACAGGGCTTGTGGGGGATGGCCAGTCGTCGTCTGGTGGGTGCCCCTGCGTGGTATCCTCATGTTGTACGGGATGGAACAGACAGGGGGATTGGGACAGGTCATGGATGGATCTGACTTCAGCATCCCCGTTTTCTGTGTCCGAGCATGCTGCCATCAATGGGGTGTCACCTATGGTGCTGCTGCCACCAGAGGCAGTGCCTTCTGTGGCATCCATTGGGGGGACCTGTGGTGGTGGTGTTGTGGTCATGCTGGCTGCTGGGGTGCCTGTTGATGTTCCCTCCTCTGTGCTGCCACCTGATTTGTGCTGCTGCCGTGTCTTGATGCGTGCAGCTGAGGTGGAGGGTCTCTGGCCGTTGGTCTTGGCCCTCTTTGCAGGTGTGCTGGTAGGGGTGTCCTGTAGCTCGTCGTTTGGATCGGACCCTGTGGTGGAGTAAAGGAGGGCGAGGGTTATTGATGGGTCTGTGGGAATTGGAATGGCATTGTATCACATGCATTGGGGTGGTACCTGAGGGGGATTTGGGTCGGGGCCTTGGAGGTGCTTTGATTTGTGTGTGGAGTGAGGGTGCAGTTGTCTGGCAGCCTGCAGTTAGGGTGTGCCTGCTGCACGTGTAGTGCGTGTATTAGGGGTTTTTAATTATTTATGTATTTATTGTGGGTTTTAACGTGCGCTTGCAGGCCGATGTGTGTGGACGTTCTCCTGGACATGTGTTTCTGTTGCACTATGTGGACGCATGGTACTTCACATGGATGGACTGTGTGGATTTGGCATTGTTTTATCTGGCCCACCTACCTGATTCTTCGGATGTCTGCACTCCTTTCTCCATCCCTCCGACTCCCTCTATGCTCTCCATTCCGATGGTGGAGGCACAGATTTCTTCCCAGGGGGTCAACTTGATGGGTGATTCAGGACCTCCCCCGGTGGCTGTGGCAATGTTGCGGTTGGCAGAGAGTATGCTGCGGACGCGTATCCGCAGGTCGTCCCATCGCTTGCGGCATTGCAGTGGGGTGCGGGGTGCGGTCCCCACCGCACTTACCCGCTGTGCCACCAGAGCCCATATGGCCTTCTTGTTTGCAAGTGCCGTTCTGGTCATTTGCGTGGAGAAGACGACGGCAGCATTCTCCTGGAGGGTCTCTGTTAGCACGGTGAGTTCCTCACGGGAGAAGTGGACCTGCCGCTTGCGGTCGCACGCTTTCTTCGCTACTTTTCCCATTTTTCTTGGTTTCGCTAGGGTGGTTGACGGGTTGGGGTGTGTTTAAGGGTAGTGATTTTAGTGGTTGTGTGGTTTTAGTGTATTTATAGGTGTACGCCGGGATGTTTCCCGTTCCGGGCCCATGTTTTAACTTCCGTTTCCGTATATTTCCGGCCACCGTACTTTCCGGTAGGCGCACACTGCGGTGACCGCTAAGAGGGGTGGCGGTATTGCACCTAGGGCGCCGTACGGCGGCGGTGTGGGCCGTTTTGGGGTCATTTCCGCCATCGCGGACTTTGCACTTCCGCCATGCCGTGGTGCTCGTGCCCGATGGGTCGGAATGGGCCGCACTTTGCTCCTTCGTGCAATGGCGGAAACGCTATTTACGCTGTGGCGCTCCGGTCAGTCGCTTTCCGCCAGGGTCGTAATGAGGGCCCATGTGTCATATAAGGGAAGGACGTGCACTGCAGATATATTAGTGGCAAAAAAGGGGCCATCCCTTCTATGGTGAGATGAACAGAGGAAACTGGGAGTTCGCATTCAGGCGAGCGCTGCAAATCCCATAACAATTGCAGAAGTGGATGATAAATGGACAAAGGAATTTCCAGAAGTGTTTACTGCAAAGTTGGGAAAGCTGACCAATTTTGAACATGATATCAAATTGAAAGGAAGAGCACAACCTGTTGTGCACAAAGTGAGGCCAGTTCCAACGAAATTCCAGCAGCAGCTTCGGGAGGAACTCAATGACTTAGTCCAAAAAAGGTGTTATTGAGCCCATTAAGGGCACTGAGTGGCTTTCCACTGTGGTACTTGTTATCAAGAGCAGCGGAAATCTGAGACTTTGTGTAGACCTCAGGGATCTTAACAAAAATATATTTATAGAAAGACATGATTGACTTATCGGCCGCTTATCATCAACTGCCCTTATCCAGGAACTGTCAGCATGTCACAGCCTTTGTCACTCCTGAAGGAACTTTCAAGTATTTACGTATGCCTTTTGGCTTGGCATCTGCTGCCTCAGTTTTTCAAAGAGTTATGGAGGAGGTTCTGAGTGGTCTTGAAAAGGTTGCAGTGTTTCAGGATGGTATCCTAGTGTATGCTGATTCCGAGAGTGAGCATGATAGTGTATTGAGACATGTGCTACAGAGATTGAGAGAAGTTGGCCTTATTGTACAAAGAATCAAATGCAGACTAGGTGTCAGGGAGGTTGAATATCTTGGACACAAAGTATCTGGTCAAGGAGTGTCACCCAAGGCTAGCCTGGTTGAGAACATTCGTAGGGTCCCAGCACCCGTTGACAAGGATCAACTTAGATCATTCATGGGAATGGCTGAATTCTACGACAAGTTTGTTGATAAATTTGCCACCATTTCCACACCCTTGAGGAATTTACTCAAGAAAGGCATACATTTCAAATGGTCTGAAGAATGTCAGGTAGCCTTCACAGCCATTAAGGAGGGTATTTCTAGAGCTCCTTCATTAGGTGGTTTTGTAAGTGGGAGGAAGACACTACTATTGGTGAATGCAAGTTTATCAGGATTGGGTGCCTCATTGTGTCAAATAGATTCAGGAAAAGAAGAACATGTAATAGCATTTGCCTCCAGACCCTTGAGGGGAGCTGAAAGGAACTACTCAGTGATAGGAAGAGAAGCCCTGGCAGTGTTCTGGGCCATTCTACATTTAACATTTTTTCTATGGGGTCAGGAATTCCAAGTAAAGTCTGACCACAAGCCTTTGGTGCCACTCTTAAGTAGCAGTGATTGGGCTAAAGTTTCCCCGAGAATTTCTAGGTGGATGGTGGGGTTACAAGGCTATAATTTCAAGATGAGTTATGTCCCTGGCAGAGAAAATGTGGTAGCTGACTGTTTATCTAGGCTTCCAGTGGAAGGTGCTGGGGACACAGCAGGCATGGTTAAGGAGGAGGACATGATTATTTCAGATGTTGCAGGGTGTGCTGTAAACAAAGATGAATGGCTGGAAGCAGACCGGGAAGACACAATTGTGTCTAAAGTAAAAGAATGGACAAAAGGTGGATGGCCCAACAAAGAAGTGTTGGACAGGAGTTTTGATCAATATTACGAGCCATTAATATGAATAGAATATTAACACTAAAATGGAATTAAGTTTGTCAGAAGATGGGGTTAAACTAAGGCGGGGTTCTAAGATTGTTCCTCCATTAGGTATCAGACTCCGTTTGGTTAACTTATCTCACCAGGGCCATGTGGGCATGAGTGTCACCAAATGATTGCTGAGACAATCTTTTTGGTGGCCCGGTATGGACAGTGAAGTAGAGAAGAGAGTTTGATTGCGCAAGGAGCGTGAGAGAGCAGATAAAGGAAAGGTGGTCAGGGAGATTCCACTTAGTCCAGTTCAGGTTCCCAGAGAACCATGGAAAAAACTTGCTGTAGACATAATGGGTCCCATACAAGTACTAGGTGATCGGTTTATATTTTTGATGGTGTTAGTAGACTTTGGGCCTCATTACAAATCAGGCGATCCGGAAATAACGGTGGTGGTAAACCCGCCGCCACCATTGTTTCCGGACCGCCTGATCCTGACTCCTGCGGGTGGGAGGTGATGTTCCCGCCAGGTCTGACCTGGTGGGTTTAACACCGCCTGCCTGCAGGCGGACGAGGAAACACTGGCAGCATTACGAGATGCTGCCGGTGTTTCCATGATCCCCATTCCCATTGAGTCCCACAGGACTCAATGGGAATGGGGATTAACACCATTCCGCCTCCGTGATTCCCGGGAAACCGGGGTTGTAATGCCCCGGTAATTCCGGGAATCACGGAGGCGGAATGGTAATACTAGTCCGGCAGTAACCAGGTGGTTTTACCGCCTCGGTTACCGCCGGACTCGTAATGAGGCCCTATCACTCCAAATGGTTGGAATGGAGAGCTTTAAGGGAGGCCACTACGAGTGAAATGATTGCATTCTTTGAAGACGTTTTTTTAGAGAGGGATTTCCCACTGAGATAGTTACTGATAATGAGGTTCAATTCTGCTCGGACAAGATGAAGGAGTTCCTAGGGTGTTTTGGTATTAAACATCTACGTACTGCATTATATCACCCCAGGGCAAATGGTTAAGTTGAGAGAGCTAACAGGTTTACTAATTAAAGGAGGAATACAGTTGTAACTGTGATTTTATTCATTATGAACTAAATGTAATATGTGTTTCGATTAATTTGTAAAGGTTATTTGATTAACCAAAAACAATTTTTAAAAAAAGGAGGAATACCGTTAGCGCTTTGTTCTGGTTTGGAGTGGACTGAGGTGTTAAAAGAAATGGTTTGGAGCTACCGCACGACACCTCATTCCATCACTAAAATTTCACCTTTAGTTTCTTTGAAGGGCCGCCAACCAGCCATAAAATTGTGCCCAGGGTGGTTGGAGGTTGCTGGGTGTGTTGAGGTAAATAGACAGAAAGTTATGAAATTGATTACTGGAGCCTAAGATGAATATAGACAAAGATTCAATTCCATCTCTAAAGTAAAAGATGTGGAGTATGAAGTGGGGGATTTGGTATTAATAAAGAATCCCCGTTTTGGATTTAAATGTTTGGAGAGTAGGTTCCTAGGTCCCAAAAGAATTGTAGCAGTACCTGGAAGTGTGGCGATACTTGAAGGCTGTGAGTGTTGGTCAAAAGTGAGGTTGGTTAAGAGCTCAGCAACCCTTTGTGATGAAGTGACGGGGTGAATAGAGAGGATGCTGAAGTGAATGAAGATATGAGTGTGGGTTTACCGCAACCAAGTGAACAAGGTGTGGAGGATCAAGACACCAGTGTGGAGACATCTAAGTGGAGGATAATAAAAATACCTAACCGCTTTAAAGATTTCTGTCTTGAATGATTTTGTTAAATGATTCACTGTATATATAAGGAGGGAGATGTGTTATGTTTTGACCCATTTAATGTATGCCCTCATTTTGATGTGTTTATGTTCTGTGTCACGTGTCGTCTTGTTTATTTTCCAGCTTGGGCTCTAGAGTATTGGAGCTCAGGCTGTTGATGAAGTTTTGTCTACCTGCAGCTGTGTCTGCTCCCTTTAGTTTTAATAAATTCCCCATACTCATATCTCGGTGTCCTCATCATTCAACAGCTAACATCTTAGGTTTACTGATATACATTTATCTGACGGTTGTGCAGTCACCCTCTGCCCTTCATTTTTTTGTTTTGTTCAAAATGCTCAGTAAAAAGTTTTAATTGAAAACAAACATTGTGAGAGGAAGAGAGGGCTGCCACCACATTCTGGGAAACATAGTGAAGAACAATGTGTCCAAAAGACCACAGAGTGAAAGAGGGGTCTGACGCTGCATTCACTCAGGGAAATGGAGTGACTTTCCAAAGGAACCAACATGAGACTTTATATGAGACGAAATGCCATTCTGACTACAGTATTAAAGGCCTTCTATTTTGACAGCTTGATAATGTTGATGTGTGAAAATGAACAGTGGTAGGACGGGGTTTACTAGGTAGATGTTAACAGCTGATGAGAGATCGGCGGTGATGAGTGGATCTGTTTTAATGTTCATCTTGATTTAATTGTAGTTTAGACAAGCACGGTTGCGCCAATTCCAATGTGTCTCATTCCTAATTTTAATACTTTGCATCAACAATTTTGTTGGACAATAATATTTCAAGTTGAAGGTACTTGCACTCTTATGACTTCACGGAAAGATTTTACCTGGTCCACTGTCCAGTCAGTTTGTTGACTAAGTGCGATAACAGTGTCGACAGAACTTAAATCTAGCTCCTGGATTTCACTGTCATTCAGGGCTGTAGCAATGAGTCCGAGAGATACTATGTGGTAACTCTTCCAGTTGGGCAGCGCACCCCATACCTGTTAAGCAGAATAGCAAACATGACAGTTTATGGAAAATAAATCCAGTTTATGAAAAGAGATAATGTTATTATCCGCAGTTGAATTAAAATGCGGTTGAGCATTCATTCCAACAGTACAGCACGCATGGTTACAGATAACACAAACTATCAAAATATAATTATTTTTTAATTATTTTTTTATTTAAAAGTGCTTTACAGTTTACAAGAAACTTTTACACCATTTCAACATAAGACAAAGGCACTTGTGATATTATATTCAAAACATCTTTTTCATTCTTAAAATCAGAAGCAGATCACCAAGAAATACAGCAATGAAGAATAACCATGTGGACCACAATTCTACCTTGTAGTCTCACGTTCTCCTTTAATAAACCTAAATCAAAGTGTACTCGATTCAGTGTGTCTTCCCTTCCCCCAGTATAGGGACCCCCCAATTAGTCCCGAATCTCCCTCCAGGCCGCCTCCCCCGGTGACATTCTGCTTTTCAGCTCCATCAATTTCTCTTCTAACAATTTAGACAGAGGATTTGGCAATGCCTGATTAGAGGTCAACATCAGCCTTACCCATAGATTATGGGTCAGAACCCGAGCTGTCGAGTGGATAAACCCACCTAAAAGCCAAATACTATGCTTCTTAAAGGATGGACAGTCCAATACCAAATGGGCCAGAGATTCTATTGGGGCCAGCCCGTACACGCGACAGCCGCGCAATTCACTTGGAAGGCCAATTTTTGGACCTATGGCTTCTAATGTAGGCAGAGCATTTAAACGAAATTTGAGATTTAAGTCCCTATATTTTTTTGATGGACATTTTTGTAGGTATAGTCTTAGCTTTTCCATTGGAAGAAATACATGATGGTTATTTTTGTACAGTATTAATCATTTTAGATCTTCGTGACCGCTATTTTCATCCCAATATATTTATTATCTTTGTTTTTTTCCACAAATTTGCTCTCAGAGTTATCCAGTGAAATCAATTCCAAGTATCCCTCACACCTTTTGTGAAATTTGGACAGAAAGGAAGTACTACCCTCTAGGAGATCATTTAGGTAGGAGCACAGAGAGTTATCATCGGCCTCCATACTTTTTGTATGCAATGACAGATTTCTTTTTATGTATTGGACCCACTAGGATGCGAGACCCAGTTCCAGTCTGATTGCACTTAAAGGAGTGAACTTGGGGAGGCCCAAAACTGCTTTCCAGATTTTTACTTCCAATCAGTCCAAAAATCTTCTAATAGAAAATTGAATCAGCTCGCATCCATATACAATCATTGCCGTAACCTTTAGTTTAAATATCTCAAGTAGAGACAGCAATGAGAAAGCAGAGCTTATTTGTACATTGGAACTGTTTCTTTGGCAATATCGAGAAACACAAGTAATTTATAGTCAAGACGTGCTCAATGCCTACCTGATTTTCCGTCCATGAATAGGACTTTGATTTATGTTTAGAAGAATAGGACATTACATATGATTTATGAAGGTTAATTTCTAAGCGAGTCCTTCCTAAATACCCATGTACTCCATCCAGAAGCCTTTGTAGGCTGACTGGGGTGTAGTCCAAGAGTAAAAGATAATCGGCATCGGCAATAATGTTAATCCTGAGGTCCCCCCATCTTGGCGCATAGCCGTCCCACAATAAACAATCCTTCCACAAATCCACTAAGTAGAGATTAAAAAGGATAGGAGCCAGTACATACCCCTGGCAAACTCCTTTTGTTACAGGAATGGAATTAGACAGATCTCCCTGAGTATTTAGTGTCACATTAACGGAATTGTTGCTATGGAGCAACTGGATCATTCTCAAAAGGCCCTGGTTAATTCCCACTTCTCCAATTTTCCTCAAAGGAGAGAAATGTCAATATTGCTGAAGACTGCCACATATAGTGAGTTACCAAAAATCCCACCTATGCCAGAAGTGCAGGTGGACAGAGAAGTTGCACTTATCAGTGTCCCCAACCCCTTGCTAAAACCTACTTGTAAGGGGCTCAATACATTCATTTCCTCAGCCCACTTTAATAGATCATTTAATATAAATTTTGCAAAGATTTTAGCTGAGGGCGATTGGGCAACAATTAGATGGATTTGTTGTATTACCAGTTTTAAAAATCGTCACTGATTGCTTCTTTCCACGAGCTAGGACAATCAGCACCAGCCGCGATATGGGAGAACAGTCTGAATAGAATATCTGACCATGAGGAGGCGTTTTCTTTAAAAAACTGATTCGACACCTCATCCGATCCACATGCTCTAGAATTATTCAATTTATCAATTGCCAAGATAATATTGGTCCTATAAAAGTCAAATTTCCCTTTTTTAAACTGTGCAGCAGTTGCTTTTTTGCTTGAGTTGGTCGTGTTTGCATGTAAGAAATGCCCAAGTGATGTGAACCCCTTTCCCAGTGAGCTAAAACTCTTCCTTGGGGACTTTCATGGATCAATAAGCAGCAGAATCTTGCCAACAGCCTTCCCTTTCATCGAGGGATGAAATCAACTTCTGTTAGAAAAAATAAAAGTATAGAGGAGCATAGGACACCGTTTTTCATCCCTTCTAACTACTCAGGGTGATGGCACCTATACCTAATGAGATAGCTACACAAGAAAATGTGTAAATCAGAGCAAGGCATGGACACCTGGATCACCTCCCATTACCAGTTGTGCCTCGCATTCCAATGTTGTCATTAGCCCAAAGCGGAAACACACCAATCAGGGCTGAGGAGATAGTAGCAGGGGCTCAGGTTCTAAGCAGCACCTGTGAACAAAAGCCTGGCAGGCAAAGTCAGGCTGAGCAGTGTTCTGCCTCCTATGTCTTACCCCATGACAGAAGCCCATCTCCAATCTGTACAAGGCCTTTCTGTAGGTTAATGCATGACTCACCAGCGAATCGTTATCTATTACTATTCAGAGGGCATCAATATTGCTCTAGCAACTGCGTTTGTCTAGTTAAAACAATAGCAGCTAAACATAGACGGTGTTGCACTCAACCAAGATTAGACAGGTCAGTGTGAGGCTATGGGATTTTTATCTGAGTTAGTCGGACCTGTTGCTTGCTGGGTTGGCCGGTGAAGGGAGACTTGGCATGGTGCGGCCTGTGAGGGAGAAGAGATAAGCTTGCATTGCTGCGGCGGGCCTGGGAGTGTGGAGGGACCCTGGGCTCGGCGAGCAGCGGCCCACAATGAAGTGGAGAGTGGGAACTTGGGGAGCGCCATTAGCTGGATGGTTTGCGCTGGTACTGCCTTTGAGGGCTGACTGCCAGTTAACTACGGAGCATTGCAAAGGACATCACTGGATTGCCGCTGGAGGTATGAGACGCTGAGCAACTACATTGCTTTCCATCTGGTGGATGCATAGATCCTCTGAGCTCCTGCTCCTGTGCGCAAGAAAGGTCCCCTGTGTGGGTTGGCTAAGATACCCCCTATAGAGGTTCCTCATGCTTGTGTCGTCGGGAGTGCTAGAGTGCGACAGTGAGTACAAACAAACTCCATCAGTGTGGCTCCAAGACTTCCATATCTGGGAGTCCATTAATTCCTATGCATCAAAGTACCAGAATTGAAGGAGATCAAATATTGGTGTCCTACAGGGGAAAGGGCGCAGGCGTTCGCCCTGCGGACCAACGCAACATTGGATGGTGTTTGTAGGAAGGCTTCCTCCTGGGGACAAAACAAGGACTGTCTGCAGCTGCTGTCATCCTGCGCTTCATGCCCCCTGCAGTGAGGTCCAGGAACCTTGCTGAGGATCACAGCAGCATCGACCTCAAGGATCTAGTACAAGACCCCTCTTTCATTAGGAAGCCACTGCAAGCTCTGGCCAAAACTGGTGAAGGACTGCACTACAGGGTGTGCGACATGCAAGAAGCCTGTTGGGGATTGTGGTGCATGCCGGAAGAGGGGAGCCAGAAATCCAAAGTGGGAGCAAACATCGAAGCTCCTGAAGCCCTCTCGTCTGCCTGTCTGTTGGAGCAGCTCCTTTAAATGGGTCGACACATGATCTTGATGAAATCTCCAGTGTAGCGCCAGTTGGAGAGTTGGAGTAAGGCCACACAAGATCATATAGGAATCAGGTGTCATCCGCAACCGCTACCGCGGGTGGCGGCTCCTTCCACGTTGGAGGCTCTCCGGCAGGTAGAGCGATTTAGTCCCCTCTTTGTGTCTAGTACCAAGCCACAACCAATCACAGCACTGCCGGTAGTTTATCTGCCATTCAAACCCGGCAGTCGCTGCGTTTCAACCGTTGCTGGTTCTCGCTCCAGCGGCTCTGGTTTTTGCGCTCACCAGCGTTTGCCCTCTGCTAGCCTCGCCTTGCAGCGGGTCTGCCTTGCTGGCTCGTCCCTCCTCTTTGGGATTGGAGTTCTTTTCTTCTTACCTGTCTGCCGTAGGATACAGCGGCGGCCTTTTCTTTCTGCAGCGTTTTCCTTGCCGATCACTCGGCACTTCTTCGCTTTCTCTTTCTAGTCTCGCCGCTCCGGGCGTTTTTTGTCCTCCTGCTTTGCCGCTCTTTTCTCTCGCGGCTCTCCAGTTTTTCCCTTTTTTTCTCTGTCCATTGTTTTCTCTTCTGTATTTCTCTTTTTCTCACCGCGCCTATCTTATCCTTGGGCCTGGTTTCCTCCACCTCTCTTTGGAGCATTGGACTTCCCTCCTGAGTTTCTACCCGGTGGACCACGCATCAGCTTCCAGTTCCTACTGTATTCCAGTTCGATCGTCACCTACCTCATTGCCAGAACATCCTAAGGGTTTTTCCCACTTGTGGGTTTTTTCCCCTTTGTCCGGCCTGTTCCCGGTCAAGGGATCCCAGGACGGCTGTCAAGTCAGCGGTCACTGTGGCTTCTCACCGAGACAGGCAAGTGCTACCTAAAAAAGAACGGGACTACCTGAGCCGGCGGAATCTACAGAACGCAGGCGACTCTGAGGACTCAGGTGAGGAGAGTGTGGAGGGAAGGGAAGAGAAAGGAGTCATACAGCTTTCACAGTCACATCAGGTGAGAGCTAACGCGAGCGCCAACTTTAGTTATTTTGCCACTGTGGGAAAACTGACTCAGTGGGAACTCAACTGGATTGGCCCTGTGCAGTGTACAATCTTAAATTCACTCCAAGCAGAACACTGAGTGAATTCAATGGCTGTGCCATTCCTTGATACTATCGACATGCAAGCAAACCCAGCACATGTGCCTATATTACAACGGAAAATGTTACTAGTAAAAAGGAAAATCCCAATGGCAGACCGAATGACGACAGCATGTGCTACCGAGCCCTGCTCTGCGAGCGCTACACAGCCTCTTGGTGAAGCCTATTCTCTTATTAGCTAAATTAACAACTTTTTAGGCTCTTTTGGTGCTCCAATCAGCTTGGACCCGCAGGCAGTGGGAGGGGGAATTGTAGCCCACGACATTGCTGTTTTTAATAAATCTGAAAATGTCAGACGGCCGTGCCTACCCAAGGAATGTATGGGTACTGCGCAGCTGCCAATGACTATGGACGCTTCCCCTGGGACGGTTTCAGGGGAAGTTATCGCCTTTGATCCTGGGTTTCCACCCTAACCAGCCACACAATGATCATGACCCTTGCAGTCCCAGATGCTTTAGACGATCGACTCCCCAGTCACATGCCCCCCGTCTTTAGCCCAATAACCCGGAGCAGGGATAATATAATGCAGCCTCAGATGTCTGCTTCTGATGATCTCATTGCGCTGCAAAATTCATTAACTCAACAACCTGGCCGCACGGGTTCCCCAACGTGCCCCAATGGGTGAAGAAATCTCGTTGACTGAACAGAGGGACTGCAGAAAAGAGGACAAAGGCGGCATTAGCAGGGGTTTTCAGTGATTTGCAGTTAGAAACAGGTCCATCTAGTTTTTCTTTCTCCTGCGCGGAAGCGGCTAACATTACACCAACTCATCCTGATGGGCGGACCAGCGCCCAGTGTCTGTCAGTGCAGTACCGAATTGGCTGAAAGTTTGATGCTAAAAAAACTAGTTTCTGATTTGATTGAACTGGTGGGCAGGGGAAGTGCAAGGAGGGGCAACAAGCTGGGGGTAGATCTCTGTCTTCGGCTGGGGCCTCCCTCTGAAACAGCCTCCCTGCCACTCTAAAACTTGAGGAGAACCATCTCCGGTTCCGGAAGCACCTCAAGACCTTCCTCTTTTCTTCTGCCTTCGCTCCCCCTCTCCCCTGCTGATCTGTTCTCTCTTGGCACCGTGCACCTGGCCACCCTCTGTCTTTTGGGCCCAGGTACCTGCTCATCCTGCCACCCTCCCGCACTGCCTCCGGGCCACCCCTCGCACTAAGGTCTGTATCTGTACCCATACAGCCTCCCCCTTTTCCTTCCTGCACTTATCAGACCTACCCTGTCTGCTGCCTTAAACCTAGCACTTGCAAATTGCTGGCTGCATTACCACTGTTTGTTGCCTTTATTATTTATTTATTGTTATTTATCTGTTTCTTCTCTGCTTCGCACTTTCCACCTCTCCCCCTTCCATGCACTTTTCCCCTCCCCCCCTCTCCCATGCGCTTGCGCGTTCTCAATGTCACTGGGCCTAGTAAGATCGCTGTTTTTGTTCTGCCCTGTTCCCCTCCCTTGTCTTGTCGCGCTCTGAAACACTTGTGTATGAGCGCGATAGAAATAAAATATCAATCAAAACTGGCCAGGGGGACAAAGGAGGGTAGCAAGAGAAACCAGTGGAAGCTGGCTTGCCTGTGCCTGAGCACAAAATTACACCATGTGAACATTAGTACTATCCAGGGCGACAGCGATCTTTCCAACAGGCCTAAAATAAGTACTGATTTTATAACTATACCAGTGGGTGAGAAGGTATTGTCTAAGAGAGACTTAAATAACTGTGTCCACAGTTTGTAGAGTCACTGGGCCTCATTCTGAGTAGGGCGCAAAGGGGTACTGGGCACCGTTAAGGACCTCAGTGCCGGTAATCCCTTTGCGCCCTATTCCGAGATCCCTAAGCAGGTCCCTTCCTTAACGCCTGGTCTGACCAGGTGTTAAGGACGGGACCCGTTAAGGGACTTCAGAGCTAATAACGGTACCGCAAATTGCGGTACCGTTATTAGCTACTTCCCATTCCCATTGAGCCCTATGGGGGCTCAAATGGGAATGGGGAATGGATTTTTCAATGGGGAGTTACCGGTCCCTCCAGGGTCCGAATGGACTGGTAAGTCCCCAATGAAACAGGTCGGACCCGGACCCGGTATGGGAGGTAGTCATGGCGCAAATACCGCTATGACTACCTCCATACTCGGAATGAGGCCCACTGTCTTCACCAGATCTCATTGAAGCAACCCCTGCGCCCTAAGGGGCACTTGGGGTAATCACTATACCTGGCAGGGTAATAACCTGGCAGGGCCATGACTCCAATTTGTCAACTGCTAATGCCGGGGTCAGGGGGTCACTCTACCTTCATAAGGTCCCTAAGCTTGCCACAAACCACCACGAGCCCAGGGATACCCTTTTAAACAAGTGCATTCACTGGATTCGGCTGGTGAGGGGTTGTGTATGTGTTACCCAGAAGCAAATCGTACGCTGCACCAGGATCCATCGACAGGGAACCAATGTTTTGGTCGGATAATCAAGGAGTGGGCTTGTTCTATGCCCAAAGCCTTACACACAGATCCCCAAAACCTAGAAATATACTGGTGGCACGAATCAGAAAAAAACTGCCCAAGGCACAATATGGAAATGGAACAGCAAAACAAGACACACAGGAGAAAGTCAACAGTAGTGGGCCACTTTTCTAAAAGAGTCAAACGAGCCATCTTTGCTAAAGCGCAATCAGGGTACGGAAACAATAACATCTAAAGCAATAGTATGCCATGTTTCTGGTGCTGTCCCCAAAGCTCTTCGGTTCGAAACCATGCAGGGAACAACAAACTTGTGAAAGTCTACCAAAATGAATTCCTGACCACCTTCAGAGTAGATTTAACCCGTACATGTCCTGCTGGGGTTGCATTGTGACCCATGTTTTTAATATCTGGCCACCCGTCTCAGGGCAATGGCCAGTGAACGCAATCCGTCCTTGTAGCCTAACCATATATTAACAGCAAGAGTGGCAGCACTCCTGTATCTACACCCAGCATCTAATTATCCTTAATAGAAAAAGGGCAACCCGTTGTGGTGTGTGGCAAATGGTCCTTTTCAAATAATGACCTCACTAACAGAATGTCTGAAATAAAGAAACGGCGTGTATTGATTTTGTTAGAGTCTTCTGGCTATAGGTCTCTGTGGTGCTGTTGAATTCAAGTGGCCCTTATCTCTTCTCTTATGCCTCCTCTGGGCGCTGGGCCGGGAAGCCTTAGATCCACTTATCTCTTTCAGTGAGATAGTTCTCTGACCAATGCACCCTGCATTGTACTCATGGTCCTCTTTGGCTCTTTAGTGTAACTTGATCTCATATGACACTGTTAAAACCGTGTTACATCAGGACGGGCACTTAACCATCAATGCCCCACACTTTCTAAACCGAGTTCCGTCTTTAGTCTCTATGGTCATTGTTCCACATGCTGTATTCCCCACTCTCCTTAAACTCTTAGTGTCCCTCAAACTCACTGAGGAATCTCGAAACCTCAACTTTAATTCACTAGTGCATTTAGGCAGTCCTGTGATTTAGTTGTTAGGGTATCAGAACTATCATCAAGCAGTTCATTCCACTGACTAGGATACCACCTGCCTTGGCTTACACGCTGGGGAGTCTCTCAAGACAACAAATCCCATTAACCAGTGCACTTGTCTTTTCATCTCACCACTTATCAGGACTACAACCTACATCCAGCAATACGCTCATTTGGTCAATACACTATTTCACTTGCCCAAGCCTGTTGGGTAGTATCAGTACTACAACTGCCATCAAGCAATGCACTTGTCTGGTCCATGTACGACTTCACTTGGCCTAACTTGTTTGGAGTATCAGACTACTATTCCCACAAAGCAGTTCAATTGCTTTGCCCATGTACCAACTTTGTATGTGGAATGCACTTGGTTGTTTCATCCAGGCTGGGCCCTTGTGCTTGATCTGGAACAGGCTTGGAAGCTTCACCTTTCTGTAGGTTGCAGCTGTGGTATTTTTTGGATTTCACTTGGGGTGCCTGCCTTTCACCTGCTTTCATCTCAAGGAGAGTCAAGTAGGGTCTTCTCACGTTTAAGCCTTCTGTGGCCTCAATGCCTGGCGTACCAGTAGTGCTGGTGCACCATTTTTACTTAGTGGCTTTCCGCTCCAGTAGCTCCCCCGCTCCCTGCTTTCAGAAGCTCAGTTCAGAGACGGTCTACTCACAAGTCCTGTGTCTCTCAAAAGCTGGGCCTGCATTTGTCGCTGCTTCAGTTCCCTCATCTCGTTCAGCACAGGGCTTCACCTTCTGTCCTGTTCAACACAGAGGTCCCTGATATGCCTGCTCTTCCTTACAGTGGTCACCGCAATATTTTCTCTCTTACCCCTTCTCTGTTTACGTGACCCACAATTCACTTGGGTGGACAAGTGTCAATGGAAAGGAAAGAAAGACTTCCCTTCATTTCTATGCTCCATTTACAGGGAAGCTACATGACAACTACCTGCTCCGGAGTAAGCATACTTAGAACAGAAATGTCTTCTGCAATAAAATCAGGATACCTAACAGAAAAGACTTCCATGTCGACATTGCCAGAACAATGAACATATGTGACAACAAAAATCATATTGAACATAAAAGCTAGCACCGCTTCCTTCGTTCTATCTATAATTCCTCTCCTTTCCTCTTTATCCCCTCTTGATTCCAGTTCGTTTTCCCCGATTTCTCTCTGCTGGCTCTCTTTTGACTCCCGCTCATTGTTCAGCTTTCATTGTATTGTGTTTATATGCCTCCATGGCATGACTCCTTCTTATCTTTCCTCTTTGACTTCTTTCTGTTCTCCTCTTTTTTTCAAATCTCAGTCAACATTCTGAATTCCTATCTGTTCGTTGCCCTCCTTGTGCTCATTCTGGTTTCCGTTCGTCCCCCCTCCTGGCATCCAAACACTGGAATGCATTTCCTCTTCATTCCCCGTCTTCTTTTTTCCATCATTTTTTTCTCATCTAAAGAATCACTTGCTATCCGACTGATTGTCAATTTAATCGATTTGCATCTTGCTTCAGCCGTTGACTTTGCATGTAACCTTTGGCCTACAGCGCTATAATAAATGCAATAGAATACAAATAAACGTGTGCCCAACTTGCTTGACGACTATGCCAACACTGAACTTATCAGAGCACATCCCCATATCAGTGGTTAGCTTGAATTTCAAAAGCAAATTTGCCCACTAACAGCAAATGAAAGGTATACCGTCTATATAAGGAAACTTTTATATAGACATGCACATATAACGAAACTTTTACAACAAAAAATATAACGAAAGTATATTTGGGGGTGGGGTAAACGGTTAAATCTTGGAGACAAAACATTTGGGGTGGAGTTTTAGGGGTGGGAAACAGGGGTTTGCGGGGGACATTTGTAATGTTTTTTCGCTGTACATTTGTCAGTATATGTGCTTTCTACATAAAATGTGTCATTATAAAGACATGTAACCCAAGTGATACAGCTAGATAATTGGCACTGTCTTGTTCAAACTCACACTGCTCAGCTTTGGTTAAAAAAAGATTTTATTGAAAGCACTCCAAGGTATGTTACTTGTGGCCCCGGTTTTCCAATACAGAAGACGAGAGATCAAAGTATCACATACACATTACATTGTAAATTAATTATAAATACCAAAGAACATTGAATCCATTGATCTCTAACAAAATACTCAGGGCCTCATCACGAGTTTGGCGGTAACCCTTAAATGCGGCGGTAGTGCTATTACCCCCGCATTTAAGGGTCTGCCAAATTACAGCTTCGGCTGATTTCCCTCCAGCTCCCAGCTGGGGGGAAATCTGCCGTAATTTCGCGCTCTTACCGCCGGCGGGAAATCCGCCGGCAGTAAGAGCGCAAAATTTCCCCATTGAGCACAATGGGGAATGGGGCATTCCCGAATGGGCTCAATGGGGAATGTGGATTTCCTTTTCCGCCAAACCCGTTATCCGGCGCTAATAGTGCTGGTGGGTTTGGCGGTAGGGCAGATAACGCCCAACTCGTGATGAGGCCCTCAGTCTTTATATGACCCAAATAGCATCAAGTGGTTGTTGAAATGAAAATGGTAGAACCATCTTCGTAAAAAAATCACTGCTCTATAAATAGACTCCAAGATATTGCTTATGCACAGGCACACAATTAAAATGTCTTGTTTGCAAGAAGCAACTAAGTTCCAGTCGAGGACTTTACAGGCTAGTAAGTCAATTTAGTACAGTGTGCCATAAATCCTCTTTTAAAGGCAACGGTCCCTAGTGATTGCAGCGAATGCAAAAGTTTCGAATGCAAAACCATCGAAAGAAATGCATAGAAAAAATGCATTTTTAAAAAAAAAATAATGGGGGGGTCCCCCCAACCCCTGTTTTTTTTTACCCCATAAAACCCATTATAGTAAAAAAAAACTTTAACTACAAAAAAAAGCATTTTTTCGATGCCTTTTTTTCCGAAGCTTTTGTATTCGAAACTATATGTATTTGATGCAATGCCTGGATACCAAAGACAACTCCTTTTCAGACAAAGCATAAAATCGCCCCAAAGGAAACACCGACACGGGTTAATTTTGAAAGCCACAGTCACACACCTGATATGGTGGGACTGAAAGATATGTGTTTTTCTGAAACAAGTTGTGAAACTCCTGAAAGTTTCCAGGAATTCCTGATGCATTGCTCTTTCGGGATCTGGGCTTTCTTAATTGCTTGGTGTAGTCTGGCTCCTCATCTACAACACGAGGATGCGTCACTTGAGGTATCTGAATACTCAATAAATTCAATATGAAATCAAATCAAATCTGATGAACTGAATTTACACCACCGAGTTTTGCCCACCAACTATTAAAGTGCCAAGCAATCACCCTCACAAAACATTAGCTCATTATGGCACACTCCAACAGATCGGAGTTGGAAAAGTAGAATAGATTTTTTACTAGGAGTACACACCCTTGTTTCTTTGGCGGAATTCAATTTCCAGCTTGACTTGAAATCTTTAAAGAAGTCAGATTCCTCTTTACTTCCTTTAACTAATTCTTGACTTCATAGGTCATTTGGGTGGTAGTTCTTTGTGTCCTTTTCATAACCAGCAGCTCCACTGCACTATTCCCTCTGCGGTTTGGAACTACACCTTTCAGCATTCCTTGTCCTTGTGCGAGTTCTCAGAGGGAGTTTGCTAATGTCACTGAGGTTTTTGGAACTACAACGCTCCACATATGTTTGTTTCGATTCTGTGGGAGTTAACAGCACAACTCAGTTACTTGTATTGATGTTTTACAAACACAACTCCCAGCCTTTAAATCTTTTGTACGAGTTAACAGGACCACCGAGCTACTGTGGCTGGCTTGCTGCTGGAGCCATAATTTTAAGCGTTCAGTTCTTTTGGATTTGTTCGAGTTATCAGTGCTACTGTGTTGTAATTCTTAAAATTACAATCACGTTTGTTTGTTTCCTCAGTTCGTAATAATATACATCTCACTCTTCACCATAGATTTATTTCTGGTGTTAAACACTTGTTGCCAAAGGGTTCAAATGAAAGAGTAACGTTGAGTATTTCCTCTCCTGTAAACATTTTGATGCATGTGAATGCATGAATAATTTGGATGTTATATTGAAAGGACAACATTTTTGTTTATGAACACAAACTAATTGTAGTTAATGTTACATTCTGGATTTACCGCAGCTGATGAAGGGAAGTGTTTTTTACGGAAACGCATTGTGCTCATCACATTGATAAAGAAGAACTGTGAATTTTGACTAAATCGGCTTCATTGAATTATTTCTCTTTTTTATAACTTATATATTTAAATTGCTATTATATTTCTACATTACCATTTACTGGCTGACATTCAGCACACAGGAGTGCAAGGGACGGGAGTGCCTGAGTCTTTTCGGACACCATTTTGTATTGCTTATGTTTATATCCTACTCCGTGTCAGGTTAGTGTCACCTCCCCTGCACCCAAGTTTTTCTCTTCAATACATTTATAACTTTATTATACTACACTGGAACAAGGTGTGCCTTTTCATACTACTTTTTGCTATGCCATTCTCTCTTACACACAATACCTCACCTGCACTCCAATCCAACCTCTTCACAGACTCTTCAATGCTGCGCTCCACCTTCAATCCTCCTTCTGGTCTCTGGGCTGAACTCCTGACCTCAACCGAACATCCCTTTGTACTCTTTGGCTTCAATGGGACATTAATACCGACCTCTTCCAGTTTTTTGCCTTGCCGCCCATCTCTTTCCCATTGATTGTGCATTCCACCGGCTTCTGGGGTCCAATCTGAGGTTGTCATTTACCCCAGGGGTGGGCTGACGTAATGGGATGCTACAAAAAACCCTCCTAGCCTCGCCCACTTTTGTTGCACAGCGGTTCGTATCTTTGATCTTATGGTGTGCCTGCTTCCTTTCTTGGATAGGTGCTGGGACGTTAGAATCTGCCTGGAAGTCATCGTTTTTGCTCAGACAGCCCACTGGATTTATTTGTTCTAGCAGTGCCTGATGGCCCTTGTAGTTTTGTAAGGAAAAAACCTGGGCCAGAATTGAGTATGTATGACATTGGTTGATTGGAAGTGGTACCGGTCATTACATTAAAGAAACGTTCAGAGGTTATGGGTCTGGGGCCCTCCCAACCCCCCCTCCCAACCCCTCCTCCCAACCCCCTCACCCCATGGCTGGGATAGGCCTGGCTCCGGTAAATGCCCTGGTAAGCCTCCTGCCACAGGCTAGGAAGAGTCCCTGTTCTTCCCTGCCAGGGTCAAGCCCATGACCCCGTCACATGGACATGACTCAGAGGAGGACACAGCTGATATATTTTATATATTTTATAATGAATTCTTGGATGAAGTAACAACAGGTCAAGTCTGGATTGAATTTACCAACAAAGAAGCGCTATCAAGGATGACTGAAAATATGATGATTTTAAAACAACTGGGATTCGGCCTAGCATTTCCAGACCCGGAAAAAAACAAGGAATAGAGAACAAAGATCGAAGTCCAATATTCAAGAAATGACACAACAGAAAAACAAAGATTACAATAATGGAAATGAAATCCAAAATACACCCAAGGAGATGGCGCATACATCAAGAGACAGAAGGCAGAAGATTAGAGAAAGAAGCACAGCGGCTGGAACCGACAGATAAAGAAATACAGAGAAAGTGGCAGGAATCGCTGAGTAAACAAGGAATATGGCGACAACTCGAAGATTCAGACATAAGTGAACAGGACTACTACACCAACCAAAGATAACAACTAAAGAATGTGAAGAAGACATCACTCTCTATATGCCCCTGGAACACCCGCGGCCATAGCCATCTTTTTAGAGAAACAGGTCAAATTCTACACGGCGGCGACATTGTTTGCATACATGAATCCTGGCTAACAGACCAACCCATATGCGATGGATACATTGTAATGATGAACGCAGCGATAAAAAGTAAAAAGGGCCGGCCATCGCCAGGACTCTTGACTATGATAAAGTGCATAGCAAACATAGAAATAATGGAGTCAGAAAACATCACTCCCTGGGTCCAAGCAACTACACTTAAATTAGCGAACACACAAGCTGGGACCAATTCCAACAAAGACGCCGAGAAAGACCACATATGGTGCATCCTCAATGTATATTGCAACCCTATTGCAATAAAAGAAGAAACTGTCATAGACGATGTGTTCACAGAAATTGACCAAGCCAAAATCAAACACCCAGACTCAGAATGTATTCTCTGTGGCGACTTAAACATACACTTATACAATAAAGAAGGTAATGAACTAAACGAGCTTGCACTAGAAAATCGTGCGAGAAAATGGAACAAAGAGATAGCAAATAGACAACTGCTTAGATCAGACTGCAGGTATACTACAGGAAGCCGAATGATTGAAACCTGGGCAAACGGTAACAAAACTGCAATAATATTCTATATTTACATGTCCAAAGGTTTACATGAAGAGACAAAGTTGTCTACCAACCTCAAAATCCAAACAGTGACCACTACATATTGAAAAGAGTTCTGAATACCGTGCCCATGAAGAAAGCCACCTGTTCCCTACCTGGTATGGAGATAAACGAAGGAATGAACAGACTAAGGATCAGCCAGCAGAAAGTGGGAAAGCTACCAAGCATAATGTCCAAATCAAATCTGGAGGTCAAACAGAAACTGAATTATGCGTGGCTCCTACTCCCATATCCGAAAGAGACCAAAAGAACCCAAAAAGCAATACAGAGACATCAACATGCGTACAATCACAAAGTAGTACACAAGAAGAAAGATCTGAGACATGCAATAAACACATTAAAGAAAGAGAACTCATGAGATTTGGTAAAAGAAGTGAAGTGGGCCAAGCAGCAACACAGAAACTGGATGAAAAACAACAAAGCAATGATACTGCAAGACGATGCTGAGAGCATGCTACATGCCACAAGAAACCAGAACACAAGGCAGCTATGGTCACTGCTGATTGCAAAGCCACAGACACAAGACGCCATGACAGCAAATGTCACAGAGGCAAGCTGGACAAAATACTTCATGGATCTATATGATGAAAAGACATGGCGGAATGAGAACAAAAATTGCACAAAGATTCCTTCATGGCACCTCGAGTGAGATTTAGATGACATTACTGATGCAATAAAGAGCTTGTATGTGTCAAGAGCACCAGGGCCTGATGGACTGACCAACATGATCATCAAACAAAACCCGGAGCCATGGGGCGTAATGTGCAACAGCATTTTTGACCTTATACAGAAAATGAAAAACATACCAGAAACATGGCAGCAAGCCACAATAATCCCTATATACAAAGGTGGGAAAACTGAAGAACCGAGCAACTACCACCCAATGGCCTTACTGGACCCGTTAGGGAAAGTATTCGCGAAAATCCTATTAAGGAGCTTGAACAACTGGGCTACTAAGGAAAAAAAATACGCCAGGGGGCAGACGGGATTTATAAAAAACATAGGAACGAACATCAACCTTTTCATTCTGAACTTGCTAAAACACCAAGCAATACAATCAAAGACACAAATCTATGCAGGATTCATAGACCTCAATCTTGCATTCGACTCAGTCAATAGAGACCTCCTTTGGAAGAAACTGAGAGATTGGGATTGTCCAAGTAACATGCTGGAACCGATCATGCTATTATACCAGAATACCACCATAAGGATAGGAATGTCCAAAGAATGCATACTATCAGACACGATAAAAACAACCAAAGACCTGAAACAAGGATGCCCTTTAGCTGCCACGCTATTTCACCTTTACACAGCTGATTTAGAAGAATGCATATACACACCCCTGATCAATCCACCAAAATTGAATGGCACAATACTGACATGCATTATGTATGCAGACATCGTCGAACTCACAAAAACACTGCAGGGATTGCAGATAGCTCTAGAAAACATACAGACATACATGGCCAAAAACCAACTCGAAATAAACGTCAAGAAAACAAAAATCATGACACTGAAGAAGCAAAGACGTAAGAAAGGGCCTGCCAACAACTTCCAGATTGGAAAAGAAAAAATCGAGGAAGTAGCCAGAGTCAAGTATCTTGGAATATGGCTGAATCAATCTGCAGTCGAGACAGACACGACACTGCTCCTCAAAGATAAAGCACTGGCACTAGCGTGGCAAGCAAAAGTGCTACACGCAAAATATGGAAAATTTTCCTTGATACCAGTCATAACTTTCTATAAGCAGAAAGTGACGGCAATACTTACAAATGGCTCAGAAGCTCTGCTAAACATAGAAAACTACATATGACAACAGATTGAAGGACAGTTCTGGAGGAAAGTATTAAACTTACCAACATCATTTCCCATGCCACGCTTACGAGCAGAACTAGCGTTACAGTCACTACAATATCTTGTCACCTGGAAACAAATGGATCCGTACAGAAAGATCACGAGTGAAAACTATGCTCCGCCGCTAGAAATCTTTCAAGAAATAACAAGCGGGATGAAAGATCAACCACTTGAAATCTGGAAAAAATGTATTGAAGGAAAATGTGAAGCTGAAGAGACCAGCTCATAAATAGACCTCAGAGGGCAAAAAAGAGACTGATAGAAAATGACTGGATAAAGATAAATGAGATAAAGTCTACATATGCATTGGACATCCTGTGTACCCTAGACATCAGACCAATCAACAAATTACCAGAATACCTTAAGTGCTTCCCGTCAGCGAAAATCAGGGACACTTTAATGCGAATGAGATTGAACACCATTCACACACGTGAAATTATGGCTGCCAGGAAAATAACATCTGTCCAATTCTGCAGGTTTTGTGGAGACGGAGCGACAATAGAAACCTTGCAACACATAATAATGATATGCCCCGCTCTAAGCGAGAAAAGAGACTTAGCTGTAGGATGGTTTATACAAAACCACACATCGCTCTCGCAAGAAGACCGATGGGCATCAATTCTAGCTGGGAAGGAAAAATAATTGATATATGCGGTTGTCTCATACTGGAACAACATCATGGAGGATGCTCAAATGGGCTAAGAAACAAGAAAGAAAGAAAAGATCCTCTAATGAGCAACAGTACTCGACACAATGCCCAAACTCTACAAAAAACTAATGAAAGAAAGAGAGCGAACAATGAAAGAAAACCAGACAAAATGAAAGGTTTGAAAGACAAACCAAAACATTTTTTAAAAAAAACTAAATTCTTCAAATCTTTCAGTCATGTCATCTTCCCATACTATTTTACTTTTGCCTATCTGTGCTTACTTGAGTCCTTTTAAAGGAATAGTGCGCTCAAAAATATTATTGTCGAAAAAGATGGTCAATAATTCAAAACATGCATTAAACATAATTTTAATGGAAGTTCCTATGTAAACCTTTGAGCAAACGAGCCTCAAAGCGTTTACATGGGAGCATCCATTTGCCATTTCAGGCAGCCTCCTTAGCTCATGTTAAACTCGGCCCTGGTGGCACTAAACAAGCAGCAAAAGCCTCCTACTGGGAGCTTTTGCTTACTGCAGCCAGAGCAGAGCTGCATGAGCTGAGGAGGCTGCCATCACTTTCATTTCATGTTTTCGGCGCTCCCCAAGCCAAGGGAAGCAACGAAAAAGTAAAATGAAAGGCAAAAAGCAAAGGCGCAGCAATTATAAATACAACGTTGTTATATTTCTGATTGCTGTGGTTGGAAAACCACGGCAATCACAAATACAACAATGTTGTATTTCTGACGGCGGCGGCTTTCACTTTTGAGTCTCCTGGGCTGCCCCGGGTTTTTAAAAGCACTGGAAAATAAATGCTGTGGTTTTCTTTCTACGTTTCTCGGGATCTGGGAAACGTAGAAAGAAAACAGCAGCATATTTAAATACAACAACGTTGTATTTATGTTTGCTGTGGCTTCAGCTTTGAGTCTCCTGTCGGGTGAGCCCAGGAGACTCAAAGCTGAAGCCACAGCAAACATAAATACAAGATATAAATTCTGCGGTTTTCTTTCTAAGTTAAAAAGCGTTTATTTTCCAGTGCCTTTAAAAAAGAAATGTAAAGGTTGTGTTAATCTCTGCTCTCCGGCAATAATGAAGCAAAAGCCACCTGCTGGTAGCTTTTGTGTATTACAGCTGGCTGGCTTTTGCTTCATCAGTGCTGCAAGGGCAGAAATTAACGCAAGCACAGGAGGCTCATCCATTTCACAAAATTGATGCCTCCTAGTGCTTTAAAGCTGTGACTTTGAGCCTCGTTTGCTCAAAGGTTTACATAGCAACTTTCTTAATGAATATTTTTTATATATATATTTGATGATGGCCCATCTTTTGAGCCAATAAACATTTTGATGGCACTACCCCTTTAAGAGTGGTCGAATATATGTACTGTAGTGAAAAACGCAGGCCCTACAATAATTACATAGCAACTGTTGCATTTCCCTTACTGCCCCAGGTTGCAGGGTTCTCATGATTGCTTCGGCTCTTTCGGGTGTCACTTTTTCCCCTCTTGAGAAATAAGCTGTCCTATGTACAGGATCTCTTCCTGACAATATTGCAGTTTTTCTTTGTCTACCTTGCATCCTTTTTCTGCTAGTATTGTCATTTGTCAAACTAAGTCCTCCCTGCATATATCCTCTGTCTCACTGCACAACAAAATTTCATCCACATACTGAATTATCATGCTCTTGAGTTGTACATTGCCCAAGTCCATCTGAAGGACCCTATTAAAGATTGATGGGGACTCACAGTACCCCTGAGGCAGTCTTGTATGTTTCAGGCACTGGTTTCTATACAGAAAAGAAGTAAAATCCTGTGAGTTTTCATGAAGGGGAATTTAAAAGAATGCATTCTTTAAATCTATCATAGTAAAATATTTGGCTTTAGCTCGGATGTTACATAATATTGTAGCACGGTTTAGGACCAAAGGAAACTCTGCTTCAACAATATTGTTTAGGGGGGAGATCCTGAATAAATCTCCAGAACCCCCCAGTTGATTCCTTCACTGGGTACACAGACGTGTTACATGGGGATTCTGATGGCACTAAAATTCCCTGCTTTATTAAAGCGGAAATGGTCTTGAATTTGCCTTCACTTGCTTCTCTAGATTTAGGATAATGTTTTGCATGTGACAGAATGGCTCCTGGTTTAAGCTTGATCTTCACTGCACCTGCTCGACTCAATAGGCCCATATCATATGGATTATTAACCCACAAGATGCTTGGCACCTTCTCTAAGTCTTCCTGAAAGTGTCAGAATGTACCCAAGTATTAACTGAAAAGGATACAATACTCAAAAGGATACAGGAGGTAGGGTCTTCCGGATCCCTGTTCACACGATTTGATAGTTGTGAAGTCAATTGAAGACCTTCCAAATGATACAACCCTCTGGCTGATAAAACAGGCAGAGCGATGGATCACTGGAAAGGGCGTGGGTAAGGTATAGAAAGCCAGCCTAGAACAAATTAAAGTATCATGAATAACTGCTCCAACCTGAGTATGATGAATTAGATAATGACAGGAATGTTCACACTGACCTTTAGTTTAGGGTAGAAGAATCCAGAAGTCTCTTGATGAAAAATGAAAGTAGAACAAACGGCAAGGAAGGGAAAATTAGTAAGGGAGACTTATCCCGAACGGAACGAGGCTCACGCTAGATACGGGTTGAATTCACCACAGGATAGCGTCCAAAAGTTCAGTTCAATGTCACCTTCCAATAATCCTTGAAAAGCTTCCTTCCCACGTAAAGTAATGTCTAAATGTAGGGATCAATCCTTCTGTTAATCTCACAGATGCAGGAGTTAGAAATAGCGCTCTTTTTGAGGAAAAAACAAAGTACACGCGGTTATAAACAGCCGCGAAGAAAATAACGTGTGCGTGTGGATACACGCGGGCAGGATTCACGCAGTCTTGGCAGCTGCGCTTGAAGACAGAGTGCGCGTGTGGATTTACACGCGGGCAGGATTCACGCAGTCTTGGCCAGCCGCACTTGAAGACAGAGTGCGCGTGTGGAATTACACGCGGGCGGTGTTCCCGCAGTCCGGAACAGCCGCGTTTAATGACAACGTGCGCGTGTGGGATTACACGCGGGCAGGATTCACGCAGTCTGGGCCAGCCACACTTGAAGACAGAGAGTGCGTGTGGATTTACACGCAGGCAGGATTTACGCAGTCCGGGCCAGCCGCGTATGAAGACAGAGTGTACGTGTGGATGTACACGCGGGCGGGATTCCCGCAATCAGGACCAGCCACGCTTGAAGACAGAGAACGCGTGTGAATTATCACGACCTGTAGGAATAGCTCCAGGAATCAGCGTGCGGCGGAACACACGCTATAGAAGGTCCATAAGTAGCTGTAGAAATATGCCAGGATGCAGATCAGAGGTTCAGCTACACAACGCCAATAGATTCGATCAGAAGCAGCGAGTGAATTTTCTACGCTGCTTAAATACGTAATACCGTAGTTCACGTGACGAAGCAAAAGTCACGTGAAGTTAGCGACGTGCGAAGTGCAAACGTCGTTTTCCCGGTAACGTATCGAATAACCTCCATTTGGAATAGAACGGTCTAGCTGTTCTATGAGCGTAGCGTCCAGCATGCATGACAGTGCCATCCCCCAAAGGGGCAACCTCTCCCCTTCTTGTGTGAAAGCGCTTCAATAAAGCAGGAGCATGAATATTAGAAAGAGGTTCCCAGGACCTATCTTCGGGACCATAGCCCTTCCAATCCACCAGATAATAAGGTCTACCAGAACGTAGTTTCATATCTAGTATGTCTTGTACCTCGTATTCATCTGAACCCCGCACAGAAATAGCAACAGGCCGTACAGGCAGTCTAGTAGCTTCAGAAAACGGCTTAATGAGTGACACGTGGAATACAGGATGCACTCGCCATCGTTGTGGCAAAGCCAGACGTACAGCAGCAGGATTAAGTACTTGGAGCACTACATACGGACCAATGTATTTAGGCAACAATTTCCTTTTGCCTGGAATTCTTAAGTTCTTAGTGGACAGCCAGGCTTTCATACCAGCCTTATAGATAGGTGCGGGTGCTCTATGAGCATCGGCATAGAACTTGTCACGTCGTTTAGCCCGCTCCAATTGCTGCTTCACATTTCTCTGTATTCTCTTCAGATCACGAAAAGTACGGCCTGCGGCAGGCGTGTCCAAGGATAGACCGGAATCCAGAGGTATTGATCGGGGGTGTTGTCCATAGAGAGCATAGAACGGTGAAGTGCTTATGGCACTATGATAAGAGTTGTTATAGGCGAATTCAGCCGCCGGCAGTACCGTGAGCCAATCCGATTGGTATTGCAAACACAGACACCGCAGATATTGTTCCATACTGCAATTGACCCTTCAGTCTGTCCGTCAGTTTGAGGATGATACGCACTGGACATTCTATCATCAATCAGTAATGCAGATGTTAAAGCTCTCCAAAAGCGGGATGCAAACTGTGAGCCCCTGTCTGTAATGATTACTGATGGTAGACCAAAGAAACGAAATATATGTTGGATGAATAGATCAGCCAGAACAGCAGCAGTTGGTAAACCAATACAGGGAATAAAAAGAGCCAATTTAGTGAAATAATCCACTACGACCCATATGGTATCATATCCCTGATTTGGGGGGAGTTCTACCACAAAGTCCATAGATATCATGTCCCATGGTTTGTTAGGGACAGGTAGGGACTGGAGTAAGCCCACTGGTTTACCAGGAGTGTTTTTACATTGGGTGCATATAGAACAAGAAGATACGTATTCTATAACATCTTTTGCCATGGATGGCCACCAGCACCACCTTTTGAGCAGCTCCAGTGTTTTCTTCCGTCCAGGATGGGCTGCAATCAAGGAATCATGATTCCATTTGAGGGCTTTATTCCGCATTGAAGGTGTTGGTAGATAAAGTACTCCTTGTGTAAATGGTAAACCGTTATGTACGTCCAGATTCATATCCTGGACAACTTGTGGATGATTTTTTACCCACTCTTGTACTTCGGTTTTTAAGGATGGTTGAACCGAACAACTACATATCACATGGTCTGCCAACAGCTTAATCTGTACTTGTTTGTCTTCAAGCGCCTCTTCACTCATACGGGACAAGGCGTCCGACTTAACATGTTCTCGGGCAGGACGATAGGTGACCTGGAAATCGTATTGGGCAAAAAAGACATGCCATCTGGCCTGACGGGCCGTAAGGCATTTCATGGATTTGAATGCTTGGAGATTTCTATGGTCAGAGTACACCAACACCTGATGTTTGGCCCCAAGAAGATGATGACGCCATTCTCGGAAAGCATCCTTGATAGCCAGTAGTTCCCGCTCAGTGACGGTGTAGTTTCGTTCATATGAGGTAAGTTTGCGAGAGAAGAAAGCCACTGGGTGTTCCTCCTTGGTTTCTGTGCAAACTTGTGAGAGTACTGCACCAATAGCGACACTGGAGGCATCCGCTTCAACTAGAAACCGGCGATCTGGATCCGGATGTTGAAGCACGGGTGCAGTGGTAAATGCTTCCTTCAGCTTTTCGAATGCTGCTTGGGCATGTTGGTTCCAACAGAAAGGAACTTTAGAACTAGTTAGAGCCGTCAAAGGAGCTACTGTTTTGGAAAAGGAATGAATAAATCTGCGATAGAAATTCGCAAAGCCTAAGAATGACTGTAGCGACTTGACATTATGCGGAATCGGCCAATTCAAGATGGCCTTCACCTTGGAACGACTCATTCGAGCACCTAGATTGGTAATGTCGTAACCGAGGAATTCCACTTCCTGTGAATGAAAGACGCATTTTTCGGCTTTCACATAAAGATGGTTCTCCCTGAGTCTTTGTAGGACTGCAGAAACATGTTTGACGTGTTCCGATAAAGATGATGAGTAGATCAGAATGTCATCCAGATAGATAACCACAAATTGGTCCATTATGTCTCTGAATATATCATTCATGAAGAATTGAAATGTGGCGGGAGCATTGCACAGACCAAAAGGCATCACCAAATACTCGTAAAGACCATACCGTGTCTTAAAAGCGGTCTTCCATTCGTCGCCTTCACGAATGCGAACCAAATTGTATGCACCCCGCAAGTCCAATTTGGTGAAATAACTGCAATTGCCTAATTGATCCAATAGAACGTTTATCAGTGGTAAGGGGTATTGGTTTTTGATGGTGATATCATTCAGTGCCCTGTAATCAATGCAAGGCCTGAGATCTCCCTCTTTCTTAGGAACAAAGAATAGAGGAGATGCAGCAGGTGATTGTGAAGGCCGTATAAAGCCCATTGCTAGCGCTTTATCAATGTATTCTTTTAACACAACATCTTCTTTAGGTGTTAGTGAATAAACACGGCCTGTAGGAATGTTGGCACCAGGAATCAATTCGATAGGACAGTCGTACTGTCGATGGGGAGGTAATTGTTCTGCCTGGCCTTTATCAAAGACATCAGCATAATCAGCGTATTCGCATGGTATGGTATTGTCGCATTGATGTACTACGCTGATAGTTGAATCCTCCACCATAGAGGCCAATATGTGTTGTTTATTTGACACCTCCTGACTGGTAAAGCAATGTTCACTGCAATGAATCGAAGGATATTGGAGCGATCCCGAAACCCAGTCAACAGCAGGATTGTGAAGGGTTAACCATGCAAGACCAAGTATGATTTCATACTGTGGAGCAGCAATAACATCGAAGATGATTTCTTCTGAATGGTTATTCGATAATGTCATCTGCACAGGTACCGTCTCCTGGGTTACCATACCAGAAGTCAAAACAGATCCGTCCACGGTGTTCACCGTTTCAGGTTTTTTTTTGTTTACAAGGGGTAAGGAACAGTTCTTGGCATAAGTGATGTCTATATAATTGTTGGTGGCTCCAGAATCAACCATGGCCTTGGAAACCACTTCTCGCTCATCACAACGTAACGTCACCTGAACTATTACAGGTGCATGTTTAGGAATGGTACTGGAGTCCGATGAAACACTCGACATAGGGACTCTTGCTATTGTCGAGTTTTGGCGTTTCCCGAACGCTTGATGGGTTTTTTAGGACATGTCGCCAATAAATGCTCGGAAGAACCACAGTACATACATAAGTGGTTTTTTCTTCGGTTCTCCCGTTCTGCATTAGACAATCGGCCTCTCACGGCGCCAATCTGCATGGGTTCAGGGTCGTTAGAGATGACTGCTGGTGTCTCTGAACGCCCCGAGACTGGCATGAAGGGCTTTTTCTCTCCCTTTCGAGCATTCCTTCGGGCGTCGATTTGTAGAACCAAATCGAGCAACTCTGGAAAACCCGTAGGAACCACAGGAACTGTAGATAATGCATCTTTCAGTTCTTCAGAAAGACCCGTGTAGAAAACAGCCGTTTTCTTGCTGTCAGGCCATTGGGTTTCCGCCGTCAGTTGATTGAACCGGGCAACGTAAGACATAAGGGGTTGGTTGCCTTGTTGTAGGTTAAGCAACTCTAAATCTGTGGCTTGGGTAGAATAACGCATGTCAAAGACTTTACTCATAGCAGTCAAGAGATCATCACAATCGTACAACAAAGGGCTATTCGTTTCTAACAAAGGGTTAGCCCAAGCAGCAGCTGTGCCCCCTAAATGGGAAAGCACGAAGGCTGCTTTTGTGGTTAGATCAGGAAAAGATGTAGGACGGCAAAGGAAATGGAGTCGGCACTGATTTACAAAGGTTCTATAGGTTTTGGGATCACCCGTGAACCGTTCCGGAGGGGCCAAGGGAAACTGAGTGGGCATAACCACGTTAATAGTTTCCTGTGGGGGTGCCGTAGTCCCAGATCCAGATGCCGTAGCCATTGGCACCTGTGCTCCCTGAGGACTACCATGCAAGGCGTCTTGCATAACGTCCATACGGTGCCGTAACATGTCCTGTGCTGTAACCATTTCGTTTCTCAAATCGCTGATCAACTGTGTCAAAACAGCTAAAGGATCCGTACCCTCCATGGCTTCTGATTCTGTCAGAATGTACCCAAGTATTAACTGAAAAGGATACAATACTCAAAAGGATACAGGAGGTAGGGTCTTCCGGATCCCTGTTCACACGATTTGATAGTTGTGAAGTCAATTAAAGACCTTCCAAATGATACAACCCTCTGGCTGATAAAACAGGCAGAGCGATGGATCACTGGAAAGGGCGTGGGTAAGGTATAGAAAGCCAGCCTAGAACAAATTAAAGTATCATGAATAACTGCTCCAACCTGAGTATGATGAATTAGATAATGACAGGAATGTTCACACTGACCTTTAGTTTAGGGTAGAAGAATCCAGAAGTCTCTTGATGAAAAATGAAAGTAGAACAAACGGCAAGGAAGGGAAAATTAGTAAGGGAGACTTATCCCGAACGGAACGAGGCTCACGCTAGATACGGGTTGAATTCACCACAGGATAGCGTCCAAAAGTTCAGTTCAATGTCACCTTCCAATAATCCTTGAAAAGCTTCCTTCCCACGTAAAGTAATGTCTAAATGTAGGGATCAATCCTTCTGTTAATCTCACAGATGCAGGAGTTAGAAATAGCGCTCTTTTTGAGGAAAAAACAAAGTACACGCGGTTATAAACAGCCGCGAAGAAAATAACGTGTGCGTGTGGATACACGCGGGCAGGATTCACGCAGTCTTGGCAGCTGCGCTTGAAGACAGAGTGCGCGTGTGGATTTACACGCGGGCAGGATTCACGCAGTCTTGGCAGTCGCGTGTGAAGACAACGTGCGCGTGTGGATTTACACGCGGGCAGGATTCACGCAGTCTTGGCAGTCGCGTGTGAAGACAACGTGCGCGTGTGGATTTACACGCGGGCAGGATTTACGCAGTCTTGGCCAGCCGCACTTGAAGACAGAGTGCGCGTGTGGAATTACACGCGGGCGGTGTTCCCGCAGTCCGGAACAGCCGCGTTTAATGACAACGTGCGCGTGTGGGATTACACGCGGGCAGGATTCACGCAGTCTGGGCCAGCCACACTTGAAGACAGAGAGTGCGTGTGGATTTACACGCAGGCAGGATTTACGCAGTCCGGGCCAGCCGCGTATGAAGACAGAGTGTACGTGTGGATGTACACGCGGGCGGGATTCCCGCAATCAGGACCAGCCACGCTTGAAGACAGAGAACGCGTGTGAATTATCACGACCTGTAGGAATAGCTCCAGGAATCAGCGTGCGGCGGAACACACGCTATAGAAGGTCCATAAGTAGCTGTAGAAATATGCCAGGATGCAGATCAGAGGTTCAGCTGCACAACGCCAATAGATTCGATCAGAAGCAGCGAGTGAATTTTCTACGCTGCTTAAATACGTAATACCGTAGTTCACGTGACGAAGCAAAAGTCACGTGAAGTTAGCGACGTGCGAAGTGCAAACGTCGTTTTCCCGGTAACGTATCGAATAACCTCCATTTGGAATAGAACGGTCTAGCTGTTCTATGAGCGTAGCGTCCAGCATGCATGACAGAAAGAAAGATGGTTTCTTTCTTACCAATGCCATTCTTGGGAGGATAGCTCAGGGGCAACGTGCTCGCTTTGCAAGCAAGATGACACGGAGTACCACAGGTTCGATCCCCGGGTCCGCACTTTGAAACCTCTGGGTGTTAAGCATGTTATAAATAATCTATCATATCATATCATGTCATTCTCTTTGGTATTTCTGTATTCTCAATTCACATTCAATAAGTGAGACTTATGAAAAACACAAATTCGTCTCTAAACAAGTCTTCCTCTGTCAAATCTGTCCTGTCTGTATCCTTCCTTAATGGCTATCACCGTTCTCTATGCTCTTCCCTCTTCATCTGTTCCATGAACAACTATCCTCTCTTGATTTACTGCTGCTGCCTCTAGCTCTATGGGAATGACCTGTCCCTCCTCACCATCCACAGGTTTTTCTGGTCTAGATAAAAATTCATCAGGTATTCTCAATATCTTCCCTGTCAATCCAGGAAACCATGTCAACAAAATATTTACTCCATACAAAAATATTTCTGGTTCCAAAGGGACCCCTCATAATGCTTTCTGGCCAGTAAGGGCTAATAAAAATTCTCTCACGTATCCCTGGAGTCGAACACACTATGCCTTTGTCAGTAAAGGATATTGTCATGTTATAATATATTAACTGGTGTCTGCCAAGAGTATAGTAGTAGCATTGACACATCATGTTCACCTATAGAAAGCGCTAATTCATCAGTAAAAGTAACCAAACTTTCAGCCCCAGATAATCCCTGCGCATTCATGGCGATCTCAGACATTGGGTATTTTCCCTCTCGGAAAAGGGAATGAATTGCTCCCGTGTCCGCAAGGAATGTCTTGCCTCCTATCATTAACCTGACCCTTGGTTCCTCTGGTGGGTCTGGTGTTACACGTATTACTGAAGACATCGAGTCGCTCTGTGGGCCTTCCTATTGTGATTAAAAATTCATCCCTGTACCCGTAAATGGATTCCCTCCCACTACTGTCACACTCCCGATCCTGGGTGTGGAAGCATGTGGAGCTTCTGTGTTTGCTTTCCATTGTGACACTGTTGCTTGCTGCACCAGTGTGTACTGTGGTTGCTGGGCTTGTGTTTGTTGTGTCTGCATGGGTGCTTGCTGTGGTTGCCCTTGTGGTGACTGCATTTGCTGTGTTTGCTGTATTTGTGGCGCGCTTGTCCGATACTGTGTATGATCATGGGCACAATATTCCTGTGATACTGTATTGTACTGCACAGAATACCCCCCCCCCCCCGAGCTTGCAAGTTCTGTTTCATGCCTCCTCTTCTACTTCTAGATGTTCGGGCTATATGTCCTGTTCTCCCACAATTCCAGCATTGCTGTGGCTGTCCCCTATTAACTCCTCCCCCCCGTTGAGGGTTTTGAAATCCTCCTCGCCCTCTAGGTGCAATCCCTCTACCTCTTGGCCAAAAGTTATACCCACTCTGATCCATAAGGTGCACTACTTTGCTTTGCTGCACCAACCATGTTTCGTGTGTGGTCACGGCTTCACCACTCATCAATACTGCTCCTTCTATAGCACATTTTGACAATTTCTTCTGAACTAACTTTGCTTCCTCCTGCTTTCTGTTCTCAGCTTTCTTCTTATTTTTCTCTTGCAACAATGGATAATGGTGTAAAATAGTCAACTGTATTTCTGGCAATGGCTTTGCTTCCATCCCTACATGTTTCTTCATCTGCCGTTGCACTGGCTCGGACAGTCCCTGACATAAAATATGATAAAATAATGCCACTGTTTTATCCCACAGTTCTTTCGTCTCGAGACACCTGCGTTCTTGAATCTCTTAGATAAATGCACTAGGATCTTTGTCCTGTCCCATTTTCCTTTTAATAATCGCAGCCAAATCTGATGTGTCAGGATACTGCACTCTAAGCGGCCTCCATATATCTGGCCTGCAATTATTTATTAAATAGCGCTCCATCATGTGTCGGGTTCTGCGCAGTTACATTTGCATATCCTGCCTGTCCCCAAATGTCACCAGCTCCCTCCCCTAGAATGCCTGCCAGTAGGGTTTTTATGTCGCTCACTGCTAACGTCATTCCAGCTGTCATTCTCTCTAATTCATAAATACATTTTTCCCATAACTGCAGTCAAACTACGTCATTTACATTTTAGATTTTCCTTGTCCATTTGTGGCCATGGAATATATTGTCGTCATCCTCCCACTTTCTATAATAATGGGAATTGTGTAAATCCTGGTCCAAAATCAAATCGCCCTGCACTTCGCATCTTCCAGGTGGGGCTAGTTTCGCCTGTTTGTCTTCTTCCTGGCAGCAAATTTAGCCTGCTCACATAAGGTGGGCCATATCCCCTCCACTGCACGATCATGCTGGTTGTCGTTCAGAATATGGTGTTGGCTCTCGCATTTTCTCTTTAGGGTCTTCTACATCTGACCATTTCACCCCTCTCTATGGTCGGGTCTATCAAAAAACTGCATGGGCATTCTCTTTGCGCTTTCTCATTCTCCTCCCTTTCTTCATCTGACATCATTATACCCCAATTGGTATGACTATCTCTCCTCATCATCAAGATCTAGTCTACTTAGGGACAGCGTTCTTGTGGAGATCCTGTGATGCTCCCCATAGTCTTGTAGCCGCCTTTCCCTCTCATCTGTCTATATAGATCCCCAACCCTTTTCCCTATGCCATCTGCCTCATGCTCGTCAGCCCGTGTCTGTATTCTCTGTATTCGTAAAACCAACAGGGTAGGGAGAAGGGCAACCTATAATGTGGCAAGAATTCAGCGAGCAGACATCCAAGACTTTGGTCCCCATTACAAGGGTGATTGACTACTCCACGTTATTTATCAGAGTCATTAAGGATACTCTGTAAGAGGTCAGAACATCCCCGTTCCACACAAGGTGTGGCAAGAATGCATAATTGAGGCCAATATCTAGCAGGCTTCAGGCTCCACCCAAGGTTCTCATTCAGACGAGACCCGACGCATGTGTGAAGGACACACGCGGGTGCCAACTATTTTTCTGGGACCACAATCTTAATACTACTGCTAAGTACAGATTGTCTCCACGTTAGCACCTCCAAATTAGCATCTAGAATTAGCTTTTTTGGCTTAAGAGCAGAGCTCCTTCCTGTGACATTCCACTACCCCACTATCCACCCAAGCATATAGTGTGGAAGAAGTGTCTGCACGAGACCTTAACTCTGAATTGAGTCAAGATTAATTTTAGGGGATCGTAATTCAAGATCCCCTGCATCATAAGTGACCCAATTATACTGCTCATGTTAAATGTTCCCCACACAAGGGATTACAAACAGAAACATGCTGAGTGTTGGCCGCTACTTAATTGCAAAGGCGTTGTGTACAATTCTGTTACATTGAGTCATAATAACTCTTTGAGATCATAAATTATAGACTTCACTAACATTTAGTAGGCTTTATATGGTACAGTCTAGCCCTACCTCGTGAGTACATGAGTCACATTTTTGCATTTTTTGCACATCCTTCTGATTGTGTACACTGTATTTTTATTGTGTGTGTTTAGTCTCTGCATTTAAATGTGTATTTAGTTGAGTTGTATGTACCTTAACCATTTTTGGGGGATTTAATATTTATGAAATAAGGTTTGCTATCCATTTCTAGTACATATTTTCCATTCTCTTAGGGTGCCTTTCACCCTACCCCGTTGGTTTTACAAATTGTTCTAGTGACCGGGAAGGGGGTGTGGGACCACATGTTTACATTTATAAACTGGTGCGTCCCAGTGTTCCCTTTTTTTATGTTTGTATTCTCTGTATCCCTTGCAGCTCCCTGCAGGCCTGTTGTGATCCTCTCTCTTCCTCCCATTGCTCTTGTGCTTCAATGGGTATTATACTCCTATTAACAATATGATTTATTTTGTCATCTCTTTGGCCTCTACTCTTTCTCATTTCTTCTTATCTTCTACTCATCTCCCTGTTCTGTTCTTCCTGTCGCCTTCTTTGCAACCTACGCTCTTTCAATATTTGGGCTTCTAGTTCTTCACGTTTCTTCTCTTCCATTCTCCCTTTCTCTGTTCTGCATACCTTCTCTTAATTTCATTTTCTTTCTCTTGCCTGTATGCCCCATTCACATTCCTTTTCCTTTTCTCTTTCTTCCCTTTCTTTAACATCGTTGATGCCCTTTCTGTCTAACTTAAGCAGTATCTGTCCTACCATCCACTCGTTTTGTACTATTGTTTTGCCACTTACTTTATCTTTCTCTCTTTTTTGTCTTCTGGCTTCCTCTTCTATTTCTATCTGTCTGTCCTTTCTCTCATCATGCTCTTGATGTTCGTCGCATGTAGGCATATTTACATTCCTTATTCTTACTTCTTCCATACTGTCTTCGCTATTATAAGCAGAGGTGTGTATGTTGGATCAACATACCCCTCTGCTGATTTTAATTCCTTTTAGAGGATAAATCCCTGTTTTTCTTCTATCGTACTATCATTTTTAGGAGGAGAAAGAGGAGCTGTGGGCATTACGTCCTCCTCTTTATGCTGATTAAGCATCCACTCCTTCTCTGTGGGTCTTCTATCTCACTCTGGTACAAATATTCCAGAGTTCTAAAACAGCTAATCTTTTCTGTAGCTTCTTCCCCATGTATGTAGCATGCAAGCATGTCATCAAGTGTCGCAGCCCTGCCTTTGATAATGAACCTTCTTGAGGCCACAGCATAAGTGTTTTATTATTCGTGCCTTTCACCCACTCATAGTGGTACGTCCTGATTTTAGGTGTGTATCTTGGTAATGTTCTGCATAGATGTAAAAGGGGAGTGCCTACCATAATGACAAGTCACTTATAACTGTCAATACTTACCAGGTTTTTTGTTTATTTATTTAATTATCACACTTCAACAGTTACTTTGGCCAGCACCATCAATCGCTGCCCATCTCCAACAAACCAATTTCTCCAAAAACAATTTTCAAACTTATACAATATCAATTCTTATCTCTTCTTATTTCTTCATTTATAGTTTTTGTCAATTTGTATTATATTGTTATTATTCTGATAATTTTAAGAATCTTTTTTATCCTATTTTTTCCAAATTGTATTCCTCCTAGGTTTGATTGGTGCCAATCTCTTGCTTTTCCAATGCCTAGTGTTTTGTAAACTTTTATTGTTATCGTTCTCATAATTTTTAAGCTTTCAACATATTTCATCACCCTTAATACAAAATACGTCTATATAATTTTTACATCGATATTTTTTAAAATTGCCCAAAACACGTGTGCATACTTTTTGTACAAATGTCTTGTCTTATCTTCCTGATAGACGTATTTCATCTCTATATCTCTATTTTACTCCATTTTGGAGTGTGTCACGCACCCTTCCTTGGCTGTTGGGAGTTCAAGTACATCGTTATCTTCGGCCAGGGTTTATGAATAGTCTTTTTTTCTGGTATTGCACCACATGTGAAGAGACCATGATTTTGTCCATGTCACCTTTTAATTAGTGCTATTTGATTCAATTATCCTGGGTGTCATTACCCTCTTCGGCCTCTGGAGACTTGGTTGTTCCGTCTCACATATGCTTTTGTGCATCTTTTATTGTCAATACTTCGCACTCGTAAATGTTTGCTCATTTACATAATCTAAGAGATGTCCTGCGTACGTTGCTTTTCCTTGTTTATACCCCTTGTACACTTCAGTAGCATCCTGCTGTGGCATCCTTGATCTCTGGCCAGCAGCTATTCTTTGTTCATGCACAAATGTGCATTTCCAGCCTCTGTCAGCTCTGGTCTCTCTCTCCTTCGAGCTCTTTGCTTACTTTCATTGAGAGCTGGTGTCCATCTTTTCAACATGGCCACTTTACCCATGTTATGTTTTTTACTGCAGCAAGCTTCCACATTGCTCATCTCCTTGCGTTTCTGTGTATATACATTCCCCACTCATCTGGTTACGTATCTTCTTTGTATATATGGTTACTTCTTACTTAAACATATGTTTACTCTTGTTTCTTCAGTTTCATCTTCATTCGTTAAGCATTCTTATATCGTTTCAGTGCGTCATTGTATCTTCTCCTAATGACATCACTTTGCACCTGTCAGATCTTCTTTAAAACACCTCGATATTCAGTGGTGCCTGCAAATCTCCTGCTATCACCGCAGTACGAGTGTACATTCAATATGGTTGTCTGAGCACATAACGTCTCTCATACACTCAATGTCTATCCACGGACTGCGATAGGAGAAGATAAGCCCCTACTCTACCTCACCCCACTACTTTGAATCAATAGTGGGAAGTATGGATTTGGAGAGCTAACAAAGTTTACATATGACCAACTAGGTCTGACGGAGCAAGAGTTCTGGTTAACAAACCCATACTCTTGCTTGTCCTAGTGATTGTGGGACAGAAAGTTAATATTTCCTAATGTTCTTTGTTTTGCGGCACATAGGAAAGACCAGGGATGATGATTGTCCCCTTGGCATTTCTAAATTACTTTTAAACTAGAATATCGAATATTATGGATGGTTACTCTAAAGAGAGGAAAGACTAGGGGAAGAGGATTGTCCCCCCTGGCATTACTGGAACTCTGTTCAGGGAAGCAAACTACTTCCTCCAATAGTTACTAAACCTTACTTTGAATTAGTGGAACTTTCTTCATTTAGAGCTTTCTATATCAGAACCTTTTGAGAAAAAATGGCCGAGGTGCAGTCAAATAAGTTATAATTTTTCCTGTGTGTAGCAGATTTTCAAGCATGGTGTATGAGGGTCGGATTAGGGTTTTGACACAGGACAGTGAACTTTAATTTTGGACATCCTCACAAAGACGGGTCCACTAGTAAGTTTGGTTGAGGCAGGGAAACCCTCATCGAGTTATGGCTAGTGAGGCGTTATTCCCAACACGTTTATTATTTGAATAAAACCAGTTGTGAATGAAAATACCTGTGTCAGTGTCTCCTTGCTCTGGCACATCACACACCCCAATGGGAATATTTTACCCTGATTTGCCAAACAAAGATATCAAGGTGATGCTGTCAGAAGCACATGCGAGAAAGGAGGTGCATCGTTGGTCTGCACAGAGTCACAGGACCAAACTACAGCAGCACCAACAAAGACCAAAGATCCAAAATGGCAAACTGGAACAAGGGTTCTGATCACAGAGCCACCCATAAATATGTACATCAATCCCAAATCAGCTGAGAAGCCAAATTCAAATCAGGAGAACCAATCCCCATGCTTGGCGAAGACAAGGAAACAGCACAGTACAATCGCTCGATTATGGATTCTGTGGGCGATTTCATGAAATTGTAAAATGCCACAAGGTGCATTACAGTTGTGGGATTTAAACGTTGGAGTTTCAGAGCGAGAGAGAGAGAGTTTGGCTAGGTAAGTAGATGGAAGAGCAGAGTGGTTAGGAAAGGGTGAACAGGTCAGAGAGAAAGTGAAGGGGGAGGCAGAGCAGATAAAGGAGGAGGAGGTGGAGCAGGAGGAGCGTAAAGGCAGTAGAAGAGCAGAAAGAGGAGGGGGAGGTGTAGATGAGAAGGTGTAGATGAGGAAGAGAGTGGGGAAGTGGCAGGAGGTCATTCAGGAGAGGCAGAGCGATTTACAGAAAGAAGGTTGAACACCAGTGAAGGAGTGGAAGGGAAAAAGAGTTATATGGGGCAGCCCAAGGAGGAACAAGGAAAGACAGAGGAAGAGAGTGAGTAAAGGCGAAGAAGGGGACAGCTAATTGGGGAGGAGAAAAGGGCCAGAATGTTATGTGGCATCAAGGAGGAAGGAAAGGAGAAGAAGACAGTGGAGGATAGAGAAGAGCGAGCATGGCCAGGAGAAGGAGGCATCCAGGACCAGGGCAGCATCTTCATAGGATACCCACCACCCCAGTGCTTGTGTAAACCATGGAAGAGTCTGTCAACACAGCTGCTGTCCGTCTGTAGAGCTTGGCCCTGGAAGCCTGGGGCACAAAATGTTGCACAAAAAAGTGTGCTGTACTATGTCCCAGCTTCTGGCGCAGAGGCACACAGACTGACAGCGGGGGAGAGGAACAGGCGGCCGGAGACCGGAGCCCGCAACAGGTAAGTGGGGGTTAGGAGGGGACGCAGGGTGCTGCGTATCGGCTACCGGTTTGGAGGGCCCCCTCAACATGGATGGGTGCAGTACACTTTAGCTTAAAAAAATACACAGTGTTGAATGTAAGACTGTGCTCTGAGTTGTTCGTTGATCCCCGGCCCTGACGCACTACACTGTGAAGCGTGGATAGGTGCAGTTATTTTTCCTTAACTCCTATGAGCGAGGGCGAAAAAGAAACAAACTCCCCAAAGAGTCTCGTTTTGGGGCAAATGGCGAGATTGTGTGCCCAACAACATTACGCATTTTGATGACTAGTCTTTATGGTGGCATACGTTCCTTGTGGAGGTTTTGCTGGCACATGGAAACGTTATCTGTTTCGGCTCAGAGTGCACTGGACTTTGGTGTGCGTGCCTTGAGACTCCCCACTTCAAATAAGCCGAGTGTAAGATCAGCGTAGGGCAGTGATATAGTGACTCTGTGTAAGAGATGCCAGACAATGAGCTCAGCCTTGAACTGCAGTGTGACAGACTTACAAAGTTAGCAATATTTAGTGTGGTCTGCTCCCCTTTAAGAAAGGATGAGTGAGTCCCTACCAGGGCTCGTGCGGTGTCACGTGTGCGTGCACCATGTGATGATCCTAGTAAAAGGGACGAGCGGTTTCCTGCTCATCAGTCGGTTGCACCAGACTCCTGCCTGCTGTGTGTTCCTTCCGTGTTGCGCCAGCATGGCCTGCAAGGCAGAAGGCCTGCCCCTGCAAAGCCCTTCACAATGGCCGAGCCACTGCCTGCCAACTTTTTCCCCTGTCCCCGTGTCTCATATGGCAGAGCCCCTGCGTGGCAACTCTGTGCCCTACTGGATTTCACTGTGTGATCAGAGCCTGGGTGTCTCCTTTGGCCCGTGTGCCCATGAAGCCAAGACGTTCTGGTGGGTGATCGCAGCCTATTTGTCTGACCGGTTGATCCTGATCCAACCAGAGTGTCTCCCCTGTTGTCTGGAGGCTGCGTGCCCGTGGCATGAACTGTCCTGCTGGGTGTTCCCGGCAATTGGGTGCCTGGCCCAGCTGTTCCCGAACCAGATACATTTGGCAACATATTTTTCGCACATTTGCCACCCTTATGCTAAAACTCTTTATTAGATAACCACAGAAAACAATGAAAAGTGTAAACTATATAATATGTGTTCGTTTCGACATGGATCAGAAAAATAATGCACATCACTGAATTCAGGACCTCATACATGGGAAAACAAATTTATATTTTTATTTTGCAAGACCACTGGATAAAGGGAAGGTCGTGTCTCACCTGTTTCGCCTTCTCCTTCAGGACCATACGTTGAGATGTGTTAAATGTCTTCACAGACCCAAAGAGTTCTACATGTTTTGTAAACGTGTCTGTTTCCATGCACTGCAGTTCTTGAACAGACCAACAGGTATTCGCCTCAGCCAACTTCATAATGTCACCAGAAGAGGGAACTCTGACGCCAAGGCACTCTGAAAAGAAGTAAACACTGAAAGCCAATTACATTTCTTTAGATGTATGCTGTCATATCCGGTTACGTGTAGCTGCCAGTGTATCACTGCTCCATGTGCCTGCCTGGGAAAATGTCATGTTTTCCCCTGGTATGTGTACATAGATGGATCCAGGCTCACGGTCTCTTAGACAGAGAGTGTATTGCCATGGCCTCCAACATTCTTTCATTTCATGCTTACTCACTCTATCAGCCCATCTGTGTACGGGTTCCTAACCTGCAGCTTAGATACAATCCACCTCTGGTAGGTCTAGGGTTTCCCAAGGAAGATTTGTTTTTATAATAAATGGACGCCTACAATTCCAGTATAAGAACTTGCAAATAATGGTCACATTACACCCTTGTGATGACATAAATACTTGTGATAAGAAAATGACATTGCTTGTCTCCTGTAATAACTTATAACAGCGTCATCCTATTGCAGCTGCCAGAGCAAGTCAAAATCCCAGGTGCCACGAGAGCACGTAAAGTCTTGCCCAAATTAGTTGCTTGCTAAAGACACCTGATTTGCCTCTTATATGAATGACACTGTGGCGGAGGTGGAGCTGCTTAATACGTCGGCTAGTATGAGGAGCGGCCAACTAGAAACAAATGCTACAGGGTCCTCATGTACACAATATCTGGCACTGGCCACCCTATTGGAAAAGGTCATCGAGAAATGTGACATGATTGCTACTACCACATCAGTGCATGCTGATAGATTAACCTAAATTATGGAATTACTTACTATTCCTAGAACTTGCATTGATGTGATTAGTCGTAAAGACCCATCAATTGAATCTCTGACTATGCCCATTAAGGCCAAGTCACCTGACCACACCCACATAGCAACGACCATTAAGTGTTGAGTCGAGGAGGACTGGAGACATGCTATCGTAAATAATCTTAGGTCAATTGAAAAGAGATACCGAATACTGCCCCTATTGACATTTCTGATGAAAATCATGCTGACATCTCTGCCTTACATAATACTTCAGAGCCAGCAAAAAGTCATCTCTCTAAAAAACATAAGAAACACCATTAAGCTTGACGTATAACACCATCAACATTATCTTCTGACACTGATCTTGGCGCTTCTTCTAAGCGTTCTGTTACTATGATTGGCTTTGTGGGCACAGGGTCTGTTATAGCTGCCCAAACCAGGGCAAGGAAAGGAACTTACTATAGATGGCGGAAACGCTCATAAAGAATGAGGAATGGTCAACTCTTGTTGCGGCAGTGCAGAGTGGAAATCTCTGGCTGTTTTGGCAATTGGTTAGGGGGCAACCACAGCCTTCATTAATATTCGGTAATATCACCCAGGAGAAGTGGGCTAAACTAATTGAAAACAGCCTGGGAAAACCTATAACAATGACATTTGACATTGATTTATCCAAATATAAATGGCAGTTTGCTTTATCTCCGAGTGACCTGAGTAAAATAATTCAATCTTTAAAAAACTGTCGGGCCCCAGGTCCTAATGGCTCCGGTAATGCCCTTTTAAAAGATAATCCGGATTGGTGGACAACCTACTTCATCATTTGTTTAAAACCATTAGTGCAACCTGTCTTATACCACCATCTTGGTGAGAAAGTAGTATTGTTCACATCTTTAAAAAAGGGATCTAGGCATAATCCCACGAACTATAGGTTACTGGCCTTGCTTGATGTTCCTGCAATGATATTTACAAGGGTACTGTTGATAGAGTTAAATAAGTGGGTTACTGAAACTAACCTTCTATCGTTGAATATACAGGATTCATCAAGGGGTCAGGAACCCTAACACATATCAGCACCTTGGTGGATCTCATTCAATATAATTGGAAGACAGAAAATCAGTACAGCTTTGCCTCCTTTATAAACTTCAGTGCTGCCCCCAGAGAGAGATTGTAGCACAAGATATTGTAAGGTGAAGTGGGAGTCCCGGGGTCCCGAGACCACCTCTCCGCCCTCCGAAGTTCATGACGAGACGAAAGGGCAGAAACGCTCGCGGCCACCCATCTTATTTTGGACGGATCCCGAGTACACCAATAATTGACAAATACACTGAAAGGTATCCTCTCAGACAGCCATACAGACCGAATACAATGCAAATCTTTCCATGTATGGGAGAAGAGCCCGTGAACATGGACAGGGAAGCCTATATGGACAGCCTCGACTGAGCACCAAGAAGCCATGGTACTGACATCATTAGTGACACCACGACATAGCCGCGTTAGACATGAAGCACACGTGCAGTCCGCACTGTATCACATAAACACACACTTGTATACATGAAGAACACAAGCGCAAAAATCTATTGCTAGAGGACAGATACATATACATAATGTCAATGCTTTTATTATTTCGTCATTAGCAAAATGCAGTAACGCAGAACCGCAAGGCACAAGAGGTCCTGAGCAAGCTTGCTTATGCTTAAAGCCAATAATTGTGTGGACATACAGGAGAGCATATGGATCTTGATTGAACCACATATAGCAAACCCATAGGGAACGTAGAACAACATGGATGATGTAGAAACCGCATTATAAGGTTTAGGAAAATTAAAGCAGTCCTCAAGCCACTGAGCATGAGACGAGCAGAGCTGATTCAGGCAGCACAGAGAGCAAGACCTGTGAGACAGGCCCACAGCCAAGGTCAGAGATATGAAAACACATTGCAATCCCCAGACCGCAAAGGGACCAGCTGCAGATAAACGGAATACATCCTCCTAATTGTGAGCTGCAGAGCTTAAATTCGTTGCCTCTAAACACTTGATGCAGCCAAGCGAGACAATGGACAGTCATCCTCTGTGAGAAAGGGGAACCGAGCCGAGCAAACAAGACGCAGACCGCAACAAGTGTTGCAAATGTAAGGAGAACATTCTCATAGGCAAAGGTGGTGTACACAGGTTATTATGCAGACACATAATCGTTCACATCACCTTGAAGAGGTGCACAGCGAGTTAACCAATCACAGTTTATTATTCTGGGATGGCACAGGCCAGGCACCTGATATGCTATGGCCAGTAGAATAGCACCTATAGGGTCCACCATAGGTAGTAGAGACTCTCAGTCGCCAATCCCTCATGGCAATAGGTTTTTATGGGAAGGGCCAGAGTAATGACGCCATAGTGCTAGAAAACCAGCCTGCGCACCACGGAGCCTCAAGTTGTGCCTGAATCTGCCTGTGTTCTTGTACTGATCCCTGTAGATTTTATTTGCAATAAACCGCAGTTTGGACTTGCCGTTGACTGAGTCCTCCGTTTGTCCTGGGGAGGGTGTTGGGCCCTCCGAGTGCACCGACCCTCAACATTGGCCTCACATACCTGGGAGTCCCACCCAACAAGTTGGTAGCAGAGCTGAAGGTTCGCTATGTCAGCCCGGCACAAAGCCATCTCCTCTGCCACAGAACCTGAGAGGCTGCAGGACCCTCGCATATTTTGAGAAAGACTGGGTACGCGTACCCGTGGAAAGGCCGTCAGGAGCCAGCTTGGAAAATATCCTGCCCGAAGTCAGCAAGGAGTCCAGGCAGACCAGGACGTGGAAGTGGCAGCTTTGGAGGACACAGCAGCCGAGCAGCATCAGCAGACCACAGAGTTTAAGTATTGACCCAGTCACACAGCAACTGTGGGTGTGAGGGCGGGTATTGATTAGTATCATTGAGTATTGTCTAGCACTGCCAAACTTAGTAGTGACTGGGGCGGAGGTAGACGTCATTATTCGTGGGCGGGGCATATTCATGTTTAGAGATAACGGTTCTGGTGGATAACCTAGACTATTGACTCGAGGACACGGATGATAAAGGTTATGTAAATAGTGGATTTCCTGTGGGTTGGCATTTTAGCTCAGGTCATAGATGACGGTATCCCCATAAGGTTGAGTAAAGGAAGCTGGCCTAGATTGCGGAAGGTGAGTCGACTGGTTAAGTCTCCTGGAGTGAGACGTTTTGCACGCAAGACGATGCAGCAGGTACAGTTTGATCACAAGAAAATAGTGGTATACTCTTGCTGGAGGCAGGAAGACAGCTGTGGGGTATTGTGTTGGGGTTTTGTGCATTTTGTGAGTAACAGATTGTAGCATTGTGCACACAGTATTCGATTTCTCAGCACTACGCATTTAAACACTTCTGACGTCACCCATAGGTTTGTGCATAGGACACGGAAAACATGAGACAGTGAGGAGCTAGCATTGTAAACTTGGGATTGGCAGGCGAGGTGAACAAGGGGCAGTGCGCAAAAGCCGAATGCACAAGATTGAGGGTGTGCCTGAGGAGGCAGTAAACTTGTAAAGCGCTGATGCGCCGAGCACGCCAGAGAGGTTTGAAGCTAATTGGTAACATTGTGATTACATTGTGTTTTTCCCTTAGAGCAGACTGTCGAAAGCCTAAATTTGAGGTCAGCTAAACGCAAAAGCAATGTACCAAGGGAAGTGCGGGGGAACATGCCCCTTCAGCACCTGTGCAAGACACTCCCACCCTACAAAGACATCTGTAGATATAGCATAAAATGGTCTAAAAGCACAGAGGGAAGGTTAACTAAACCATGGCCACTTTGCAGAAGTTTCTCCAAAGACGTGCAGCAATCACTACTGACACACATACAGGGTGCCTATGAGGGGAAGAAGTTGGCAAGCTGCATTGCGATAATCAAGTTGTGGCGCATGTTTCAGGAGGGCGAGGGGGACACAGCGAGATGGGTAGTGGATGCTGAGCCAGCAGGAGGGACAGGGGCCCGCTTCCCCACATTCCGCTCCCCCACATGTCCCTCCGAGTGTGATCTCTGATGACACAGACGATGAGCAAGGGATGTACCCATTCTGAGAATTAAGAGCAGAGGGGGCCACTAAGATAATGGAAGGCATGAAGGGTGGGGCAGAGAACCAAGTGATTGGGCAGAGATAATGGAGGAAGCGGATAGAAAGGAGAAGGAAAGAAAAGAGAGACTAGAAAGAGAAGATAGGGATAGGAGAAGAAAGGAAGAGAAGGAGCAGGTGCAGAGAGAAAGAGAAGAGAGGATAGAAAGGGATCCCAGAGAGAGGAAGAAAGAGGAGCGGGAGCAAAGGGACAAATGGATAAGGGAAGTAGAAGAGATTAAGAGATGGAGGGAGGCAGTAGAGCAGGAGAAAAACACAAGTTGATTGAGAGGGAACAGAGGAAGTTGCAGGTGGACAGATTGACATGTGAACGCGCATGCAAGGAGGAGGATGAGCCAGTATTAAGGGCTCTAAAGATACAATGGACAGCGGACAGGGGAAATTATAGACTTGAGGGGGGCAGATGAGCAGAGCCAGACAGCACAACCTCACGGGACAGGAGTACAACGGAACGGGACAGAATAGGCCTAACGGCCTGCGTGGGAGGCAGCAGATACGACTTGAGAGACATCTACATTAACTAGAAACATAGCACGGACATGACAACTAGGAGGCTGAGCTTCATAGATGACTTTTGTAGTAACATGGGCTTGGGGTCCAACAATAAAGGACAGGACAGTGGGGAAGAGATGGGGGAGCTGCGTAGGCTCCAATCCACAGGGACAGATAAGAGAGTGACATGGGAGGAAGGGATAAGCACAGGGGGAGCAGGAGAAGGCAGCATGGACAAGCGGGCACCACGGTTGACGGACGACTTGTGTACCCTCAATGATGTAACAACATATGTAGACAGGCTTAGAGACCGCCCAGGACGAATGAAAGGGGAGACAGCCATGGTATGCTCGAGAGAGAGGTTAACAAGGGAACATGATGACAGTGTCATAATACCCATACCAGAACCGATAGATGAATACTCGGGCATTGTAGTTGCGGACAGACAGGTCAGGCTAGCTAGGAGCATGCATGAGGAGGTAGGGTTCACACAGATGCTTACTGGAAAAGGGAAGGGGGCGACCTCAATATATACCATGGAAACACACTGACAAGGAAAACGTGAGTGTAAGCTACCATCGTTGAGTGCGGGTGCTGGGAAATGGATTTACGAAATGGAAAGAATGACAGCGGAACAGAGGTTAGCAGTGGGGGACGTAAAGGGACTGCTAGTGGCGATCCTCAGGGATGCTGCTGATGACGTGTGGAAGAGGGCAGGGTTCCCCAGAGTGACAACCCAAAACACGCGCACAATGGTTCACCGTTTGCAAACTGCAGAGCTGCCATATGGCGAGCACTAAGGACACAATTGTATTTATTTATTTATTTTTACATTTGTAAAGCGCCCAAAACCTGAGGCACCAGGGCGCTGTTGCGAGACCAGTTACATGATACAATTTTAGCAAACTAAATAGTAAATTTCACATTAAAGGATAGAACAGCATGAATAGCAGATTAAGGACAGCCAACAGTGTTCAGAGGTCAGAAGGCCAGAGTGGGTGCTTATCAGTTAGGTGAAAAGCCATGTTTTTACCTAACTGATAAGAAATACCCAGACTCATCAGACATTATCTCGGAAATTATGTCCCGGAAAATGGGGCAAGACCAAGACCGCTTACAGTATATTCAAGAGATCCAAGTGCTTTGGTGCCTCGAAACTCGAGAGCCGTGGGATAAAACAGTAGCAGTATTTTCCCACATATTAGTAAAGGGATTGCCAGAACCAGTACAGAAGCAGCTCAGAAAGTTAATAGGCATGGAAGCAGAAGCTTGGCCAGAAATACAGCTCACAATCATTCGCCATTGTAGACTATGGCAAGAGAAGTTTAGAAAAAGGTAGAGGACAGGAAGATATATGAAGCAAAACTAGTACAGAGAAAATGATTGAAGTACACAATGGAAGGGGCAGTACCAACCAGCGCAAACACACAGCGGACACAGCAGCAACATCAGTTCACACCACCACCCATGGGGGGGACTGTTCATGGGGCTTGGGGAACACACAGCAAGGGTTTCGAGGAAGAGGGGGACCATCGAGAGGACGTGGGTACAGGCCGCAAATACCTCACAACCAAGGGGGTTGTCAAGGATGGTTTAGGGTATATGGGCAGCAGGTGCAGCAAAGCCCAAGCGATTTCGCAGGGGGTTTCCAAAGACAAGGAAGGGAGCCACCAGAGTGCTGGATGTGCAGGCAAGTAGGACACATCTCGAAAGTGTGCAGAAGCAGGGGAATGCAGCCAAATTGGGGAACACAATAGCAGACATATCAGGGCGACCAGGACGACTATTATACCCAGGACCAACCACAGCTACAGCAAGGACAGATACACGGTGCACACCAGCAGGCACCTCAGCCTATGACACAGACACCACAGATGCAAGCACCGATACCACAGTATTTACAAGCACCACAGATTCAAAGGAACACACAGCAATTGCTACAGATACAAGACAACACATAGCAGAACGATGGCAGTGTCACACATGGACTCCCTTGGAACGGTCCCCACTAGGATACTGGGAGGGGTCATCTTGGTGGGGAACAACCCCTTTCCAGGGAATGGGATGTCCTTATACCCTCAATAGGACAGCCCACAGACGGACTTGATGGGTTCCATCCTGTCGATCACACCCAACCCTGCGGAGGAAGCTCGCAAAGGGGTGGCGATAGGTGACAAGACTTTTTCCTTTCTTGTAGATACAGGGGCGACTAGGTCAGGTGATGCCATGAATACTCAAGGATTCTCTGGGACTCAGGAAGTGGTTCCTTTCACAGACGATATCTCTCTTTCCATAGGAGAACACGATTTATCTCTGCCATTACTCTACTCTCGACAGACACCTGCAAATATACTGGGACGAGACATTATGAGCAGATTGAACATGACAATTTCATTCACAGACAAGGGAATAGTGTGTGCGACACCAGGAATACACATACTCAATGTAAGAGAGATCATTCAAGCCTATTGTGGATGGATTGTACAGAGGGGGGTGCCAGTGGACGAGGAAATGTTCCAATATGGGACTGACATTGCTATTGCATGGCTCCCAGGGATTGCAGGGAAAATGTGGCGTGTTCCTAATGAGTATCTATTCAGACCTGAGATACTATTGGACGAGGCAGAGGGGATAATAGTGCCCATAGAAATTGAGGCAGTGGTTGTGCGAGACGATTGGATAGCAGTACATGGGATGGACGATACTGGACGACTATGGCAAGCAGTGAATGCAGTGGAAGGGTGCAGGGTAACCACAGTGACAGACAAAGAGCTATTCATGGATGAAAGGTCAGAGGCAGAGATGGTGTTCGAGATGACTGTGATGTACTGGTTGAAAATACATTACAGAGAGGTACAATTGAGGATGGCAATGGCGCTGGAAGCACCACCTTCCTTCTACGAGGAGGATCTGGCCAAGGTGCCAGCATCCTATTGACCACAAGTCCCTATGATGTGGGGCTTTCGAAGGGAAAAGGGGGAGTGAGGATAAAGCTGAAACCAGGAGCAATTTTACCCAGAGTTAAACAGTATCCACTCTCAAAAGAAGCAGATGAGGGCATTTATGAAACAATTGCAGCACTAGTGGAGTGAGTCATCCTAGTGCCATCAGAGTCCCCATGCAACACTGCGGTGTACCCAGTGAAATAATCAAAGGGAAGGTTGTGGTGTTTTATCCAGCCCTCTTAACCACATAGTAGAAGCAGAGTATCCTTTGGTTTCAAATCCAGCTACAATTTTGTGCAACATTCCAGCAAAAGCAGCATGCTTCACGGTCATAGACTTGAAAAATGCATTTTCCTCAGTGCCATTACACCCAGATTCACAAGACCTGACTTCCTTTATGTACAGAAACCGGAAGTGGAAACATACAAGACTTCCTCAAGGGTATTGCGAGTCAACGTCCATATTTAACACGGTCATCCAGATGGATTTATGAAATGTACAGATAGAGAGCACAGTCCTACAGCACATAGATGACATTTTGATTTGCAGCAAGACAGAGGACGAGTGTAGGAAAGACTCAGTACACATGCCAACAGTGTTAGCCGACAAAGGATATAAGGTGGACAAGGCCAAGCTACAGTACTGTCAGAAATAGGTGGTATACATTGGACAGACGATCTCCCAAAATGGCTGACAGATCATACCAGAGAGGGCGGAGACAATACTCAAGACAGCCAAGCCCACAACAGTGAGAGAGATACAGCAGTTCTTGGGATTGTGCAATGACTGCAGAGCATGGGATTTTGACTACAGCACATACACAAGACCCTTACTGGGCACTCTGAAAGAAGCACAGAAGGGACACAAAACAATAAATTGGATGACAGAATTTACTGAGGCATTTGAGGAGTTGAACGAAGCTCAAGTTTTAGGGGTGCCAGACTACAAAAAGGATTTCTTCCTGTTCTCATACACTGACAGAGTAGTGATGAAGGCAGTACTGACACAGAAGACGAGCTTGGGGCACAAACCAATAGCATACTACAGTGGCAAGCTTGACCCAGTAATGAGAGGACACTATCAGTGGGAACAGGCTTTGGCTGCTGCCGCATTCACAGTAGAGATGTCAGCAGGGATTACCATAGGGTGCACTACCATGCTTTAAGTGGAGCATGCCCTTTTCGCAATACTACAGAAGCCAAAGAGCACATTGACAACAAAGAGAGCATCAGGGTATGAAGTGCTACTATCAAACATATCACTAAAGGTACAGAGTTGTTAACCCAGTGTTTTTCCTAGTAACCATTTTCTAAGAAGGCGACTATGCACATGATTGCACAGAAAACATACAGGAATTCAGTGACACTTGCATGGTACGGGAGGACGCACTTGAGGGGGAAGACATGCTGTACATTGACAGGTCTTTGACAACTGACCAGACAGATGGGGTCAGGCATACAGGAACTGCAGTGGTACGGTTAAGGGAAGATGGAACAAGTGAGGTAGTGGTGAGTGTGCGCCTGCCACCACATTATTCAGCACAAGCAGTGGAGTTAATGGCCCTAATACTAGCATTAGAGGGAAAGGGGAAGGAGAAATGAAGCAGCAGATTCAGAAGCAAAATGCGCAGCATATTTTGGGGAGCTACTAGAAATGGAGACAGCATCAAATGCTCGAGATTATGCGAGGAACATGGTACTGAAAGAAGGATACAATGCATTGCCAGAAATGCAGATTATGGAGTTTCAGGGAGCTGCACCCAGGGAGGAGAAAGACTTGTAGATGAGGAGGGGATGTACAGTATCTCCGACACATGCCCTATGGTGACAAAATAACACAGAGAAAGTGGTGATGCCACTAGCATTATTGAACAGTGCACTGACACAGTTACACTATTCAACGCACATGGGAAAAGAAGTCATTGCTGCCCGTATTGGAGAAACATGGTTCTGTCCTAATTTGGCAGAACACATGGCTGAATTTGTAAGCAACTGTTTGACATATACAGCAAGACATACATTGAGAGTTGTGAGAGGATCCATATCTCGGCCAGTAGGCCCATTCCAGCATTTACATGTTGACTATGCTGACATGATCCAAGTGTGTCAAGGATACTGCTACATGATAGTGGTTGTGCACCCATTCTCGAGGTGGATTGAGGCAGGCCCCTGTTCACATCCTGACGCTCTCAGAGCAGCAACGTTTTTGGTCCGGGAAGTATTCCCAAGATGGGGGGTGTGTGAGGTCCTGCAGTCTGACAATGGCCCTCACTTCGCCAATGAGATGATCAAGCACATCACCACGTTGCTGGGGATTCAACATAAGTTGTACTGTGCGTACCACCTGCAAGCAAATGGGGTGCGTGAACCTCTGAACGGCCTCCTGAAGGAGGCAATAGCTAACACAATGCAGAGCACAAAGAAAAATTGGTTACACTGTTTGCCCCTTGCATTGTTTTGCATTGCACAATAAGCCTGGGTCCGACTACCATTTAATGCCCAACGAGGAGGTGACAGGATAACGCATGCAAGTCACATTGGCTCCTCCGACTAGAGCACTGAAAGACTGTGAGTAGTGTAGATGTGTTACATCAGGAAATGTATGACTACATTACTTCCTTGATTACTAGTGCAGCCAGATACAATGGTACCGGGCAGGCCAAGAAGACAGCGGAGAAAGCAACTGTGACAACGAACCAAAGGACTCAGAGATTAAGAGACAGGTTAATGTTGGGGACTTGGTCTTGCTACGCAAATTCATAAGATGGTGGGACGCACCAAGGGTCACTGGTCCCCAAACTGTGGAGAAGGTGGCAGACCAAGCAGTCAAACTCAAAGGAAAAACGGTCTGGAACCACCTCTCCAACATCAAGCCCTACCAAGCAGCGGCCTGGTCTGGTCTGGTAACAAGTTCAACAGGGCCAATGATCAGTAGCAGGAAGAGCAAACTATTCTGAACTTACACTGTCGGGTGTCATGATTCCTGCCCCTCATGTCCCCAGCCCTCCAAGATGTCAGGCTGGAGCCAGGCGAAGATCACCTACATGGCCCTCAAGGGCCTCTCCATCCCTCCAAAGACCCACTTGGAGTCAGACTTGGCGCTTGTGGCACCAGACTCACTCACTCTCATAGGATAACATTGGGGATTGGACTTGTAGTGCATTGATGGGGACAAGATGGATGCCCCCACATATTTCGGTTCCCAGAACTGCATGTGCGGCCTAGTCTTTTGGGTGTGGTTCAGCTCAGAGGCACCTGGGATACCCCGAGACTATTTTAGCCACACCCAGGCTGAGAAACATTATTTGCGTTTTCTGCACCTGCAGCGTGACACTCACCGTGTTCGGATCGGTATCCAGTAGGCCTGCATCTTTCTTCTGCGCTCAGCTCCTGCAAGAACAAGAACACTGTTAGGAACAGCCTTACCTTGCGGCGCTTCTGCCCATCGGTCATCGCTCCTTCTGTTCTGCGGGCATCTTCGGAGGTGTCATTCCCATCCCGGCACGCCACTTCCTAAGGAAAAGGGAAAAGAACAGAAAAAAAGGCATTAGTAAGCATTCTGCAAATCTTCGCTTATTTTTAAATATTGTACGAGCTTCAAACGCTTACCTGAATACCAGCCGCTCTGGGGGAACTCTGTCTCCAGAACTTCTCATCCATCTGCAAGAGGGAAAAGACACTCCAGGTTAGCGTGGAAACATCTAGAGGTGCCGCATACCGCGCTTACCCACCGCATTTGTTCTTCATAAACGGCATCCATGCTGAAAACGTCGCGGCACCTAAAAGACACAGAAAAAGAACTCAGTTTAATGCAAATACGAAAGGGGTGCATTGCGCATCGCGCTCTCACTCACCTTCAGCGCTACTCATCTCAGCAGCACGCCGCCATCCCCGGACACCGGCCATCATCTAAGGAAGGAAAGGAACAAAGTTAGAGAACTGTTCAAAAGACTCATTATACTTACCTGTCGGACTCTTGCCAGTGAAGTAACTAGGCAGCAACAAGCCTGCATCAATCAACGCGCCCCTGCGCTGAAGGCAGGACGGAGAGCACGCTATCCAAGAAAGCAAGGTGAGCTATGGATCAAAGGGAAGGGTTGGACCCTGGGGAAGAAGGGGTTCAAGCACACAGAGACAATAGGGAGTTAAACTCTACCAATCCTGTGTTTCAGGCCCAGTATCCAGTCGAATAGCCTCCAGGGAAGGGTTCAAGGTCGTAAGAGGTCAGAACAGGCTGAGTGACGTCCCCGTGGATACCAGGTGAGCGTTACAGAATACAAAGCATCATATCAAAATCCACCTGGGCGTCATGGAAACGTCAGAAACCGACCAGTTAGCCCACATGTTGGGGCAGCTACGTTCGGAAGTACATGCAGATGCAGCCAGGCAGGAGACCAACACCCTGAGGAGAGAGCTGATAGTAGCCAAAGAACGCACTGATGATTTAAGCCGGCAACTTCTCCAGTCACAAGCAGAGCATGCACCATGGCCGGGAAGCGTGCCCTCGATGCCAGCGCCATCAGCCAATCCCGTTCAGATAACCCTTCCTGGGGCAGTTCCCTTGGCCCCGCCCGAACGATTTACGGGGGATCCCATGAGGTTTGCAACATTCATGAACCAGTGCTGCCTACACTTCCTTTGTAGGCCAGGGGCCTTTCAGAATGACCAATCACGGGTCACTTTTGTGCTATCCTACCTGAGTGGTAGCGCCGCGGACTGGTCTGTACCCTTTGTGGCCCAAGACGATCCTTTACTGCATGAGTTCAGGGGCTTTCAGCAGGAGATGGAAAAGCTGTTTGCCTGTCATACTCATGGGCAGGCAGTAGACAACAAACTTTTGTCCCTACGCCAAGGGAATCAAGACCTATTAACATACATAGCCACGTTCAATAGACTCGTAGTTGAAGCAGAATGGCCAGTGGAGAAGAGAACCACGTTATTTATTCAGGGGTCGCGGGGGGAGCTCAAGGATGTTCTCGCACAAGTAGTGAACCCCCCGAAAGACTGCTCAGAATTCATTGACCTTGTTGTTTAACTGGATCATAGGTTGCAGGACCGAAGAGCAGATCGAACCAGACCAGACCCTCGCCCTATGTATGTGCGTTCAAAGGACAATACTGCCCGAACAATGGAAGGTTCAGGAGAACCAATGCAAATCGGGGGGTCAGATCCCCCTTGACTACAGTGGAAAGGGATAAAAGGAGACAGCAGCAGGTATGTCTGTACTGTGGAAGGTCAGGTCATTTCCTTAAAGAGTGCCCTGGGAAGCCACCGAGGAGGACGGTAGGGGCCACGGACAAGGAAGATACCATCAAGGAATCGGAAAACTCCCCAGCCCGGCAAGTGTAGGGGTCCACTTGTCGAGCGAAGAAAGTGAACTACAGACCTCCCATTTTGCACTATCTGTGGTCTTGATCAATCACCAACCATCTCGGATGCACGCAGTAAGAGCGTACATAGACAGTGGAGCCGTTGGGAATTACATCAACCAGGATCTTGCGGCAAAGATGGGGCATCCATTATGCCCTAAATCAACCACCGACACTGTTACCACAGTCGACGGCACGGAAATAGCTTCTGGTCCAGTATCCCAATACACTGTAGCTTTAGCCCTTCTGTGCCAGAATGGACACCAAGAATCTATCGTTTTCGACCTCATTAAGGCACCACAGTTACGGTTGATTTTGGGAATGCCATGGTTGGTAGCTCACAATCCTCGAATCGATTGGCGAGCAAAAGAATTGGCCTTTCCCGAGACTTGTGCCCACACATGTTATCGCCAATAGAAACAACCAATAGACACCAGAACCTTCTCGTTTGCGACTGTGGCAATCGGCACCCTACCAAGTGAATACCAGGACTTTCAAGATGTCTTTCAGAAAGAACAGGCTAATACCCTACCAACCCATAGACCACACGTTTGCCAAATCGACCTGATACCCAGCGCACAAATCCCCTGTGGGCGAATCTACGCACTCACAGAACCAGAAAACCAGCACCTGAAGGCCTATCTTGACCAATACCTGGCCAACGGGTTCATCCGTCCCTGGAAGTCTCCAGCAGCCAGTCCTCTATTCTTCATACCGAAAAAGGAGGGGGACTCGAGAACATGCATCGACTATCGCGCACTGAACCAGAATACCGTAAAAAATCGCTACCCCCTGTCACTGATCCCTGAAATGCTTGATCAAGTCGAAGATGCCCAAATCTACACACAACTAGACCTAAGGGGGGCATATCACCTTGTTCGCGCAAAACAGGGGGACGAATGGAAAACCGCTTTTCGCACCAAATACGGCTTGTACGAATATCAAGTAATGCCCTTTGGCCTTTGCAACGTGCCTGCTGCATTTCAATACTTCATGAACGATGTCCTACGGGAATTGATTGATGTCTGTGCTCTAGTGTACATCGACGGTATCTTAGTATATTCCGCATCAAAGCAGGACCACGTTAAATACGTCTGATCCGTATTGGAGAAACTCCGTCAACACCAGCTCTACGCCAAGCTTGAAAAGTGCTCATTCCACGTCTCCGAGGTAGAATTCTTGGGCGTTATTCTCAGCCCGAATGGAATCCGAATGGATGTACACAAGGTAGATGCTATCCTGAACTGGTCGTCCCCAAATTCATTCAAGGGGGTTCAAAGTATGCTGGGTTTTGCAAACTTCTACCGCCGATTCATCCCAGGATTTTCGCAAATTGTGCATTCCATCACGTCATTACTAAGGAAAAGCAACAAAAAGTTCCAGTGGACAACAGAAGCCGGGGAGGCTTTCCAGGCACTCAAAGCAAGATTCACATCTGCCCCAATCTTACGCCACCCTCGACCTGATCTCCCATACCTGGTGGAAACAGACGCCTCAAGCATGGCTATGGGAGCCGTCCTCTCACAAAAGGACCCCGAAACGGGCCAGTTACACCCTGTTGCCTTCTGGTCGCGTAAATACACACCCCCTGAACTCAATTACGCTATCACAGATAAAGAACTCCTGGCCATTAAGTCAGCCTTTAAGGCATGGCGGCACTACCTCTTGGGCGCCAGACACACAATCACCGTAATAACTGACCACCGGAACCTCCAGTACCTAAAAACGGCAAAGGCCCAATCCTCACGACAACTACGTTGGGCTCTTTTTTTTGCTGAATATGACTACGTGATTACATTTCGACCAGGGGTGAAAAACGGGAAGGCCGATGCCCTTTCCCGTATGGGGGTGGAAGAGCAAGGGTATCAGACCCCTGACCCAATAGCAATCATCCCGAGTGACAAGCTCCTAGCAATCACAGCAACCATAACTCAGAAAGAATTACATGAAGAAATCCAAAACCTGATGAGTCCGGAGCAATTACAAGCGTGGAGTGCACAAGGATAACATTACATGATAAAAGATCAGTTGCCCTACTTCAGGAATCATTTATTCTTACCAAACCAAGAACTACGAGAACAAGTCATGTCCGGTTATCATGATTCCTTGATCGAGGGCCACCCCGGAATCGCTAAAACCCTAGCCAAGGTAAAACGAAATTATTGGTGGCCTACGTGGCATAAAGACATTATCCAATTCATCCTATCTTGTGGAGTGTGTGCTCAAAACAAGTCATCCAAGCAGAAACCGGCTGGGCTATTACAACCATTGGAAATCCCACCAGCACCCTGGCACACGGTGTTCCTCGATTTTATTACTGACTTACCACCCAGTCAAGGGTTTAACACTATTCTTGTAGTCGTGGACCTATTTTCAAAAATGGCACATTTCATTCCTCTTAAAGGGCTCCCAAATGCTTCCACTCTGGCAAAGGTATTTCTTGAAGGCATCATACGGCTCCATGGGTTTCCTTCAGTTTTGGTCTCAGACCGAGGTACTCAATTCGTATCTAACTTCTGGAGAAAATGCTGCTCTATGGCCCAGATCGACATCCGGCTTTCCACCAGTCACCATCCCCAAACGGATGGTCAAACTGAGAGGACAAATCAGACGCTCGAGCAGTATCTGCATTGCATGTTACACCAAGCTGAAGGAAGCTGTTTCGACCTATTATGGATAGCTGAATATGCTTATAAGTAATTCCCTACACACCAGCACTGGGCAGACAACCTTTAAACCATGTATGGCAGGCACCCATGTACATCTGAGTTGGACGTTCCTACAACCCTGGAAATGCCAGCAGTCAAAACCTTGTACACAACCATTTCTCAAACCTTTAAAAGGGCAGCTGAACACCTACTTCAAGCTAAGAATCGCCAAAAGAAGTTTGCTGATCAACACCGAGCAAAGGCCCCCAACTACCAAGTGGGAGTCTGGCGTCTAAAAAACGTGTCCATTAAAGGAGCCCGATCTTTCCGTCCAAGATACCTGGGTCCATTCACCGTCACCTGCGTGATAAATCCTGTGGCGGTCAGACTAGCTTTGCCGTCAAACATGCAAATTCATCCTGTGTTCCACGTGTCTCTCCTTCAACCTGTTCAACCTGGGACCCGGGTAGCAACGCCACCGCAGCCAGTAGTAGTCGCCGGGGAGCCGGAATTCAAAGTCAGGGACATCCTAGATTCAAAGTACGTCAGATCCAAATTATACTACTTAGTGGACTGGAAGGGGTATGGTCCACAAGACAGGACATGGGAGCCTTGTGAGTACATCCATGCACCTCGCTTGCTTAGACGATTTCGTCAAAACCATCCAACCAAACCAGGACCAGACAGAAGAGCCACCTTGAGAGGGGCCTTGGGAGGGAGTGCTGTCATGATTCCTGCCCCTCATGTCCCCAGTCCTCCAAGATGTCAGGCTGGAGCCAGGCCACAATCACCTACATTGCCCTCAAGGGCCTCTCCATCCCTCCAAAGACCCACTTGGAGTCAGACTTGGCGCTTGTGGCACCAGACTCACTCACTCCCATAGGATAACATTGGGGATTGGACTTGTAGTGCATTGATGGGGATAAGATGGATGCCCCCACATATCTCGGTTCCCAAAACTGCATGTGCGGTCTAGTCTTTTGGGTGTGGTTCAGCCCAGAGGCACCTGGGATACCCAGAGACTATTTAAGCCACCCCCAGGCTGAGAAACATGCTTTGCGTTTTCTGCACCTGCAGTGTGACACTCACCGTGTTCGGATCGGTCTCCAGTAGGCCTGCATCTTTCTTCTGCGCCCAGCTCCTGCAAGAACAAGAACACCATTAGGAACAGCCTTACCTTGCGGCGCTTCTGCCCATCAGTCATCGCTCCTTCTGTTCTGCGGGCATCTTCGGCGGTGTCATTCCCATCCCGGCACGCCGCTTCCTAACGAAAAGGGAAAAGAACAGAAAAAAAGGCATTAGTAAGCATTCTGCAAATCTTCGCTTATTTTTAAATATTGTACAAGCTTCAAACGCTTACCTGAATCCCAGCCGCTCTGGGGGAACTCTGTCTCCGGAACTTCTCATCCATCTGCAAGAGGGAAAAGACACTGCAGGTTAGTGTGGAAACATCTAGAGGCGTCCACCACATTTGTTCTTAATAACGGGCATCCACGCTGAAAACGTCGCAGCACCTAAAAGACACAGAAAAAGAACTCAGTTCAATGCAAATACGAAAGGGGTGCATCGCGCATCGCGCTCTCACTCACCTTCAGCGCTACTCATCTCAGCAGCACGCCACCATCCCCGGACGCCGGCCATCATCTAAGGAAGTAAAGGAACGAAGTTAGAGAACTGTTCAAAAGACTCATTATACTTACCTGTCGGACTCTTGCCAGTGAAGTAACTAGGCAGCAACGAGCCTGCATCAATCAACGCGCCCCTGCGCTGAAGGCAGGACGGAGAGCACACTATCCAAGAAAACAAGGTGAGCTGTGGATCAAAGGGAAGGGTTGGACCCCGGGGTTCAAGCACAGAGAGACAATAGGGAGTTAAACTCTACCAATCCTGTGTTTCAGGCCCAGTCTCCAGTCGAATAGCCTCCAGGGAAGGGTTTGAGTTCGTAAGAGGTCAGAACAGGCTGAGTGACGTCCCCGTGGATACCAGGTGAGCGTTACATTGGGTGGAGGACACCAAATGTTTACTCGCTCAAGGGCAGCAGAGTTAGGGACAGAACTATTGATAGATTTAGAGTGAGGACACACTGTCTGTTTGTTATCTCTGTACATACATTAGGCGAGAACGCTGACTGTAATAATTGATGTTTGTTCACGTTTCCCAATGACTATCACCCTGATACTTTCTCAAACCAATTTGTCCACAATATGAGAAGACCCAGTAGTTTACGAGCACGATCACCCAGAGTGTATTATCTCGCCTTTATGGAAAATATGGCCCAAGCTTACCCCCAACTCGAACAAGACGACCCTCCTATTCTTGCCACATTGAGAGACCCAACAGTAAGGGTGGTGTGGGAGCAGGTGTTTATTTTTGCAGTGAATGACCACTTGGTCCATGGGGCTTAACGAATTAACAAAATACTAACAAAATAACACTCTTTCGTGCATTTTAGGCGGGCAACTATGTCGTTAAGCTGCACAAGGAACAAGCAGCAAAGGTAAAAGATGGGTGAAATAATAAAGAATGTGATTATATTGTGTCTCTTTATTCCAAGTGGGGTATTTGCATTATTATTTTGGAGAATTTCACTGGTTGCTAGTGCTACCACTGTATCCTCTAGTAACATTACCCCAACCCCAGCAGGTGGAACAACCATTTCAGGTGGACATGTGAGCACTACGAGCACAGTAAGGAGAGGTAAGCGCAGTGCTGACACAGACATTAAAGGGGTAAACCTCTATCTCACTGACACTGCTCAAGTGTCTAACAACATGCGGTACAAGCACATGACAAAAGTAGGTAAGGAAACCACTAGGGAGAGCTGTTATGTCTGTTCATGAATCCCCTATGCCATGAGTGCCTCCAGAACGTTTATAGCAACTGGGGAACCAGCAGCAAGAGCTCAATGCCTCATGTCACTGTTGATGGTAACAACTCGAGGGAGATTTCAAGGGAAGACAGCAACATTGAGGTGGATGTCCCCAGCAGCAGTCCTGTACGAAGACAATTACATAAAGACATTAAACATGATCAACAATTATTGGCAGTAGACGAAGCAATATAATATAGCACTGATGGGCCCGAGAAGAGGGAGACAAAGAATCTAACACTGAAAGAATTGCCATGTCCATTGACAAGAGTGAAAGAGGAGGAGAACCTGGGTGCTGGGAAAAACCACAGATACTGGTGTATGCTCAAGCTTACACAGAGTATGGATGGAAGTATGGAGTGGTGGGGAGCAAGGCGCTCACCCTAGCACAATCACCAGTGACCAAGGTACAAGATGACAATGACAAGTGCCTGAAAGAGTGGGATACAAGCGCAGAAATTGCTCACTTGGGTGGAAAATGAAGCTGGACTGATATATATAATACCCCTGAAGGCGCCAGAATGATGGTGAGGTGGAAGTTGGTGAAAATGTAGGATGCAGAAGCATAGAAAAGCATGCAGCGATGAAGATAGGCACTGCAGTACTGATGGATCACTGCTGGGTGTGCGGATCCAAGGCATACGAGAATCTGCCACCCAACTGGGGAGGAGTTTGCTCGTTGGTACACATCAATATGCCATCATTGGTCATGCCACGAAAAGATGTGAAACACAATGAATTCCCGATAGATGGATACCAACAAAAGGAAGAAGACATCTGTGAAGCAGGAATGGATAAGCAAGAACGAGAAGCCCACTGAATTGAGTAGAGTAAAGAGGAGGCAATTACTTCTCAGAAGCATCAGAAACAGCAGTGGATGAAGTGCCAGCAGAACACAGACTGTTCAGCAGGACACAAATGCTCTTCGCATCAGTAATACCATCCGTTCAGACATATACAAATAAAGGAGGAGTTTGCGCAAAAATCCGGAGTTCATGTTGCACATTTGTATACCTGCCAATGATGATAATAATGGTACACTAACAGAAACGGTAACACAGCTATCCCAGATGCATGCCAAAATGGAAGAAGTCAAGGGGACAGGAAAGGACCAGAGCTGGATAGCATACATATGGTCATGGATGATGTCATGGCTATCAGACGGCCTGAAGGTGATATAGGGAGCACTGATATTGGCAGTGGTGACAATGTGGGTGGTAAAGATTTGCCTAACTCAGTGCCGGAAGACAGCAGAATAAATAATTGGAATGCAGGTCCTGATGGACGTGAACATTGGAGGTGCAAGGGACAAAATAGTGGAGAAAAGAGACAAGCTGAAAGAGAGAATAGCAAACTGTCCAGCATTTCCACTTGAAGCATTGAAATTGGACAATCCATCCGATGCAAAGTACTACAAAGCAAAATGGGAGTGGTGCAACCCGGAAGCAGTGTGCAGTTACATGGAATGGACCTTGGACGATCATATGAATTATTAGGGACACCTCAGAGGAATTACGAAAATATGGCAACCAAGAGCTAAATGCTTGATTTATGGGGGTGTGGTTGACAGGTCGACCAGAGGGGGTACTGAAGTGGGAGTCCCGGGTGTCCCGAGACCACCCCTCCGCCCTCCGGAGTTCATGACGAGACAAAAGGCCAGAAACACTCTCAGCCCCGGATCTCGAATGCACCAATGATTGACAAATACACTGAAAGGTATCCTCTCAGCTAGCATACAGACAGAATACAATGCAAATCTTTCCATGTGTGGGAGAGGAGCCGGTGATCTCGACAGGGAAGCCTATATGGACAGCCTCGACTGAGCACCAAGAAGCCATGGTTCTGACGTCATTAGTGACACCATGACATAGCTGCGTTAGACATGAAGCACATGTGCAGTCCGCACTGCATCACATAAACACACACTCGTATACATGAAGAACACGAGCGCATAGTTCTTTAGCTAGAGGACAGATACATATACATAATGTCAATGCTTTTATTTAGCCAAATGCAGTAACGTAGAACCTCAAGGCACAAGAGGTCCTGAGCAAGCTTGCTGATGCTTAAAGCCAATAGTCATGTGGACATAAAGGAGTGCACATTGAACCTGATTGAACCACATATAGCTAACCCATAGGGAACGTAGTACAACATGGACGATGTAGAAACCGCATTACAAGATTTAGGAAAATTACAGCAGGCCTCAAGCCACTGAGCATGAGTCGAGCAGAGCTGATTCAGGCAGCACAGAGACCAAGACACGTGAAACAGGCCGACAGCCAAGGTGTACGAAGACACATTCCAATCCCCAAATGACAAAGGGACCAGCTGCAGAGAAATTCAATAAATCCTTATAATTGTGAGCTGCCAAGCGAGACAATGGACAGTCATCCGCGGTGAGGAAGGGGAGCCAATCCCAGCAAACCAGATGCAGACTGCAACAAGTGTTGCAAACGTAAGGAGAACATTCTCATAGGCAAAGGTGGTGTACAATACAGACACATATTCTGCTCTAACCAATCACAGTTTAGTATTCCAGGGGGGGTTGGCGAGGGGCAAGAACCAATGGTGAGCACACTACTCTGCAATGATGTAATAGATAGTTCTTTCGGGATGGGACAGGCCAGCCAACTGACATTTGAGGTCCAGTAGAATAACACCTATTGGGTCCACTATAGGTAGTAGAGACCCTCAGTAGCCAATCCCTCATGGCGATATGTTTTTATGGGAAGGGCTCGAGTGATGACGCCATAGTGCTAGAAAATGAGCTTGCGCAGCGGGGAGCCTCAAGCTGTGACTGAATCTTCCTCTGTTCTTGTACTGATCCCTGTTGGTTTTATTTCCAATAAACCACAGTTTTTACTTGCCATTGACTGAGTTCTCCGTTTGTCTATAGATTTCTTATATCGCGCCACATAGCCAAGGGTCTCAGGGCGCTCACAGGCCAAGGACCAACACAGAAACATAAAAGTAGCTAGTTGATAAACAGGCAAGGACATCAATCTACACCTTTATCAAAAAGATATGTTTTGAACCTTTTTAAAAAGTCCCTATTGAAGGGACTGTTCAAAGCATAAAAAGGAGGGCATTCCAATGAGCAGGAGCCCATGCATCAAAACTAGAGCCACCAATTTTCTTTAAGGCGACCCGTGGTTGGAAAAGAAGGGCATCTTTATTTGAGCATAAGAAGTGTCTAATAGGTGCTATATAGGTAATATTTAAGATCCATCAAATACGCAATTGCAATTCAATGGTAATTCAACTCAGGTCAACATGCTAAGTGGTCGGACTCTGTATATATGCAATTATTCAAAGAACATCTTATTGGTTCGTACGACTGGGTTTCACCATTGGCGAATGTTCATTGACCAAATTAGTGCGCATGCACAAAAACACAATTTATAATATTGATAATATTTATTACAATACTCCAACTACATTTGCTGAGGTGCATATTATGTGCCTTATGCAAATAATTGGATAACCATTAAATATTTACATAATAAATTTAATTTGGTAACCTCAGCAGAGGTAGTGGGAGGCCGGAGGGTTCTCGATAGACAGTTACAATGCTGTAGACTATGCTGAAAATGGTTAAAAGAACTTTTGAATGCCGAAACAAGTGCTTTAGAAAATCGAACAAACTGAAAGTTATTTGCACTTTTGAATCTTAAACAGATACTTTTGCATATCAACCGAATTGAAAGCCATTATAAGCACTTTTCAATGCCGCTCAGAACAAAAGCAAGTTATGAGTACTTGATAATAGAATGAAAGCAAGATGGAGCAAGTAGAAGATACCACAAAATTAATGGTTTGAGACACAAGTGTTGGCAAAGCCAGGAGAATACCAAGAAGGGTGCGAGAGAAGAAACCAAGTATTGGGCAAAGCAAAAAGAGCTCAAGGAACTGAAGGTTAATGGAAAACCTGTATTGGCAAGAGCCAGAAGAATACAAAAGGTGTAACAAAGTGCATGATGGCCAACTAAGCCACGGTAAAGTGGTGGAAGAGTGTGACACTGATGAAAGAGACAAGCTTCACTTACAAAGGAAAGCAGTGGGCAATTGCTGATGAAAAGCAGATAAGAAGGAGTATCGGTTGCGTGACCTGTAATGGGTGGACCGTGTGGTCCGACAACTGCGCCTAGACCGAGTGCCCCCCTTTATGGGAAAGGCCCATGAAAGTCTCCATAAAGAAGCTTGTGTTTTGCAACAGCCGTTTATTTGATTTTGAAGTCAAGAAACAGACTTATCTTTGTGAACCAGTGAAAAGTACTGATGACAAGAGTGCTGGGCAGTGTCCCAAGGAATGGTATTGTTTTGAAAAGCTGTAAGATTTGAACTCTTGGGGAAGGGAACACCGATATCTTGTGAACTGTTTTGAACTTGGGGAAGGGGAAGCTGATTACAAGCCAAGGGCTGGAATAAGCTCAGAAATTTATTTCGAACACTATTTATTTTGATGCTGACATCCCTACACATTGTATACAGTTAGTTCTGAGGGCAAGTATAGGATTTGGATACATACTGTTATTAGATTTGGACATTCTGACACAGACTATCCTTAGTTTTCTTTAGGCAGGGAAATCCCACCTTAGCATAGTGCACGCTAAGCCTTGCTCGATCTTGCATTTAAGTTAAATGAAACTTTTGAGTACACATTTGAATCTGTTGTTTGTGTCAACTTTATGATGCCTTCACTGGAGGTAATTTGTATTTGTATTTTGTTTATTTGTAGTGCGCACCTTGCCCAGGGGCATATGGGCGCTTGTTTTAAGAGAGGGTTACAAGTTACAGCTTATGTTTTATAGAAACATTATACATTTTTACAACATATTTACATATAGTTCAGATCATAGCTTAGTGAGGATGGAGCGGATCAAAGTAAACAGTATACACAGTCTATAAACATTGAACAGCCGGTGAACGGATTAACAACCATATGGATTATATAGAGGTGGCTAAGGCATCCCGTTCATGTAGCCACTGTTTGGTTTTAGCTTTGAATGAATGAATGTGAGGAACGTTTCTGAGAGCATTGGGTAGGGTGTTCCAGAGCTTAGCCGCATGGACTGGGAAGCTCGAGCCACCAGCTGACTGTAACTTGAAGCTGGGAATAGTCAGAGTATGAGCCTGAGCAGATCTCAGGCGTCTGGTTGCTGTATGTTGTGCAAAGCGCGTGGATAAGTAGGCAGGGGCTGCATTGTTCTGGGCCTTGTGTGTTAGAACGAGTGCTTTGAGGGATATGCGATGAGTGATGGGTAGCCAATTCAGGTTACGTTTAGTGTTGGAGATGTGAGAGCGCCTGGGTACGTTGGGAGCTGCCCTTATAGTGTTGTTCTGCGTGACCTGGAGTTTATCAAGCTTTCTTTGACTGGTCCATAAGTAGAGGGCGTTGCAGTAGTCGATTTTGGACATGATGAGGGTTCTGGCGATGATCAGACAGTTGTCCGTTGTCAGAAAGGGGCGGCACGCTGTGATCAGTTTATAAGTATAAGATGACGCTGAGCTGAGACTACTGCATTGGTTTGTCGGTTGAGGGATAGAGTACAGTCTAGGTATATTCCAAGTGTTTTTGTGACGTTAGCGACTTTGATATCGTTCCCGTCAATAATAAAGGATTTGTATTTGGGGTCAAGTTTAGTAAGTTTGGACTGAGATCCTAGAATGTGTAACTCCGTTTTTTCATCATTAAGGCAGAGCCCATGACATGCCATCCAGGCCTGGATGACAGTGTAGATTGCATTGAGTGCTTTGGCATCTGTTACATAGTCGCCAGTGATAGGGATGAGTATCTGGGTGTCGTCCACATAATTAGTGTAGGAGACACCCAGAAAGTCAAGTATCTCAAAGAGCGGTTTAGTAAACACATTGTAAAGTGTGGGGGATAAACAAGAACCTTGTGGGACTCCGCACGGGACGTGAGCTGTGTCAGCTGCGGCTAGGGAAGAGAAGACCCTCATGGTTCTATTTGCCAGGAAAGAGCTGATCCAGGATGTGGCTGCATCCGAGAAGTGAGCCGCAATCTTGAGGTGATGGCAGAGGATTTGATGATCAACCAAATTGAAGGCTGCTGAAAGATCAAGGAGGAGCAGGAGCGCCTGTTTGCCCTTCAGGTCCTCGATTTGGGTTTTTAAATCAATTAAGGCTGTCTCCGTACCGTGTCTAGGATGAAAACCGGATTGTCTAAGCCCTAATAGATTGTTGATTTCAAGGTAGTTCAGGATTTGGAGATAGGCCGCTCGATCCAGAATTTTGAGTAGTTATGTCACTGTGGTGATGGGCCTGTAGTCGGAAGGGTTACTGGGATCGAGATTAGGTTTTTTGATTAACGGGATGACCCACGCATCCTTGAGGTTGTCAGGTACGGTGCCTGACTTGAAGGAAGCATTAATGAAAGCGGTAACGAAAGGGGCGAGATCATGTGCGGCTTCCTTTATGATCGGTGCAGGACAAGCGTCACCTTGGCAGTTGGGGGGCTTAAGCTTCATGATAATATTTTCAACTTTCTTGATGGTAAGGGGTGAGAAGTTAAAAGGTTTGAAGGAGTGTTTGGATGAGGGGGTTTTGTAAGACGGGGGTTACCTGCTCAGTCAGAAAGATAGCTCTTTTTTGTATTGATTTTGGCTTGGAGCAAGGCAATTTTGTCAAGCAGTGCCTTTTGAATGTTGGAGCATCACTCAGTGTCAGGGGTGCACGTATCAAGCGGGGCAACTGGGGACTCAAGTTCCTTGATGATCTTGAAGAGTTCCTTGGTATTTGATTGGGCTTGAATGATCCTTTTGTTGTACACTTCCTTTTTTGCTGCTAGGATGCCTTCTTTGTAAGTAAGGGAGGCTGTGGTAAGGTTATTTTTGTTAACTAGAGAAGGTGAACTTTTCCAATGAGCCTCCGCTTTTCTTTTTTCTTTTCTTTACGCAGGTCGCGTAAGTGCGGTGGGAACCAGGAATTAAGGTGGAGCCGAGGTAAAGGACTAATAAAGGACTTGCTGTTTCTAGTAACTATTAGAGCAGCAAAAACACTCCAGGTTGGTAATGGGCCAGCCATTTTAGGCAAAGCTTTAAGAGAAACACAGCCATGCTGTTGATGTAGCTTGCTGTTATCCAACCAGTTCAGACATGAAGTCTAATGGGGTTGTTGTAAGACCGAATGAGATTATTAAACAGGCCCTGGGTAGATCACTGGCCTTTAGTAACAAGAAGTATAAAGAATTTGCTTTTAAATCACAATGTGACAGTAAGTCGAGTTATGGAATGCTGCATGGCATGCCAATATGCACGCCTGATTTATGCAATCCTTCCATGTTCCTTACCAGGCCATATCAACTAAAAGACACTTTGAAGGAATAAAAGGGAATCCTTTTTCCCACTGCAGCCACCAAACTCGATCCTTGTCAGCCTTCAGAAGGAGCCAAATCAGCGATGGGGCCCACGTCTGAGCCGCAATACAAGGCCGGCCTAGCGAGCGCCATCTACGCTCCTGAGGTTCCAGAATAATATTGTCTTACCTCCTCATAGCTGATCGCCATCTTGAGGTCAGTGCACTGGCACCACCAAGGCAAGGCAAGGCAACAAGGCTCTCTGCTACTTCATCACCAGCATGGGAAGCACACCACCATGTAGAGCCTCACCTGCACATACTGCTGGCTCCTTCTATCTTCACCTCAGACACCCATGCTCAGGAACCAAATAGGGGAGAGTGCCAAACCCCAATGACTCCATATGAACAAGCTGGAGGGAAGACTTATTGCCAGCAGCTCTGCAAATTTCTCCTGATATCCACTGTTTGATATCCACACATAATGACTTCGAAAATGGGGCTGGAGAGAGAACTCGCAGTAGGCACATCTAATTGGTGACTGCACAGCCACGCCCCATTTTTTCTTTTTTTATGTAAAACTATTGCTTGAAAATGTGTCACACCTGCAAACGGAATCAAATTGAGTTGATCACGACCTCCCTTTCTAAGGTAGTGAACATTTGCGCAGCAGATGTCAGGATTCCATGCAGAAACGTGGCCAAGGGCATTTTAAACAGAAACGCCCAAGCTTGGGAACCTCACCACCAACTTTGCTCCATTGTTGGCCAACCTCCACCAAACTTTTCCAAATAGTGTGTTGGAAATGTTGGTGCTGATTGGAACTCGGGTTGTAGACTTACCTGTGGAGTGGAGAACAGGGGTGGAGCAAGCCGCGAAATTGTTGTTGGGCTGGATGGCTGTTTTGAAAGCTAGTAGTGAGTGGGGCCACTAAACCCACTGAGCATTGGGTCTCTCTTCCCCTTTCCTCCAAGCCCAGGAGGCTGCATAGCTATTGTGACTTCCTTTGGCCCATTGGATGCATTTTCTTACCCGTATTCAGAAGCTATTTATTTTCACAAAGATGCTAACCATTGGAGGTGCAGGGCTTCTAAGCTGAGCCCAGCAGTTAAGACTTTAGCTTCATCATAGGGTGGGATGGTCTATTTGATATTGCCTGGGCTGCGTCGGGTTTTTGCCTCTGCCAATGTAGGTCGCTTCTGCTGCTGCTTTCACGTGAATGATTGTTTAAAGTAAGCAAATGCACTGCTCTCTCTGGGAGATGCGACATTTCACAGGCGTTTGCCATGGCTCAGCCCTACAGAAGAGCTCTCAAAGTGGGAGTGCTTAACCCTTCCTAAGCCAAGGGCTGCCGCCGCCCCTGGTTCAGAATGGCAACCCCCTAATTACATGGCTTGGTATATTACATACTTCGGGCCTGATTTCCACAAATGTCTGCACATGGGAAAGTCCCATTGGAAACATTTTTGTAAATCAGGCCCTTAGACAGCAGTGGCTGCTTCCTTAAAATGAACAGTGTGGATTAGTATAAAGCAAATAATTGGGAGCCAGTTTCATTATTATGACTTGCCTTTCACCAATAAACTAATCCCCTTTTTACTCCATGAAAGTCTAAGCCTAAAAATCATGTAGTTCTGTGCAACAAGATTTCCTTTGTAACCCCATGACTCCACCTCAAATACAAACAAACGACGTGCTCACTCTGGTCAACAAGCCCCCTAATAGGCGAGCATACCACTCAGCAGGTAGAAGCATCATTTGGATTCAGTAAACATGTGGAACTTCACATGAGATGTATTACTGCATCTGAACCACATGGATATTACCTAAGCAAACAAACGCTGTTTCTTTTAAGACGAGGTGTTTCTTAAGCTTTGCACTTTATGTTACATAAAATGTCGGTTCATCATCCAGTGACATAAAAAGTAACCCCACAAACGGCCACACTGGTCATAATACCTGCCTGTCAGCACCCGCCCCCTCCCAGAAAACCTATATGATGTACATAATGGAACATTGTCCAAGCATTGTTCTGCCACTAATTAATATCTTTTACTACATTCAACCGCGAGCAGTTACGCAGACTTACTTGACATCAGCAAGCAAAGGTCATAATTATCAACCAGATCTACGTCAATTTACCTCCCAACAACTCACTGCAGATCGAATCAATCCATTTATTTCACAGAGTTCTTTCTTCTCAATAAAATGGGGTTTTATGTACATTTCACCACGAAACAGCTCACCGTTTTTTTTGTAGTGAGGGAAGCCGTTTTTGCCATCTTTATTACCCCTTCTAAGCAATTGGCCCCACCCTCCATTCATGGTGTTTGTTTCTAGGTGGTTTCCCTTTCCACGTTTTACTATTTTTTTTTACCACCAATTAAATGTTGTGTATGCATGTTATATTAAACTAAATGCCTTTTTATATTTCAGAGAGTTTTGCAGGTATCTCAATGAGTGCATTTTTGCTTACAACAACTTTCATTGACCTTCCTTTTCACTAGATGTATGACATAGACATGTATTTCTTTTAAATAAACAAGATTAGATCGTAGGCTACCAAAAAAACAAGAAACATGCATTTGGAACCGAAATTCATGGAAGTCTTTTTAACAGGTTATTTTTCCACAGTCCTTACATTGTCGAGTACCCAATATTTGAACATAGGTTTATGTAAACACAGTTTAACAAACAGTCTAATCAGCATGTTTACAAGTTGTCAAAATGGCTGCTGTTGCGCATTCGGCTTTGTGCGGCGGTGGCACACCGACATAGGAGCGGAACTTACCAAGTCTCTGATCAGACACGTTAGCACTGGGGCTGTAGTCGCTGACAGCATCAAATAAAGCAGACTTTATATCATCTGTAAACGCGGCTCCTGAAATCTTTGAGGCAATCTGTAAAACTGGATCGGGGAACTATTTTTTGATGGGGAGTAAAAAGGAGATGGGAGAGGGTTACACACGAAATGTTAATCATGGTTAACATGCACAAGAAAAAACGTGTTTTCACCCAAAAAGTTAAATCTAACATTTTCTCTGCAGATGTTCCTGACCACAGATTGGGTTCCATTACGAGTTTGGCAGTAATTCTGTGATATTTATGTGGAATTACCGACAAACTAATTTACCATTATCGCCTCTCGCACCTGCGGATTTAATCCCAAACTATGAGCAGTGGTGAACAGTGTTAATTTCCGTTTTTAGAGCCCAGAAGGCTCCATGGGAATTTCTTCAGATTTACTGCGGGTGGTAATTCTGCCATGGAGTAAAGTGGAGGATTTACCTCTAATTAAATGATCGAAGTAAATGTTCCACTTCACCACTGCACTCAGAATATGGTGGTGCAGTAAAACTGGGGCATAATTCTTTCACTGACAAAAATGTGGCGCTAATGGAATTACAGCTAAACACGTACTGCACTGAACTTGCAAATGAGGCCCATTGATTTACAGATAGGGGTTAAATCCTATAGTCAGACCTATTCAGGCACATTCCGAAATCTCATATGATCAGGTCGAAGGAGTAATTCATTTAGAGCAGTGAAAGTGCTCTCTGAAATCCTCTTTGACTCCTTTCGAGCTATGTTTTTGATGTTTTTATAAAACAGTCTACAGTATAAGACATACAGCGAACATTACACATTCGCCAGCTGTCGATATAATCGTAAAGATAAAACTAAACAACGATTTCTATAGAGAATGACACAAAAACTGGACAAGCAAGAAAACAAACTTATATTGTGCATATAAGAAAATTACATTTTTCCTCTTAACTTCCACAACCCGTTTCCCCGCCCCCAATCACTGTGCCTCATTTGCTCAGTTTCTGGACTAAAACATATATTATCAGAATTCAATAACGCTGAATCTATCCTCTCTGTGTGTGTCTTTTATCAGGTCTGAACGTTAAAATACCAATGGACTCACTGAGGACCTAAGCCTGATGGAGCTGAGTTTGGAGTACGGGTCGTGTTGGACAAGTCAGTTACGGATAGTACATACCATCAATCATTGTTTATGACTGTATCATGGATGTGTCCTTCCTCAGAAGAGTGTGTGCGTGGGGGGGAACGGACAAACCTTATTTAGTGGGGTTGGGCTTGCTCACATGGTGTGATATGGGCCCATTTTGAATAGCATTCCCAGAGTCGCTTTTGGTTCAGGTTCCACCCCGGGTGAAGAGCCCTCATCTCCCTCCCTTTGGTCCCTGGTCCAGACACCAGGCCATCCAATCAGTCCAGCAGGAGAGAGTATACTGCACAAAGCAGCACCATTTCTCTGCTCACTGAGCATCTTGAATGCACATATCTCGAATATTTTATCTTGAAAACTTTTATAGTGAATGCACTTTTTTTGGGGGTTGCGGGGCCCCCCCACAAACTCCTGTTTCCAACCCCTAAAAACCCACCCTGACCGTTTCCCGAACATATTTAACCCTTTACCGCACCCCTAAATGCATTCACTATGAAGGTTTTCAAGATAAAATATTTGCGATATGGGCATTCAATATAAAGGATTCGATATAAACACTGTATACCGAGAACCATGTGAAAATGTGTAAAGAGGGGCAGCTCATCGGGCTGTTCCTTTCCCTGCAAACCTGTGGTGCTTCCTCTAGGCCTGTGTGCTGATGGGGGCACTTTGGGATCAGGGGTCTACATGGTCAGTGCGAGGCTCCCTTCCCTTTGCTGCACTCTCCTGCCTCCTATTTGGAGAACAGAGGGAGACATAAAGGAGGCACGGTCAATCATGAGGATTTATAAGCCTTTTCCATGACAATTCATTGCACCCCAAGAGCCCACGACTTGCAGTCTGTGTGGATTGGGGCTTTGAAGACAGTACCTGGCATATTATAGATGTACCTGACCTTGGTTGTTGGATCAGGCCCTAAGGGACAGTATTGTGCCTGGACACGTGAAGCTGCGACAGCACTATGATATTGTGTTACTTGTTCAACCAGCTCTTCGCTTAACACTAACTCCAGTTTACTTTTCCCCCTAGCTTTGGTGTTTTTGAATACCATGGCTTTAGTCTTTTGGACATTGATGGTAAGCCATTTTCAATGCACAAATTCTCAAAAGCAGACAATTGAACATTGAGCCGGATTCAGTTAATGATAAGAGTGTCTGCAAACAACGCGGGGCAACTTTCCCCAGCCAGTGCCGGAGCATCACAATGCATGTTAATTAATTTAATAATCATGTTGTTCATAATAAGACAAAAAAGTTTCAGAGCAAGTACACATCCCGGGTGCACACCCGTCTGAAATGGAATATTTTCAGATACTCGGCCATCAGTACTATACCTAATCACGGCCTCATTGCCAGTTCTGAGGCTTTGTATTCCCCTCAGTAGGGGGATGGAAATGCCCATGTAAACCAAAGTATTCCAGAGCTTACACCTGGGCACCCTAGTGAATGCAGTCCTGAGGTCTATGAATACCACATGCAAGTTTATTGTCCGTAGCAGCACAGAATTGTCAGGCAGCAATCTCAACCTCAAGCACTGATTGATGGTACTAACCCCTTCCTTGAACCCGGCCTGGAGATTCGTATCTTCTATCGAAGTCTCCAGGTGCTTTAATATGACTTTGGCAAAAACCTTAGCCCCGGCGTCAAGCAGAGAGATTGGTCGATAGTTGTCCGGGTCCTCCCTGCTTCCCGTCTTATAAAATGGGACAATTTCGGCCTGTGCCCATGTCTGAGGAACAGTGTTAGATGACAATGCTGCATTAAAAAGCCTGGTGAGGTATGGCACCCAAATCCTAGATTTGGATTTATAACAGTATACTGGTATTTTATTGGGCCCTGGTGCTTTTTCGTCTTTTTGGCCAGTTAGAGCAACTAGCACCTCTTCCATGGTCAGGCTAATAGGGATATAACGATCTACAGTCCCTGGAACACAATTGCAGAATGTGTCCCAAATGTTCTGGATTCAGAGTTAAATTTACTGACGTGCGAATGTCATACTGACTCAGGGATATTACAATGGATCGTAGTCTGGATATCATTTCTACGAGTCGCTATAAGCACCCAAAAACCTTTTGGGTCTTTATCATAGATGGACTTCAATAGGGCATCCCAGGTTTGCCTAACGTACCCCTCCTTTTTGGCTTTTAATAACTTTTTCTAAAGAGCCGTTCCATCTGTAAAGCCACAGCAGTTCCCACAGGGGCTTTTTTTACACATCTAATTAAATGTTCTTTTGCACTCCTGCAGTCCTTGTCAAACCAAGGGTTAGTCATTGATGCATTTTTGATAGATATCTGGGTTGTTGGAAAGAGAAAGTGGAGAACATTTTGAAGGGGAGGGCTATTGAGATTGGGGATCTAATGACAAACCCCTGTAAGGTGAAGAAGCTCCAGGCTTGGGACTGGATGGACACTGAAGAGCGTTGTGGGAAAGATACATTGGGTTGCTTGATCATTGAGGATGGAAAGGGTATGAATGTGCTTCCAACCTACTTGCAGGAATGTCCTTCTCCAAAGATCTGTGATCTTTTACTTCGCTGTCGTCTAAATGTCTTGGACACAAGCGAAGTACAGTGGAGGAGGAAGACGCTGGGTGTCATAAATCCATGGTGTAGATTCTGCAAGCTGCCGGAAACGGTCGAATGTCCGATGCATTTGATAATGGCCTGTCAATCATTGGTCGAAGTCAGAAATTTCTTTTTGGAAGGACACATGGAAAAAGGGTCATCCCTGAGCCCAGTGGAGTGGTGGAAATGGGTATTAATGGGTGACTAAACTGGACTGGTAATTGCTACAATGAAAATGTTGGCGTTCGTTTTGATAGGAAAGGGTGATGGTGAAGGGGGTTGATGAAAAGAATAGCTTCCTAGGCTTTGAATGTCATTTGAGAAGAGGGTGATGATTAAGTTGTAAATGTTAACGTTTTTTTTTATTTAACAAAATCATGTAACATTCATATCTACCTGACTTTTGTTTTTCAAACCAATAAAACATTTTAATAAAAAATAATTTTTAAAAATGAATGCATTTTCCGGAATTTGTCTTGGTTTAGTAGTGAAAAAGGGTCCCAACTCACCCACTAATAAGGAGTGTGCTATGATCACTCTGCTATCAGTGCCAGCATCTGGCTGGAAAAAGTCTTCTAACACAGGCATGGTATGGTATTTTTATTTGTAAAGCACCTTGTACACAAAACAAGTGTTTAAAGCGCTCAAGGAGGGAGGGAACAAGGGGTAAGTACAACAGTAATTCAGAGCCCTTGAATTTCTGAAAGATACAAATCTGCACAGGCAGAGTGGGTGCGCGGAACAAGTGCATATAATACTATTAATGGTGTAAATAACAGCAAATAGGTCTGATACCGATTCTGCAGTTTTTCCAAGTGTATTGAGGCGCCACGATGCAAGGAGGGGAGACAAGGGAAAACAGATAGACGATCTTCAAGGCATGGTGCATTCAGATCGTGCAATTGCGCAGACAGTTGCAGGAGAGGGGGTGGCAAGTGCAGGGGGAGGGGACCAAGTGCGCCCAGTCAGTCAGAAGCTGGGGTAAGTGCTGAGAGATGCCACTCTCATGGGTCATTGACCAGGTGCAGTAACGATCAGGCAAGTGCAAGCCCCGGGGTGGCAAGTGGATAGGAAGGTTACTGTTGTAAATCTGTGGCATCTTCTCCTCAGTATTTATCCAGACTCATTTGACAGCTTTGCTCGCGTGTCCAACCACTGCTATAGGTCTATTGAGCTATTGCTGGCCAGCATGTAAAGGCCCGAGCAGGGAAGATCCTACGCTCAGAACTAATGGCCAGTGATCACTTTCCACACTTTCTAGGACGTCAAAGTTCTTAATTTGTTTCAACAACTCCAAATTGACCAAAATATAGTCTATTAGGGAAGTTCACAAACCAGTAACAAAAGTATTTCTGGGAGGTGAGTCCCCAGAGAATCTGCCATCGCATGCTCTCATGCTTAGAGCCATGACCATGTGGACGACATTGACTGCATTCTTCTTGGGTGCCTAGGTTTCATTGCACAAAGACTTTCCACTTCCCAGATCCCACCTTCCTCTTCACAAAGTTCATCAGTCAATGACAGGGGCTCATACTGGAAGTTGAAGTCGCCCATTATGAGTATTGTAGGGTTAATTGGGTGCCTCTGCCTCCACAAATTAACCCTTGCCCTAAGCAAATTAAATAACTCGTCCTCCCTAGAAAGCATGTATCTGTTATACACAATGCTTTAGACCCATCCTTCAAACGTAGGTGGCGATCCAGTACATAACTGGTGGCAATATCAATCTGGGTGGCAAAGATGCTTCAATCCAAATTCAAATTCCCCTGCTTGGCCTCCCCCGTTTGCCCTTAGCAGCCAAGATCTCAAATGAGGCGTAGCCTTGTAAATGTGAGGCTGTGGTGGCTCAGGTTCCTTGCAACCATATAATCTTTTAATTTCTTACATATTGTAACCACTGGTTATCCCCCAGGTTTTTATTTAAGCCAGCAATGTTCCAGGACAGGATATGATATGATATGAAATTTTATTTGTATTACGCTCATACACAAGTGTTTCAGAGCGTGACAAGGCAAGGGAGCAGAACAAGGGAAAACAAAACCTCGATCTTACTAGGCCCAGTGACATTGAGAACGCGCAGATGCAGGGGAGAAAGAAGGGGGAACGTGCAGGGGGGGAGGGAAAAGTGGAAAGTGCTTAGCAAGGATAAAAAATACAGCACCAAGTGGTAGTGCAGCCAGCAAGTGGCTAGTGCTAGGTTTAAGGCAGAGACAGGTGGTGTCTAATTAGTCCAGAAAAAGGGGGGGACTGTAAGGTTACAGATACAGCCCCAAGTGCAAGGGTTGCTAGGGGGCAGTGCGGGTGTGTGGCAGGGTGGGCAAGTACCTGGGCCCGAAATCAGAGGGTAACCATGTGCACGATGACAAAGCTGAACAGATCAGCAGGGAATAGGAGGAGAGAAGGCAGAAGTAAAGAGGAAGGTCTTGAGGTGCTTCCGGAACCAGAGAGGGTTCTCCTCAAGTTTCAGAGTGGCAGGGAGGCTGTGCCAGAGATCTATCCCCAGCTCATTTCTTTGAGAAATTACTGATCCTGAGGGATTTGGAGGTGGAGGAGCGAAGAGCTCGAGAGGGAAGCTATTTACGGAGGGCGAGTTGAAGGTATTTTGGACCCAGGTGGACAATGCATAGGGTCTTCAATTTAATCCTTGCAGCCACTGGGAGCCAATGAAGAGATTTCAGGGCTGGAGAGATACGATCCATGAGCTTGAGGCAAAGGACAAGTCTTGCAGTCCTGTTATGGATGAGTTGTAAAGGGTGGAGGGTAGAAGCAGGTAGATTTAGAAAGAGGCTGTTGCAGTAGTCCAGCCTACAGAGAACCAGGGTTCAAGAGACAGTGAGCTTCTGGGGGAAGGAGAGGAAAGGCAGAATACCTCTGAGGCGGTGCAGTTGGAAGTTTGACTTTTTAGAGACATCAGAGATGTGGGCAGAAAAGGAAAGCATGGAGTCGAAGATGACCCTGAGGTTCTTTGCCTCACAGGTGGGGTTAGGAGGAGGGCCAAGGGAGGCTGGCCAGAGAATGACAGGAAAGGAGGGTGAATGTTTGCCGATGAGGAGAATCTCTGTCTTGCTGGTATTAAGGCAGAGATCGCTGGCGGCACACCACTCCTGAATGGCAGACAGACAATCCGAGATAAGAGAAGGAGAAGAGGTGGCCGAGGGAAGCCTGAAAATGAGTTGAGTGTCATCCGCATAGCACTGAAAATTGGAGCAGAGAGCCGCAATGCGATGAGCAAGAGTTGCCAGGTATTGGCTGAAAAGCCAGGGTGAGAGGTTAGACCCCTGAGGAACTTGGCAGGTAGAGAGAGATAGAGGAAAGAAAGGACCCCAGGTGGACCTGGGAGGGTCGACCAGAGAGAAAAGAAGTCAGCCAGGCCAGAGCCTGATGGGTGATACACAGGTTGTCACAGAGACGGTTGAGCAGGATGGTATGGTTGACCCTCTCGAAAGCAGAAGAGAGATCGAGTAGGATGACAGACAGAAGGGATGTTAGAGTCAAGGTTGGAGAGCAGGTCTTCACGGATTTCCAGGAGAGCAGTTTGCGTGCTTCTGGCAGCTCTAAAGCCCGACTGATGGTCATGGGGACAACCAACAGAATCAGAGTGAAGGTTAAGCTGTGAGATGGCCAACTTTTCCAGGAGTTTGCCCAGGACGGGAGTGATTGAGATCGGGCGATAGTTAGCCAAGCAAGAAGAGTCAGCTGTGGGCTTCTTGAAAAGAGGGTGCACAAGAGAGTGCTTCAGAGGGGAGGGGAAGGCTCGGAGGTGGAGGAGAGGTTACAGAAATCGGCCAGGGCAGGAGCAAGAGTGTCAATGTGGTCCTTGATGGTTTTGGACGAACAGGGAAGAACCTGTTTTGACAAGACTTTCATAGACCGGACTTGTCTAGAAACATCATCAGGGGAGAAAAAGAGGAAAGGAAGAGAAAGAGGGTGGGTGAAAGGGGTGGCTATAGGAGGGCCAGAGTTAGCAGACAGAGGTGGGGGGGAGGGGGAGGGGACGAGAGGGTGGACAGGATGTCTTGGGTTTTTTAGATGAAGTGAGAGGCAAAGGCTGTGCAAAGGGCCTGGGAAGCGACTAGGAGAGGTAGAGACTGCAGCAGGGTTGGCCAGCTCCTTGCAGATTTTGAAGAGTTCGACTGAGTTGTTAGATGCCAGAGAGACACAGGCTTGGATGTGGGTTCTTATCTTAGAATGGACAAGGAGCCGGTGTTGCTTTTGGAGCAGGCAGCAGGCCAGTTTGTCGGAGGATGAACAAGAAGCCCTCCATTTCCTCTCAGCCACCCTACATTAATGTTTAAGGGTAGCTAGGTCAGAGTCATACCAAGAATTGCACTTGGCTTAGGGCTTCAAACGGATTCTCATGACAGGGGCAAGAGCATCAAGAGTATCAGAAATAGAAGAGTAGAGCATGGAAAGGTCTGTGTCAGGATGTGAGCCGGCCAGAGGTGGGGGGAGGGGTAGAGAAGGTGGCGGCAAAAGCCTCAGCTGACACACGCTTCATGAGCCGGATGTCCGAGAAGGTAGGTGGCAGTGTTGGGGATGGTCTGGCCTGGGGGATAGAAAGGGAGCGATGGGAGGCCCAGCTGACACTCCCAGCTCATCCAAGCTCTATCCGTGGGCAGCCGGGTCCAAGTCGTGGTGCAGACCATGTTAAGCAGTAGGCCTACCAGTCCCAGAGTCTGAAATTTGTGATAGTCCCACCACCACACCCTGGTCTATCAATCTTACATCAAGTTGGTTGGCCATGGCACTTCCTGGGAATATGTTATTTACGAAGGGAAGGCTAGTATAAGAAGGAGTGGCATTTGGGATTGGTTGTGTGGACCCCGAGCCTATACAGTCAGGGGGGCTAAATGCCCTTATCGTCGTGCTGCAACCAGGTTTATCAGTACCCATATCTCCACCAGCAGGAACATGGGTGATCCCTGGACCTCCTAGTTCTTTAGGAGGGCTCAAGGAGATAGATATCTCTTAACCAGGTGGGGCAAGGAATCTATGCTCCATTGTTTATAGACCGTCTACTAGGTGCTTGTCTCTCAGCTCTACCTGAATATAATCTCTGTTCTCTATGAAGGGACAAGCATGCCTAGAGCAATTGACTAAGTCACTCCTTATGATAGACTATCTGAACCAGTGGATAGTTTTATTTGTCAGTGAATCGTATGATTTGTGTCCTTTCTGGGGCACTTTCAGGACGTTAACCAAGTATACAAACTTCCTGATACTACAAGATGGAACAACCATTTTCGCCTTTCTCCCCCATTTGGACGACACACTATGCATAATGCTAACAGTGCTTGAAGTACTACAGAATCTAGCTGGAGGGCTGTCCCTCACAAATATGTTGATGACTTTTCCAACCTCTACGCAGATGTTGAGATCAACCATCGAGACAGGCCCTCTCCCTTTTCCATTGCCAGCACATTTATCAGGGTCAATTCTCCTAGTGCCCCCCCTCCTTATCCCTGCTAAAGTCATCTAACGGAACCTTTAGTTCGACAACCAGCCTGCCACATTGCCCACCGAGGAATTGCCCTCGGGTTCTCTGGGTATCAATAGGGGTTCAGACGTTTTGGTAATGGTGACTTCAGCGGGATAGATAAGTGGTAGTGGTGACAGAACATTGCCACCCGCTTTCCCCACCTGTGGTCTGTCAGCCAATCCATCCTCACAACTAGCATTCTCTTGATGGACTACCTCTAGGGGCACTTTATAACATTTACCATCCACTTGCAAAGGATTGTGGGCTACTTTGTAATTAACAAGCATTCTCCTTACATTTATTAACGCAGAGAGAGTCTGAATTTTCGAGTTAGCACGCTGGACAGAAATTTAACCAGGTGGGGGCGCACCAACTAGTGAACCTGCTTCCTTTTGGGGGGGCTGCTAATGGTATTTTGGCTGTTAGCAGTACCAATTTCGGACAGCTCCTCCGAGGGACAGTTCTAAGTTAATTTATCAACGTGCTTTTTTTCAATGTGTTTTTTGCCCAATTTTTTCTCTCTGAAAAAACTCATAAAAATTCATTTTTTTCATTTTGGGGGGTTTGCCCTTCCAGTACACCCCTCGGCCCATTAATATAAGACTTTTCCTGAAGCTTCCCACCCAATCCTTAAATATCTTTTCCGACAGCCCCCTATTTTTTTCGATGGGTTTTTTCGGAACAATAAATCAGCAAAAAAAAACATCGAAAAAATGCATGTCGATGATTGGATGTCGTACCCCGAAGGACTAATCAGGCAATTAGGTTTGGTTGTTGGCTTTTTCTTAAATACCGTGTCTGATTCTAGGATTCCACACCTTCGCTCCTCAATATTATAAACGAGGTTGGCTATTTCATTAAACATCTCATTGCTTCATCTATCTTCTTAGGAAATTGTGCTAACCGCTTAACAGTTTTAGAGTTAGGGGGATATGGTGTAGCTTTTCTTATAGTCATGGTTGCTCCTAGTATCGACTACTCAGTTGGGACAAATAAACAGCCTTAACAACAAATAATCAAAAGAGGGAGCCGCAATAGTCAACCCAAACCATGCATTTAATAGAACCAAATAAAATCAAGAATGGAAAATAAAAAATATGCACTGCGAAGAGGATTATATGTTGTCTATGTATGTTTTATATGTTTTATATGTTGTATATACAAAGCCTTAAGGCTGTGAGTATATTAAATTAAATAAATAAATAAATAAAATATAAGCGGTTGCAGTCACAATGGCCTTGTTAATAAAGTGCAACGCACCAATGTCATGCAATAAAAAATATAAAAAGAGTTTGCCCAAAGTCAATTCGCAAAAAAACGCTGTGCTGCGCCTGTGCTACAGCAAGTGCTAATGGCTTCTACCTATAAGAATTAGAGCACAATAACAAGCGCAATAATTAAGCAATATGCCCCGAGTGGCGGGGGCATTACCGAGACAGGTAATTCCCCGGGGCCCATAGTTATAGGCCCGAGCAAAACATACCTGAATCCCTGGTGGGGGACGATGGCGGCCTCCAGCAGTGTTGAGGCTGGGAGCGGGGGATGGCACCGCTTCGAGCTTCCTCATTGGCTGAGGGGCTGGGGTCACAGGCGTGGAATCCGAGGACATAATCACATCGTCAGATATCCCGTGAAAGTATTTTCCAACGCAAAGCAGGAAAGCAAACACCAAAGCACGTCACAGGAAGTGCACCCAAGCATCCAAAAGAAAGGGAGAAACGACTTCCCCGCCAAGCAGAGACACTGCAGCCCTGATCCTGCTCCAGCGGCATGGACTGCAGGGACTGCCCTTTGCCAATCTTCCCTTATCACATATCTATCCTGTTCACAATATTCACAGGACCTTCAAAAGAACCATTGTTGGACCTCACTTTTGAATTCATGACAATAGTAATATTAAGTTATGTTCATTCTGACTGTATGCATCATAAAGTGTAGGTTTCAACCATGACCAGACCGTGGAAAGAAATAAACATCATCTCCCTACTACAAAGAGTGGAAGCAACCAAATCTACCAACCCCGCAGATGGTCCAACAACCACACTGGATGCAAAACTCCACCACATTCATGACTGGATTTTTTCCACGTTGGACTGTATTGTCAAAAAAAAAAACTCTTAAAAATAGAAAGAAGCCAAATAGTTACCCTGGGCTAAATTAATTTAAAAAAAGGAAAATCGCAGGAAAAAACAATCAACACACTAACAAATTCACCAACCATCAACAGTTACACCTTTACAGGGCTCAAGTACTAAAAACAAAGAAAGCACGCTACTCCAAACACATTGAATCAGCACACCACAGCAAGAGAGAAATGTATAAGATCATCGAAGAATTAAAAACCCCAACAGCATGCAACGCAGCCCCTACCCCTACAAAGGAGGTCTGTGACCAGATCGCTGCACACTTCAACCAAACAATCCTCAACATCCAGGATCACCTTGACAATAAAGGAGGCTTACTCACACACAGTACCAATGATATCCCACCAACAGATCTCAATACCTCATCTTTATTGCCTTCCCGACTTCTGTCTGCAGAGGATTTACAAGCTACCATTGACTAATACAACCCTTTAGAACCCCCGAGCATCCATGTCCCCACAATTTTTACAAATCAATCATGAAATCTTCAGACTTGGCACCCATCTTCCTTTCCCTCCTCCACGACTCCATCAGTACCGGAAGACTCCTAGCTCAGTTAAAATCTGCATACATCAGACCTTTGCTTAAGAAACCCAGAGCTGAACCATATGGCCCAGCCAGCTATCACCCCATCTCAAACACGCCTTTCCAAAACCTCTGGAGAAATTCATATATTGCCAACTCCAGGATTTCATCGAAAAAACAAACCAACTACTTAATGAGGCACAGATATGAACTTCCCGGAGTACGGAATCGGCTCTGGGCTCCATCTGGGAAACACTTTAAAAACAATGCGTTTGAAAACTCTGTGAGTGCGCTCATCCTGCTAGAGAGCTCAGCCGCATATAACAAACACCACCAGTCACAAGATCCTTCTAAAAAGAATGGATGATATTGGTATTAAAGAAACAGCTCTACAATGGGTCACCTCGTTCCTCACAGGTAGAATAGAAACCACTACATTGGGCCCCTACAATTCCCAGCTTCACCCACTTAACTGCAGAGTACCTCAAGGATCCACACTTCTTCTACTTTTGAACGTCTACATGATATCCCTACTAAACATCATCAATACATAATGCATCTCCTGCTTCAACTATGCAGGTGACACGCAAATCTACAAATGTGTGAACCACCCATCACCAAATATCCCATACATTAAAAAGGGCCTTGCACAGGTTCACACATGGATGACAACAAACAGACTAAAACTCAACTCTAACAAAACCAAACTAATGCTTTGTAATGCAACAGGTTCTAAACCCACCACAATCCCTTGGCCTGACGAGATGGGCCCTTGCCCAAACCACCTGACAACCACAGTAAGGAATCTTGGAACAACAATGGACAATGCCTTCACTCTTGATTCACAGGTCAAAGCCATTGTCAGAATCTGTTTCTCCTAGCTGCGCATGGTAAGCCACATTTTACTTTAATTAACATTTACCCACAGGCCCATCATTTCTCGAATACTCATTTCTCGAATACTATCCAAACTAGACTATGCAAACAGATTCTATCTCAGACTCCCAAAATGCCTAATGAGGAAACTTCAATGAGTTCAAAATGCAGCGGGATGACTACTTGTCAGAATGAAGCAATGGAACATATCAAGCCGGCATTGCGTATTCTCCACTGGCTACTCAGCAAAAAAAGGGTTCATTTCAAAACCTTGCGTATTGCCCATTGCATATACCACAGAGATGGCCCTTCCTCCTTCAGAAGTAATTTTGAACACTGTACTCCTTCCACAACACTTAGGTCCAGCAATGCTGCACTAGTACATGCAGTGGCGTAACACAAAATGTGGGGGCCCCCTTGCGAGCCATGCTGAGGGCCCACCCCCCAACTCAGCAACAAATCACGGGTCGCGCCACACTCTGGGCCGGCCTAGATTATCACGCTTGCGCAATACGCACAAATGTGCTGTTGAAGGGGTATTCCACACACTGCACTAGGAGAAAGATATAAATGTGAGTTTTAATGCAATATACAGCACACTTACTTTCTGAGAAATTTTGGCTAAAAAGCCAGAGTGTTTGCAATGGTTTTGTAGGGTAACATCAATCCAATACATGCAAGTCACCAACAGTGCACATGAACATTAATGCTTTGCTATTAAAAATGCCATGCCACATTGAAAACATGTCCCACTGGCTGTATAATGTAGACCAATGTAATAACATTACAGTAAAGCCTGCCAGGCTACATTTAGACATACCTAGACGAGTTGCACCAAAATACCAGTCGAAGCAATAACACTCATCAAGAAGAGAACACACATTCAAGCCTGCGTCTCTCTGGCCTCTAACAACACGGCCAAACTTTAAAAGCTGTAAGTAACTAGTCAATCCTGTTGCGGTCTTTACCTCTCCTGTTCCCTCCCAGGCCCTCTGTATGGCTCTGTTCTCTCACTGCTTCACTAAAACTCAGGACATCCAGTCCCCCATCTCCTCTTCCTCTCCCCCTTCCTCTCTTGGCCCCCATTGGCCAGCTCTACTTCCCTTCCTCCTTTCTCCTCTTTCTCTCTGACAATACCTGATGAGGTTTCTAGACAAGTCCCATCTTTGAAAGTGTTGTCCAAACAGGTGCTCCCCTGCTCCTCTAGAACCATCAAGGAGCATATTGACACCCTCGCTCCAGCCTTGTTTGATTTCTGTAATCACTCTTTCACCACTGGAATGTTCCCCTCTCCTCTTAAGCACTCCCTTGTGCACCCATTCAAGAAGCCGTCTGCCTTTCCTGCCTGCCTGGAAAACTATCGCCCAATATCCATCACCCTTTCCTGGGCAAACTGTTGGAAAAAAACTGGCCAAAAACTTCCAGCTTACTCTCCACACTGAATCTGTTGGTTGTCCCCATGACCACCAGACATGCGTTAGAGCTTCCAGAGGCATGGAAACTGTTCTCCTGAACACATGCTCTCTGCTCTCTAACCTTGATTACAGCATTACTTCTGTCCTCATCGTCCTTGATATTTCCTCTGCTTTCGACACGGTCAACCACGCCATCCTGATTAATCGACTCCATGGGAACCTGGGCATCACCCATTAGGCCCCCTTGAGTGGCTGACCTCCTTCCTCTTGGACTGCCCCTCCCGGGTGCAGCTTGATCCCTTTATCTCTGCCACCTCTCTCTATAGCTGTGGCGTTCCGCAGGGCTCCATCCTCTCACCCTGGTTTTTTAACCTCTTCTTGGCCCATTTGGCCCACCTGATCTCTACGTTCTCCTCTTATGCAGATGACACTCAGCTTTCCTTCAGGCTCCCCTCAGACTCCTCTCCCTCTCATTCCTGACTGCCTATCCGTGATTCCGGATTGGTGTGCATCCACCAATCTCTCCCTTAATGCCAGTAAGATGGAGATCCTTCTCATTGGGACCCCTGCCTTCCCTCTCGAACTCTCTCCGCCCACCTTGGTCCCTCTTCCTTTCCCTTCCTGCAAAGCAAAAAACTTGGTTGTCAGCTTTGTCTCCACTTTCTCTTTCTCTCCTCACATATCGGAAATCGCCAAGAAGTCCCACTACCAGCTGCTCCTCCTCAAAGGGACTCTTCCCTTTCTCACTTTCCCCTAGAAGCTCACTGTCTCCACAGCCATGGTTCTCTCTAGGCTGGTTTTCTGCAACCGCCTCTTTCTCAACCTGCCTTCCTCTACTCTCTGCGCTCTGCAACTAATCCAGAACAGGACTCCAAGACTTATCCTTGGCCACAAGCCCAGGGATCATATCTCTCCAGCCCAGAAATTTCTCCACTGGCTCCTGGTTGCTGCAAGGATCAAGTTCAAGACCCTTTGCATTGTCCACAAAGCTTTCTGGGTCAGGGCCCACACTACATCTACCGCTCTCTTCCAAAATACCTTCCTTCTCAAGCCCTTCACTCAGCAACCTCCAATTCTCTAAGGGTTAGACACTTCCCCAGGCAGAGAGTGGGGGCATGGGGGTAGATCTCTCTCCTATGCAGGCCCAACCCTCTGGAAAGGCCTCCCTGTCCCTCTCAAACTTGAGCCGGACCATCTGAAGATACGGAAGCAGCTCAAAACTTTCCTCTTCTCCTCTGTTTTCTCTCCCTCCCCTCCTGGCCTACCTGTCTGCTGTACTGACTGGTTGCTGGGCTACCCTCAGATTCTCACTATGTCCATACTCTTTCTTGATCAGTCACCCCTGCACTGCCTCTGGGCCTACCACGCACTTAGGGGCCGTAACTGTAACCCTACAGTCCCTTGTTCTCCTTGCACTACCCAGAGCTGCACTGCCCTGGCTGCACTTACTCAGAGAATTGTTGCCCTGTTTTTCTCTCCCCTCTCCCTTGCACTTGCCCCCTCCCTTTCCCCTTGCACTTCTCGTTCTCACACCTGCATGATCTGAATGACACAAGGCCTAGTAAGATTGTTTGTCTTGTCCTCCTTCTATCTTCCCTCCCGTGTCTTCTCACGCCTAGAAAGACTTGTGAACAGGCGCGTTATAAATGACTTATATCATATCATGTTATCACAGATGCCCAGAAAAATATACAATGCCCCAGTAAGAAACGACTAGTCTGGCAGTATCAAAATGCCAGTCTAGCCAGGTAATTACACTTAGCAGGACTGCTTTATCAGAAATGCCCAGTTATAAAGAAAAAGTCATACCAAACAGCGGAATGACTAGACTGGCTGCACCAAAATGCCTCTCTAGCCACTAATACCACGTATCATGCCTGCTTAGACTGGACATGGACAACCATTATGATTTGTCACACAATCCTGCCCCCCACAAACATCCCCTCTCCCTCACACCCCTTCCCCAACCTCCAAAAGCATCTCCTTGGCCCAGAATTACCTCCACGTCCCTCTTCCTTGTCGCAGAGCTTACATATGAGTCTCCTTCACTCATGGGTAAGTACTAGGATGAGGAAGAGTGGGACTAGGAGTAATGAAGAGTACATGTAGCTTAGTCAGGCGTTACCTCCATGTACCTCTACCTCATCCCAGTACTTGTGTATGAGACAGAGTGCCTCATACACAAGTAGTGGGATGAGGAAGAGTAGGGCTAGGAGTAATGAAGATTACCAACAAGTAATTGAGGTATTAACCACAAGTAGTGGTGCAATACCATTGAGTTGACTGGGATTAAGCACTCCCCCACCCCAAAATGTTGGGCTATGTTGACTCGACCTGGCTGACCTTCAGAGCAGTTGCAGGGCAGAACAGGATAAAGATGTTAAACGGCACCTGGGTTTTGCTGTTAACAACAGCCCAGCAATTACTAACATAAAGCATTTCACTGTTAGTACCTGCATTCAAATGCCAAATTTTTAAACCAATTGAAATTGTAATATGGGTTTAGTACTTGCATGCCAGGGGAATGATTGGAAGGGTTGAGAGGGAACAGGAGACCACTAAATTCTCGCAGCAGTGGGAGCTTTAAATCTTAAAGGAGTAACTGCTTGTAACATTAAAGCTGCACTAGAATAGTCTCATTAAAATACGTAAAGAAATTGGATGCCCCCACACAAATAAGTTCGCCCCTCCCCCACCGCCTGTGAAGTTAGCGCATCTCCCAAAATTTGAAGGGTTAGCGCCCCCAAAATGTAGGTTTTGTTGCACCCCTCAACACAAGCGCACACACCATTCACCATATACACACATGCACACCCAGCCATCCATACATTTAAGTGTGCACTCTTTCACCATAGAGGCACACCCAGGCAGCCACCCATACATTTAAGTGTGCACCCTTTCACCATACAGGCACACACACCCAGGTACCCACCCATACATTTAAGTGTGCACCCTTTCACCATACACTCGCACAGGCAGGAACCTATACATTTAAGTGTGCAGCCTTTCACCATGGAGGGACACCCAGGCAGCCACCCATACATTTAAGTGTGCACCCTTTCACCATACACTCGCACAGGCAGGAACCTATACATTTAAGTGTGCAGCCTTTCACCATGGAGGGACACCCAGGCAGCCACCCATACATTTAAGTGTGCACCCTTTCACCATACACTCGCACAGGCAGGAACCTATACATTTAAGTGTGCAGCCTTTCACCATACAGGCATACACATCCAGGCACCCACCCATACATTTAAGTGTACACCCTTTCACCATACACTCACACAGGCAGCCACCTATGCATTTAAGTGTGCACCCTTTCACCATACACTCACACACGCACCCGTCATGGGGTTAAGGGGAGCCCTATTATATCAAAAGAAATTGTTTCTTTTTGAAGTCACGTTGACTTCATAAAGAAATGAGTTCCTTTAAGGACTGAACCATAACGGGAAAAATGTCTTTATGAATGCAGAGTGACTTCAAAAAGATACTGGGGGTTATAATGACCCTGGCGGCAGCCGTGCCGGTAAATACCGGCACGGCTGCCGCCAGAGTCATGAATTTTCCAGTAACCCGGAAATGGGCAATTACTTGTGCATTACAACCCCGGCGGACCTGGTAATTTCCCATTCCCGGTCGCTGGAAAATATTACTCCCCATTCCCATTGAGTCCCATTGGACTCAATGGGAATGGGGAGGCTGGATGCACCGGCACCATTCATGAATAGTGCTGATGCATCCACCGAGTTCTGCACGCATTACGCCGTTCCGCCCCACCAGGTCAGACCTGGCGGGCTGAAAGGCACCCTCTCGCAGAACTTGTAGTTTGCTGGTCCGGAAACAACAGTATCAGCAAGCTTACTGGTACTGTTGTTTCCGGACCGGCAAACTCATAATGAGTTTCTTTTTTAAGTTATCGGGCTTCCCCACCCCATGACATGGAGGCCTCCAGCCTGGGGACTTCCATTGCATGGGGTGGAGGATCCCTCAGACTTCAAAAAGAAAGTTTCTTTTTGTAGTCACTCTGCCTTCACAAAGACATTATTTCGATTACAGAAATAATTTCTCTATGAATGCAAAGTGAAATCAAAAAGAAAAACATATTTTGGGGGAAGAAAATTCATTTTTCTTTTTCCAAGAGGGGCCCCCTCCCGGGGCATGTGCTGCTGGGGCCCCCGCACTGCAGGGGATGCGGGGGCCCACGTTACGCCAGTGAGTACAAGTCCGCAAATTGAACAAGAAACAGCAAGGAGGATCCACTTTTTTATTTCTAGTCATGAAATCGTGGAACACCCACCCAATCCTCTCCTCCTGGAAGTGAACCACCTGACCTTCAGGAAATAGCTAAAGACTTAGCTTTTCAACCACCAACTTTCAAAGAAAAGAAAAATACAGCAAGCAACTAAAAACGACATCAGAAACTTGGGCTAACTTACGACAACCACATTTCATCATCATCATATAGCTTTTATTCGACAATTGTCATTTCTCACAAAACATATACACATCTTGACAATAATTAGGTATACAGCACATCAAATTAATAGACAACATGAGTTAAACTGTGTATAAAACACAGTTGGGCCAAATCATTGCAATATCTCAACACTATTAATTCATCAATTTAAGTCCATTCAGTTTATAATCCACCAGGGCAAGTATCAGTAATTGACTAGTCCTCTGAAGAATGTGCAAAGGGGCAGGAAAAGTGCACTTATGAGTTTGATAGCAGCATCACTGCACACAAAGTGCTTGTTCTTGACCCATAGAGGTGTGCAAAACAGCAAAAAGGTGCATATGTGGATAACCAGCATCAATAAGGAGGGTTATATTCCAGATACAGAAACCACATTACAATGCAGGGTCATGAGTTCACCAGATTCAAAACCAGCTTCAACTCATATTTCCCCCAGCTTTTGCTTGTTATCAAAAGTGTGCAAAAAGCAAGTTTGTACGTTTGATAGTAGCATCATTGCAAGAAAAATGCATTTCCCCATGTCCATAGAACTGTGCAAAAGTCAATGGGCCTCATTACACGGTAGGCGGTAACCATGGTGCTATTAGCGCCATGGTTGCCGCCGGTATTTTACCGTGTCCGCCTTGGTGGATGGCGGAATTACCGCCCTACTCCAAGGTGAGCGGGGGCGGTAATTCCCAATTCACTAAGGGACTTCCCCATTCCCATTTTTGCCCCCATAGGGCATAATGGGAATGGGGAAGGCGCTAATTACGGTACCGCAAATTGCGGTACCGTAATTAGCACCAAGGTCCCTTTGCGGCACCCTACTTTAACGGCTGGTAGACCCAGCCGTTAAGGTCGGGTCCCGCAAAGGGAACTCGTAGAAAGGCGGTAAGGGTTTACCGGTACCGGTGCCCTTACCGGTACCGGTAAACCCTTACCGCCTACCGTGTAATGAGGCCCAATGACTTAACAGCAGCAGTGGGGAAGGGCTACATTCCTAGTATAAAGCCACATTACAGTACGGGGTGATGGACTCACCAATTTCAAAAACTACTCTAGCTTTTATTTCCCCCCAGCTTTCAGTGTTCTCACTCTTATACACCATGCCTGGTGGATGTAGTTTGCCACAAAGTAAATTATGTTTATGTCGGTAGACTGCCCGAATAACAATAGGGCTTCTCTTGTCCGCCGTACAGCGTGTACTTTGCAAATTGTCTTTAGGTACTTGTTCCTAGCACACCCTGCCCTCCTTTCTTACAGAGCCATGCACAGCGAAGCCAGCATTATTGGCAAAAGGGCGTTATATAAGACCACTTTACATCACACCACTAGATGGACATTAACCTGATTTGTTCTTGACTGCAGATAGAGCAGGTACTGTTGGCAAGTTCTTCTGCGAGCATGGTCAGGATGGGCTTGGCTTGTTCATTGGTTGTTTCCGAGAGCTGGCTCATTGATAATATCAGTAACGGCGATATTCAGGGCCTTGAAGCGGGTCTTGTGGTGCATCGTGTCCTGCTTGATGCCTGCTGAATGGAACCCTGGGTGAGTGGCAGCTGTGTGAGGTCCTCATGCCAGTGTTCTGTGTCAAGGTTCCAGGTCTTACAGTTGGGGGCAGTGCTGACCATCTACGCTGGATTAATATGCCCACCACCTCTGCTGTTACCCGATTTGTCTACCCAGGTACCTAACGGCCTACAATAAAGGTACTTACCTCAAGAAGATACCCCCAAGTCATCCTTGGCCTCCCAGGCATAAGACTATAACATGGGTACAAGCTGGAGACGGCCCCAGGATACCTGCTTCCAGAAAAGAGTACCCTCAGCTCCAAAACTCAACAAGCAGGTCAACAAAGTGCCCTCCACCCACTCACAACAGCTACAAACATGGACAACAGAGAGAGAGAAACACAGCAGAGAGAGAAGCTGTGTTCAGACAACATGAGAGGCTACGGTCTCCAACACATCTGCAAACTTCGATGTCAATTTTCATACTAGCCCCTCGTTCTCCCTAGAGCCTTACAATGATGCAGCTCTTCCTGTCACGGTCCACGAGTCTGCACTTTGTGGTGATCAGTGCAAGCCTGCCTCAGCTACAGACTGCAGCAATTCTGAATAACTCTCATGGCCCAGCCCCCCCCCCTCCCCAGCCTCACTGAAGCCAAGCCAGCAGCAGATTATTTCACACACGCTGCACATCGTGGTACAAGGCACCTTAACTTCAGGTAAGAGCTGCCCTCTGTTAGACTCTGGTTACCCTTTAGAGGCGCGGATCAGCCTGGGAACTGCATTCTTAAATGTATTTAATACATTTATAATTGAGCGCAGTTATGGAAACTGCAACATGCTTCAGAGGGTAGTGGCGTAGCACCATTCAGCAGACCAGGCTTCAGCCTCCCACCACCCCGAAATTGTGGGCTATGTTGACTCAACCTGGCTGACCTACAGAACCGTGGCCGGACAGAACAGGACACAGATGTCAAACGGCGGCTGGGCTTCCTGTTAACAAAGGCACTGCAATTACTAATGTAAATCATAGCACCTGCAGTCATGTGCACATATTCTTAGGCAATTGAAATCGTGATGTGGGGTTTGTGCCAGGGGAGTGATTGGAAGGGTAGAGAGGGAATAGGAGATTTAAAGGAGAGAGTTAACTGCTTGTAACATTGAAGCTGCACTAGAATAGTCTAATTAGAATGCATAAAGAACTTCGATTTTTAAGACGTCCCCTTCAGGGCCGGCCTTAAGGGCAGCAGTGCCGTGGGCGAATTGGCAGCCCCCCCTCATCCCCTGCGCGCCTGGTTAACCGGGGCGGGGCGGAAGGGGGCCGGGGCCAGGATGGCCCACTTTTTTTTTGTTTTTTTTACCTCCTCGCTCCGGCGAGGAGGTAATGATATAAATAGGGCGCATTACCACCCTATTGTCATTGAATGAGCCCCACCGCCGTGGGTGCATTTGGTGACGATGAGGCGCCTGCCATGCCTTCTGCCCCTACGCCAGCTTGGGGAGCCCTTGAGGGGCTCCCGCGGGCTGGCGTGGTGGGGGGCTAATGTCACCTTTTGTCATTGGAGGCGCACACAGCGGAGGGGCACATTTGATGACAATGGGGTGCTAACAGCACCCTCATTGAATGCGCCCGCCACCGCGGGCGCATTTGACAGAAAGGGGCCGCCTGCCGTGCCTTCTACCACGGTGTCAGCTCGGGGAGCCCTTGGGGGACTCCCCCAAGCTGGTGTGGTGGGGGCTAAGGGCGCCCAGGGGTGCATGGTGCGTCGGGCGGTCGCCCGGCTCGCCCCCCCCTAAGGCCGGCTCTGGTCCCATTGAAAGTTTGGTGACTTTTAGCACAGGTGGCTTTTCCCAGGGGTGCCTCTGCCTCTGTGTGATTCAGGCACGGCCTGCCTCCTCAAACCTTCACTCCATTCAAATTTAGAAGATCCCTTCCTCTAACTGGGGGCTATGAGGCTTCACCAGGCTTACACGTTCCACAATCGTCGGAGTCGTCGGTCCTTTACTTTGAACTGTCAACATCCCAGCGTTTGCATTAGTGCGACGTCACCATTGAACCTATTGTACAGCATGAGCATGCAACACTGCAACGTTCTGTCAGAGGAAAAGAAAGACTTCATTGACAGCCTTTCCTGTGATTGATCACGCCCTATCAGCTTTCACTTTACAAAGATAAGTTAAGTTACAGACATTACAAGTCTCCCGCAACACGCAGGAGTCTCCAGCAGAGGGAGACAAACTCCAGCACTCGCTCCCGCCTAAACTAATTAAAATCCCAATGCAATTATATGGGGAAATTCCTTTCTCCCGCTTTCTGGAGCAAAATCTCCCTCTCACCTCAAGAAACGTGGCATGTCTGAAGATATGTGCTGGAAGTGAGCAGTGCTTCCTGTTTTCTTCACATTAACTGTATTCCTCCAGGTTCCCAATCACTCCAACACTGTGCTATCTACTGCGAAATGTGTTTCTTTGCCAGTCTCCAACAACTGTACAGTCCATGCTCAGAACGAACGGCTTTACTTTAGCTCATGAGGTATTTTATTGACTGCAAATGCACATCAGCCCTTTCTCTTGTAATGCTTTGGGGTCACCATGCAATAATTTACATGAAAAGTACTATTTATTTTCGATTCTTTTTGTCATGTCAGGAGCAGTGTGCACTCTGACATTCACTTGACTAATGCCAACACGGATTTGCTGTTTTTTTTCAATCAAACAATCCCAGCCTGTATGATATGATAAGCCATTTATAAACCACCTGTACACAAGTGCTTCTAGGCGTGAAAAGACAAGGGAAGGAAGACAGAGGGAGGACAATACAAACAATATTAATCGTGCAAGTGCGACAGCCCCAAAGTGCAGGGGTGAGAGAGAGGCAAAAGTGCCAGAGAGAGGGAGAAGTGCAATCAGGGCAGCAATGTTCCAGAGGCCTAGCCAGGATTGTCTAACAAGTGGGGCCTGAAGCTAATGTAGTTGTTCCCACTGCATTGACATTAGCATCTGTAAATGTCCACAGCGCTGCTGAGTGCCCATTTACAGTTTTTGGGTGGGCCTTGCCTGCTCAGGCCCTACCCTGTCTATGCCTCGGCAGTGCTTTGAGTAAGTCCATCCAGGGCAGCGCGGCTGTGGGTAAGTGCAAGAAAGCAGGGGACTGTAGAGGTTACAGTTACAGCTCCTAAGTGCGCTGTGGCCCGGTGGTAGTGCAGGGGAGACTGATCAGGTGGTCAGGCACAAGTTTGAGAGCGGCAGGGGGCCATTTCAGAGGGAGGCACCTGCAGAAGAGAGAGATCTACCCCCCAGTCTCTGCCTAGCGAAGCATCTGACCCTAAAAAAGTTGGAGGCAGTTGAGGGAAGGGCTTGAGAAGGAAGGTATTTTGGAAGAGACAGTTGGATGTAGTGTGGGCCCCGGGTCCAGAAAGCCTTGTGGACGATGCAGAGGGTCTTGAACTTGATCCTTGCAGCCACCGGGAGCCAGTGGAGAGATTTCAGTGCTGGAGATACGGTACCGGGGCTTGAGCCAAGGATAAGTCTTGCAGTCCTCTTCTGGATTAGTTGCAGAGGGCCGGAGAGTAGCGGAAGGCAGATTAAGAAAGAGGCTGTTGCAGTAGTCCAGCATAGAGAGAACCAGGGCTCTGGAGATAGTGAGCTTCTGGTGGAAAATGTGAAAAGGAAGAATACCTCTGAGGAGGTGCAGCTGGTAGTTTGACTTCTTAGCGAGGTTCGAGATGTGAGCAGAGAAGGCAAGAGTGGAGTCGATGATGACACCAAGGTTTTTTGCCGCCTCACGGGAAGGCGAAGAAAGAGGGCCCTACGAGGGTGGCCAGAGTGAGAGGAGGAAAGCAGGAGCAGGGGTTCCAATGAGAAGGATCTCTGTCTTACTGGCATTAAGGCAGAGATTGTTAGAGACACACCAATCCTGAATGGTGGATAGACAGTTTGGAATGAGCGAGAGAGAAGAGGAGACTGAGGGGAGCCTGAAAGAGAGCTGGTTGTCATCCGCATAACACTGCAAGTTAAAGGAGTAAGTAGAGATCATATGGGACAAAGGGGCCAAGTAGACATTAAAGAGCCAGGGGGAGAGGTTAGAGCCTTGGGGGACAACACATGTGGAGAGGGAGGTGGTGGAGAGAAAGGACCTATGTTGGACCTGGGAGGGCGGGTCCGAGAGGAAGGAGGTCGTCCACTCCAAGGCCTGATCCATGATGCCCATGTCTGTCATGACCACTGTGAGGGGGCACAAGTTGTGCCACAAGCAGGCTCCCACCAGAACACTGAGGGCCTTAAAACCACTGCAAAGTGCTCCTGGAGCCACACCTAGCGCCTTTGGCACCA